>NC_136069.1:456601916-457219016 GCF_964261635.1 Lissotriton helveticus | reverse complement strand
CTCACCCTCACACACCATCACCCTCACACACCCTCACCCTCACTCACCCTCTTACCCTCACACACCCTCTCACCCTCATACACCATCTCACCATCACACACCCTCTCACCCTGTGGAAAAGTAAATTTTGCCATGTTCTGTGTCCCTACGCCTCATCCATCATATGTTATGTGTGCATGACCAATATGCATATGTTATTCCCCATGTCCGATTAATGACGCAATTACAGTTGTGTCCACCTCTAGTATGTCAGTTTCCAGTCCTCGTGAATACTACGAATATTAGGCCTATGTAAAGCTACGTTGCCACGTTTCTCAGTGTGCACGTTATTCCAGACTTTAGTCCCCGTTTCTAGGCCTCAACAGGGCCCGGACCACAGATTCAGCTCCTGTCTCCTGAAGCCTCGTTAAGGAGCGATACAGCCCCCACCTGTATCCTCGACCTTTCACTTACTTCCTGCCTCGCAGTGCCCGGTGCAGCTCGGCTCTGCCTCTGAGTCTGCCAAGAGTATGTTATAGTTCCAGCTATCAGTTCAGTCCTCCTTCTCTGCATTCCTAAAGCTACTGAACTACATCAATAGTTTCCGTCATTGTCTAGCCTATGCGGCTCCACGTTAGAGAAATACTGTATTTAATGGTCATTTAATATTCTTCATCACGCACTACATGTAGAATAATGCATGGTCCAGTCTTAGAGTCAAGTTAGCTTTTCCCCTCATGACTTCTAGTTTATATCAACATGTTCCCTAAACATCAGATACTAGATAGGGTTTAGGTACATGTCGCTCCGACCCTCCAGACTTTAGTCTCTGCTCCTAGCACAGAGTTCATAGCCCCCAGCTTCTCCTAGTGATACGTCATTGCCAGTTTCCGCGCACCACCAGGTTAGAGGTCCCGGCTCCTTAGGTAGCCCCCTCCTATGTTTCCGCCCCATTCATGACATATTTTGTTACGTCTGCACCACATGTCTATGTATACGCCCAGTTACACCTACTTTTACTGTTATCTTTCGCGACTGCTACGCGTCACGCCTTCTGTTCCACCCACTGCTACGCCTACTGCAATGTAATGCTATGTGTTCGCGCTATGTATATATGCCTGTGTATTGTTATGAAAAGTTAGCGCGCTCATCCCAGACCCAGCCCCGGCAGCTGCCGGGCCACTCTAGCCCTGCCATTCTGTTCCTATGCAGGTTGTCCTGATCCTGTCCTTTATGCTGTAATAAACCTGCAGAAACTCCTACTACCTCGAATCTTGACTCTTATTTTATTGAGCTATCTGTTATGATTTATGCCTAGTCAAAAATAGGGTATTATTTATTTATTTACCACATAATGGCGCCCGAACAGGGACTTGCCCTTTCCCCACGCGTCGGTGAAGCCACGCCGACCCCCTGACCCTCTGCAGCCGTGACGGAACCATACCGTGCACTGGCAGATATTTCTGCTCCAAGTATCCCTCAGGCCCACGGAGGAGACGGAGGAGGCGGTCCAGCATCCGAACGAGACGGTGGAGGAACGCGGCGAGTCCCGACCAGAGCCCAAGCCGAGAGTTCAAGGTCCGAGGTATCCGGAGGCCCACCCGTAACTGAAGTCCGAAGTCCGAAGTTCGTCGTCGTAGCAGTCCAGTCCCGTCCGAGGCCTTCCGTTCCGTGCTGCCCGGTGAGTACCATTGCTGGGGTAGTATCTAGACAGGACCAATCTAAATTGACTCCTGGTCCGTGGGTTGGTGGTACCCAGACTCACAAACGAAGTGTTCACCTAGGTGGATACGGGTCTTGATGCGTTCCTTTATGGGACCGGTATGTTCCGTACTGTTACAGCAGTGCATCCAGTAATTCTAGTCTGTTCCGTTCTCGAGAAAATTCTTGTATTTCTGCTCTCAGTATTCCAGGTAATATTCTGTTCAAACTGTTATTTATAATGTTCTTCATGTATTTTAATGTTGTGGTATGAGTGTGACGTGATTTCGTGTTTATTGTGTATTGTATTGTGTCCAGATTACAGTTCAGTCATGCCTATATTTTCCAAGTTACGTCAGTTAAAAACTAGAAAGGGTCTGCTGGAAGCAGCAGTTCCTGTTCCGCCGAGGGACAGTCCAGGTCATTTTATGTATCAGAAACATGGCATAAGTGCCATATTGTATTTAGATTTATGGGTAGAGTATACCAAACAGTTAGAAGAAAAGTATAGATGGCCCGTATCGGGTACATGGGATGCCGAATGTATCATGCGAGTAGAGGAAGCATTATGGAAAAAGAAAGCCAGACAGTCACAGAAAGATGCCATCGAGTTATGGCGCAAGGAAGCTCATAGAAGAACCGAAAAGGAAGTCAGAAAGTCAGAGTTAAGTAGAGAATCCCAGGAACGAGCCCAAGAAAGAGAATTAATCGAGATAGGTGAACAAGTCAAAGCCGAACAGTCAGACAGACAGAGGCATGCCCTCATTAGGGGTATGTATCCTCTTCTTGCCGAGGGTTTGCCAAAAGCGACCCCAGAGGCATCCAGTAATTTCCCGCCACCATTAGTCCCGACCAAGCTACGTCACAAACCGACCGCAGCTGATATTTTTATTTCGTCCTATTTGGACGACACAGTCCCAGAATATGCAAATCCTGTTCGCGCTCCGCCAGTCCCTGTAAATCAGGCACTTCCCGCTCTTCCAGACACCGGAGTACCTGCTACGGTACCCCCGGTCCAGCCAGCATTTCAACTTCCCGCTCCGCCACGAAGAATGTCCGTCGATGATTCCAGTCTAGGGGCCGCAGGAGGAGGTCCTCCTCAAACCCCGCCGCCACACAAGCGTTTAACGTTAGCCGAATTACACGCACAAGCGTCCCAGCGTACGCCTAGACATCAGACTGTTGCAGAAATAAGAAAATCCCTTGCCGAATGTTGCTATGATCCAGTCCCAGGCGAGGATAATATGGTTTTATATTCATTCCGCGTAAGAAAGGTGACCGAGTATCTAGTCACCCTACCAAATATGAAAGAAGACCTAGACAGAATATATCGTTTCATCCGTACAGGGGATGATCCAGAAAGTATTGGCGAGGCCATGTCTCAAAGGAAAGCCGAGATCCAGCTCATGATATTAAAGTTCCTGATCAATTGTCTAATAAGAGAACAAGATTACCCGTCTAAAGATTCCGCCGAAATGAGAATCCTGACAAGGTGGAGTGATAATATAGCCGAGGGTAAGCACAAGACCGTCGGTGCCATGGAAAGTATGTACAAGAAAATCCGTAAAGAAATAATAAAGATACACGAACAACGTAAAGCAGCCCAAGTAAGCGAGAAAGAAAGTATCTCTGATCCTGAAGAGGAAGACGAGAATCCCGCCAGAATAGCGTATGTAGGAAAATCTAGATTTCCAGATCGCCATTTACGTCTAGAACACAAGTCTATTTTCCGTCATCCAGCACCAGAACAAGGTTCTCTAGAACAAGTATTTCAAGCTACCGATCACATTCTGAAATCAGGAATCGGTTACAGTGAATTAAGTACTATGCATGAACAAGAACTAGCCCGATCAGCAGTCCGATGGATTACTGATTCTACCACTTTTCCAGACGAAATAGTGGCACAAATGTTTCTGAAAATGCCCCCAGCCGAGCAGCGACTGGTGGGTATGTATATGATCCAGCACCTCATTACTCTGTATGAGGGTCAACATTCTGATCCAGACCCGTTACATGATGTCCTGAACGAGTTACTCCAGTATAGATGGAAAGGTCTAGGTACCGATTTAATTAGTGTCATTCTAGAACAGCGTCACAAATATAGAACGTTTCTGAACCCGCATTTTGTTCATGTCTCACCCCCAGAAAGTAAACCATTCTATATAGACAGACAGAATCCGTTACGGGAAGTCCACCCAGTTAGAGGAACGGGTGGCGAAATGCAACGAGTGTTTGTATACACTCCAATATCAAAGATGGAACTTCTTGAAATGAAGAAATTAATTCCCTGTCATGACAAAGATCCAGCAGGGTTCCATAGAGAATTAAAAGACATGCTCCGTATGGGAGAATATACTTACCCAGATGTCATTAAAATGTTAAAGGTCCTGTTGCCCGCAGGGGTATATGAAAAGCTAAAGGAAAAAGAATGGGAGGTGGGAGAGAAAAAGATCGATTGGGCAGTTCTAGAAGCTGAAGACAAGGCACGAGTACCAGGTACCGGTCTTGGAGATAAATGTAAAGAGTTACCAGAATTATTGATTCAAGTTTTACCCAGATTATTGACAACTAGAAAAGAAGACTGGGATGCAATCTCGGCCTGTAAACAGAAACAAGATGAAGATATTAGTGATTTCTATTCTAGATTTGAAAAATGTTTCAGTATCAACAGTGGTCTCAAGACAAGTAGTGAGTCATACCCTCACCTTTTCGTTACTAAATTAGTCGAGAATTCAAGTCCACAAATTAAAAATCGAGTTTTGAAAGTCGAAAGCACCTGGCAAGCTAATACTCCGTCCCAGATGCTCCAGATGCTTCAGTATCACCAGAATAGAATCAGGGAAGAGCAAGAACACGAGAGAAAACGTATGAAAGATACGAAAATGAAAGTGCTAGTTGCACAATCTGTTCCTCAAGACAGTCAGAAGAGGGGTCCGAATCAAGCCAGTCATCCTGCAGCTCCCGTTAAAGGGAACTGCAATTATTGTAAACAGCCAGGTCATTTTATAAACGAGTGTGCAGTTCTGAAACATAACATAGCTACTGGTAAGACTAAAGAAAGACCACGTCCGCCTAGACAAGAACCAGTTTCACAGATTCCCCAGTCACAGAATGCACAACAGACAGTTACAGCACCGCAGCCTATTGCTGCAACACAGCATGTTACATCGCAGATGTACCAGTATGCACAGTCCGAGTATCCAGAGTATCAGCCATATTCATGAAACAGCCTAGAGAGGGAGGTAGGCTTGCCTCTCATCGAGATACCTGTAGATCAAGAAGGTCCCTATGTTCACAGTCAAGTATTAGGGAAAGACAGAAAGTTTTTGATTGATACAGGGGCAAGTAGGACCACAATTAGTCACGCCGAAGTTCCAGGGGCTCCGCTCTCAGGCTCAAGAAATGTTTCCCTTGGATTTTCAGGAAAACCCATTATAAATGAGATCTCAAAGCCAGTTACTCTAGAAGTAGGTCCATTGTCCCGCACTACTGATCTGTTACTTACTAAGTCATGTCCAGAAAATCTATTAGGCATTAAGACACTGAAAGAATTAGGTGCAGTTATTTGCTGTTCCCCAGAGGGAATACGATTGTTCCTACGTGACTTTAAGGGTCACTATGTGTTACGAGATTTTGATTCAAGACTGTCTAAAGTTCCGCAGCATTTATGGGCGCAAGGTCCAACTGATGTAGGTTATATGCAAATCACACCCTATCGTGTGACTCTCAAACCAGGTGTAGTGTTACCACGAATCAGACAGTACAGATTGCCACCTGAGGCTGTAGCAGCCTTATCCAAGATTATTGACGAGCTCATGGCTCAAGGAGTAGTTGTAGAAACTGACTCCAATGTATGTAATTCTCCGATCATTCCAGTCATGAAACGTACTGATCCAAATGCACCCCCAGTATATCGATTGGTGATTGATTTACGAGAGCTTAACAAATGTATTATTCCTCAGTACCCAGTTGTCCCAGATATCTCTTCCCTGTTAACAGCTATTGATTCCGAAGCCATGTTCTTCACTGTCATAGACCTCAAGAACGCATTTTTTAGTGTTCCGATTCATCCAGACAGCCAGTTTCTTTTCGGATTTTGTTTAAATGGAAGGAGCTATATGTTCACACGCGCTCCTCAAGGTTTCACAGAAAGCCCTAGTATTTACAGTCAAGCACTTAAGAGACAACTAGACAATATTCACATGCCAACTGACACTGCCCTGCTCCAGTATGTCGATGATCTACTGATCACAGCCCGTTCTGAACGTGCATGCGAGCGAGCATCCCTTACAGTTCTGTATTTCCTAGCCGAGATGGGGCACAAGGTGTCACCTTCGAAGCTTCAATTCTGTGTCCAGCAAGTGGTATACTTAGGACACTTGCTGTCCAAGAGGGGTAGACAGTTGACACCAGACCGTATCCAGTTAATAGCGAGTCTTCCCCAGCCCAGAACCCAGAAGGAGGTACGTGCCTTTATTGGCCTTACTTCTTATTGTAGACAATGGATCCCCCAGTATGCATTTTTAGCCAAGCCACTGATACAGTTAACGACACAGGAGGCAGCCGTATCGACTGTCCTCCCTTGGACATCTGAACATACACTTAGTTTCAACGAGTTAAAGAAAGCTTTATGTCAAGCTCCAGTTCTAGCTACACCGAACTACAGTAAGCCTTTTACACTTTTCGTTACTGAACGTGAAGGTACAGCATTATCTGTTCTCACACAAGATCAAGCAGGACAATACAAGCCCTGTGCTTATTTTTCGAGCACACTAGATCCAGTCGCCCAGGCGTTGCCTGCGTGCCTCAAGTCAGTTGCAGCCACAGCACTAGCTATCAGACAAAGTGATTCCATAGTTTTAGGACACTCCTTGACAGTACAAGTCCCACATTCAGTAGAAGTTCTTTTGAACCGAACACAAACTCAGCACTTGACAATTGCACGTTTAACAGGTTATGAATTGACACTGTTCCAGCCACACATAGAAATCAGACGCTGCAACATCCTGAATCCTGCTACACTGTTACCATCAGTTAGTTCAAATCCAGCCACACATGACTGTGTGGAAGTAGTTAACATTACGACAAAGCCAATACAAGACCTGACAGACATTCCGTTACCAGATCCTGACCTGACACTTTATGTGGATGGTTCATGTATGAGAACTAGTACAGGAGAACTAGTCGCCGCGTATGCAGTGACTACTGACACCGAAGTTATTGAAACACACCGTATTGATACCCTGTCCGCTCAAGCAGCAGAGCTAGTTGCTCTGACACAAGCCTGTATACACGCCAAGAACCAGAAAGTTAATGTTTACACAGATTCACGTTACGCATTCGGAGTTGTACACGACTTCGGAGTGCTCTGGCAAGAGAGAGGTTTCATGACTTCTCATGGAACCAAGATTCAGCATGGTTTCCTTATTCAAGCTCTGTTAGATGCCATACATTTACCGACATCTATCGCTATCATGAAATGCAAAGCACATACGAAAGTTACTGACATTATTTCCCAAGGTAATGATTTAGCAGATCGCACAGCCAAGCTTACAGCTCAGACTCCAGACATTCAAGCTAATCCGACACAGACACATACTCCAGATCCGACTACATGTATGACAGTTAAGGACCCTACACAAGATGTCATAGATATCCAGTTACATGCTACTCCCGATGAAATCATGAAATGGTACGAACAAGGAGGGGTCCAGACAGATCAAGGATGGTTAACGAAGGGTAGAGCCACATGGTTTCTCCCCGATTCTATGGTTCAAGTCATTATTAATACCGCACATAGTCCAGCACATTTAGGAGAAAAAGCTATGTTAGACAGTATCCAGAACATTTGGTTCAACAAGCATTTACGAGCTGCAGCCAAACAGAAAGTCCGTACCTGTATGATATGTTGTCAGTTTAATCCAGGTAAAAGTGTCCCGGTGGAACAAGGTGGTTTCCAGCCCCCTGACCACCCTTTTGAGGTCCTCCAGATGGATTATATTCAGATGGAGCGATGTCGAGGTTTCAAGTATGTCCTTGTAGTTGTATGCGCTTTGTCCAGATGGACCGAAGCATATCCAGTCCCAGATTACACAGCCGCGACCACTGCCAAGCAGTTGGTTCGTGAATTCTTCCCTAGATATGGACTCCCTAGAGTCGTATATTCTGATAACGGTCAGCCATTCGCATCTGAACTCATGAAGCACGTTTCCCTGTTGTTAGGGTACCAGTGGAAGTTCCATTGTGTACGCCATCCTGAAGCAGCCGGTCTAGTCGAGAGACATAATCAGACCCTGAAAATCCGCATCGCCAAAGTATGTAAAGAAAAGGGTGTGGACTGGCTAGTAGCTCTGCCAGTCGCTTTGTTTTATATGCGCATGGTCGCACATTCTAGATCAGGTCTGTCCCCGTATGAGGTCGTATTCGGCCGTCCCCCTAACATGTGGGGTACTCCTAGACCCCGAAGTATTACCGATGTTTCATGTAATATGCTGACAGATTACCTAGCTTCCTTGATGTCTGCCCTCAACTCATGTCGTTCACAGGTTGCCGCCGCATTTCCAGACAATACCGAGGTGGCACCGCATGAAATCGTTCCAGGTTCGCTGGTGATGATCCGAAATTTTGACAGATCAAGTCCGCTGGAACCTCGTTGGAAGGAGCCACGTCAGGTCCTCTTGACCACCCGTACTGCCGTCAAGCTGGAAGGCAGGAAGGGGTGGGTCCACCTTTCTCATGTAAAACTTTTCAATGGACTGAAACCCGTTTCTAAAAACATTTCCAAGGATTCCCAGGATTTTGAAGACTGCCAAACTATTGCTCTTAAGGACTGTCCCGCAAAAGACATTGTTACAACCCCTTCCCTGTTAGAGAAAACTCCGCAACAGGAGTATAAGTTAAAACTAAGGTCTAGTAAAATAAGTCAGTCAGTTTGATTGTATAAGTCCTCCCCTAGGTGAAACGGTTAGACTGTTTCTGACATGTATAAAATAGACCCCCATAGTGAGAGAGTCAGTCGAAATTCAATTCAATGTATCGTTTTTCTAAGTTTCATATTGTTTCTCAGCATAATGATTTCCTGCACTAGTTACGCACTTTTCCTGTGTTTTCCAGTTCCTCATGTAAATAAGCATTCAAATGTTACAGTAGAGCACACGTTTAGTGATCTGCCTCCTCACGAATATTCATACCGCCTCGCTATGCGTAACAATTCATTTATCCGTATGTTACATTACTCACACCAGACCAGCAATGCCACTAATTGTTGGGTGTGTGGTCGACTCCCCCCTTTCCAGACACCGAAGGGAGTTCTGCCACTCTTTCCTTATCCTTTTTCACATAATGGTTCGTGTGGAGCCTGGTCCATGTTAACGTCATCCTCAACAGATATGTCTTTTCTTAATAGCACATGTTTCCCAGACAAGCAAGGTCTCCCCCACAGAACAGGTTTAGATCTAGAAAATGAAGTATACAATTTAGGTAATTATTCGTCGAATTTCATGGTCCTGAATGTTCAGTCTGATACTACTCCAGACTCACCTGCTATTTCAGTACTACCAGTCAAAGGCGAATTATGTGTCCGTAGTCATGGTTCTGTACATGTAGGACATAGTGAATGTACTACTGTTATCAAGTATAGTGACAGTGGGAAATCTATTTTTAAAGCCTCACGTCATTCTTATTTTGTTTGTGGTCAAACCGCATATGTTCGTCTGCCCCTCGATTGGGAGGGAACCTGTTACATTGCTTTCCTACTGCCACCTGTTTTTCTAGCCCCACCTGACTATCATAGAAACACACATCTAGTACACACTAGACACAAGAGAAACCTCCCGATTGTCGATTATACTGAAACTGCCGCAGAACAATTCATTGATATTGATAAAGGTGTTTTCCCTTATTTAGGTACAATTGTAAACAGTAAGCTAATCCGTAGGTTAACAAGAACCCTTGAAGCTGTAGTAGATGAGACTGCCTCCGCTCTAGGTAACTTAACTGAAGAGCAATCTTTTATGAGAATTGTCGTTTTACAGAATCGTCTCGTCCTTGACGTCATACTGGCCGATAGGGGCGGGGCCTGTAGAGTTCTCGGATCTAGTTGCTGCATTTTCATTCCTAATAACGCGCCGTCTGTTTATTCAGCTATAACCAGACTCCATAAAATTGCCCATCTGTTACACCAAGATCCAGGCACCTGGACATGGTCCGGTTGGTTCTGGAATATAATTTCCGCATGGGGATGGAAAGTCCTGTCCTTTCTAGGTATTGCAGTAGCGATCATATTCAGCTGCTGCCTCTGTATACAATGTGGCCCTGCGATTTGCGGCATTTGTGCTACCTCTTGTATTCCTAGTCCCAAGCCCCGTTCTAAATCCCGTTCCAAGACAATTCGAGATGAACAAATGGTACTGTATGAAATGATAGATGGTATCATGAATATTGATGTTTCCTGATGGAAACGTAGTGACAAGGAGGGAATGTGGAAAAGTAAATTTTGCCATGTTCTGTGTCCCTACGCCTCATCCATCATATGTTATGTGTGCATGACCAATATGCATATGTTATTCCCCATGTCCGATTAATGACGCAATTACAGTTGTGTCCACCTCTAGTATGTCAGTTTCCAGTCCTCGTGAATAATACGATTATCAGGCCTATGTAAAGCTACGTTGCCACGTTTCTCAGTGTGCACGTTATTCCAGACTTTAGTCCCCGTTTCTAGGCCTCAACAGGGCCCGGACCACAGATTCAGCTCCTGTCTCCTGAAGCCTCGTTAAGGAGCGATACAGCCCCCACCTGTATCCTCGACCTTTCACTTACTTCCTGCCTCGCAGTGCCCGGTGCAGCTCGGCTCTGCCTCTGAGTCTGCCAAGAGTATGTTATAGTTCCAGCTATCAGTTCAGTCCTCCTTCTCTGCATTCCTAAGCTACTGAACTGCATCAATAGTTTCCGTCATTGTCTAGCCTATGCGGCTCCACGTTAGAGAAATACTGTATTTAATGGTCATTTAATATTCTTCATCACGCACTACATGTAGAATAATGCATGGTCCAGTCTTAGAGTCAAGTTAGCTTTTCCCCTCATGACTTCTAGTTTATATCAACATGTTCCCTAAACATCAGATACTAGATAGGGTTTAGGTACATGTCGCTCCGACCCTCCAGACTTTAGTCTCTGCTCCTAGCACAGAGTTCATAGCCCCCAGCTTCTCCTAGTGATACGTCATTGCCAGTTTACGCGCACCACCAGGTTAGAGGTCCCGGCTCTTTAGGTAGCCCCCTCCAATGTTTCCGCCCCATTCATGACATATTCTGTTACGTCTGCACCACATGTCTATGTATACGCCCAGTTACACCTACTTTTACTGTTATCTTTCGCGACTGCTACGCGTCACGCCTTCTGTTCCACCCACTGCTACGCCTACTGCAATGTAATGCTATGTGTTCGCGCTATGTATATATGCCTGTGTATTGTTATGAAAAGTTAGCGCGCTCATCCCAGACCCAGCCCCGGCAGCTGCCGGGCCACTCTAGCCCTGCCATTCTGTTCCTATGCAGGTTGTCCTGATCCTGTCCTTTATGCTGTAATAAACCTGCAGAAACTCCTACTACCTCGAATCTTGACTCTTATTTTATTGAGCTATCTGTTATGATTTATGCCTAGTCAAAAATAGGGTATTATTTATTTATTTACCACACCATAATAAAAATGACATTACCCACCCACACAAAATAAGAAAGCAAGGACTTACCAATCATGTTGTCAATCCAATAACCTCCTTGTCCACCAAAGTAATCCAGGTAGTGCAAAATTAACCCCAAAAAAATGTAAAAATACAACTGTTCCAAAATTAAGACATCCACGTTGTCCAGAGCCATAGAATAAGCATAAAAAACCCGAAAAATTGGAAAAATAGAAAGAATCGCTCCAGCTAAACCGAAAAATGTAAAGAAGTGTTTGTAAAGCAGTGTTGAATTAAACAAACAAACACTTCCTTTAAAAAAAAACGGAACTTCCGATGTAGCGTACACCTATGACAAAAACATAGAAAACAGACATTCCCACCCACATTAATTAGCTAGTAATTAGGTACAAACATATTAAAATAGATGATTTCACTTGTAGATATACCGTAAAAGACTAAAATTCACTCTATATATAATGAGTTAAGTAACTAACACTACGTGTATATACCATAAGTAATTATCTGTTTTCGAAATCTAAAACATACCTCCCTCACATTCAACAACACAAAATATAAGGTCAGTAGTCTCAAAACATCATTAAAATACACATAAAACATATAAAAAAAACCTTACCTGAAGCAACGTGAAGTGTCTCCCAACCGCGATCAGCCCTTCTTCCAAATAACCCAAAACGACCTAACCCGGTTACAAAATAAAGCACCCAAATGCAATAAAATAGTCCCAAGTATAAAATATAATATATATACTTCACTAAATATGCAAAAATGAACATTAAGTTTCTATTATTGTAAAGAAATATTTACTTTAATCCTACAATGATTTGATTAACAAATATGTAAATGAATGTAATAAATACATATTATGAAAAGAATAATATTTATATTAACAATGTCTAGAAATATAACTACATTGTCAAAAATTATAATAATAGAAAAATGTGTTAAAAATATGTGACTTATATAATAAAAATGTTATGTATTGAAATAAAGTGTAAAAAATACTTTTGTTATTTCTACATTTCTTTATGAAATTACAATATGTAAAAGAGATAATAAATAATATTCATTTTTGTACAAAAAGTATGAAAATAATAATGCTTCTGTATAGTTGCTTATCATTGTGTTTATAAAATATGTTTATAAAACCAAATGTAATAAAAAGATTTTTGTTATGAAATAACATTTTATTTGTGAAACGTAAATAAAAATAATGTTTCTACAATCATGTTGAACTATTTGTATCATTATCTTACTATAATGTAACAATCTTATCAGACATTTTGCACTGTATATTAAATGTGAGTATATGTTGGTCTCTAATAATTTAATTATTACTATACCAAATCCAGCGTACATTAAACTGAAACTGACCCTGAACCCAAGAAATACCCCTTTACCCAAAAACTGAAAACTGACCCTGAACCCTAAAAATACCCCTTTACCCAAAAACCCAAAACTGACCCTGAACCCTAAAAATACCCCTTTACCCAAAAACTGAAAACTGACCCTGAACCCTAAAAATACCCCTTTACCCAAAAACCCAAAACTGACCCTGAACCCTAAAAATATCCCTTAACCCAAAAACTGAAAACTGACCCTGAACCCTAAAAATACCCCTTTACCCAAAAACTGAAAACGGACCCTGACCCCTAAAAATACCCCTTTACCCAAAAACTAAAAACTGACCCTGAACCCAAAAAATACCCCTTTACCCAAAAACTGAAAACTGACCCTGAACCCTAAAAATACCCCTTTACCCAAAAACTGAAAACTGACCCTGAACCCAAGAAATACCCCTTTACCCAAAAACTGAAAACTGACCCTGAACCCTAAAAATACCCCTTTACCCAAAAACTGAAAACTGACCCTGAACCCAAGAAATACCCCTTTACCCAAAAACTGAAAACTGACCCTGAACCCAAGAAATACCCCTTTACCCAAAAACTGAAAACTGACCCTGAACCCTAAAAATACCCCTTTACCCAAAAACTGAAAACTGACCCTGAACCCAAAAAATACCCCTTTACCCAAAAACTGAAAACTGACCCTGAACCCAAAAAATACCCCTTTACCCAAAAACTGAAAACTGTCCCTGAACCCAAGAAATACCCCTTTACCCAAAAACTGAAAACTTACCCTGAACCCAAGAAATACCCCTTTACCCAAAAACTGAAAACTGACCCTGAACCCAAAAACTACACCTTTACCCAAAAACTGTAAACTAACCCTGAACCCAAGAAATACCCCTTTACCCAAAAACTGAAAACTGACCATGAACCCTAAAAATACCCCTTTGACCAATAACTGAAAACTGACCCTGAACTCTAACAATACTCCTTTACCCAAAAATAATTATTATTATGTAATTACAAATTAATTATTAATTAACAATAACAATAAAGTTAATATATTAGCACATTAGCTGTAAAGAAATAAATTTAATTATTAATATTATTTTTTCCAAATTAATTTACAATAAGTAAAAAATATATATTAAACTAAATGAAGCTAATTAATATAATTAACTAATTTATATTAATTAATTACCAATTAATTATTATTTAAAAATATGTAAAAAATTATATTAATTAATTAACTAATTAATAATAATTAATTAACAATTATTTATTATTTAAAAATATATACAAAATTATATTAATTAATTAACTAGTTAATATTAATTAATTACCAATTAATTATTATTATTTAATTACCAATTATTTATTATTTAAAATTATGTCCAAAATATATTAATTAATTAACTAATTAATAATAATTAATGACCAATTATTAATTTTGTACAATTATGTACGATATTATATTAATTAATTAACTAATTAATATTAATTAATTACCAATTAATTATTATATAAAATAATGTACAAAATATATTAATTAATTAACTAATTAATATTAATTATTTACCAATTAATTATTAATAAACATTTTTTACAAATATATATTAATTTATTAATTATTTTTAAATTACTTCCCACCCTTATCCCCTATAAACCCAATAACCCGCTCCTAAAACTATATATGTTTTTTAAAAATATTTTTATATTAAATATATTGTAATTTTTTAATATAGACCTTTTTATAAAAAATTTATTTACAATTATTATATTTTTTCCTACACTATTTATTTTTTCCATTACTACACGATATTTTGTATTGTTGATATTTTGTCATACGATATTATTTTTTTCGATATTTCTACTTACTTACCTATTACGATATTTTTGTATCCGATATATTTGCTTCCCAATATTTTTTACCTTCGATATTTTAACTTCGATATTTTGTCTTTCCGATATTTTGTCTGTGTACCCATGGATGTTTACCTGCCCAGGCAAGTCTTATAAGTAAGGAGCGAAGGATCGCATGTGACCGTCTTGGGAGGAGCATCGGGACGTTCTGTAACAGAAATAAGAATCTAGGAAGGACAACCATTTTCATTGGAGAGATATGCCTGACCAAGGA
This sequence comes from Lissotriton helveticus, assembly GCF_964261635.1. NCBI lineage: Eukaryota > Metazoa > Chordata > Amphibia > Caudata > Salamandridae > Lissotriton > Lissotriton helveticus. The sequence goes on along the minus strand of NC_136069.1, from coordinate 457,204,147 downwards.
GAGAGGCAGGCCAATCCATCACGCCACATCCTCCTCCGGTATGTAAATTGCCCTCAAATACCATGTCAAGGTCAGTGTGCACCTGTATACCTAAATATCGCACAGGATTCATAGTCCATCTTAAAGGGAAGTCATGCTCCACTGGAGTCATAGCAGGGGTAAGCGGGAAAATAATAGACTTAGACCAGTTAACCTTCGGGCCTGATATGTCCCCAAAGTTCACGACCTTCTTAAGCACCGGTGAAAGGTTCTTCCCAGGTTCTCGGATATATAAGAGCATATCCGCATAAGCTGAGATAATGAGCTGATATCCAGGAAATCGCAACCCCCTATATCCATGATATTCCCTTAAGACACAGGCCAGTGGCTCAGCATAAAGACATAGAGTAGTGGGGATAGCGGGCATCCCTGTCTAGTACCCCTACATATAGCAATGAGAGGTGAGACCTCATTTCCAATTCATACCCTAGCTACAGGAGAATTATACAAGACCACCACTAGGTGCAGGAAAATATCTCTCACCCCAGACCGTCTAAGCACAGCTTTCATAAACACCCACTCCACAGAGGCAAACGCCTTTTCCGTGTCCAAAAACACCCCAGCGACTTTGATCTCAGCGTTAATGTTCTGAATAGGTCTGAATACCATTCTGAGAGTATACATTAAGCATCGCCCCAGCACAAAGCCAGCCTGCTCAGGACCGACCAGGAACGGTACCAGTGGGGCACAGCCATTAGCCAAAAGAATAGCACACAATTTAGTGTCAACATTCAGAAGTGATAAGGGCCTATAGAAGTAGCATTTATTTAGTGATTTCTTTGGTTTAGGTATAGTAATTATCAGGGCTTCTCTCATGGTCAGTGGCATCTTCTCAGCCTCCCCAATCTCTTCATAGAGGGTGACTAAGTATGGTAATAATATGTCCGCAAATGCCTTATAAAAAGCCACAGTCAGACCGTCTGAGCCTGGAACACTACCATCTCGCAAAGACTGCAGTCCATGGCGAATCTCACCAGGGTCCAGAGATGACATGATGTGTTCTCTATAGGAATTAGTGAGCCATGGCATTTGTATATGCTCCAAGTAGTCTCTCATACTCTCCTCGCTCTGAGCCAACCTGGAGCTATACAATTCGGTATAATACCTGCTAAACCTCTCTGCAATGCACGCCGTCTCCTGTATCTGACAACAACCATCTTCCACTAAAATCTCGACTATTCGTCTAGACTCCCTTTTACAATACTGAACCAGGTCGTTCTCCCTCGCCATACGATCTAGATATGGCATATTTGCCCAGATGTTTCACCTCACTATCAGCAAATTCCTGGTATTCTTTTAGCGTAATTATGAGATCCTCAAGTGTTTGCGGCTCTCCCTTTAGCTGCTGGACACACACTAAAGCAGCCAGTTTCTTTTCCAAGGCAATAAGTCTAGATCTAAGCAAGCAAAGAAATCCAGCATGCTTAGCTATTGCAAACCCTCTAATAAATACCTTACACGTTTCCCAGAATATAGAAAAGTTGGAGACAGAGCCTATGTTATTCTCAAAAAACTCTTCGGTCCAGGAAGCTAAGTCCGCCTTAAACTGGAGGGGAATGTTTGCATTGTCCAGCATTCCGTCCATCAATTGTTTATTTTGCATACATTGCCCTAAGTGAGAAGGGTATGCTCAGACGTGGGTCCCGTGCTCACTACACCACTGGATTCAAGCTATCCTGGCTGATGAAGGGTGATGCCCTGAAACCGGTCCCAAGATGCGTGTTTCTAGTCCAGAGAGGACCTGGCTTGGCAGTTCGGGCTGGACGGTTCCCACAAGGAACAGGGTCATGACTGATTTACGTATGGCTGGGTCCAAACTGGGGTGTTGTGGTGAGCAAAAGAATGATGGATTAAACCCAGATCCTTGTGACTGGAGGTGAATGTTTGCATTGTCCAGCATTCGGTCCATCAATTGTTTTTTTGCATATGTCGCCCTAAGTGGGAAGGGTATGCCCAGACGTGGGTACTGTGCTCACTACACCACTGGATTCAAGCTAGCCTGGATGATGAAGGGTGATGCCCTGAAACCGGTCCCAGGATGCTTGTCTCCGGTCCAGGGAAGGCGTGGCTTGGCAGTTCGAGCTGGACTGTTCCCACATGGAACAGGGTCAAGACTGATTTGCATATGGCTGAGGCCAAACTGTGGTGGTGTGGTAAGCAAAAGAATGATGGATTAAACCCTTATCCTTGTGACTGAGTGAATGTTTGCATTGTCCAGCATTCCGTCCATTAATTGTTGATTTTTCATATGTTGCCCTAAGTGGGAAGGTTATGCCCAGTTATTGGTCCCGTTCGGAATACACCACTGGATTCAAGCTAGCCTGGCTGATGAAGGGCGATGCCCTGAAACCGGTCCCAGGATGCTTGTTTTTGGTCTAGGGAGGACCTGGTTTGGCATTTCAGGCTGGACTGTTCCCACAAGGAACAGGACCAAGACTGAGTTGCATATGGCTGGATCCAAACTGGGGTGGTGTGGTGAGAAAAAGAATGATGGATTAAACCCAGATTCTTGTGACTGGGGTGAATGTTTGCACTGTCTAGAATTCAGTCCATCATTTGTTGATTTTGTATTATACACTGGGTCAAGGAGAGAGTATGGGGGAACCTCCAAGTAAAGGGTGCACTACCTTTGGGAGGAAGGTTGATAGCTAAGGGCCAGATGTATCAAGGGTTTTCCAGTTCACAAACGGGACGATTTGCAGAATCGATCTGTTTGTGAAAGGGAAAAAGCCTTTTGGGATGTATCATCCCAAAAGGCCTTCACAAAATAAGGAATCTCAAAATTAGCGATTCCCTATTTTGAGAATGCATTTAAAGAATCGCAAATTGTGATTCCTTAAATGTAATCTTTCAAGCACACAAAATGTGCGATCTGGCTTTAAGAAATCGCAAATTACTACCAACTTCAAGTTGGTAGTAATTTGGGATTTCTGCAAAAAATGCACTTTTTTGCATTTTTCTAAGTGCCGTGTGGCGCACATACATGCCCCTGGGCATGTATGTGTGCCACAAGTGCACACATGCATATTTCATGGGTGCTTCAGGGTGTCCTTTTGGTACCCTTGCACCCTTGAAATTGCATTTGCAATTTGCGAGTACCTATTGGGTACTCACAAATTGCAAATGTCTTCCAATTATTTCCTATGGGCCTCTAGGCCCATAGGAATTAATTGGAAGGTATTCCTTCATTGCGAGTCGCAATTTGCGATTATTGCAAAACCTACATACATTGCATTTTGAGAGTCCTTAATAGTGAATTGTTAAAATTCAATGATGATACATCTGCCCCAGAGAGTATAGGTGAGTGGTCTGAATACATGTGGGGTAGTGGATTGCAGGCAGTAACATTGGAGCAAAGCAATTTAGGCACAAGCCAAAGGGTTTTTTCTAGTATGAATATCAGGTGCAGCGGAATAATGAGAGAAACACACAGATTCAGGGGATCGCCAGCATCCCACGTCTAGCGAGCTAAACTGAACTATAATGTTGCTTATCGTCCTGGCAGAAGCTGATGGCCAACGAAGAAGGCCTCTAGAGCGATCCTGGGCATAATCGATAACACAATTAAAGTCACCACCCCATACCTCTGGGAGGTCTGGCCCTCTAAGGATACGGGAGATCATTGTTTGATAAGAGAGCAGATCATCGTAGTTCGAGCCGTAAACATTGCCAAATTTGACATTCAATCCTTCTTTATAGCATCTGGCGATGACAAATCTACCATTAGGGTCTATCTCTAGCACTTGCCAGACTTCGAATTCACCCACATAAGGACTCCCCTGGCGTGTGAGGTGAACCCTGCCTCATGGAGGTTGCCCTGCAATCGTCTGCGTGTGAGCATATTACTGTTAGGGGTTAAATGCGTTTCTTGGATTAGTGCGACGTCTACTTGGTGACGTTTAAGATATGCTACCACTTAGCGCAACTTCCTAAAATCATTCAATCCCCCGCCTTCCAAGTAAAAAATCTGATTCTGTTGGACAGTTGAAGTGTTACATCATTCAAATTAGGACTAGTTGTCACAGTGATACATTCAGCTTCTTCATTCCTGGCATTGCAAGCCGGCCCAATGGTCCCAAAACTATTTTCATTGTATCTGTATGTAAATAACAAACCATTCCCTCACCCTAACCTAAACAGAATCATAAACAAACAGTGAGTAACAAAGGGGCAGATGTTACCGGCGTATAACATACTCCAGTATCCAGCATCTAACACCATAGGATTTCTAAACTACCTACCTGTGAGATGAGCAGTACAATTTGTTAATCAGACTCCATAGTTGGGCCCAGCAGTCGTCCTGAGCCCGTCAATGCTAGGCTAATTATGGCAAGCAAGACTCCCTAGGGTATACATAGCTATGAGCAGGGTTCGAAAAGTGATAATGATTGACATGCAAGATATAATCAAACCATTAAGTCTTCTCTAAACCTATTTTTCAAAACTGTATTGCACTCTCAGACGCATGAGTGAATTGTGCTTTGAAAATTCTGTTCAATTAGTAACTATCCAAGATCACTGTTCATCTAGATCTCGCTCCTCCTCTTTCAAGGCAGCTGATGAACTGGTGGGATCCCTGCGATGCTCTCCGCTCTCACGCCCCTTTATAAACTGTAGTGCCTGCTTAGGGTCAGAGAAAATAAACGCCTGTATATGCAGTTTTGAAGGATAAATCATATGGTATTCTAGGTTTAGGTGGCGAAGCTTCCGCTCAACTGGGAGAAACAGATGTCTTGCAACCTGCACCTTTTGTGTGAAATCAGGAAACAAAGAAATGTGCATGCTCTCATGTCTCAGTGTACGTAGTTCTCTGGCATTTCGCAGAGCAGTGTCCCGATCTCTATAGTTGAGCAACTTGGCAATTATAGTCCTAGGGGGTGCTCCCGCTAACGGGCTGGGCATGAGTGTGATGGGCGCATTCAACAATGAACACACGCAAGAATGTATCTCTACCCAGAAGTGTCACCAGCAATTGTTCCACAAAGAGTTCCATGTTTGTAACGTTGGTTGTTTACACAATGCCAAACAGCCTTATATTACTACGTCGCAACCTTGCTTCCAAATCTTCGGCTTTGGCCTTTACCGCATGCAGCAGGTTATCCATTTTGTTGTATGCCTGGGAGCTAGTGTTTAAGGTGTCTTCTGTGTCCTACGCTCGCTTTTCCACCAAATCTAACCTCTCGGTATGCTTGTCTAAGCGTTCCAACATCCTGTCCATAAGGAAAGATAGGGCGTCTATTTACCATATATTTTGGTCAGACTTTGTTGCATTGCCACTAGGATTTATTTTAAATCTTGATCCTCTCACGTTTCTCCAGCCTCAGAGCCAGATTCAGGCACAGCTTTGTCATGTCCTGCTACCTGGCCGGATTTCGAGGCTCAAACTGCAGTTTAGGTTGAGATTTGTCTGTTCGCCCCATGGCGCCGGTACTCTGTGCCAGATCCCCAGCTCCAGAAGCCGAGGCACACACGATCAGTCGCCCAAAGTGCTATATCTATAGCCCACCTTCACAACTCAGCAGAGCCGGGGCAGTCACGTTTTGTATTTAGCAAGGGGCTCTCTCTATCTTGGTCTATAGGAAGTCGGTAGCAGTCCAGTATTGACCTGCTGCGATATGTTTCCTCTTCACCTCCAATCCAGCGCACACCTGTTCAGCACTTCGAATCAGCACCCTTCCCAGCAGGGCAGCTGCAGTGGTATCTAGAGCAAGAGGGCCTGCTACCTGGCCTGCTACCTTCTCCCACAACTGTGTCACCATCTCAAACATGGGCTGCTCCCCACCATATCAATTCAGAGCAGGGTAACCAGGCTGCAGTGAGGCACTCTCCTGGTATAGTTCTCCCTGCCTCGCAGAACCAGTCAGCTGCTACCATAGAGAAGGCTGCAGCACCCACCGACAGAGCTCGCCACCATAGCAGCAGCCGCACTCTCCAGTGCATGAGGCTCCCTAGGGGCGTCCACAGCAGACCTGCTGATTATTCAGTATCTCAGCGCGGGGGAGGCGCAGTCCGCACCCACATCGGGAAGGGAGCCATAAGAGTCTTTATTTCCCTGTCCGGCCATAACACCAACTCGGTTGCTGCTCTGTCATACGCGTCCATGCAATCCCTCAGGTGGAAGAGGTCTCCGCCCGCTCAATAGGTAGCTATGAGGTCAGGCGTATCAACGTACCCGCCCCTCCGCACCAGGCTGTGCAGACTATACCCCTGACAATCAGCAGACGATCCTCACCCAGTCGCTCCACTCACAGCAGCGTGGCACAGGCCCCACCAAGGCAGTCAGCTAGGGGCTGATATCGCCATCTGCAGGGACTCAGAAGTCGAGGAAACAGGAGCACCATAGCCAGGAACACTTCTGCACCCTCATGGGAGGTAAGCGCTTAATATTTGATGGCTGGTACTGCAGGATTAAGGAGGGTATAAAAACTGGATTGCAGGAGTTTTACTTGAACACTGCCATTTTAGAGCCAGGCAAGCTCCGCCCCAGTTTGTATACATTTTAACTGATTCTGCTAGGAGGTCGTAGAAAGTAAAAATACCTCTTTCCCCATTGGGCAATCTATTACGAATTCAGGTGGCAATCTTTTTCAATAAAAAGAATGTCAGAACCATGTGTCAGGTCCTCCGAAAAAAGACCCTTCACTTCTCTTTGTATGTCCTGAAGCGTTATTCTGTGGTGTGGTGTGGCTCACTGGTTAGAGGCGGCAGACCCGGGAGCAGAAGTCAGCCTGGGACCAGGGTTCAATTCCCAACGCGGCAGGGTCGTGGACCAGGCTCAGCGGACTCGACAATTCTCGCCTCGGTGCCTACTCTAACCTGGGGTCCCACTCGGCAACTCTGGGCATTAGCTTGCCTAATCTCCACAACGGCCCCATCAACGCCGGGGATGCCTGGCTCCACCTTGGGGATTCCCAGTAGGGACCATCCCACAGGGAAAGCCAGGACGGGTTCCCCAGCGGTATACAGCGCTGGGACGCCCCTTTGCTGGGGTGTTGAAATCTAGTTTGTAAACTGAACATCATCTGCGCCATCTTGTCCATTTCCTCAGACTCACGCACATTTTAGGCACCATGGTCTCCCTGCTCACGATCGATCGCCAGCACGTTCCCCTGGCGCTGCAAGCACCCCCCCGCGCACTCTGGCTGCCCCCGCTCCCTCATGCACGGGTCATAAGACCTCTCCTTCTGCGCGACTCTGCCCCTGGGAATCACACCCCGCGCCTGACCAACACCTCCCTTCCTTTCATGAATACCTCTCCTTTGATGACCCCTTCCTCTGAGCCCGATTGTCTGCACGGATCCCAGGCCATCACTTAGCCTGAGGATACAGTTTATTGCCCCTTACTGTATGGAATCGCCCCTCTTCAAAGGAGCTACGATTGATCATGGCCCCCCCCCTGAGATCCGATCAGGCGCACACATTCTAAGAATCGGCGGAATGTCCAGCTGTGTGATAGCCATCTCCTATTGTATGTGGGGTGGGGACCTCTACTGTAGATATGTGTGGGAATGGGCCTGAAGCGGGGATTCCGGGGATGTCTTTTCATACTTCAAAGTGTCTTTATTGCAATAAAGAATGTTCACATGTCATAAACCAGTGTATAAGAGGCCAGGCCTCAGAGAGGCTGAGAGAGCACCTCGAGAAGATACCCTGTTGTCTGATTTGACGTGTTCTGCTCCGTCGGAATAAACTCCTGTTTCCTGCCTTCCAGTCTCCAGCGCCTGCCTCTTTATTTGGTAACCATGAGTTGGGTGAGAGGCGGCTAGCGCCGGGCAAACCTTGAAAAGGGGTAATCGACCTGATCTGCCCGACCCTTTTTCTACAGGGGCAGCTGTGCACTTTACAAGTATACGACATTTAACATTTAACGACATTTAAACGATGTGTGCCACTCACTCTCGTATCATGTGTTTCCACCGTGATATACTCACTCAGCGCTACTACTTCCAGAAAGTCCATCACATTCTGGCAAGCTATTGTGACTTCTGCTGTGCTGTCTGGCATCGTCACTGCTTATTCCCTGTTCAGAAGCAGAGTCCTCAGAAGCCAGGGCATATCTGATCTTAATCCCTGCTCTTTATTTATTTTTAAATTGAGGTTTCATAGATTTCTTTTTATCTTCTTGTTTGGTGATGTTGTCTGAAGTGCGATGTGTCTCCCTTTTCAGCTTTGTTCGCTCTTCTGAGCTTTGCTCTGAACGTCCTCCTGTCTCCAAGCGTTTCTCAGATTGATCCTGAAAGAAACGAGAGGAACGTGTATCATTATCCTGATATATATCAGACTTTCTAACGTTATCACAGTTTCTCAGATTATATCTTGTTTCAGTGTGCTCCTGTTGAGAAGACCCACTCCATGATTGTTGTTTATTATGTTTTTGTTTATTATCCCATTGCTTTTTAGAAGAATCAGGTGCTTGCTTAGAGTTATCCTTTTCAGAATTACCCTTAACCACTAGGTTCCCATGTCTGGCTCCCAGATTATCATTTCCCAAGGAAGCTTATCTTTCTGCAAAAATTTGAGGTAACTCCCTCTCCTGTTGTATAGGAGAGAGTTCCCTTTGGTGTTGGCGTATGGCCATCCCGGCTGCCTCCCCTTTAATGTTGTTTAACATAATTGTAGAAACTTGGGCAAAATTGCCTATTACGTTTTTGCCTAAGTCCGGGGCAGGATTTGCCCCGGACTCATTCTGTATTTGTTTCAATACATCCGGTATTATCGCTATTGCCCCAAGTGGCACAATCTTCTATCGGGGGAGCCATCCCGATTGGCAAGCAAATTGTTAAAATTCTGTGTTTGTCCTGTAGGCCTGTATGGGGACAAACCACTTCAAGCTCGTCTATTTTTGAATTGCACTTGTTCCCGACTGGTGAGAATTCTTTCCATTATGGCATTCAGCGTTTGAGGGCTGATACCTGTGGTAGCAAATCAAGGTTGCGCAGCCTGAGCAGCCCTCACAGGAGGAACAATACGTGTTTGCATTATATATTGTGAATGATTTCTGTAAAGCTAATATCGGCCAGGTCATTCCTTCTTTACTGGGCGGACTGAGTCTCATGTTTTCTAGGGTGTGGAGAGGGTGCCTTTAAACTGATTGTTGTGCTCTTGATAAGTTAACAACACTTCTATGTCCACCTATGGAAAGTATTCATCTGGTGCGTCATCTTCAATGTAAGTGTGAATCATTTTTGTGCGTACGTCTGCAGCAGGGAATGTAACCCAAGAATAAAATACCTCTGTTCTGAATGCTTTGTGTGCCTCAACCATGAAGGCAACATCTACACCCTTGGCTGGGAGACCATGTTGTAATAGCTTCATAGTAACTGCCTGTTTGCAATTTCCTGAAATATTTAGTCTTATCAACTGGCCTACAGTGTCATCATCTTGTTCTGTTATTGTCACAGTAGTATTGTTATATGTTTTTTATATAGAGATATGGTGTTTACAATGTGGGAACTTTCTAATCCTCCGAGATTGATTTACCATACAGCCAATACATAGGGTATGCCTACTCAGCTGAGGCAGATTTGTTTTCCTTCCCACCATGGACGTCTCTGGTGAAAATGTGAGTAGGGGTCTCTGAGAAAGCACGATTGAAATACTCAGATTTGACCGTTAAATAAGTGACTAACCAACGTTGGCAGTGCCAGGTCATGTAGTTCCTACTAATTCATACGATCTGCGCATTGTTTGGACAGAATAAACTAATAGCTTGGATCAACACCCTCATTTGCGATTCTCAAATAGCGATTTTTAAAAAATTGCTATTTGAGAATTGCAAAAAGGCATGTATGTAAAAAATCGAAATTTTTTAGCGATTTCTTAATTTTCCTTGATTGCGAAATCGCAATTAAGGACTACTTTCCCATTCATTTCTATGGGCCAGGAGGCCCATAGGAATGAATGGGAAGTTAATCTCAATTTGCGATTCGCAATTTAAGATTCGCAAATTGAGAATAATTTCAAGGGTGCAAGGGTGTCATAAGGACACCCTGATGCACCCCTGAAATTTACATGTGTGCGCATATGGCGCACATACAGGCCCTAAGGGCATGTATGTGCGCCACATGGCACCTTCACAAATGGCAAAAAGTGCATTTGTGAAAGAAATCGCAAATTACCACCAACTTCAAGTTGGTGGTAATTTGCGATTTCTTAATGAGAAATCGCACAACTTGGGTGCTTCATACATAGCATTTAAGGAATCGCAATTTGCAATTCCTTAAATGCTGACGCAAAATCAAGGAATCGCAAATTTTGCAATTCCTTAATTTTGCAATGCGATTTTCTTCATACATCGCATTTTCCACATTTTTTGTCACAAATGTTGCTTTTTGGCGAATCGCAACGTTTGCAACAAAAAAAACGGATGATACGTATGCCCCTTGGTGTCTAGATTAGTTCCAGACACCCCACAGGATATGTTGGCCTATACAACAGTTAGCTCACAGTGCCACTGCAAGCCCCACTGACTTACCAAGGCGCAAACAGTTTCTGGGAACTACTGAACATGACAACCCTGAATTCTCAGGAATTGTGAAAACAGTACAGCACCTTTCGCTTAGTCACTCGTACTCATTTGTTCTCAGAGAAATATTCAGAGAGTACACAGTGGGACTTTTTCAATAATATTTATGGAAAAAAACGTTATTCTTGCATAAATTACATCTGCTGCAATGATTAGGAGACAGAAGCAAATAAAGGAGATTACAAGCACCAACAGAGTGAACAGTAGATACATTTCTACCATGGTGCCGAAGCAATAAATATATGCAGGCATATATGCAAATATGGTAATCTAACGTACTCCTACAATGCGAACCCTACTCGAAGTATAGAGTCCATGTAGGTGTAGAGCTGAGAATCCCCCTAGGGATGATCCAACTCCATTACCTGATGGGAGAGAGTGAAGGACAGCGTCCTGGTCTCAAATTTGACTCCCCTCACGTAATGTCAGACCGGTGCATGATGATTTTTCAGCAGACAGGGACCTTTGGTGTCAGTAGAAGTGTCACCTCTACCAATCTGTTGGGATGCCTAATATTTATAATAAAGCAGCCTTCCACAATGTGCACATTAGATTAGTGATGTTATGGATATGTGTATAGTGCTATCGCCCCGTGGATAAAGATAGGACGACTTTTGTACCTAGTGCGTAGAGAGGCCTAGTACATGATGTTCAGAGCATTGTGACCGTGTTGTTCGAAGCTGGATGTATAAACGAAGAAGTTTCAGAGAAACTAATCCAGCATTGTCATGCATGCAAATGTGTGCAAAAGGACACGCCCCCAAACGTAATTTACTAGGATATTATAAGGAACATGCTGCTTTCTCATGGGACTAACTCGGGCATATAACAGGGTCAGATGACTGGCCCGCTAGACTTTGTGTATTTCTCTCAGACAGCCACAATATAGAAGGATTAGGTGTGCCTGAATGGGTCATTACTGGCAGGATGGAGAGGTGGAGTTGGTCACAGTGCATCTTACAAATCATAAGACTATGCTTTCCCTTTACACAAGGGCATCACACTACCTTGTAGTTCTTGTAGACAGGCTTAAGTCAGAGAAGGAAGGAAATTCTAAGCACTGCAAAGGAAAATCTCTATAAAGTTCTCCTACTTCAGAGAAGGCGCAAGGTATTAAAATGAGACCCTCAGGATTACTTTTTAGTTCACTTTTGGGACCTGCGGAAGGACTATCAGAAACTACCTGCTGCTGTGACCTGCAGAAGGCTGCTTTGCTGCACCTGGAAGGCTGCTCTGCTGTCTGCAGCCTGCCGTTAACTCTTAGAGGTCTGCCCTGCTGCTTGAGCCCTGTTCCACTACGTGAACCCAGGAATGCCAGAGGACTCCAAAGGCTAGTTGGCTGACCTGATCAGGGTCTTAGGGACAGAAAAGGCTCCAACCATCTTGAACCCACACCTGGACTCAGCCTTCTGACTCTCTAGTCCTGCACCCTTGGAAGTGGTGCTAAAGGTGCTCAGATAACCAAAAGCCAAAAACTTGGAACTTAGAATTATTTTGGCTAAAACGTGCTAAGAAAGTGAGAGGAGGCCAGGACCTACCTACGTATGGATCCGCCCAAGGTGCATTGCCGATTGCCCTGACTTTCCAGAAGCTCCAGATACTTATTCTCCACAGCAGGAAATCCTGTTCGCCTTTACAAAAGGTGCATCCATCCCTAAGAAGCCCTCGTCGGCTACAGCTTGCAGCTTTGTCCCCTTGGAGGTATTTGAATTCCAAAAAGGAGACTTAGTCCAAGTGTAGAAATCTTCATCGCAACTTCTGCCAGTGGCTCTTGAAATCAACACCACCTCCTCGGACACTGCCTGCAGTCTTGCCAGGTGAACTTTACCTTCTCAGACATTTTTCCTTGTAACTTCTAAGTCCGAAGTTAAGTGCTGCCAGGCCCTACCCACTTCGGTGTCGAGCAACAATATTTTTGTGGTTCATGTTTTGATCTTTTATGCACTAGTTTTAACATTAAACTCCATTACTCTGATTCTACTAATTAGACTCATTAGATTTTTGGTGTCAAATAATTTATTACAATGTACTCTATATTGTGTGGATTTTTTCTTGTGTTGGGTTTTCACTTTATTACTGTTTGCATGCTGCATAAATGCTTTATTTATTTCCTCTAAGTACATTGCCTCTAAGTTAAGCCTGACTGCTTTTGTGCCAGGCTACCAGACTGAGAGGGATTGTAGCTTTTGCTTGAGCACGGTTAACGCTCTACTCAACGAACAACCCAACTTCTCGCAACAAAATATTACAATTTGCCATTACCAAAACGTCTGAGAGTCCCTGGGCATACATGAGTTAACTGGCTTTCCTCACAATCTAGTTAAATATCAAAAATTCTTTTTTGTGGACTAATTTGTATTCCCTTCTGGAAATTTCTATCTCTTCTCAATTTCTTGGTGTGAATTTTGAAGCTCTTCCTATCATTCTGTTTGCATGACTGCAAACGGTATCATGGTTATCTCTTAGGTTACTCATAGGCTTAAAAAAATAAGTCTAGTTGCATTCTTAGCTTTCCTAGCGTAACAAAAGACTCCTTAATTTCAAAAGGGCAATGGTCCTGCGAAATAAAGCAAGTAAGCAAATCCTGGTTGCCTGCGACAAAACTGTGCAGAATGCTACCTATATTAGCACATGTCCGCACCAAACTTCTCCCATTATCCTTTGCCTAACAGATTATTTGTTCTCCCATAGGGGTTACTAAGGTAAAAGCAAGAGGGTTTTGATCACCAAGTATACTGGGTTGTATGACCCCCCTCTCGAATGCGCTTTGTGGAATTCCTTGAATAAAATATGAGGTCTACGGTAGAGCGGTTGACCTCAACCCTGGGGAACTGGGTTTGAGTCTCAGTTGGGATGCTCAACATCTTGTGATTCTGGGCAAATCATTTAATCTCCCTGTGCCTAACAAGAAATTAATGTATTCTTCTATAATGCAACTGGTGCTCATGTAATGCGCTCTGAGAGCTTTGGGTAAAGTTCACGCTATATAATACTCCAGAAGAAAAATTTTATAAAAAAAGCAACCTCTGCCTATGAATGTTGCTGCCTTGAAGTTGTTACCATTTTGCAGAGGTATTCAGTTACATAGATCATGAATCAACAAGTAGTTGTATAACAAATTACCCACAGATCCTGGGCTAGGCCATTGGTCAAATATCTTCAGATCAAGCAGGATCATGTGATGCTAATGTTGACTAGTCCCCAGATTAACAATGAATTTCCTGCCAAAACCAGTTGAAGTCCATAACCAAACCAGAGTATCTGACATCCAGCGCACCAATTAAATCAAATAGAAAGTGGTAGTTAAGATTATACTTAACTGAAAAAGTATCATTATTGAATTGATTACAACCAATTTAAAAATGACATTTAACATAACAATCCTACATAACCCCGAATTTCCATATCTATCGGTGAAATTGAGCATTCAAGAGTAGTCTAGAACCAGGTTGTCAGTCCTGCCCTGGCCTGAACCAAGGCAGAAGGAAAGACTGGGGCTGTGTAGGAAATAAAACCATCACAATATGCATCCTTAGTTGCCCATGTTTTCGGCAATAAGGCAATATCATACAAATTGATATATTATTCCCAGTTTTCCAACCTTAATTTAACAGAGAAATGCTCAAGCTTAGAATTTTTAAGTCACTAGTCAGAGAAGCTCTATTGCTAGAATTATAGGGAGTGACAGGCATATCCTGTAGCACGTGCCTGGTAAGAACGTGATCAGGCTTGGACTAAATATCAGAGAATATGGAATCGATAAGCCAACCATCACACACTATAGGCTCTTGAGTTATAGCTCTAAAGCAGGGCTTATGACCTAACTGTCAATCATGATTAGTTAAATCAGACAGCATAGAAAACAATTAGTAGTAGGAAGTTTGCTGTTGTGGACAAGGGAGAAGAAGGACAAAGGCATCAGTTTTGTTCTAACATTTCAGGCTTCATATGACTGTAAAAGAAACCTAAAATCAAAAGCTTCACAGGACTGGGTTCTATTAACCCCTGGTGTGAGTTTTGCACTAGGCCTCCTGCTGTAGGGAGAAATTTAAAATTAGCAATAACACAGCCACCAGAGAAACGTTATTTAGGTGACAAATCTAACCCATCCTGTGAACAAACAAATTGCCATTATAAAAACAAATGTTAGTTTGAAAATTTCTTTGTAACCGATGTGCAACCCTATTTTCTAATTAAACAGTTGTCTTTATGCATGGGGTGCCAGCCGTTGAACATTGGCCAAGATAACAACATGTAGGCGAGCTGCAGGAGGTAAATTATTAAGAGGGGGGTCCACTCTCATCCTGTTACTGTATATGTTCAAAAAGCAGGCTTTTCTAGAATGAACCACTTTAAACCTTTGTTTTTTTCAAGCTGCACAGGCATATGCTCATGGGTTGAGTTCCTAATCCTTTTTTTTGCGGAGTTTTATATAGCGCAAATTTGACCCGAAGGTATCGGGTATCAGAGCACTTTACATGAGCACCAGTTGTGTTACATGAAGACACATTCATATTTGTTAGGCTGGGGGAGATTAAGTGATTTGCCCAGAATCACAAGATGATGCGGATCCATGCCGAGACTTGAACCTGGTTCCCCAGATTTGACGTCGACCGCAATAGCCATTAGGCCAATCCTTCCCCCTGATAGGGCTGCACCCTTATGGTATACAGCCTTTACCACGCATTTTTTACCACGCAATACCATTACAACGCTGGTATTACAACGCAAACCATTACAACGCTTTGCGCTGGGGGGCGCTCTAGGGTAGGGAATAAGTTTAATTTTCTATCCAACACCTTCCCTAGTGTCCACGGGGACTGGAGTTGGAATAGAAAATTATACTTACCACTATCCAGCACCTCTAAGCGCTATGCGTTGTAAAGGTATGCGTGGTAAAAACCACGTTGTAAAGGTATGCATGGTAAAAGTATGCGTTGTAACATCATACATCCCACCCTTATTTATTAGAGTCCAAGTAGACATCCTGATGAGAGTAGATTTGAAGTAGTCCGATATAGGTGATCAGGAGCAGTTGGATACATCCTCAGTTTAGCCAGGTGATTTACAATAGACCCCAAGAGCTCATAGAGGGAGCAAAAACTGTTCTCCGAAAGAGTGTTACATTTAATACGTAGCTTCTCTACAAGAGCATTAAAATGTCACTCTTTGCCGGTCCCTCAATCAGTACACAGTAGGCAGAAGAAAAATCTGCTCACTCCAATAGTTTAATACTAGTGATAACATTAGTCCAAGTAATAAAGGCATTGCCACTAGTATTCACATTTATAGAAAATGACATAGCAAAAGAAGAGAATTTATGGACTTGTTTTAAAAAGACCCTAGTGCATAACCAACTTCTGCCAGGTGAAGAGTGGGGAACCTCTCAGGTACTGCCCAACTCACACTGTTCTTAGCTCAAATAGAACTTACTGTGCAAAAACTGATCAGTATGTGGAAATTCCTAGATTCTGATTCACATTATCAGGATCAGTGACCAGTCCTGCTGCAGATCAGATGAATTCCTAAGAAAAATCCATCAGTTTTGCAGATTATCATGTGTAGTAAATCTCTACTCAAAAGGTGGACAGGGGTCTTTCCTGAAAAGTTGCTCAGCAAACAAATGATCAACATTCACAAACATGTTGCAGGTTCCTTTCCAAACCTGGAAAGAATAAAAGCATCCAGGAGATACTACATTTATATGTGAATCAAAATAAATACATGAATGGGGAAGTGTCAACTGTTTTTATTAAGAGCACGGGAAAAGGAAGAGGGGGCCAAAGCAAATAGAAGATAAACAGATGGGCTCCAGTGGAAGCCAAACAAAAACAGATTGTTCTTTGCAAGGGGGAGAGTAAGAGGCTGAACAGTGGCAGCCCCCTAAGAAAAAATACAAAATAACTTATTAATGAAAAGGTGGATGATAGATTTTTCAGGGGCAGCCTTATCAACAGGCCAAACTTCTTCCACCTCACTCTTATTGCCTCAAATGTCTGAGTTTAGACTACTAATAAATTCTGGGCAGCACAACACCTGCACAGTGTATCCACTGTTTACAAAACAAGGAGCTTCCATCAGGCTGTACTGACTAAATGGCAGAAGAACTCGCATCTGGTGAGAATCTATTCTTGCAAGTAGATATACAAATGGTGAAGAGGATTAAAAAAATATAAACACAGAGAAACTCCCAGATAAGAGCAGGTTGCCGCTACAAAAAGTTGTACAATTACCTGATCAGTTCACATGGCATGAGCAATGAAGTGTCAGCAATTAACCAGAAAGATCTTCTGATGGAGGGTGCAAAGTAAAATGCCTGTTAGAGGCACAAACCCCACAGAGATAGAGATAAAGGCTGATAAATAAGGCAATGATAAAACATTAAATGCAAGGAGAAAACAGCCATGCAAGGCTTGATGCTAGGATGAAACTGTAAGTATCACAGCCAGGATGGGAAGGTGAAAAAGTTTACCCCTAATCTCTGCAAGACAATAAAAATTAGGGCTGGGCGTAGTATGCGAAGTAGCGCTTCGCGAAGCTATGCAAAGTGCACTTTGCACTACGCGAGCTATGCGTAGCACAATGCAAACTGCGTAGTAGCATGTTCACACTGTGCAAGATGCCGTTTTCAATGATTGCACAGTGCGGACAAGCATCCGACACTGTGCAATCATTGAAAATGGCATCTTGCACAGTGCGAGCTGTAGTTTTCTGCCACTCAAGTAGATTTTTACTCGAGCGGCAGCTTTCTCAACGCGGACTGGTAATTTCTCATCGCGAGCGGTCACGAGCATACGCGACCACTCACAATGGGAAACCTGACCTCGCCGCGTTGAGAATCTCGCTGGGAGGTTTATTTTCCACGCTCCTGATCAGCAACTTGATGTTGCTGATCGCGAACGAGGAAAATGTCTCGCGGGATGTCATTTTGCTTGCTCGCGGTCGCCAACTTGACGCGAGAAATCAAAAAATTAGCGCTGCACTATGCTTGTTTGCACTGTGCTATGTGCAGTTCGCGTAGTGTGAAGAAGCGCAAACTTCCCAAACTACGCCAGTGTAGCATAGTGCTTTGCCCAAGCCTAATACCAATGCACAAAAGGCTCAGTAAGCATACCCTCGTCTCTGGATAGAGATATCTGTGATCTTTCAGATAAAGAAGAAAGCAGAGTTAGGTGTTTAATAACTTCTTGAAAGTGGGGAAACAGACAAGTGATCGGATTACCCAGGTGGCCCAGATGACAGAACAAGATACAGAAGGGTTAGGGAATAGGAGACAAGGAGATTATCTCACCTAATCCTTTTCAGCAAATGTTGCAAACCATACTAAAGTAGGTTATACAGACAAATGAGTCACACAAATATTTTAAACAAGAACTGGGAGAGATTAAGTCAAATCCAGGATGATAGATCAGAACTGATTGCTATTCTTTTAGAAAATAACAACACAGAAAGAACTATTTCTATGTGTGGAAGCCAGCACCACCAGAAAGAAAGAAATTGATGCAGCCTTGAGTAAGCAACACACGGAAGACTTCGAGAATCTGTCCTGGAGGTGAAATCAGAAGTGTATAGAAATTCCATAAGTAGCTAAAAAGAATTCAAAACGAAGACGTTTTTTCAAACTTCATGAAGGAGACAGTGGGCGATATGTATCAAGCATTTTCGCATTCGCAAAGGCCGAAATTCTGCGAATTTCGGCCTTTGCGAATGCGAATTCTCAATATGGTATATATTAAACAAATGTGGTACAAAATAAGGAATCGCACAATTTGCTATTCCTTATTTTGCGATTGCAATGTATGATGCAATAAAATATTGCTCATTGTTCCTAAGGAATCGCAAATTACCACCAACTTCAAGTTGGTGGTAAGTTGCAAATTTCTTTTAAAAAGCATTTTATTTAAAAACAAAAGGTGCCATGCGACGCTCATACATGTGCGCCATATGCGCACACATGTCATTTTCAGGGGTGCAGCAGGGTGTCCTTTGGACACCCCTGCACCCTTGAAAATATTCTCAATTTGCGATTAGCTAATTGCTAATCGCACATTTCCCCTTCATTCCTATGGGCCTCCTGGCCCATAGAAATGAATGGGAAATGATTCCTTAATTGCGATTAGCAATTTGCTAATCGCAATTAAGGAATATTAAGAAATCGCTAAAAAGAAGCTGATTTCTACATACATACCATTTTGCGATTCCTAAATAGTGATTCCTTAAAAATCGCTATTTAGGAATCGCACAATGGAATGTTGATACATATCGCCCAGTATTACTAGACTCTGGGTAATCTATAAATGACTTGACAACTGCTAGAGAATATATACTGTCCAGTTTCTGAGATCTAAAAAAGGAAATCCTTCTAGAACTCTAATTGTACACTTTCAAGCCTATCAAATAAAGAAAAGGATTTAGAAAGAAGTCAGATAAATAAATATGGTAAAGGCCTCCTCTGGGTTTACCTTTAGTGTCTGTCATACTCTATTATTGGAGTCAGCCAAAGTGTGGGGGGGAGGGGGGAGAAGCACAGTGCCTTTGTGTAAAATGTGTAAGATGGTGGGTAAAAAAGCTCAAGAGGTGCAAAATGTGAGGGTCCTATGGACTGGAGAATGCATCTCAATCGAAGAGGTTCGTGAGCCAGAGGGCCTTCTGTAGAAAATTCAGAAGAGGGTAAATGACCACATCATGGAGGAATTAGCTAATGGTAGGATCTGAGTTGATGTTAGGTGGAAAGAAGTATTTGATTAAGTACAACGAGAATGTTATGGTGTAGCAAAATTCACAGAAAGTGAAACACTATGATTAAAATGAAGTGAAGTTCGATAGAGAAGTGATGGACGTATGAAGAACAATAACTATGAAATTAAATGAGCCAGTCTGTCCACTTTACACATCTCGCTTGAAAGCAGTCAGGCATTCCAGGATGAGGAGGAAGAGCTATGCATCCTTACTAAGCCAGAAGTGATGTTTAATGTCAAGCATGACATGGTTGGGGAGAGAAAAGAAGAGTGAGTGAGGGAAGAAAGGTTAGTAGAGAGCACAGAGGCACAGAGGGGGATTGATACAGGTGGTTTGGAGGGAGGAGAGACGAGCAGGGGACTGGGGGAGATCGATCTATTATTTAAAAGGAGGAGGAGACTGGAGAGGAAAAAGTACAGCTGTTCTTGATTTCTTTCTTTGCTCTAGGAACCTCTGAATTGATAGAACAGATATCGGCTACCCACAACTTGTCAGATCATCCACTTGTATATATTGTGTTTCAGCAATATAGGAAATGGAAATCACAAAGGTTTAGCTGGAGGGCTGTCTTATAGTTATTTTCCGAGACTGACTTTTTACTAAATGTTAAACTCATATTAGAGAAAGTTTCTTGCATAATCTGAATTCGGCCAAGATTTGTGTAGCTTGGAGTGTTTTTAAAGTCTATCTAAGATGTCTATTGACATGGGAGCAAAATAAAAGTCAAGGTTTGTGGGAGTAAACAAAATCAGAACTAAGAGGCTTACCGGAAAAAGTAGCTCAATTTGAATAGCCCTGGAATCAGCATGCAACCCTAGCAATGAGAACATGAATGTTCTATAATGAGAATTGCATTTAATAATCCTAGGTCCCAAATGAAATTAATGAACAGGAAGACAGACGTATGAGGAGTAAAGTAATGTTGGATAATTTATTGCATTTAAAATAACAATCCATGCAGGACAGGAACCCCATCATTACAATTCAGGATGGGAAAACAAGGGTGATGGAAGAAGACTCGAAGAAGGTTGTTCATGTTTATGTATTCCAATGAAATTTTCTAGTAGAAGTCACTTGTTCCCAATTCTGTAAGAATGTCGGCCTCCCCACAAGGAGTAAAGCTGAAAAATAACTACAGACTAAGGGCCATATGTATCAAGCTAATTAGCATTCGCAAAGGCCGAAATTCTGCGAATTTCGGCCTTTGCGAATGCTAATTAGACAAATGGTATGTATCAAACATGTTTGTTGCAAAATAAGGAATAGCAAAATTTGCTATTCCTTATTTTGCGATTGAACTTAAGGAATCGCAAATTTTGCGATTCCTTAAATGCAATGTATCAAACAAAAAATATGCAAAAAATGCCATTAAGGATTCGCAAATTACCACCAACTTCTAGTTGGTGGTAATTTGCGAATTCTTTTCAAAAAGCTTTTTTCCAAAAAACAAAAGGTGCCATATGACGCCCATACATGCCCTTAGGGCATGTATGTGCGCCATATGCCCCCAAATGTCTTTTTCAGGGGTGCAGCAGGGTGTTCTTGAGACACCCCTGCACCCTTGGAAAAATTCCTAATTTGCGATTAGCAAATTGCTAATCGCAAATTGTACTTTCATTCCTATGGGCCTCCTGGCCCATGGAAATGAATGGGTAATTTGCGATTAGCAATTTGCTAATCGCAAATTAGGAATGCTAAGGATTCGCTATTGAAAAGGGATTTTGTACATACATACCGTTTTGCATTTCCTAAATAGCGATTCCTTAAAATTCGCTATTTAGGAAATGCAAAATAGTTTGATGATACATATGGCCCTAAGGTTTGGAATAGACCAATGGACGTTGAAAGTGTATAAACCTCTTCAATGAGAGTCGATGTAAACCTCTTTATGAAATTAACCAAATGATTACTTACAATTCCATCTAATTTCAGGTATAGTATTTTCTGAAATAAAAACGTGTGAAATCTCACTATGTCGTTTCTTTACCACCCCACCTAATTGGTGCACTATTTATTAATTTTATTTGCATGCCTACAGCACTTTCAGCTCTCAGAACCTGCCACATTTGTTACCATGTTAAAAATATCATCGTTCATTCATGATTTAATTATGGTTTACCATAAAATCAACACCTACGAAATACATAAAAGTATCCACCTAGTGTAGGAAAAACAGATCTATTTACCCAGACCTGCCTTTCAAACATTAGGCATTCCAGTACGTTCTTTTTTTTTCCAAAGATGTTTGGGTTTGAGACCTATTGTGACATTATTTATTGGATGGCCCTTTTAAAAACAATGAAAATAAAAATCAATAGATGTAAAACACCATTTGCAAGTGTCCCAGAATTTTATTTAAATTGTAGCAAAATTAATATTTCAGATTCAGATGTGCCTATATTTGATTTGACAGGTATCAACTACCAGCCTCAAACTTAGGGGCTGATTGCGATGTAGTGCAGATCGCCACCTCCATGCCCTACATTTCCCTCCGCCCGCCACCCATTTCCCCTCGCCATATTTGTATGGCGGGGGCGGTTTTCCGCTGGTCGACCAGCGGAAAACCACCCGCCATACAAATATGGCGAAAAGGGGCTAAATGTGGTGGCGGTGTCTGCTAGCCACTAGATATGGTGGCGGTGTCTTCTAAACATCGCCATCCATATTCGCATGGGTGCGGGTAGCAGCCCTTCTGTGGTGGCGATGCCGCCATGGAAAGGCATGCGGATTTTGCTGTCAGGGGCCCGTTGCAGGCCCCCACTGTATTGGTGGGATGGGGGGTACCTATGGTACCCCCCTACATTTTCATGGACAAGGTGACAGACACCGAGCGGTGCCTGTCACCTTGTACATGACAATGCACAGAGTGCATTCCCAGCATCGAGGCGGTGGCATCCTAATTGCAGGTGCGGGACCGCCGCACCACTGGCAGCCGGGCCCAGCACCGCTAGGGTGGTGGGCAGATTTGACCCCTTAGTTTGATTAAGATATTTGAAGAAAATCATGGCACAAACAAGGCAGCATTGGTACATCTTGTTCACTTATGAGAATTGTATCATATTTAGTAAGTAATTTTCAAGGATTCACCGTGAATGGATAAAAACTTGATAGACAGCATGAACTACTACCATATTAGTGGCATATTTACAGTACAGTAAAGCATCTTGGTATTTTCTGAACCCAGCATATATGAGGATGGTGCACAGACATAATATCGACTCCAAAATATCGACTGGAAAGAATATCGAGTTTTAAATATCGTTTGGAGAAAATATCGACTAGACAGAATATCGACAGTCAAAATATAGTTTTTAAGGTAAGTGAAGTAATATCGACTGTAAATAATATAGACAGTGAAAATATCCAAGTATATAATCTAGATAGTAAAAAATATAGTTTTTTAAATAATATTTAATTATTTATAGTGTTTTTATGTTATAATATATGTGAAAAGTGTCATTTTTTTAATAATTATTTTTAATTAATAATTTTGTTTAATTATTGTGTAATTTTATTCTGTAGCGGGTTGTGGGTTTATAGGGGAATAGGGTGGGAAGTAATTTAATTATAATAAATTAAATATGTAAATTTATTAATTGGTAGTAATAATTAATTAATTGGTAATTAAATAATATATGTTAATTATTTACAATTTTATTGGTAATTAATTTAATTTAATTGACGAATTGCTAATTATGTAAATTAAAATAATGTATTTTCTGTAGCGGGTTGTGGGTTTATAGGGGAATAGGGTGGGAAGTAATTTGATTATAATTAATTAAATATGTAAATTCAATAATTGGTAGTAATATTTAAATAATTGTTAATTAAAAAATATTGTTTAATTAATTAAAATGTAATTGGTAATTACTTTAATTTAATTGATTAATTGCTAATTATGTTAAATTAAAGGGGTATTTTTAGGGTTCAGGGTCAGTTTTCAGTTTTTGGGCAAAGGGGTATTTTTAGGGTTCATGGTCAGTTTTCAGTTTTTGGGTAAAGGGGTATTTTTAGGGTTCAGGGTCAGTTTTCAGTTTTTGGGTAAAGGGGTATTGTTAGGGTTCAGGGTCAGTTTTCAGTTTTTGGGCAAAGGGGTATTTTTAGGGTTCAGGGTCAGTTTTCAGTTTTTGGGCAAAGGGGTATTTTTAGGGTTCAGGGTCAGTTTTCAGTTTTTGGGTAAAGGGGTATTTTTAGGGTTCAGGGTCAGTTTTCAGTTTTTGGGCCAAGGGGTATTTTTAGGGTTCAGGATCAGTTTTCAGTTTTTGGGTAAAGGGGTATTTTTAGGGTTCAGGGTCAGTTTTCAGTTTTTGGGTAAAAGGGGTATTTTTAGGGTTCAGGGTCAGTTTTCAGTTTTTGGGTAAAGGGGTATTTTTAGGGTTCAGGGTCAGTTTTCAGTTTTTGGGTAAAGGGGTATTTTTAGGGTTCAGGGTCAGTTTTCAGTTTTTGGGTAAAGGGGTATTTTTAGGGTTGAGGGTCAGTTTTGGGTTTTTGGGGTACATATACAATATTGC
This sequence comes from Lissotriton helveticus, assembly GCF_964261635.1. Classification (NCBI taxonomy): domain Eukaryota; kingdom Metazoa; phylum Chordata; class Amphibia; order Caudata; family Salamandridae; genus Lissotriton; species Lissotriton helveticus. The sequence goes on along the minus strand of NC_136069.1, from coordinate 457,180,333 downwards.
CTATTATTTAATTAAATTTTGTTACTATATATATATGTTTTAAGAAATATGATGACATTTTTTTTATTTTTTTACTTTCATTAATTATTTAATTATTAAAAGTTATTTTAAGTATTGTTAATTATATTTTAGTAATTAATTTTTTATATTAATGTAATTAAACATTGTTTTTAGTAAAGTCGATATTTTTTACAACGATATTTTTGTAAACGATATTTTGTACTCAATATTTTTGTACTTACCTGTTTGTAGATAGAAACTCGATATTTTGACTGTCGATATTTTCTCAACGATATTTTGGGTAGTCGATATTCTTTCAGTCGATATTCTTTCAGTGATCCATGAGGATAGGTAACAGCTGTTGCTTCCAGGAGCTGACATTAACTGAGTTAGACAGAAGTAACACTGTGTTGGTTCTCTTATTGCAACAATCTATTATTAGATGGTGGAAATTTCCATTCCTTAATTTCTCTTATGATTGGAAGCCAGTAAAGTACCATGGCAAGGCTTAATAATAAAAGACTTGCTCTGTTAGGATTCATTCTCCTCAGGTATTTTTTTTTAAAAAACCCCACTATCCCTTACTCAACTGGAATTGGCTTTAAACTCATGTGTCCCTTACATCTACCGGCTTGTCATGAGTCTGCAGCGATTGACATCTACACCATCATTCACTTCTTTAATCCGTGTCAGTATGGATGGCCGGTTCAACCAAAAGCCTGATTCGCATAGGTTTTTCATTACTGTTTAAAAGAAAGGTTGATGAAAAGTTTGATCCAAAATATATTTATTTTGTTAAATTTTGGGGCAATACTGTCATGCCAAAGATCTGAAAATATTGCACGAAGGCGAGCAGTAAAGGAAAGATCCAGTAATCACTTTAGAAAGGCATTCTAAATGACAGACAACTTGCCATAGTCATTGAGCTCAGATCTATAAGTAGCTGAAGAGAGAACTTTAGCATCATATAACTTCCGAAAAGATTGAATAGATTTTTCTCTAAATCTAACAAAGAATCCCTTCACAGCCCTAGTTCTGTGAACTAGCAATGCTCTGCTTCTAAAAAACAGACTTTGCCATTTAGTATTATTCTTAAATCAATCACCTTCTCTAGTTAAATTTAATTAAGAGACAATTTAGATCTGAATAATATTTGAGCCTTGTCATTTTTTGAAAACTTTATTAGAAGTTAGATAATGTTCATCTCAAAAACTGGCAAAGTCGTCCAACATTTTGGAAACACCCATAGGCCTACATTGTCAGTGAAATATCTAGCATTAATGAATACTCATCCCAGCTTGGGTTGTAGTCATGATGTCTGGCAAACAATTTATGAGATAGAAGAAGAGGAACTGGACAGAGCCACTCCCTTTCCTTACACCACAGCGAACACTGTTGGAGCCTCACTTTAGCCTAGCAAATTTGTCAGACTGGGGGAAATGTACAGCTCTCAGAAGGGTACAGGGAATACCAATGTATCTTATTGCTTTCCAGAGTTTAACTTTGGCTACACTTTTATTAGTACTTCAAGTTGATTAATGCATCATATGGGTTCTCCATATTTGATGATCAAATGGTTATGTCAAAAAACCTCATTGCAGATAATTCAAATTTTCCAAAATTCAGCTGGAAATACATTTTTCCAGTCTTGCCTGGAGAAACATCCATGAACCTTTTGCATTACATCGGTCAAACAAATTTGGTGTTAATTGGCTGAATTAACCTTGCAGGTACCTTTCATGATTTGGCTTTGCGACCTAATATTCCGAATTGGAATGGTATGCATTAATATTTTGCGACTGAATTCCAGTTGCAAAATATTAATACTTTCCCAGGTACAAGCATATAGAGGTAACCCATTTGCAAATGCAAAGAGGTGCCTTTGAGACCACTTTCCCTTTGTGAATGTAAACAAAACTTGTTAAAAGGAGGTAGAGGTCCACTCGGCCACTGCGTCTATTTAAAAAGAAATTAGCTTTTAACTCAGTCTGGTTTCCTTCAACTGAAACAGGCTGCAGTTAAGAAATAGTTGCTTTATTAAAGAGTAATCACAGACATGGTTGTCTGCTGACCCAAGCAGGCCACCATCCCTGTGATGGTGGCAATTCCCAGTGGGCTACAAATTGCGACCTACCTCATTAATATTCATGAGGTAGCTCGGTTTGCAACCCACCAGAATTAATTAACTTCAAAAGAATACTTTTATACATTTAGGATAGCAATTACCAAGGTCCATTATCAAAAGGTAAGTACATCTGGCCCTCGATAATTTATGGTGTGTTTCTTTGGCGGAAGCACAGATGGGAGGGAGGTAGTCTTTAACCTAATTAGACTTTTAGTAAAGGATTCACAGTGCAACTGTCACCTGACCTTTTGTGATCGCAAAAAAGAGCTTTCAAGGTCATTTTAGGAGAGCCTTAGGCTTCACTTATTTGTTGGTCCGCTTGAGTACAGGCTTTAATTGTCTAAATGTGTCTGCTCTGCTTTCACTGAAAAGACTACATGTATTGCACTTTTTGGCTTGTGGTAATGTTTATACTTGATGCAGCAGAACTGAATTGGTTATGGTGACAAGTCGATAAACTGGAGGCCTGATTTGTGGATTGTGAATTGTTACGATAAAGGCACCAGGTTGAGGTATTTATTGTGAAATGCCTATGTTAAAGTCTACAGGAATTGAATTTAGGCGTAAATTGTTATTATTCTGCATATTTGTAATGTTATAACTGTATGCCTATTTGTTGCCAATTTATGTGCACTTGAATTTTCCTGTGATGAGTAAAGTGTAGAGCAAATGTAAAAGGGTCAAGGCTTCATCAGTCTATTGGACAAAACATGCTAAACTTCATAGGTTTCATCTTTTTATTATGAAATGTTATGACAACGCAAGCAGGCCTGACCTACTTATTGTAAAAAGTATGTGTTCAAGACAATAGCCTTTTAAGGATGGATTGTTATGACATTTTGCTAAAGCCTGTAGGCAGGTACTTTATTACATGGAATTTCACAGATTAGTATAGTAGGCTAGGGTTTTCTTGTTGGTGATCAACGCGAACAAACTGTGGTCGGGCTCACTGACATAATATTGGAATCAACAATATTGTGTAACGGAAATATCATGTTACAAATATATATATATATATATATATATATATATATATATATATATATATATATATATATATATAGATATATATATTACCTGCTGGCGGTCGCCAGTAGGTAGTTATAGTTAGGATTGGCTACCATAGGAAATCCACAGCATTCTATTGGGAATAACTCTGGCGCCGGTTGAGGAATTTGTTTGTAATTTTCCAAAATTTTGGCCAGCTCCGCTCCGCTCCTTCCCTGGAAGTTTCGGGGGGATTCGTGAAGTGGGGGCTGAGAAAAAAGGGGGGTCCCAAAACGTGTTTTCCCCATGTTAATTTCCATAGGACGGTCTGACAAGTCTACAGCCCGAACCGCTGAATGAAATTACGCCAAACTTGGCAAAATTGTAGGGACTGGTACGCAGATGTGCCTTTGCTATATTTGGTGGAAATTGCTCCAGTGTTTTTTTTTTTAAATTAACTTGAAAAACACATATATATCTATAGGCGCGCTCCGAGCGCTCACCGGTACGCGTACCGGGGAGCGCACCCGGCGCACTACGGAAGTGCGCCAGCGGAAAGCTGATCGGGTGTCTGTCAACATTCTAAACAGTCCGGAGAGTCCGCCATCTTGTGTCTCGGTAGAATCGAGACACCTGAGGTGAAAAAGAAAGGGGGATATAATTAAAAGGGGGCAGAGTAGACACCCTCTGACCCCCTAGGTTTTCTGAGGGGGGCCTAGAAGGACCCTTCACGGGGTAAGTGCTGGGTGCGTTCCCGGGTACACTGTCCGGTACGCGCACCCTGAGCGCACCACAGGGATAAATAGTGTAAAAAAATTGAGTAAAAAAATAATGTAGAGTGTTTAGAGGTAAGTTAGCTCTGAAAAGAGCTTTTGTGTTATGTGGGTGTTTTTTGTACCTACAAGTAGGTACCAATGCAGAGTTTTATATTCAAGAGGAAAACTCTATTCCCCTCATCTGTAAAATGCACACCATCTCTCCTATACATGCCTTGCATGTTGTGACGCAAGTTGTTGTGGTAAATGGAACCCATACCATAGTCTGTGAGGAAAGCAGAAACAGATTTATTTACATGTTTCCTTGCTTTTTCAATCTGTGGACAAAATTGGTTGGACCAGTTCCATTTTTGCCTTTGGCATATATTAGAAAATACCAAGGCAGTTTTTGGAAAAAGTGACATCAATTGCCCAAAGATGTCCTTTAAAAGCATTTCCAGACCTACCCCAGTCAAAGTGCCTAGGTCATTTGAAAATGAAATGAAATGAAATGAAAAATTGCACTTGTATAGCCCGTAACTACCCGGAGGCCTCGCAGCGCTAGTGACTAAATTGGTTAACGCGGGCTCAGGGTAGATCAGTAGGTTTTAGCAAACAAGTGCGTCTTCAAAGCTTTCCTAAAAGACATGAGATTACTGTTTCCACGGATAGGAAAGGGGAGGGAATTCCAGAGTCTGGCCGCCGAGTGGGAAAAGGAGCGGCCACCCCAGCGGGCTCTATTGATTTTAAAGGAGGTAGCCAGCTGGAGGGTGCCAGAGCGAAGGGGGCGAGATGGAATATAGGGCGTGACCATGGAATGCAAAATTGCCGGGCCTGCTCGATGAAAGGATTTGTGCAGAATGCACATGGCCTTAAATTGCACTCTGGCATCCATTGGGAGCCAGTGGAGCTCTTTTAGGGCCTTCTTCGCTGACTGCCAACGGGGCAGGTTGTACAGTAAGCGGGCTGCACTGTTTTGGGTGACCTGAAGCCTGTGAATGACAGAGGCCGGGGCTCCCAAATAGAGAGCGTTCCCATAGTCCAGGCGGGAGAGTATCAGGGCCTGGACCATGATCCTCCTTGCCTGGAAAGGGAGCAGAGGAAGCACCTTACGGAGCATCCTCATTAGACCAAAGCAGGTAGCGGCAGTCTTGGAGGCTTGGACCGAGAATGTCAAGTGAGGTGTCAAGCCAAATCCCGAGGCTCTTTATCTGTGGCTTCGGGGCGGGAAGCGGGCCTAGACATGGTGGCCAGATGGATGCAAGAGCAGACGGGGGGGTTACCAAGAAGGATAATGTCTGTCTTCTCCCCGTTGAGTTTCAAACAGGAAGCTTGCATCCACCTGGCAACAGCCTCTAGACAGGGACCTAAGGTGTTGGATGATCCTTCCGAGTGGTCTAAAGAGACCACCAACTGAGTATCATCCGCGTAGGTGACAATACGCACACCAAAGGGATGTACTATCCTGTCCAGAGGTTCCATGTATGCATTAAATAGGGTGGGGCTCAGGGAGGAGCCCTGAGGAACCCCGCACCTGAGTGGATGTTTAGGAGAAGCTACCTCACCCTCAAAGACCTGAAAGAATCGCCCGCTCAGGAAGGATGTCAGCCATTCCAGGGCCGCGCCCGACACGCCCATGCCCACCAGTCGCTGTAATAGCGTAGCATGGTGAACCGTGTCGAACGCGGCGCTGAGGTCTAAAATAATGGCCGCCTTTCCTCCCCTATCCAGTACGGCTCTTGCTTCTTCCGTTACCGCTAAAAGAGCGGTTTCGCTTCCGTGCTGAGGACGGAATCCTGTCTGGGAGGCACGCAGCAGACCATTGGATTCCAAATAGTCCGTTAAGATGTTATTGACGTGCCTCTCAAGCAGTTTACTCAGCCACGGGAGTAACGAGATAGGGCGGTAGTTAGCCAAGTTACTCTGGTCAAGGGTGGGCTTCCACCACAGTGCACAATTATAATTTCAGGGTGTGGTAAACGCATAAAGGATTTTACCAATGGTATCAATTGGTGACTTCTCAATCCTCTCAGTCCAATCCATACAATGTCCACAATGTCCACATTTGGTAAATCAAGATTGTAAATACCTCTGTTAGCTGCGTATTTTTGACTCCAGTGGACATAGCTATGACCCACAAACCAGACTTTTTGCATGTTGAAGGTAGATGTGCTTCTAGTCAGATGAATTGTGGAAATTAAATGGCAGTTTGATTATGAAAAAAAGTGGTTGGGAATCAGTGCAGTTGAAAAACCAGAAATGATTGGTGCTTTCTTAAAAATCTCCACTGAAAATTAGGCTGCATGTTTTTTTGTTGTTGTAAGAAGTCATTTCAATGGTTGTTTACAGAAACATTGCATTTCATTAGCTAGTAGATTGAGAGGTCAAACAGCCTTGATGGATTTTTAGTATGATGAGCTTGTGAACTGTGTGCTGGTTTAAGAGGGAGTTGCCATGGTTACTTGGTGAATGAGCACTGGGGGGATGGGTGAATGTTATGTGAGTTTCAAAGTCTTGAAATGTACAACCACTTAAAATGTGCAGTTTGGTTTTGAATTTGTGTGGGAACAATTTTAATCGGTTAGGTACAAGAATATGGGTCTTCCCTTACTGTCCTTACTCCACTTCACTAATTCCTTCTCTTACTCCCTCTGTCCTCTTACTTCTACAGTCCTCTTACCTCATTCTCTCTCTGTTAGCCACATTCTCTCTGACCCCTTAGTCTGTCACTCCTCTTCTATCACACTCACTCCCTATAACACAGCCACATTCCCTCACTTATGTTTTTTTCCTCTCTCACCGCATTTATGAGAAATGACGCATCGCTGCGGGAAAGCAGCGATGCATCACTTCTCAGTGTGCTCTCCTTGCAACATTCCTGATGCGTCATATTTAATGTATGACGCATCATGTCGCAAGGAGTTACAGATACGTCATTATTTCTGACGTATCTGTAAGCGCAAAAGTGACGCATTGCTGGAGTGTGTCACAAAAGTGACGCAACTCCAGCAATGCATCCTTTCACATGGGGCAAGCCCCCTGTGAAAGGGCCTGCATCAGTCTTACGCCTGCTGTGAGGCAGGCGCAAGATTTTGACGCAACAGCATCCTAAAAGTGATGCAGTGAAATCTCATAGATTTCACTGCGTCACTTCTACGACCCTTCCTTGCGTCAATACGCCCCCTTTGCATACATTATACCTGGCGCAGGTATAATGTGGCGCAGGGGTTTACAAAGTGACGCATCTACCTAGATGCGTCACTTTATAAATATGACTCAACAAGGTTCAATTTTTACACCACTGGTGCGTCACAAAAAGTGACGCACCGGCGGCGTAAAAGTGACGCATGGCCTCATAAATGAGGCCCTCAGTCTTCTACTCTCACTTTTTCTTCCACTTTCTTTGTCTCTTCACTCCCTTACTCACCTTGTCTCACACTCACTTGTCTTTATCCAGTCTGTATCTCCACTCTTTCCTAAACATCACTGCTCTTTTCTTACCCTTCCACACCCCCTTTCCTTTACTACATTTTCTTCACTTATCCTCATTCCCCATGTTCACTCTCCTTCTCCTCACTCTCCTTCCCCACACTCACCTTCTTTCAGTCTCCCAACTTCACTTCCCTTCCCCTCTCATCCCTTTCTTTGCTTTCTCACTCATTTTCCTCTCCTCTCTCACTGCACTCCACTTCAGTTACTCTTTTTCATTTTTTTAAGAATGCAGCTCTTTTTTGAGAATTGGAGGTAGTTCTAAAAAGAACTTTTTTTTCTTCTTTTTTCCTTTTTTTTGCAACAAAACAAAAACAGGGAATGGGAAACTGCTCAACAGAAGCAAAAAAAATAATCAAAATTAGGGCTGGGGACGGCAGCGGTGGATCTCTATTGCTCGAACAATGTTCATAATACTTTGTTCCCCGTAACAAAGTAGTGCATCACAATGTTTGCATTTGATTGTGGCCTCATTAAAAACAGGCTGAATATTTGGGATCAGCTGTTCTGGTCGCCCCCTCACCGACGCAGTTGCTCCTCCAGTTGAAGTAGAAGCACCATCCCCTGGAGCCTCTCGTGCCAGAGCCCTGACACTCTCCCGGGCATAATTCTGAGGGTGCCTCCTCTGGACGTGCCGAATCATGGTCGAATTTCCAAATGAATATTTTCTGGTAGGGTCACCCCGTGACAGGACAGTGTGACAATTTCGGCACTCCACCTTTGGAGCATTTACTTTTTTTTTGTCTGCAGGTATTGAAAAAAATGTCCATATGAAATGCTCCTTTACTCTAGGCTGAGGAGCCTCTTCTTCTATGAACCCATCTGAGTCCTCACTGCTACTGCTGGGTCTAGCAGCCATGATAATCCAAAAATGATTAGGCAGGAAAAAGAGAGGTCTTGCAGTCACAAAAGTGAAAGAAGAAGTGAAGGAAATGGGTGGGGATTTCATTCTTTGTAAAAAAAACTGTTAGCAACCAATGAAAAGTGTTATTTTAAGGTCACATGACTTGACACGCTTACGCTGCGCGCACCGGAGCGCTTCCGGGGGCGCTAACGCGGCGCACCTGAGTGACGTTTTGGTAGCTTTACGGAAATGCAAAATCATTTTCATTCGGAAAATCAAAAATACTGCTTTTATAAGTATGGTACTGAATGTCTTGCATTATTATTTAGTTTTCATACATATTTTTTTTTACGAACTCAGAATTAGCGCTCTCACTGCGCTCTCGGGAGAGCTTACCGGTGCGCGCACCCTGAGCGCTCCAAGACAAAATGATACGGATAAGCTTACTGGTGCGCGCACCCTGAGCGCACCAGGAAAAAATGATTACAAAAAAAAAACATTGAACAAATAATTAAAATATATATATATATAATTAATAGTTATAAAAAACAGCTAATAAAAAAAATCGTAGGTTACAAAGTCGATATACAAAGGAATTAGCTTTTAAAAAAAACTATGAAATTCACTGAAAAAAAACATAGGTTTCACAAACGTTATAGTTAGGAATTAGCATTTAAAAAACCTTTGAAATTCTCTAAAAAAAACATAGGTTTCACAATCGTTATAGTTAGGAATTAGCATTTAAAAACCTTTGAAATTCACAGAAAAAACCATAGATTTCACACTCGTTATAGTTAGGAATTAGCATTTAAAAAACCTTTGAAATTCACTGAAAAAACCATAGGTTTCACACTCCTTATAGTTAGGAATTAGCATTTAAAAAACCTTTGAAATTCACTGAAAAAAACATAGGTTTCACACCAGTTATAGTTAGCTGAACATTTTACTCATACAAAACCATTGAAATTCCCACGTTATAGTTATTTGGACTCAGTATAACTCGCGCGCCCGCAATCCACTGCTGATGATGTCACATATTACATCATTCATGACATGGTCAGTGACATCACTGATGACATCACTGATGACATCTCAAATGACATCACTGATGACATCTCAAATGACATCACTGATGACATCATCCATGTGATAATACGATGCACCTCCTCACACTCTAATCTAACCTTTGATACACCCAGTGTTAAATACAAACTACCATTCCTGAAATTATTGACACACCAATACCAGTAACTACATACGCACTCACTGATTTCTAGGTCTACGCACACATCCACTCATTCACCCATACAATCACTCATACATACAGTCACTCATCAATAGAACACTATCATATCCACTCATACACCTATACAGACACTCACACGCTGACACTCATCCACAGAGTTACTCACACACCTAGTCAGTTATGCAAAGAATCAATCGCACTCCCATTTCCTCAACTACACAGTTATACACACTAAACTTTAATCATCTATGAATTTACTTAATTATAGAACTGTAAACAACTAGCTGTCTCATCTATTTTACTACTGTACATATTTATTGTCACTTTTTATTATCACTTGGTAGCACTATTTTTATCATGCCAGTATTTATTTGCGTAATTTGCACATATTTCATTTTTGCACATTCTTAAACCGATAGACATACTGCCCACTTGAGCAGTCTTTCTATATGGTGTGTCTCTTATTAATTAGGGTTACAAATAACGGTTAGCATATGCTTGTCCCTATACAACTTTCGAGGGGTACGAGACTCGGCAAATTGTAGTTCTAATTTTGGAACTAATTAATTGTGAAGTCTGTCTTTTCTATTGTGATTTGGATGTATTTAACTCGATTTTAACAGCAATGTAGTGGAACAATATTGATTTTAACATATTTATTTATTTATATGTTTTACACTTTGTTGTAAATTGCTGTTATATTGTTATTTATTTATATCTGCATATTTTCGTATGTAAAGTCATTTAATTTACTGGGTTGATCAGAAATCAGTACATATGTGCTATCCTGCATTTACGCAAGAATTAAGTTACACAGTATGTCTTCTATGTCTAGTGACTGATTTTTTCTGGCATGTTGCACTTTAAATGGAGCACTTCCGCCCCTAACACGTTGTCACGTGATCAAGGCTCGTTAGGCCGAAACGCGTAATGGTGGTGTGATGGTGAGCAAAATAAACCTTTAAGCATCAGTTCCTGGGTTCGTCTCGTCTGTTGTGCAGCATAAACGTGTTGTAAGACGTCCTTCTGCCAAATATTACCTACTGGCGGTCGCCAGTAGGTATATATAGTTAGGATTTTTTCTCTATGGGATTTTTGAAAATTCTATGTCTAATAACTTTGGCGTTTGTGGACGGAATTGGCTGAAATTTTCAGGAAAATGGCACATTTTGTTTCTGAGCAGCCCCTGAAAATTTTGGGGGGGTTCGTCAAGGGGGGGCCGAGAAAAAAGGGGGGTCCCAAAACGCGTTTTTCCCATGTTAATTTCCATAGGGCGGTTGGCCTCACTTTTAGCCCGAACGGCTGAATGGATTTGCACGAAACTTGGCAAAATTGTAGGGACTGGTAGCCCGATGTGCCTTTTGTAGGTCTCAATATATGTGCTCCAGTGGATTTTGAGAAATTAACGTTAAAAAAAAGATATATATCTGTAACAGCGCTCCGCTTCGCGTACTTTTCGCGTTACGGAGCTTTGCGAAGCGAAGCTGATTGGCTCTCCGGTGTCTGTAAACATTCCAAACAGTCCGTAGCGGCCGCCATCTTGTCTCTCGGTAGGATCGAGAGACAAGAGGAGGCCAAAGCGAAGGGGCAAATGACCATAAGGGGGCATAGTAGATCGTCCCTGACCCCCTAGGTTTGATGTGGAGGCTTTGAAAGGGTCTCGCAGGGCAAAAAAAAAATATACCGTTTTTTTAGTTTTTTTGCGTGGAGTGCGCCCGGTTCGCGAACCGGGAAGCGTTCTGGGGAGCGTACTTTCTTGAAAATTAGTGAAAAAAGTTAGAGTAAAATAATAATTGTGAGTGATCAGATGTAGGGTAGCTCTGAGAAGAGCTTTTGGGTTTATGGTACATTTAGGTACTTATAAGTAGGTACCAATGCACAGTCTTAAATTCAGAGTGAAAACTCTGTTGCCCTCATCTGAAAAGTGAACTCCATCTCCTCTGTAGATATCTTGCATGTAGTAACGCAAGTTATTGTTGTACAGGGAGCCCATTCCATGGTCTCTCATGTAAGCTGAAACAGATTTGTTTACATGCTTCCTCGATTTCTCGATTTGTGGACAAAATTGGTTCGACCACCTCCATTTCTGTCTTTGGCATATATTTGAATATACCAAGGCAGTCTGAGGAAAAAGTGCCATCAATTGCTCAAAGGTGTCCTTTAAAAGCATTTCCAGACCTACCCCAGTCAAAGTGCCCAAATCATTACCTCCACAGTGCACAATTAACAGGTCAGGTTTTGGAAAATGCATAAAGGTTTTCACCAATGGTATCAATTGGTGACATTTTAATCCTCTGTGGCCAAACCACTTAATTTCCACATCTTGTAAATTGAGGTTAGGTAAATTCCTGTTTTCAGCGTACCTTTGAGCCCAATAGATGTAACTATGTCCAACAATCCAGACAGAAAACATGGTGAGAGAAGGTTTTGCTGCAGTCAGATGAAGTGTGGCAATGAAATGGCAGTTGAAAAAATGAGAGTGTAAAATGAAAACAACTGAGGAGTTTCTGTGTTAATGAAGCAGTAAGAGTGATTGGTGGATTTTGATTGCTGAAAACAGAAAGTTAGTGTGCATGGATGAGTTCGTTGAAAGATGTATTTTGAGTGGCGAAGAAAAAATCATTAAATGAAAGAATGCTCTGGATATGCAGGTGCACTGAGAGTTCAGAGTTCAATTGCAACATTGTTGTGTGAGAGGTCTTGCAAGAGGTGGTTGCTATGCAGAAAAAGCAGAGAGGGGGCAGAGGGGGAAGGGTTTTGCTTTGAAAAAAAGTGAGGGAAGAGTTTTGATTGGGTGACATGAGAGATGTGTGTGAGGAATTACAGCATTTCTGTGCTTTTGATAGCTGCAGACTCTGGAGTGCATACCTTTTGCTCTGCTGAAGACAAATTGGTTTGTTTCTGAGACTGTTTTGAAACTCAAAGTATTTGCTAAGGTGAGAAAAGATTTCTTTAATTTAGATAGAAAATAGTGTGCTTTAAGGAGAAAATTATGAAGAAAGTTGTGTTTTTCAAATGTTGCTTTGTCTCAAGTGTTTCACAAATAGATTTTGTTTCTTTGAGAAATTGTAATTGGAGAAAATGTGAAGTATTAGTACTGACAGGGCTTTTATGTGCATAGGAGCTGTGGAGTGTTTTCAAATTATGACTTGTAAATCGTTTTTGAGAAAAAGCAATGGTTTTAATATTGATGAGAAGGACATAATGGTGTCTGCTTCTTTATAAGGTAATTGAGAGTCTCTGATGTTATTTTTCCCATTTCAATGTAAGAAGTTTGTCTGTGGACAAAATTGCTTGTAAATATGCTCCCACCTGTGCATGGCAAATTTAGATTTTGAATGTTTCCGTTACATAGGCATGTTAAAGGTGACTGAAACATGCTGCAAAGGCAATCAAAAAATGCTTTTATGTGTCTTAAGGACATTTTAAGTCATTTCCCCATGTGCAGTGTTTTCAAATTATGAGTTGAAAATCGTTTTTGAGGTAAAGGAATGTTTTCAAAATTTATGTGCGTCATATGACCCCAAATTTCTTTTTCAGGGGTGCAGCAGGGTGTTCTTGAGACACCCCTGCACCGTCGGAAAAATTCGTAATTTGCGATGAGGTAATTGCTAATCGCAAATTGCACCTTCATTCCTATGGGCCTCCTGCTGCATGGAAATGAATGGGTAATTTGTAATTAGCAAATAGGTCATCGCAAACTAGGAATGGTAAAGAATCGCTATTTATTCCTTAAAGTTCGCTATTTAGGAAATGCAAAAAACTTTGATGATACATATGGCGGTTTATCTCTAACAAGATAAGAAGCATAGGGATAGATTTATGATGACTGGCGCATCACCAGGGATGTGTTAGTCATTCTGTGCCGCTGTTCTGTCACCTATGGTGTGCTGCATTTACAATGCGGCGCATCATGGGGCAAAAACAGCACAGATGCGTGACGTATTTGTGCCGTAAAGTTGGCGCATTGCTGGAGTTGTATCGCAAGTGTGATGAAGCTCCAGTAAGGCTGAGGGGTGCCCCTGTCGCAGGGTTTCTGTTCTGACACAGAACTGTGGACAGAGGATTGGAACCTCGGCGAATTAGGGTGTCCCAAAAATCACCTTAGTAATCAAAACCCCTTAGCAAGCTAGGTACAGTGTCACATTGGATATAACAAACTCTCAATGTTTAGACAATCCAGAATATGAACTTATAGTACCTCAGGATACGTGGAACTCATGAACAGTCGGTCGTTATATATTTCTTAGAAACCAGAACATGGAGTTAAGAAGAACACATGTGTATTTGAAATGTTTATTTACTAATGCCGTCTTCTCAGGCGTAGTATCTTAGATTATACAAGTACACATATTATCAGTAGCAAAATTACCAGCATAGTCAATAGTACATAAAAAGCGAATGGTGACAGTATGTTAACATGCTGTAAATGAATAAGAGTTAGCAACACTTATAAGCAGCCGCGGGCCGTGGAGGGAGTTACGGTGGGGCAGGGAGGCGGGGAGGGGGAGGGGCAGGGTGGAGAGGGCTCCACCCTGCCCCTCCCCCTCCCCGCCTCCCTGCCCCACCGTAACTCCCTCCACGGCCCGCGGCTGCTTATATCTCACCCTCCCTAATACACATATTATATTATTTGCTAAGAAGGTCTCTTTGTGTTGGTTTAGGGCGTGCCGATACTTTAGTGTCTTAGATTTGAAGGAATCACATCAGCATACACCAGCTCTCTCTTCATGTGAACCGCATCAAGTGTTGTGTATGTGTGTTCGGCAAAGCAATATAAAACCCGCCTCATGCCCAGAATTGGGAGAAGCTGCACTTATGTTATGAGTATGAAGTCGTGGAGATCAGACCTCATAACAATTCTGTATCGTGTTGTTCTTGAAACTTCAGCACTCGCTGTACAGATATAGTTTAAGAAGTAAAGCAGATAGTAGAGCAATAACATATTATTCTCATGTAAATCACGATGAACTATTAGGTTGAAAGCTAAAGCAACAACTAAGTGTCGTGTGCAGAAGTTGCAAAAAAGGAAAAAATGGCGTTTAAACCGGTAATGAGTCCATGCTAACTTAACACGGTGTAAAGATATCCAGGACCTAGATGACACCATCCCCATGATCCGGAAACAAACTGAATAAGATAATAGAAGTGCCATCTCATGAGAGCAGATTGCAACTTTATATGTGGACGGTCCGCAAGGTAAAACATTAAAAACTAGGAAAATGTAATGCTAAAGAAAAATAAAACAGCCAAGTACTTTATCGAGTCTTAAGCCAATAGGCAAGCTAAATAATAAAAACTTGACAAATAAGTCAATGAATTGTCAATGAAATGCTAGTACTCAGCATATCAAACATGAAAAAGGTCTATGACATAACTGTGTATGCAAAATAAGCTGCAACAGCCTCCAATAGGAAGTCACCGTCTTCATCCGAAAAGAGTTCAGCCATCCAATTTAAAAGCGGAAAAGAACATAAGTGCTCTCCCAGCACCGGATCCTCTATCAACATCAGAGGACAGCTCGGTGGGTTGTCAAGAAAGCTCTGTTCCAAGAAAGACTGTGTTGCCGCCAGTAAATTCCAGGGACGAATTAGTCCATGCATCAATGCCACAGCCATAATCCTTTCGCCAGGACAAACCAACTCGTGAGTAATGATAGGAGTCATCAGCTGATTAAAGTCGACGTCAGGAGAAACCGGTCCGCAGAGACACAAATCAATGGCCCAATCGAAATCACAGGTCAGGCAGTGAAATACAGGCTGGACACAGGTGAAGTAGGAGAATCGAAAAGATAATCCATATGCCGTGCTTAATATCGCCAACGGCATTGTGCCATAATATTCTAGCATGCGATTGCGGAACAGTGTCAGCAGCTGCAGGGCGGGAGCTTGCACAGGAGGGACATCCATATTTAAAAATGTAAAAAAGCACAAGAGCGTCCGCTGGTAATGCAAGTAAAAATGGGAATCCACGAAGCAGAGTGGAAAAAATAGAATGAAAGAAAGCAGGGATGACTCCAAAGATTTTCTCAAATGAAGTCACGAGACCACTGGTAACAACTTTAAAAAAGTGCGCCAGGCCCTTTGTGGAGGACGCGTTAGAGATAGTCCGAACCATCTTGCTGAAATGGAAAGGCGAATCTGTATTTAAAAGGGTCTGCACCTCTGTACGGGTGTTCGCTGTGTGAAGCACGAAAGTTTCACGGGCCGAACTCAAGGCCACCTCTCTCTGAGACAAAATAGCTCTTATTCTTGCCATGCCGTTGAAATGTGCTCCCAAGGTTGGTATTTGTGGCCAGATTGAAAACTCCCTATGTTCATGTGTGGGAGGAAATAGAACATTTCTGCAGCAAATAACCCGTTCATTTACTGTTACGATAAAATGAATACTTTTAATTAACCCAGAACAATCTTCATTATTGAGCATCAAATAACTACCATTTTCCAAGAACTTGAACGTGGGGATGATAGCAGGAACTGGTGTGCCTTGCAACACGCAAGCCATATTTGGTCGGTGTTTGTTGCATGAACCGTGTAACTGTATGTGCCTACACATTAGTGAATGATCTGGCGTCTCAGTGCATTCCTCTCCATTCAGATAAAGTTCTTGATCATCTTTGAAAATCTGTATGTGTATGGAAGCGACCAGACCGGGGAACATCACTTACAACGAATTTTTTACAACGCACTACCATTACATCGCAACCATTACAACGCAAACCATTACAACGCAATGCGCTGGGGGGCGCTCTAGGATAGGGAATGTATTTAATATACTATCCAACACCTTCCCTGCTATCCACGGGGACTGGAGTTGGAATAGTAAATTAAATAATTCACTATCCAGCGCCTAAAAGCATTATGCGTTGTAATGGTATGCGATGTAAAAACCGCGTTGTAAAGGCATGCGATGTAAAAGCATGCGTTGTAGTGACACCAATCCGACCAGACCTCATGAAGAAAACCACTACCTAAAGGTTAATAACGACCTATTGGTATATATTTCATACAATTTGAAAACTTATATAAAGCAAAAGGCAGCGTTATTAAACCGTGGATAAGGCACGTTGCCAAAGCAGTCAACCTTTTGGATTTATACTGGAAATGTTAAAGGAAGAATTACGGAGTAGGGCCTGTAAATCTTTAATGGACAACGAGTAAAATTACTCCAACCATCATATTCCTCTAACTCCGGGATAGTAGGGGTGTTTAATTTTTTAGAAGTAGCCAATCCAAAGCATTTGGTCTGGGAAATTGTTTAATTCACAAACAACATATGATTTGGGATGAGACATGCACGGTGGAAAGCTTCAGTGCCTTGTACCTGCCAGGTTCGTGAACCCCAAACTGATGTAGATCCTGGATATTTTTACTCTGTGTTACGTTAGCATGGTCTCATTACTGGTTTAAACGCCATTTTTCCTTTTTTGTAACTTCTGCACACGACACTTAGTTGTTGCTTTAGCTTTCAGCCTACCTGCGTCAAGATCTATGCCTGCTTCAAGCAGGCGCAGGGTTTTGATGTAGCTTTGTCCTATCTGATTGTAAATGCGGCACACCGTGGGTGGCAGAGCAGCGGTGCACGTTAACTGGTGCATCCCTGGGGATGTGCTAGTTAATATAAATCTGCCCCTTTACATTTAATTATGTGCAGGGGACACAGAGTAGGTGAGGTTTATCCAAGGTTAAGAAGAGATGAGTCCTGTTCAGTGAAAAATTGGAGATAGGCTTCAGTATATTATATACTTAAGTAGTGTGTTAAGTTTTTGATGACTGTTATTAATTTACTGTTGGGTAATAGTGGTTAATAACATTTTTTATTATATTTTACCACAGATTCAACTGCAGATTATTTCAAGATTTTAGGATGCCTAGCAAAGAAAGAGTAAGAAAGGCTGCAAAACGTCAAAGACAGCAGGACCATGGAATAATGCAGCAGTCCTCTAACAAAAAGATTTGTCAAGTCACCAAGAAAGCACCAGGTAAGAGTCGAAAAACAGTCATAAGAAATATGTGTAGTAAAAAAAATATTACTACAGAAAATGTTTCAGTCCAGAAAAGGAGAAACAATTCAAATGGTAAGGAAAGGCCAATGAGAAATGTTACTGCTAGAGTAAGAGATAACTCTATGCATGAAAGTAGAAGGAAACAACAGTTTAGGGATATTCGTAAACGAATGTTCCGCAACAGGATAATTGGGAATTTGTTAAAAAATATTAAGAAAGGTCAGCAGAAAGTGGTTTTTTATAAGAGAAAAATAGTTGAGAAAGTTATTGATCAGGCATTTGAAATTAAACGTAAGTTATTTATTTTGACAATCAATAGAATTAGGAAGCTAAACAAGGTAATTTATGATTTCAAAAGAAATAGTAGATGGAAGAGAATAGTTAATCGTAGTAATTTTTGTGAAGTTTTTTCTGGAGAATGGATGCATAGTTCAAGCTCTGAGGCATTTTTTAATGAGGAGAGTTATTTCCAGGATAATGATTTGGTGCATGCAGTTGACACCAGTGGTCGAGCTTATGAAGTGAAAGATGGTTGTCCAGTTGAAAAAGAAAAACTTGTGAGAACAGAGATAGAAGAGGTGTTAGGTAATGAGGTTTTAGGGAGACGTCCTAAGGGTCCTGTGTACACCTGGAAGTGTAGTAGTATTTGCAGTGTACGACAGGATTCCATCAATTTGCTTTGTGATTTTATACGGTCATTTAATAAGAAAAGTTTGAAGCAGAAAATGAAGTTGTTGCAAGAATTAGATCCTTGCAGAGAGAGAGAAGTGATAGGTTTGCATGGTCATTCACTGGCTTGTCTTTCCAGGAGAGTATGCCAGAGTGTTTTTCATCATTTCAGGATGCTAGCAGTGCATCATAATAAAGTGAGGAAATTAGTTAGAATGTTGTATTATGCTAAGAGTCCAGCAATTATGCTTAAACAATTATGCGCTGCTCTTTTGCATGGTTCTGAAATAGATGTGAAGAATATATGTGAAGAAATTGAGTTTTGTTACTTTGGAAGTAAAGAGGAGAATGTTGAAATTGACCAAGAAGAAGAGAGTAATGTGGAAGATAGTGTACAGGTTTCCAGTACAGATAATTTCCAGAGGGAAATTGCGACGTTTGAGGTGAAATCAAGTGAGAGGCCAAATTTCACTTGTGTGTGTTGTCGACGCACTTATTATAAGAATCAGACTAAGTTAGTGGATTTATATGGAAAAAGGGAAAGGGAAAATAATAGTGAATGGAAGGATTTTACAACATACTTGATGGTAGAAAATTGTTTTGATTTGGGATTGGATCAACGTGTGTGTACTTATTGTTGTAACAAATTAAATCAAAACCAGATGCCTGCTAGAGCAGTTCATAATAATCTGGAATTGGTTGAGATTCCTTCTGAATTGAAGGATTTAAATACTTATGAATCTATTTTGATTCAAAGTATCCAT
The DNA here is from genome assembly GCF_964261635.1 of Lissotriton helveticus. Taxonomy (NCBI): domain Eukaryota; kingdom Metazoa; phylum Chordata; class Amphibia; order Caudata; family Salamandridae; genus Lissotriton; species Lissotriton helveticus. The sequence continues at coordinate 457,161,449 of NC_136069.1, read as the reverse complement.
CCCTTTCAGGCTATTGTAAGAATGGAGCCAAAGACAGGGAAATTGCCTCCATCAGATTTACAGAGAGGATTAAAGGGAAGAGTTGTTTATTTGCCTCTAGATTTGAAGAAAAACATTAACACAATTGGAGTAGAAAAAGTGGAAGAGGAACCTCTTGTTATCTTAGTTAATGGGGTTCCGACAAAGAATAAGAAAATATGGCAAGATTTAGTAGATGTTAGGAAAGTCAAAAGGGCAACATTGTATTTGAAAAAATATAATAAATACTATAAAAATGTATATGTTGCAGAAGAGGAAGTAAGTGAGGAAGAGGATAGCGATTTGTGTGCTGGTCAAATTGAGAAAGTAGAACCCTGTACTAGTGAAGAAATATATGAACATTATAGTGTTCATCCTTTGCATTCCAAGGAAGTCATGGGGAATGCTATTGAGTTGTTTCAAATGAAACAAGCGAAAGGGAGTCCCATTAGTGTTTGGGAGGAAAGTTTGGAAGCTCGGTGTTTCCCACAGCTTTTTCCAACAGGTCAGGGAGGAAGATATGATGAGCGACCTCATCAAATTCCTGCTTCTGAATACCGGACTTTGCGATTGTATGCAGGAGATCCTAGGTTTCGACAATGCATTCCTTATTTGTTTCATCTCCTGTTGAAAGCGATCTGTCTGGACTGTCATATGCAGTGAACCACATCTTGAAAAGTGGTATACACATGCAAAACATCTCGGCAAGTGACTTTATGGATAAAGTCAATGTCCAAGACAGTATTTTGGATTCTCACCTGATTAATCTCATGGCGTGTCAGCGTGGTACTAATGAGTACTGGTACCGTCGTCATGGTGATTTAAAATGTATGCTGAGGAACTTAGGAACTCCCACATGGTTCCTCGCTTTGAGCTGTGCTGAGTATGGCTGGGAAGACTTACTTGAATTTCTACGAGAGGCAAATGCTAACGTAGAAAACATCGAATTCAAGACAACCGGAGAACTGTGCTCTTTGGATCCAGTCAATGTATGTAGGTACTTCAATCATAGATTTGAAGGTATGATGTCTTTCATCATGAATAAGAAGAATCCACCTCTTGGAGAGGTGTTGGATTTCTTCTGGAGGAAGGAGTACCAAGCAAGAGGTGCTCCTCATATACATATGTTGCTGTGGATCAAGGATGCACCTAAATTTGGAACGGATGCAGAAGACTCAGTGATGAGTTTCATAGAACAGTATTCTACGTGTGCTGTTCCAAACGCAAAGGAGAAAAAAAGCCTAAGAGAAAAAGTTCTACGTTTCCAAAGCCATCGATGTGGAAAGTACTGTCGTCGTAAATTCCGGAACAAAGACAAGTTCTACACCAAATGTCGTTTCGGCTTTCCACGACCGGTGATTTCTAAAGGAAGAGTGAACAGTTTTATGTCTTCGCTGCGACATAATGTGATGAAGAAATCACCTAAAAACACATACAATTTGAAGAGGAACGAAGAGTCTAAGTACATCAACGACTACAACCCGGTGATTTTGTCCATGTGGAATGCTAACATGGATATACAGTTTGTGGCTGATAACTGTATGGCTGTGGCTCGGTATGTGACATCTTACATCACCAAAAAAGAGAAGACAGAATTGAAGGATATGTGGGAGGACATTTCCCATGAAAAGAGCCTCAGCAAGAAGTTGTACAGTTTCAGTCTGAAGATGTCGCATCGAGAAATTGGAGCTTACGAATGTTCTGACCGGTTGTCTTCAGCAAGTCTCTATGCCAAGTCCAGGAGTATCGTTTGGGCGAGTGTTGGTCTTGCTGCAACGCGTAATCGAGTTCTGAAACCTGTGCGGGAAATTGAGTATTTGGCGGAAAAGGAGCCAAACAGTACCGACATTTTGAAGAGCAACATGTTGGATACATATTATCCAAATCGAAGTAGTCATCTCGAGAATGTTTGTCTGTATGAGGTTCTGCAAAATTACATATTCAAGAGGAACATCAAAGAAGATACTGAGAAAGGAGTGTATGCTGTAATAGGAAGTGAGGGATGTCTGGTCAAGCAAAGAAAATGCCACTTGATAAACCATCGAAAATTGAGTGGCGAATCTCCTGAAAAAAAGGAGTTTTTCTATTTAGCACTTTTGCAACTTTTTAAGCCTTGGTGTGCAGAAGAGGAACTGCTTGGAGATTTCCTTTGTTACGAAGACTCATTCAATGCTGCCAAGGAGACCATAGAATGTCCTGCTTTTCCTAAATATGTAGAAATGTTGAATGTGGAAATTGAGCAGGAAGCAACGATTGCAGCCGAGATTGCCAGAGACAGTTCTCAGGACAGTCAGAGTTCTGCTTCATTGAGTCAGGATCCACTAGGAGGACCTCTTATCGAAAATGAAGCTGCCACTGCTATGAATGAAGTGGAAAGAGCCATGGTACATGCTCAGGAGGATGCGGTTAACTTAGAAGAGTTGGAAAGACAACTCAACGTTGAGCAGAGGAAAATATATGACGAACTTACCATGCAAATTGATCATGGATTACGTCATGACAAGAAAGAGTGCTCATGTACGTCGTTGAAGCCTGTCCGACTGTACGTGAGTGGAGAAGCGGGAACTGGAAAAAGTTTCCTTATTAAAGCAATTTCGTGTTATTTGCAGGAAAGGACAGAGTCATCGCTGTCTTGTGTTGTCACCGCTCCAACTGGACTGGCAGCACATAACATTAAAGGGATTACTTTACATCGTTTACTGATGCTGCCAGTGGAGCATGACAACAAATTAGAATATCACAAGCTATCTGGAGATGCTTGTTTTGAAGTTTCAAGAGTCTTGAGGAAAATGAAACTTCTTATCATTGATGAAGTAAGCATGGTTTCCAATGTCATGCTTGCCTTTGTGCATTTGAGAATGCAAGAAGTTCTCAAAACAGAGTATGATGTGTTATTGGGTGGCAAACACATCATTGTTTTCGGAGATCTTCTGCAGCTGACACCAGTGAAAGGGCAACCTGTGTTCAAAATGCTCACGCATGAAGATACCAGGAAGTGCTTAGGGAGCATTGGCAACGTCAATATATGGTTAAACTTCAATTATGCTGAACTGCATGAAAATATGCGTCAGGCAAAGGATGAAGTTTACAAGACTATTCTACAAGATGTTAGAATTGGAAAAGTGACCGAGCATGAGAAAGAAGCTTTACATGCACGATTACTGACAAATTTATATCCAGACGAAGATGTTGTGCCTGAGAATATTTTTCAGAAACTTACTGAGAAAAAATCTGGAATATGTTTGATGCCAACTCTTGCAGAATGTGCCAAATTCAACAACAAAATGTTGCATTTAGAAAAGCAAGAGATTGTGAAACTGGAAGCTATTGACAGAGTAGAGCATATGGGATCAACAATTATTTTGTCTGAGAATCTGAAAACAAAATTGGATTCATTAGAGAAGAGTATATCTAAAACTGCAGGTTTTGAAAAGACTCTGAATGTGTGCTTGAACTGCCGTATAATTTTAAGAAGGAATTTACATGTTGAAAGAGGTCTGGTAAATGGATCAATGGGTAATGTTGTTGATTTTGTGAAATACAGAAATAGAGATGGAATTGAATTTTTAAAAATTAAATTTGATGGCATTGAGGAAGTACAGCTAATTGCTCGTTGTTCTGCTAGATTTTTGCTTGTAAAAGACTTATATGTTCGTCGTAAGCAGTTTCCTGTTTGCTTGGCATATGCGGTGACAATCCATAAATCGCAAGGTTTAAGTGTAGACTGTGTATTGGTGAATATTGGCAGTTCTGTGTTCAAGGAGGGTATGGCATATGTGGCATTGTCACGAGTTAGGACTTTATCGGGATTGTACTTGATTGAGTGTGATGTCACAAACATTTGTGCGGATCTAGATTGTGTTAAGGAATACAATAGGTTGAGAAGAGAGTATGCGCCACATTTGCCTCAGTATCCTTTGTTTGAGAAACGTGTGGTAGGCCGGAAACGAAGAAATGTGACCAATACTGGGGAGGTTGTAGCAAAAAGACGAAAAGTCGATGAACCTGAAATTATAAGCAGAAACAAAAAGGATTCTGTTGAAGATGTTGTTGGTTTTCAATTTGAAAACAGTTCTGGTGTCAACTGCTATGCTAATGTAGTGGTTAATGTTTTGTTTTCTCTAGAAAATGTAAAAGAAGAGATTGTGGTCAATTCTGATCAAAGATTTTGCAGTTTGTTAAATTCTGTGTTAGAGAAATGTAGCACTGATAGAACAAACATAGAAAGTGTGTCTGAAATTCGAAATCTGTTAGACAGATGTTCAGGCCAAACACAATTCTCTCAAAATAGTCAGCAAGATTGTCAGGAGTTTTTAATGTATATGCTTGATGTATTGCATGATGAAGGTGTAGATGTAGATCACCTGTTTGGGCTTTCTTATCAATGGCAGCATGACTGCGAGAACTGTAGGGTATCAAGTACTACTAGTGTAGACTCAGAAAGATTTATATATTTAACTTTGCCAGACAGTAAATCAGTCTCTTTTAATAAGCTAGTAAAAGCAGCTGATCACAACATGGAGTGTAGCCAATGTAAATCTGAAATGATGTCCACATTATTTATACGAACATATGGCCAGTATGTCATTTTAATGTTCCAACGATGTAGGCCTGATGGAACAAAATTGACAACTTTAATTAAAAATGTTGTGGCTTCACAGTTGTCAATATCAGGAAGGACTTTTGTAACTGTAGCAATTATATATCATGATGGTCCTTCAATAACATCAGGACATTATACAGCTTATTTAAAGTGTAGAAATGGCTGGTCATTCTGCAATGATTCTGTTTTAATTTTCAAAAAAGAATTGCCGTATGACCTTAAAAACTCTTACCTGGTGTTTTTAAAAACAAAATTTTAGGGAAAGAATCTCGGGATGTGCTCTGAGGAATTTCAAGAAGTTCTCATGGCTCCTACACGATTTGGCCTTGAGGATAAGTGTAGTACAGAGACATAACTTCTTACCATAACACTGGACGTCATGGAGAAATACGTGCACTTTGAATGAGTTCAGAAAAACTGTTTCTTTTTATAAGCTAATTGAAGCAGCCAATCAAAACATGGAGTAGAGGGAATGTAAGTCTGCAATGCTGTCTACTGTTTTACATTGCTTTGTGATTACAAGTGATGTAGAGAATTAAATAATTGTACTAGTCATAAAGGTAGTGTAAGTCTGCTTCATAGTAAGCAGTATCAGTGTGATAGGAAATGTAGAACATGATTGAGCAAGAAGGGGAAGATATTACTAGTCCAGGATTGTGTAAATGATCTTCAACATTTTAATTCTGAAAGTTGCGGAAATGCGAAAAGACGGGATTGTGTGGTATATAAATAAATAATACCGGATCTATTTTTGTCTAGGCATAGCAATAACAGATAGCTCAATAAATAAGAGTCAAGATTCGAGGTAGTAGGAGTTTGCAGGTTTATTACAGCATAAAGGACAGGAACAGGACAACCTGCATAGGGATAGGATGGCAGGGCCCGGCAGGGGGGCCGGATTGGACTAGCGTGGCCCGGCAGCTGCCGGGGCTGGATCCGGGATGAGCGCGCTCTGGAGAAAGGACTGGCGTAACATTTAATAACAATACACGATCATATATACTAAAACAGTTGCATTACAATACATACGATAGGCGGAGCAGTGGGTGGAGCAAAGGGTGTGACGCGTAGCAGTCGCGAAAGATAAGGGTGAAAGTAGGTGTAACAGGGCGTATACATAGACATGTGATGCAAACGTAACAGAATATGTCATAAATGGGGCGGAAACATGGAGGGGGCTACCTAAGGAGCCGGGACCTCTAACCTGATGGTGCGCGCAAACTGGCAATGACGTATTACTAGGAGAAGCTGGGGGCTACGAACTCTGTGTTAGGAGCAGAGACTGAAGTCTGGAGAGTCAGGGCGACATGTACCTAAACAGTATCTAGTATCTGATGTTTAGAGAACATGTTGATATAAACTAGAAGTCAGGAGGGGAAAGGCTAACAGACTCTAAGACTGGTGCATGCATTATTCTACATGTAGTGCGTGATGAAGAATATTAAATGACCATTAAATACAGTATTTCTCTAACATGGAGACGTAAAGGCTAGACAATGACGGAAACTATTGATGCGGTTCAGTAGCTTTAGGAATGCAGAGAAGGAGGGCTGGACTGATAACTAGAATCATAACATACTCTTGGCAGACTCAGAGGCAGAGCCAGGCTGAACCGGGCACTGCTAGGCAGGAAGTAAGTGAAGGGTCAGGGATACAGGTGGGGGCTGTATCGCTCCTCAGCGAGGGCTTCAGGAGACAGGAGCTGAATCTGGTGTCCGGGCCCTTTTGAGGCCTAGAAACGGGGACTTTACAATGGAATAACGTGCACACTGAGAAACGTGGCAACGTAACTTTACATAGGCCTGATATTCGTAGTATTCACGAGAACTAGAAATAGACATACTAGAGATGGACACAACTGTAATTGAGTCATTAATCGAACATGGGGAATACATATGCATATTAATCATGCACACATAACATATGATGGAGGACGCGTAGGGACACAGAACATGGCAAAATTTACTTTTCCACAATTGGCTTACAAGAAATCCAAGAGTTATACATGGCTCTGACAAGATTTGGCCTTGTGGAAACTTGTGGTAGAGAGCAAGAAGTCATTTATTGTATGTAACATGTTTTTGAAAACGATGGAGGTTTTCTTTCAGAAAGTGGCGGGTTGAAAGTAATAACAGCACAACAGAGTGTAAGCTGTTCATAGGACATCCTTGGCCGTCATGGAAAGTAAGTTAACTTTAAGGAGTTCTGAATTCTGATTTGTAATGTTGTATGGGTTTTTTAAACACAATCATTTTGATTGTGTTTTTTTTTCCCCGCTGTTATATGATGAATACCTTCAAGTCACTGTTTTAGTGAAATTTGATACATTCTGAGAACAGCAAAAATAAACCATTTAACATGTATAATTAATTCTGTTCTGTTTGCATTTATGATGTACATGTAGAACTGTGTAGGAGGCATGGAGAAGGTGAGGCTTCTGTAAGTGTCAAAGTTGTTGCATACAGTGCTCATATTCTACGTAGTCTTTTATATTTCATTACTTTCACTGTTTCTGACTGATCTAAAATTTTTTTTTAAAAAGAACAGTAAGTATAAGGGAAGGAAACAGACAGTTATGTTAAAAGAAACACAGCTATAGGGAATAAACTAGGGATACTGTTACCCGCAATCCTCTGCTGATGATGTCACTGAGCATGTCATGAATGATGTAATATGTGACATCATCAGCAGTGGATTACGGGTAATAGTATCTCTAGTTTACTCCCCTATAGCTGTCTTTCTTTTAACATAACTGTCTGTTTCCTTCCCTTATACTTACTGTTCTTTTTTTAAAAAAAAGAATTTTTGGTTCGCTTCCGGTTCGCGTACCGGGGAGCGAACTGGGAAGCGAACTAAGAGAAATAGAGGTTGGCACAGTTGCAAATATTGTACCAATTTTTTAATAACGGGGAGGTAGTTCTGAAAAGAACTTTTTTTTTAATTGTTTTTGTTGTTTTATATTTTTTTTATTATTTTTCTGAACATTTTTTTACTTTTTTGAATTTTTCTGAACAGTTTTATATTTTTTTTGTTTTTTTTGTCGGAGGGGGCAACGAAAACGATTCATTGTAAAGGGCTCAACAGGAGCAAGAAAACAAAAAAAAAGAATTTATTGTTTGGGGAGTTTCGGACAAACATGAGCATGATTGTCAATAGCTCTGTTGATCAGAGTGATGCTACTTTCTCCGTAGCAAATGAATCCACTGCAATGTACGCAGACTTGTTTTACTTCACGAAATCTCGTTTGTATATTTGGCACCATCTCCCTGCCCTCTGGTCCCGTTACTTCCGGTACAACAGATCTTCTGGCCATAATAGGGAGATTATCTAGGTCGTCCTGTTCCTCTTCTTCCTCTTCTTGCTGAATTATAACTTTAGCAGGTGGTCCACTCTTCCTTGGATGTGGTGGAGGTGGTGGGGAAGCACCAGCTGAAGCTACTAAAGAAGCCATTGCTCACTGGTAACAAAGGGTCTTTCTCTCACAATGATGAAAGTCAGAGTGAGGAAAGAAGGAGGGATTTTCACCATTTGGGAAAAAAAATAGTTCTCAACCAATGAAAAGTGTTCATTTTAGATCATATGACCTAGTCTTACATCATTAGGAAACCGAAAGTGAAATGAACCAATGAAAAGTGTTATTACCAAGTCACATGACCTGCTGTGTTTACGTTACGCGGTTTGCAGGGCCTCCCGGTTTGCTTCCAGAAACCTGTGCTTTGCGACTCGGTAAGCGTACGAGTTCGCTAACGTAGCACGTCATATGACGTATCACGCGACAACGCGAAACGTCATGCGGACGGGAGGCGTCACGATGTTGTTTTCTAACGCGGCAGTTGCGGTAAAGAAACGTTTACCGGCTCGCGGTCTATTTCGCGGCATCAAGGTCAGCTAACGGGAAGCTTCCCGATTCGCGAAGCGGGAACGAAGAAAAAAAAATATTTAAAAAAAAAAGTTATTAATAAACATATAAAATATATTTTTGGATTTAAAGAAGAATACATTTTACAGCTACAGATATTAGCTGTTAAAAAACCAATGAAATTCACTGAAAAAACCATAGGTTATAGACCATATATAGTTAGGAATTAGCATTTACAAAACCTTGAAAATTCACTGAAAAAACCATAGGTTATAGACCATATATAGTTAGGAATTAGCATTTACAAAACCTTATTTTACTCACACAAAACCATTGAAATTCCATATATAGTTAGTTGCACTAACTATATATCGCGCACCCGCAATCCACTGCTGATGATGTCACATATTACATCATTCATGACATGGTCAGTGACATCACTGATGACATCACTGATGACATCTCAAATGACATCACTGATGACATCACTGATGACATCTGATTTGACATCAATGATCACATCACTGATGATATCATTCATGTGACAATACAATGCATCTCCTCACATTTTAATATAACCTCTGTTTCACCCAGTGTTAAATACAGAGTATAATTTTTGAAACCATTGACACACCAATACTAGTTACTACATACGCACTCACTGATTCCTATGTCTACACACACATTCACTCATTCACCCATACAATCATTCATACATACAATCACTCATCTTTACAACACTATCATATGCACTCATACACCTATACAGACACTCACAGTCTGCCACTCATCCATGGAGTTACTCACACACGTAGTCAGTCCTGTTAAAGAATCAATGACACTTCCATTTTCTTGTCTATACAGTTAAACATAGAGCACCTTACATTTTCAAACATATACTAACACATACTTACCTTCTTATAGAATCATTGATACAAGTACACATTGATCTGCACAGTCACACACCTCCCAGCCAGCCAGCCACACACACACTCAGTCTCCCATACAAATACTTCGACAATCAATCAGTAACCCATATAGTTAATCATATAGCTACTGATCAACACATGCAGCAGTTTACAGAACAACAGACATAATGATGCTCAAATTAAGATAGTTTAGTCACTAACCCATGCACTCAGTGAGACACATTTAATCACTCACTCATACATTCAGTCATGCACCTACTAAATCCTTTGTCCAGACACTGATACTTCCACTCATTCTTCAATATGTAAGACACATTTTAACTTTACAGAAACACACAGTCACTGGATGATGTCATCAGTGATGTCATCAGTGATGTCATTTGAGATGTCATCAGTGATGTCATCAGTGATGTCATTTGAGATGTTATCAGTGATGTCATTTGAGATGTCGTCAGTGATGTCATCAGTGATGTCATTTGAGATGTCATCAGTGATGTCATCAGTGATGTCACTGACCATGTCATGAATGATGTAATATGTGACATCATCAGCAGTGGATTGCGGGTGCGCGATATATAGTTAGTGCAACTAACTATATATGGAATTTCAATGGTTTTGTGTGAGTAAAATAAGGTTTTGTAAATGCTAATTCCTAACTATATATGGTCTATAACCTATGGTTTTTTCAGTGAATTTTCAAGGTTTTGTAAATGCTAATTCCTAACTATATATGGTCTATAACCTATGGTTTTTTCAGTGAATATATATATATATATATGAGTGTTTATATTTATATATATATTCACTAAAAAACCAAAGGTTTCAGAGACGTTATAATTAGAAATTAGCATTTAAAAGAAACTTAGAAATTCACAGAAAAAACATAGGTTTCAGGGGTGTTATAGTTAGCTGGCCATTTCACTCGTACAAAACCATAGAAATTCCTCCATTATAGTTAGTTTTGCCATCGCGCGCCTGCAATGCACTGTTGCTGATGTCACATATTGCATCATTCATAACATGGTCCGTGACATCACTGATGACATCACTGATGACATCTCAAATGACATTACTGATGACATCATCCAGTGAATGTGGTTTAGTTTGAAATTTAAATATGTATTATATATATATATACTAGCTTACCCGTCGCGCGTTGCTGCGATCTCAGAAGAAAGGGAATTTAAGGAAACTTGTTATGATAACATTCAACTTACATTGTGTCATTTTTATTGAAACTTATTTATTTTAATATGGAAAACGATTTAAAGTGTTCTTTTAATTCTGTTTATTTATTCGGGGGCTTGGGGATACAAGTTATTTTTTGTTTTTCCGTCTGGTGCATACACGAATCAATCAGAAGGTTTTCCTACGCGTGAACTGGCCACATACAGTTGTCCATGTCAGTAGCACGGATTCTCCAAATCTAGTCCACACACTTGCAGCGATCGTGCTTGCGCTTTGCTGATGGTCATTGCAAAAGCGAGTCGCACTGGAAACTGTAAACATTGCGTACACGAATAAATCAGAAGGTTTTCCGACGTGTGAGCTGGCCACATACAGTTGTCCATGTGAGAAGCACGGATTCTCCAAATTTAGTCCACACACTTGCAGCGAATGTCCTTGTGCTTTGTTGATGGTCATTGCAAAAGCGAGTCGCACCGTAAACTATAAACGTTCAGAATTGGAAAGATTATGAGGGCCCTGTATGGCAGGGGGGCCGATATTTAACAAATTTTTCTTTTTTTTTGCCAAAAACCTTCGCAAGAGTGTACTCAACAACTTTTAACATTTTCTTTTTTTCTTTTTTTTTTTAGCCAGAAACCTTCGCGGGAGTGTTATCAACATCTTCCCTAAATTTCATGCCGATCAGATGAATGGTGTGGTAATGCATAACGGACAAACGGACATACTTTGGTTTTTATATATATAGATATATGTATATATACACCAATCTGTATTGAAAATTGAGTGGATATATAACTGTCTGGCTGGAGGATTTAGTAGCTGTCTGACTGTCTGTTTAAGTGAGTAATTAAAAGTGTCTCACTTAATACATGGATTAGTAACTAAACTATGTGAATGTGTGCCTCACTGTCTATGTTGTTGTATAACATGCTGCATCAGTTGGTCACTAACTACATGATTGTGTATATTAGTTATTGATTAGTTGGGTGAGTATTTGTATGGGACACTGAGTTTGTGTGTGGTTGGAAGGTGTGTAACTCCATGCATAGATGTGTGAATGGTTGATTGACTAGGTGTATAGGTTTAAGAGTGCATGTGGAAACAGTTGTTTGGGTGACTGAGTGTAGTTATTTGTGTGTTGGTGAGCGAATATATGTTTTAGTTGTACATCTTCAACAAAGTAAAACAATAAAAGGCATTGTATGTGAGAGTTAGTATATGAATGAGTGTATACTTGTAATGGTGATTTTTAAACATATTAACTATGAGTTACTATGTGTTTGAATCAATGAGGCGTTGGATAATTGTGTAAGTGAGTAAATGTAAGTGTGATTAATTTTTTCATGAGTGAGTAGGATGACTGCATAACCGACTAAGATGACTGCTGATGTGTCACTGTCTATATAAGTGTATAAGTGCATTTTGATAGTGTTCTATTAGTTAGTGACTGCATGTATAAATCATTCTGTTGTTGAATGGGTAGTTGCATGTGTAGACTTAGGAATCAGTGAGTGGGTATGTAGTAACTGGTATTGGTGTGTCAATGGTTTCAAATATGATAATCTGTATTTTACAGTGAGTGATGAAAGGTTATACTAGTATATGATGAGGTGTATCAGATTGTATGCATAGGTATTCTTATATAGCACGTATCTGTCACCCGACGGGCATCCTGGCGCTTAGACTATCCTGATGCAGTACAAATACAATACATGGTTACACTACCCTGGGAAACAGGTGAGTTTTCAAAGTTTTTTTTAATAGAATAAGGTTTTCCAAGCCTCTCAGTCCCAGGGGGAGAGAGTTCCACAGTTTTGCAGCCGCAAATCTAAAGGATCTACCCCCCGTCCGGGACCTCAGAATCCTAGGCACAACCACCAGATGGGAGGAAGCTGACCGAAGCGGTCTAGATGGAGTGTACCAGGAGAAGAGGTCACGCAGAGGAGGCGGACCCTGCCCATGTAGGGCCCTAAACACCAGGCATAATGCCTTGAACTCAATGCGCTGGGGGACTGGCAACCAATGAAGGTCTCGTAGAGCCTTGGTAGAGGAGTCCGCGCGGCGGCGTGAAAGTGACAATTTAGCAGCAAAGTTCTGCAGCCGCTGTAATTTTCCGACCAAATTGGCCGGCGCTCCCAGGAGTAGTGCGTTGCAGTAGTCAACTCGACTTAATATTATGCTCCGCACTACCTCTGGTCTTACCTGGGGCAGAAGTAGGGGCAAGATCTTGCACAGCGAGCAGAGCAGTGCCATACAGGTGGACACTGTGCGATTCACAGAGGCATCAAGCTGCAGATTAGTACTAAACACTACTCCCAGATTGCGGACTGACTCTACGGGCGCAGTCTCACCCTGAAAATCTAAAGGCCAAAAATCTGGCGGCAGAGGTCTGGGGACGCGGTCCAGGGAGCAGTGCAGCACCTCCGTTTTTGCACAGTTGAACTGCAGGGCATTGTCACTTGGATGCTGTTATCAGTGATGTCATTTGAGATGTCACCAGTGATGTCACTGACCATGTCATGAATGATGCAATATGTGACATCATCAGCAGTGCAATGCGGGCGCGCGAGTTATAGTTAGTAGAACTAACTATAACGGAGGAATTTCTATGGTTTTGTCTGAGTGAAATGACCAGCTAACTATAACACCCCCGAAACCTATGTTTTTTCTGTGAATTTCGAAGGTTTTTTAAATGCTAATTCCGAACTATAACGTCTCTGAAGCCTATGGTTTTTTAAGTGAATTTCAAAGCTTTTTTAAATGCTAATTTCTAACTATAACGTCTCTGAAACTTATTGTTTTTTTCAGTGAATTTCGAAGGTTTTTTAAATGCAAATTTTTAAGTGTGATAGTAGTCATACCTATTTTTTTGTACTGATTTTCTACAGATTTTTTAACTGTTTATTTATAAATATTTTATTAATTAAATAACATTATAAATTTTTCTGAAAATTGCAAAAACATTTTTTTTAATTAAAACTGAAATATTGATTACTTTTTTTGTTTTCATTTTTTATTTGAACATATTTATATTATTTTCTTTTAAAAAAAATCCCAATTTTTTTTGGAGTCGCTCCCTCAAAGCGTACACATCATGGTGGGTGCGCAGATTCTAGCCGCCATTTTAGAAAAGTCGTGAAGGATCCGCGTACAGTGGGCGACGGCTGTGTGTTTTTCAGTTATATTATATACATTTAATATTACGTAATGTGCGCGATTGGTATAAGACCAGTCCGCGACTCCTGCTCCCGCACATTAGCGACACATGCACATTACGGTACGAGACGTTTGCGCAGTGGCGAGTCCCGCGTGATGTCATATACGTGAGAGGGCGCTCTGGGTGCGCGACTCCCGCAAAAAAAATGTATGTTCCAAAATGATAAGTATGTGTCTTTAATATACATAATAGGAGAAGAGATTATCTAAGCTATTCATAAAAATAATATATTTGTACGTATAATAAACGTATATTATTTTAAAATATATTTTCGTGAAGTCGGGTGTATGCATCATGAGCGCAGAGAACCAGGTCAGCAGAGCTGCTGTAGAGCCAGAGAAACCAGGTCAGCAGAGCCCTTGTAGAGCCGGAGAACCAGGTCAGCTGAGCTGCTTTAGAGCCTAAAAAGCAAGTCAGCAGAGCTGCTTTAGAACCAGAGACCCAGGTCAGCAGAGCTGCTCTAGAGCCAGAGACCCAGGTCAGCAGAGCTGCTCTAAAGCCAGAGAACCAGGTCAGCAGAGCTGCTGTAGAGCCAGAGGAACCAGGTCACCAGATCAGCTTTAAAGGAAGAGAACTAGGTCAGCAGAGCTGCTTTAGAGCCAGCGAACCAGGCAAGCAGAGCTGCTTTAGAGCCAGAGAACCAGGTCAGGAGAGCTTCTTTAGAGCTAGAGAACCAGGTCAGCAGAGCTGCTCTAGAGCCAGAGAACCAGGTCAGCAGAGTTGCTCCAGAGCCTAAGAACCAGGTCAGCAGAGCTGCTGTAGAGCCAAAGAAACCAGGTCAGCAGAGCTGATTTAGAAGGAGTGAACCAGGTCAGCAGAACTGCTTTAGAGCCAGAGAACCAGGCCAACAGAGCTGCTCTAGAGCCAGAGAAACCAGGTCTGTAGAGCTGCTTTAGAGCAAGAAAACCAAGTCAGCAGAGCTGCTTTAGAGGGAGAGAGCCAGGTCAGCAGAGCTGCTTTAGAGCCAGAGAACCAGGTCAGCTGAGCTGCTCTAGAGCCAGAGAACCACGTCAGCAGAGCCACTTTAGAGCCATAGAACCAGGTCAGCAGAGCTGCTTTAGAGCCAGAGAAACCAGGTCAGCAGAACTGCTTTAGAGTAAGAGAACCAGGTCAGTAGAGCTGCTGTAGAGCCAGAGAACCATGTCAGCAGAACTGCTTTAGAGCCCTAGAACCGGGTCAGCAGAGCTGCTTTAGAGCCAGAGAACCAGGTCAGCAGAGCTGATGTAGAGCCAGAGAAACCAGGTCAGCAGGGCTGCTTTAGAGGGAGAGAACCAGGTCAGTAGAACTGATTTAGAGCCATAGAACCAGGTCAGCAGAGCTGCTTTAGAGCCAGAGAACCAGGTCAGCAGAGCAGCTGTAGAGCTAGAGAAACCAGGTCAGCAGAGCTGCTGTAGAGCCAGAGAACCATGTCAGCAGAACTGATTTAGAGCCATAGAACCAGGTCAGCAGAGCTGCTTTAGAGCCAGAGAACCAGGTCAGCAGAGCAGCTGTAGAGCTAGAGAAACCAGGTCAGCAGAGCTGATTTAGAGGGAGTGAACCAGGTCAGCAGAACTGCTTTAGAGCCAGAGAAGCAGGTCAGCAGAGCTTCTTTAAAGCCAGTGAACCAGGTCAGCAGAGCTGCTGTAGAGCCAGAGAAACCAGGTCAGCAGAGTTGCTTTAGAGGGAGCAAACCAGGTCAGCAGAACTGCTTTAGAGCCAGAGAAACCAGGTCAGCAGAGCTGCTCTAGAGGGAGAGAACCAGGTATGTAGAGCTGCTCTAGAGACAGAGAACCATATCAGCAGAACTGCTTTAGAGCCATAGAACCAGGTCAGCAGAGCTTCTTTAGAGTCAGAGAACCAGGCCAGCAGAGCTGCCATAGAGCCAGAGAAACCAGGTCAACAGAGCTGCTTTAGAGCCAGAGAACCAGGTCAGCAGAGCTGCTCTAGAGCCAGCGTACCAGGTCAACAGAGCTCCTTTAGAGCCATAGAACTAGGTCAGCAGAGCTGCTCTAGAGGCAGAGAAGCAGGTCAGCAGAACTGCTTTAGAGCCAGAGAACCAGGTCAACAGAGCTCTTTAGAGGGAGAGAACCAGGTCAGCAGAGCTGCTTTAGAGCCAGAGATCCAGGTCAGCACAGCTGCTCTAGAGCCAGAGAACTAGGTCAGCAGAGTTGCTTTAGAGCCAGAGAACCAGGTCAGCAGAGCTGCTCTAGAGGCAGAGGACCAGGTCAGCAGAGCTGCTTTAGAGGGAGAGAACCAGGTCTGCAGAGCTGCTTTAGAGCCAGAGAACCAGGTCAGCAGTGCCGCTCTAGAGCCAGAGAACCAGGTCAGCAGAGCTGCTTTAGAGCCGAAGAACCAGGTCAGCAGAGCTGCTGTAGTGCCAGAGAAACCAGGTCAGTAGAGCTGCTTTGGAGCAAGAGAACCAGGTCAGCAGAGCTGCTTTAGAGGGAGAGAACCAGGTCAGCAGAGCTGCTTTAGAGCCAAGGGATCAGGTCAGCAGAGCTGCTCTAGAGCCAGAGAACCAGGTGAGCAGAACTGCTTTAGAGCCATAGAACAGGGTCAGTAGAGCTGCTTTAGAGCTGGAGAACCAGGTCAGCAAAGCTGTTATAGAGCCAGAGAACCAGGTCAGCAGAGCTGCTCTAGAGCCTCAGAACTAGGTCAGCAGAGCTGCTCCAGAGCCACAGAACCAGGTCAGCAGAGCTGCTGTAGAGCCAGAGAAACCAGGTCAGCAGATCTGCTTTAGGGGGAGAGATCCAGGTCAGCAGAGGTGCTTTACAGCCAGCAAACCAGGCCAGCAGAGCTGCTTTGGAGCCAGAGAACCAGGTCAGCAGAGCTGCTTTAGAGCCAGAGAACCAAGTCAGCAGAGCTGCTCTAGAGCCTGAGAACCAGGTCAGCAAAGCTGCTCCAGAGCCAGAGAACAAGGCCAGCAGAGCTGCTCTAGAGCCTGAGAACCAGGCCAGCAAAGCGTACACATCATGGTGGGTGCGCAGATTCTAGCCGCCATTTTAGAAAAGTCGTGAAGGATCCGCGTACAGTGGGCGACGGCTGCGTGTTTTTCAGTTATATCATATACATTTAATATTACGTAATGTGCACGTTGGTATAAGACCAGTCCGCGACTCCTGCTCCCGCGCATTAGCGACACATGCACATTACGGTACGAGACGTTTGCGCAGTGGCGAGTCCCGCGTGACGTCATATACGTGCGAGGGCGCTCTGAGTGTGCGACTCCCGCAAAAAAAATGTATGTTCCAAAATGATAAGTATGTGTCTTTAATATACATAATAGGAGAAGAGATTATCTAAGATATTCATAAAAATAATATATTTGTACTTATAATAAACGTATATTATTTTTAAATATATTTTCGTGAAGTCGGGTGTATGCATCATGAGCGCAGAGAACCAGGTCAGCAGAGCTGCTGTAGAGCCAGACAAACCAGGTCAGCAGAGCCCTTGTAGAGCCGGAGAACCAGGTCAGCTGAGCTGCTTTAGAGCCTAAGAAGAAGGTCAGCAGAACTGCTTTAAAACCAGAGACCCAGGTCAGCAGAGCTACTCTAGAGCCAGAGACCCAGGTCAGCAGAGCTGCTCTAAAGCCAGAGAACCAGGTCAGCAGAGCTGCTGTAGAGCCAGACAAACCAGGTCACCAGATCAGCTTTAAAGGAAGAGAACTAGGTCAGCAGAGCTGCTTTAGAGCCAGCAAACCAGGCCAGCAGAGCTGCTTTAGTGCCAGAGAACCAGGTCAGCAGAGCTGCTTTAGAGCTAGAGAACCAGGTCAGCAGAGCTGCTCTAGAGCCAGAGAACCAGGTCAGCAGAGTTGCTCCAGAGCCTGAGAACCAGGTCAGCAGAGCTGCTGTAGAGCCAGAGAAACCAGGTCAGCAAAGCCCTTGTAGAACCAGAGACCCAGGTCAGCAGAGCTGCTCTAGAGCCAGAGACCCAGGTCAGCAGAGCTGCTCTAAAGCCAGAGAACCAGGTCAGCAGAGCTGCTGTAGAGCCAGAGAAACCAGATCAGCTTTAAAGGAAGAGAACTAGGTCAGCAGAGCTGCTTTAGAGCCAGCGAACCAGGCCAGCAGAGCTGCTTTAGAGCCAGAGAACCAGGTCAGCAGAGCTGCTTTAGAGCTAGAGAACCAGGTCAGCAGAGCTGCTCTAGAGGCAGAGAACCAGGTCAGCAGAGTTGCTCCAGAGCCTGAGAACCAGGTCAGCAGAGCTGCTGTAGAGCCAGAGAAACCAGGTCAGCAGAGCTGATTTAGAGGGAGTGAACCAGGTCATCAGAACTGCTTTAGAGCCAGAGAACCAGGCCAACAGAGCTGCTCTAGAGCCAGAGAAACCAGGTCTGTAGAGCTGCTTTAGAGCAAGAAAACCAAGTCAGCAGAGCTGCTTTAGAGGGAGAGAGCCAGGTCACCTGAGCTGCTCTAGAGCCAGAGAACCACGTCAGCAGAGCCACTTTAGAGCCATAGAACCAGGTCAGCAGAGCTGCTTTAGAGCCAGAGAAACCAGGTCAGCAGAACTGCTTTAGAGTAAGAGAACCAGGCCGGTAGAGCTGCTGTAGAGCCAGAGAAACATGTCAGCAGAGCTGCTTTAGAGCCAGCGAACCAGGTCAGCAGAGCTGCTGTAGAGCCAGAGAAACCAGGTCAGCAGGGCTGCTTTAGAGGGAGAGAACCAGGTCAGTAGAGCTGCTGTAGAGCCAGAGAACCATGTCAGCAGAACTGATTTAGAGCCATAGAACCAGGTCAGCAGAGCTGCTTTAGAGCCAGAGAACCAGGTCAGCAGAGCTTCTGTAGAGCTAGAGAAACCAGGTCAGCAGAGCTGATTTAGAGGGAGTGAACCAGGTCAGCAGAACTGCTTTAGAGCCAGAGAAGCAGGTCAGCAGAGCTTCTTTAGAGCCAGAGAACCAGGTCAAAAGAGCTGCTGTAGAGCCAGAGAAACCAGGTCAGCAGAGTTGCTTTAGAGGGAGCAAACCAGGTCAGCAGAACTGCTTTAGAGCCAGAGAAACCAGGTCAGCAGAGCTGATCTAGAGCGAGAGAACCAGGTATCTAGAGCTGCTCTAGAGACAGAGAACCATATCAGCAGAACTGCTTTAGAGCCATAGAACCAGGTCAGCAGAGCTGCTTTAGAGTCAGAGAACCAGGCCAGCAGAGCTGCCGTAGAGCCAGAGAAACCAGGTCAACAGAGCTGCTTTAGAGCCAGAGAACCAGGTCAGCAGAGCTGCTCTAGAGCCAGCGTACCAGGTCAACAGAGCTCCTTTAGAGCCATAGAACTAGGTCAGCAGAGCTGCTCTAGAGGCAGAGAAGCAGGTCAGCAGAACTGCTTTAGAGCCAGAGAACCAGGTCAGCAGAGCTCTTTAGAGGGATAGAACCAGGTCAGCAGAGCTGCTTTAGAGCCAGAGATCCAGGTCAGCACAGCTGCTCTAGAGGCAGAGAACCAGGTCAGCAGAGCTGCTTTAGAGGGAGAGAACCAGGTCTGCAGAGCTGCTTTAGAGCCAGAGAACCAGGTCAGCAGTGCCGCTCTAGAGCCAGAGAACCAGGTCAGCAGAGCTGCTTTAGAGCCGAAGAACCAGGTCAGCAGAGATGCTGTAGTGCCAGAGAAACCAGGTCAGTAGAGCTGCTTTGGAGCAAGAGAACCAGGTCAGCAGACCTGCTTTAGAGGGAGATAACCAGGTCAGCAGGGCTGCTTTAGAGCCAAGGGATCAGGTCAGCAGAGCTGCTCTAGAGCCAGAGAACCCGGTGAGCAGAACTGCTTTAGAGCCATAGAACCGGGTCAGTAGAGCTGCTTTAGAGCTGGAGAACCAGGTCAGCAAAGCTGTTATAGAGCCAGAGAACCAGGTCAGCAGAGCTGCTCTAGAGCCTCAGAACTAGGTCAGCAGAGCTGCTCCAGAGCCACAGAACCAGGTCAGCAGAGCTGCTGTAGAGCCAGAGAAACCAGGTCAGCAGATCTGCTTTAGGGGGAGAGATCCAGGCCAGCAGAGCTGCTTTGGAGCCAGAGAACCAGGTCAGCAGAGCTGCTTTAGAGCCAGAGAACCAGGTCAGCAGAGCTGCTTTGAAGCCATGGAACCAGGTCAGCAGAGCTGCTTTGAAGCCATGGAACCAGGTCAGTAGAGCTGCTCTAGAGCCTGAGAACCAGGTCAGCAAAGCTGCTCAATAGCCAGAGAACCAGGCCAGCAGAGCTGATCTAGAGCCTGAGAAACCAGGTCAGCAAAGCTGCTCCAGAGCCAGAGAACCGGTCAGCAGAGCTGATGTAGAGCCAGATAAACCAGGTCAGTAGAGCTGCTTTAGAGGGAGAGAACCAGGTCAGCAGAGCTGCTCTAGAGGGAGAGAACCATGTCAGCAGAACTGCTTTAGAGCCCTAGAACCGGGTCAGCAGAGCTGCTTTAGAGCCAGAGAACCAGGTCAGCAGAGCTGTTGTATAACCAGAGAACCAGATCAGCAGACCTTCTCTGTAGCCTAAGAAGTAGGTCAGCAGAGCTGCTCTAAAGACAGAGAACCAGGCCAGCAGACCTGCTGTAGAGCCTGAAAAACCAGGTCAGCAGAGCTGCTTTAGAGGGAGAGAACCAGGTCAGCAGAGCTGCTTTAGAGCCAGAGAACCAGGTCAGCAGAGCTTCTTTAGAGCCCGAGAACCAGGTCAGCAGAGCTGCTCTAGCTGGCACTGACTGACTGACACTGACTGATTGACACTAACTGACACTAATTGACTGACACTGATTGATACTGATTGACTGACACTGACTGACTGATACTGACTGACACTGATTGACTGACACTGACTGACACTGATTGACTGACTGACTGACATTGACTGACTGACGCTGACAGACTGACTGACACTGACTGACACTGACTGACTGACACTGACTGACTACTCTCTACTACTCTACTACTCACTCTCTACTACTCTCTCTCTACTACTCACTCTCTACTACTCACTCTCTACTACTCTCTACTACTCACTCTCTACTACTCTACTACTCTCTACTACTCATTGTCTACTACTCAGTTCCTACTACTCTCTCAACTACTCACTCTCTACTACTCACTTTCTACTACTCACTCTCTAGTACTACTATCTACTACTCACTCTACTACTCTCTGCCACTTACTCTCTACTACTCAGTCTCTACTACTCTCTACTACTCTCTCTCTACTACTCACTCTCTACAGCTCACTACTACTCTCTACTACTCACTCTACTACTCTCTACTACTCTCTACCACTCACTCTCTACTACTCTACTACTCACTCTACTACTCTCTCTCTACTACTCACTCTCTACTCCTCACTCTCTACTACTCACTTTACTACTCTCCACTACTCACTCTCTACTACTCTCTCTACTACTCACTCTCAACTACTCTCTACTACTCACTCTCTACTAGTCACTCTCTACTACTCACTCTCTACTACTCACTCTCTACTACTCTCTACTACTCACTCTCTACTACTCTCTACTACTCACTCTCCATTACTCACTCTCTACTACTCGCTCTCGACTACTCTCTACTACTCACTCTCTACTACTCTCTCTACTACTCACTCTCTACTCCTCTATACTACTCACTCTCTACTACACACTTTCTACTACTTGCTCTCTACTACTCGCTCTCTACTACTCACTCTACTACGCACGCTCCACTACTCTCTACTACTCACTATACTACTCACTCTACTACTCACTCTCTACACTCACTATCTACTACTCCACTACTCTCTACTACTCACTCTACTACTACTCACTCTCGACTACTCTCTACTACTCACTCTCTACTACTCTCTCTCTCCTACTCTCACCAGGGAAGTCTGCTGCCGGTATTGAAAGTGCATGTTTCAGTCTGCATGTCAGAATTTTTTAATGAAATAGAAGAGGATTTGAGAAGTCACTCAAAAATGTGCCCTCATTTTTCTTTTTTCAGCACTAATCATATTTCTATGTCAAAATGAACCCCCTCATTGTGTTCCTTTTAAATTAAACTACTCACTCTCTACTACTCACTCTCTACTACTCACTCTACTACTCACTATACTACTCTCTGCTACTCTTTACCACTCACTCTCTACTACTCACTCTCTACTACTCTCTCTTTGCTACTCACTCTCTACTACTCACTCTCTACTACTCTCTATTACTCACTCTCTACTACTCACTCTCTACTACTCTCCACTACTCACTCTCTACTACTCTCTACTACTCACTCTACTACTCACTCTCTACTACTCTCTACTACTCTCTACTACTCACTCTCTACTACCCACTCGCTACTACTCTCTGACTACTCACTCTCGACTACTTACTCTCTACTACTCACTCTAATACTCTCTAATACTCACTCTCTACTCTCAATTACTCATCCTCTACTCTCTACCTCTCTCTACCTCTCTCTCCACTACTCTCTACCTCTCTACCTCTACCTCTACCTCTCTACCTCTACACCTCTACCTCCACACCTCTACCCCTCTACCTCTCTCTACATGCACACATATGCACATATATATATGCATTTATATATATATATATATATATATATATTCTTTACCATACCAAACTTCTGATGAAAGAAGGCGCTGACTCCGTGAGTTTCAATTCAAACGTTTTTATTCCTTAGCTCAGTTTCTGCTCAGACGCGTTTCGGCAGACTCCTCCCGCCTTGATCACTAATATATCAACATATATATAATCTGCATATCTCTATAAATACAATATAAATGCATGCATACATATACATATACATCTATGCATACATATGCATGTTAGGTACATGAAAGTTTGAAAAACACTAATAAAAGCAAAGCTAAAAAGCCACCTAATTACAAACAGAATTGCTTTAACTTAAACGAGGGCGCGACCTATTGCATTTTCAATGCTTGTTTACTTTGGTTCCAACAAGAAGGCATTCAGATGTGTCACACATTTGTCATAAGTGGGACTGTTAGCGCTCTAGTTGTCATTTAGAACACTCTGGGAAGCTGCAGTAGAACACAAAGGAATCAACTAACAGTCTCTGCCCTTGTTGGATGTACATGTTTTACTGAGAATGTCAGATTTTATTCTCACATGACTGAGAAAGATATTGTGAATTTACAGAAAAAATGCAATGCTCTCAGTTTAGCTTATAGATCACCTTCCAAACCTCTGTGGAAAAAGCATGAGAAAATAGTTTTCTCTCAAACATTATTCATGATATCCCAGCAGAAGGCTTTTTCACATGGTAAAATAACCTTAGAACAGACCACGTTTCCTAAAATGAGTATGGTACCATAAACACATGATTTATAAGGTAACTAAAGTCTTAAAACCTTTTATTAACTGCAATGCTTTTTAATGAGGTGCTATCATGTATATTGGTCCCAAGATGGCTGCCAACACTTCTTGGATGAAGTGCTGACAGCCAGTCAGATCTCACGATGAGATGTGTGGTTGATGAACACACTTACTAGTGAGATTGTATCACAACACGAGAATGGCAAGGAAATCAAGTCACCAAAGACATTGAAAGTATGCACTGTCATTACTGAACGAACTATTTGCCGCAAATCCAAAAGTAATTGCTTCAAATGAAATCTTGTTACAATTGAGCACCTTAACACTCATTTTTCACATGTAAAAAACTACGTTTCCTATAATGCATTTGCATTTCACTATTGTTTTTTCACTGCACTAAACATAAAAGAAGGCTCGTGTTAAGAGCTCAACAACCGTGATCAAGCCTTCGGCTGAAGGTGAAACGCGTTGGGTTAAGACGAGTGAGCAAAAATAAAGCTGTTGGTTTAAAACCAATTTCTGCCTGAGTGAGTGCCTCCTTATCAACCGGTGCTGAGCCGGTTACTCGTGTTCATTTACAACGACTGGTTCTGTCGTCTTAGAGGAGTTTGCACCACGCTACAAAGAAGAGCGCCGGCGTTCCACCCCAGAACCACTATGTGAAAGCCAAATTCTTGTTCTGAACGTGAGGCAGCCATCACAGAAAACAATGCACCTGAGAGGATTCACACACGCTGACTCTGGAGGCGAAGAAAGAGCGGTGACAGGAGACGCCTTACCGTGGAGACGGATCACGAATACAGTCGAGCTTCGCATTGGAGAAGTCTGAAGCCACGCCAAAACACGAACTCCGGTAAGAGCGAACCCGAGAAAAAGATGTGTAAACCTTCAGCTTGGCAAGAAATGTGTTACCTCTGGGCAAAATGACTGTGATAATAGAGCGTCCTTTTTTCTAAGAAAACTTTAGAAAACTGGGAAATACAAGTGACAATTTGCGGTGTTTAAATGTTCTGAAACCGTTGCAAATCATTCAATGAACTTTATTGACAAAGTGAACCCAGATACTAATACACCATAGAAATTGTCATATTGTTTCAATACTAAGGACTCAGGCAATCACTAATAAACCAAAAAAAGGATAAGAAACCTATACGGTCCAATTAAAAATATAAATAAAAAACACTCGTCATGGAAGAAAGAGAAGCTAAAATGATAGCGGACATAAATAACCTATTTACAAATAAAGGGATAACCAGCACGGAAAGAGGCCAAATCAATGCGCCTTCTAACACCATCAGAGACAAACTAAAAAATTGGGAACGTCTCTCCAAGAGAGAGATCAATAAATGGTGGGAACTCTTAAGTCTGCAAAAATATATGGAGGTAAAAAGAATACACAGAAGCCTGCGATTAACATTGATACCAAGTCACCAAGATACGACTAGTGAGCTACTTCAGGAATGGGGGGACCCTAAATGAAGATCAACAAAAATTAAAAGCAGACATCCTAAAGAATCTGGAAAAACACGAAAAAGAAGTAAGCAATCTGCACGACATGAGGGACATGAAACCTCAAGTTTCGACTCACTCGCAAGTCTGGAATCAAGTGACCAGGAAGAACAAACAACACAAAATACAGTTGAACAACCAAAAAAGACCAATTTTTTATTAGAAATGCAAAGAGCATTAGAACAACAACAACAGCAACCAACAAGGGGCAGAGGCAGAGTCAGGGGACGACCCCAAGGAAATAGAGGAAGACCAGAAGAGGACAGAGAGGCCAGAAACGAGGCAAAGGAAGACTCCTGGTCTACAGCGAGACTCAGACAACCACGACGTTAATGGACCCATGCCATGACTCTCAAGAGCTAAACATAATTAATCTCTCGACAAGAACCTTAACTGAAATGGAAAAAGACACACTTAAGAAGGGACTAAACTTCTGCCCAACTGCTCACATAAATATTGCTGACACCCGTGTAGATCTGTATAAATACACGAGGAAACTAAAACTTGCTAAAATCTATGCAGAAAAAAACACCAATAAACAAATACAACAGAGACAGACATCCAATATTGATTTGAATGCAGAAGATGCAGTGGCACTCTCCACTCTAACGACAATGGGAGTTATGACAATCTCACAAGAAGAACAAGAATTGATCGCAATGGAAGACACTATCGAACAAGATGGCGCTAATAAGAGTGGCCTCAAACAAAAATCTAAATATAATCCCACATTACCACCAGGCAATAAGATCGACATATTTCAGGAACTAGTAGTCGACGAGTTGAACAAAATCAAATTAAATCAAACCAAAAACAACTTCACTCAAAAGGAAAAAGCAATCATAAAGAATCTTTCGGAAGACAAGAAAGTAGAGATAAAGCCAGCAGACAAGGGCGGAAACATCGTCATTATCAATAAAACAGATTATATAGAGGAAGCCCACGCCAATTAATGGATAGAAACTGTTATGAACTTCTAAAACAAGACCCAACTGCAGGATTGCAAGAAGAAATCACACAATTGCTAAATGACTGGACAATGGCTGGCCTAATCAGTGAGGATGAACAGAAATACATGACAAATACATTTCCAACCTTCCCATGGGCGTCCGCAGGGGAGGGCAAGGGGGAGCACTTGCCCCCCCCTGGAACACCGGTCCGTCACTATTGACAGCCCCCACAGTGATGTTTGTCTGCAGGGCCGTCAATTTTAGAAGCGTGAGAAAGCGCTTGCAATGACGGTCCTGCTGATGCGCAAGAGAGAAGGTCCATGCCTGGCTGCTCCCACAGCTTGAAGCAGAGGCGCACCTAGAGTCAAATTTCGGGGGGGGGGCACATTTTTCAAGCTAAGGAAGAGTGGAGCTGCAGCCAGGGGCCCTAGGAAGGGGTGACAACCATCAAAGCCTCATTAACGCCGGCACCGAATTACACAATTCGCCCAGAGATGCAATGGGTGTGTCTGCCTGTTTTTTGAGAGATCAATTGGAAAGTCCTTCTGTGCACTCCTGATTTATTCGTACTCAAGCTATATTCCTTTCTTTTGTTGGTGCTACTACATCCTGGGGCCTTATTTATGAAGGCCTTGCGCCACCGGTGCGGCACTTTTTCCCATTTTAAAAGTGACGCACCGGCGGCGCAAGGCCTTCATAAATAAGACCCCTGGTACCTACTCTTTAGGTGCCCTTTCGTATACCATATCTTGTGTGGTGTAGATGGATGTGTGCACTTTTCAGCGAACATTAAAGTTTCATCAATTTCTTTGCCATGGTAATAATCAGTTTTAATTCATATTTTGGTTTCCATTGTTAACTGTTGTTATACGTTTTTTAATATATCCATTATTTCTAAAATAAAATAAAATAATGGATATATTAAAAAACAGTTAACAATGGAAACCAAAATATGAATTAAAATATTTTGTTGACAACTGAAAAAGAGTTAAAACTGAACAGAAGTGTCTGCACCACACACGATATGCCTGTTTTTTGCACCATAAGCACTAGTATTTCAGAAGGGTCTGCATATGAGATGGATTAAAGAGTTTACGCCTTGAGCTCCAAAGGGACAGTCCCTCATGTTCATTGCAGTATCGAGTGTAGCCCCTGGACCACTGTCTGTACTCACTGTCGCCTGCCATGATTCACGAAGGGAAAGCTGTCCCACAGGGACAACTTTTCTTTTCTGAATCATGTACCAACTGAAGCTCAGTGTTGGTATCAGATCAACGGTTTTCGACTGCCATTGCGTTTGAAAACCATTGATATATGTCATTGTAAATTGCAATGTGAAGATAGCACCATTTCCACTGCCCCTCCAAATTCCAATATGAAGTAAGATGCAGAACCCCTTTTGTCAATCATGAAGGTTATACACAACTCTAAAAAGGGGTTTTGCAGTAGCAACCACTGTGATGCTGCAAATTGTAAGCTTTATGACCACAACATCCTTTTGTATTTGAGGGCCCTAGTTATTTAGATAAAAGCAGGATGTGCAGTGAAAGGAATGACGTTACAAATGAGTAGTGCCTTTAATGCTCTGGAAGTGCTAGGATCTCCAATCTACCTCTCTACCTCTCTCTCTCTACCCCTCTGTCTCGCTCTACCTTTCTCTCTACCTCTCTCTCTCCACCTCTCTCCCTACCTCTCTACCTCTCTCTCTCTCTACCTCTCTCTCTATGTCTCTCTCTCTCTATGTCTCTCTTTACCTCTACCTCTCTCTCTACACCTCTCTCTACACCTCTCTACATTTCGCTATCTCTCTCTCTACCTCTACCTCTCTCTCTACCTCTCTCACTCTACCTCTCTCTACCTCTCCCTCTCTATCTCTCTCTCTACCTCTCTCTCTACCTCTCTCTCTGCCTCTCTCTCTACCTCTCTCTCTCTACCTCTCTCTCTCCACTCCTCTCTCTCTCTCTCTCTCTCTCTCTCTCGTACAGTGGGCGACGGCTGTGTGTTTTTCAGTTATATTATATACATTTAATATTACGTAATGTGCGCGATTGGTATAAGACCAGTCCGCGACTCCTGCTCCCGCACATTAGCGACACATGCACATTACGGTACGAGACGTTTGCGCAGTGGCGAGTCCCGCGTGATGTCATATACGTGAGAGGGCGCTCTGGGTGCGCGACTCCCGCAAAAAAAATGTATGTTCCAAAATGATAAGTATGTGTCTTTAATATACATAATAGGAGAAGAGATTATCTAAGCTATTCATAAAAATAATATATTTGTACGTATAATAAACGTATATTATTTTAAAATATATTTTCGTGAAGTCGGGTGTATGCATCATGAGCGCAGAGAACCAGGTCAGCAGAGCTGCTGTAGAGCCAGAGAAACCAGGTCAGCAGAGCCCTTGTAGAGCCGGTGAACCAGGTCAGCTGAGCTGCTTTAGAGCCTAAAAAGCAGGTCAGCAGAGCTGCTTTAGAACCAGAGACCCAGGTCAGCAGAGCTGCTCTAGAGCCAGAGACCCAGGTCAGCAGAGCTGCTCTAAAGCCAGAGAACCAGGTCAGCAGAGCTGCTGTAGAGCCAGAGGAACCAGGTCACCAGATCAGCTTTAAAGGAAGAGAACTAGGTCAGCAGAGCTGCTTTAGAGCCAGCGAACCAGGCAAGCAGAGCTTCTTTAGAGCTAGAGAACCAGGTCAGCAGAGCTGCTCTAGAGCCAGAGAACCAGGTCAGCAGAGTTGCTCCAGAGCCTAAGAACCAGGTCAGCAGAGCTGCTGTAGAGCCAAAGAAACCAGGTCAGCAGAGCTGATTTAGAAGGAGTGAACCAGGTCAGCAGAACTGCTTTAGAGCCAGAGAACCAGGCCAACAGAGCTGCTCTAGAGCCAGAGAAACCAGGTCTGTAGAGCTGCTTTAGAGCAAGAAAACCAAGTCAGCAGAGCTGCTTTAGAGGGAGAGAGCCAGGTCAGCAGAGCTGCTTTAGAGCCAGAGAACCAGGTCAGCTGAGCTGCTCTAGAGCCAGAGAACCACGTCAGCAGAGCCACTTTAGAGCCATAGAACCAGGTCAGCAGAGCTGCTTTAGAGCCAGAGAAACCAGGTCAGCAGAACTGCTTTAGAGTAAGAGAACCAGGTCAGTAGAGCTGCTGTAGAGCCAGAGAACCATGTCAGCAGAACTGCTTTAGAGCCCTAGAACCGGGTCAGCAGAGCTGCTTTAGAGCCAGAGAACCAGGTCAGCAGAGCTGATGTAGAGCCAGAGAAACCAGGTCAGCAGGGCTGCTTTAGAGGGAGAGAACCAGGTCAGTAGAACTGATTTAGAGCCATAGAACCAGGTCAGCAGAGCTGCTTTAGAGCCAGAGAACCAGGTCAGCAGAGCAGCTGTAGAGCTAGAGAAACCAGGTCAGCAGAGCTGCTGTAGAGCCAGAGAACCATGTCAGCAGAACTGATTTAGAGCCATAGAACCAGGTCAGCAGAGCTGCTTTAGAGCCAGAGGACCAGGTCAGCAGAGCAGCTGTAGAGCTAGAGAAACCAGGTCAGCAGAGCTGATTTAGAGGGAGTGAACCAGGTCAGCAGAACTGCTTTAGAGCCAGAGAAGCAGGTCAGCAGAGCTTCTTTAAAGCCAGTGAACCAGGTCAGCAGAGCTGCTGTAGAGCCAGAGAAACCAGGTCAGCAGAGTTGCTTTAGAGGGAGCAAACCAGGTCAGCAGAACTGCTTTAGAGCCAGAGAAACCAGGTCAGCAGAGCTGCTCTAGAGGGAGAGAACCAGGTATGTAGAGCTGCTCTAGAGACAGAGAACCATATCAGCAGAACTGCTTTAGAGCCATAGAACCAGGTCAGCAGAGCTTCTTTAGAGTCAGAGAACCAGGCCAGCAGAGCTGCCATAGAGCCAGAGAAACCAGGTCAACAGAGCTGCTTTAGAGCCAGAGAACCAGGTCAGCAGAGCTGCTCTAGAGCCAGCGTACCAGGTCAACAGAGCTCCTTTAGAGCCATAGAACTAGGTCAGCAGAGCTGCTCTAGAGGCAGAGAAGCAGGTCAGCAGAACTGCTTTAGAGCCAGAGAACCAGGTCAACAGAGCTCTTTAGAGGGAGAGAACCAGGTCAGCAGAGCTGCTTTAGAGCCAGAGATCCAGGTCAGCACAGCTGCTCTAGAGCCAGAGAACTAGGTCAGCAGAGTTGCTTTAGAGCCAGAGAACCAGGTCAGCAGAGCTGCTCTAGAGGCAGAGGACCAGGTCAGCAGAGCTGCTTTAGAGGGAGAGAACCAGGTCTGCAGAGCTGCTTTAGAGCCAGAGAACCAGGTCAGCAGTGCCGCTCTAGAGCCAGAGAACCAGGTCAGCAGAGCTGCTTTAGAGCCGAAGAACCAGGTCAGCAGAGCTGCTGTAGTGCCAGAGAAACCAGGTCAGTAGAGCTGCTTTGGAGCAAGAGAACCAGGTCAGCAGAGCTGCTTTAGAGGGAGAGAACCAGGTCAGCAGAGCTGCTTTAGAGCCAAGGGATCAGGTCAGCAGAGCTGCTCTAGAGCCAGAGAACCAGGTGAGCAGAACTGCTTTAGAGCCATAGAACAGGGTCAGTAGAGCTGCTTTAGAGCTGGAGAACCAGGTCAGCAAAGCTGTTATAGAGCCAGAGAACCAGGTCAGCAGAGCTGCTCTAGAGCCTCAGAACTAGGTCAGCAGAGCTGCTCCAGAGCCACAGAACCAGGTCAGCAGAGCTGCTGTAGAGCCAGAGAAACCAGGTCAGCAGATCTGCTTTAGGGGGAGAGATCCAGGTCAGCAGAGGTGCTTTACAGCCAGCAAACTAGGCCAGCAGAGCTGCTTTGGAGCCAGAGAACCAGGTCAGCAGAGCTGCTTTAGAGCCAGAGAACCAAGTCAGCAGAGCTGCTCTAGAGCCTGAGAACCAGGTCAGCAAAGCTGCTCCAGAGCCAGAGAACAAGGCCAGCAGAGCTGCTCTAGAGCCTGAGAACCAGGCCAGCAAAGCGTACACATCATGGTGGGTGCGCAGATTCTAGCCGCCATTTTAGAAAAGTCGTGAAGGATCCGCGTACAGTGGGCGACGGCTGCGTGTTTTTCAGTTATATCATATACATTTAATATTACGTAATGTGCACGTTGGTATAAGACCAGTCCGCGACTCCTGCTCCCGCGCATTAGCGACACATGCACATTACGGTACGAGACGTTTGCGCAGTGGCGAGTCCCGCGTGACGTCATATACGTGCGAGGGCGCTCTGAGTGTGCGACTCCCGCAAAAAAAATGTATGTTCCAAAATGATAAGTATGTGTCTTTAATATACATAATAGGAGAAGAGATTATCTAAGATATTCATAAAAATAATATATTTGTACTTATAATAAACGTATATTATTTTTAAATATATTTTCGTGAAGTCGGGTGTATGCATCATGAGCGCAGAGAACCAGGTCAGCAGAGCTGCTGTAGAGCCAGACAAACCAGGTCAGCAGAGCCCTTGTAGAGCCGGAGAACCAGGTCAGCTGAGCTGCTTTAGAGCCTAAGAAGCAGGTCAGCAGAACTGCTTTAGAACCAGAGACCCAGGTCAGCAGAGCTACTCTAGAGCCAGAGACCCAGGTCAGCAGAGCTGCTCTAAAGCCAGAGAACCAGGTCAGCAGAGCTGCTGTAGAGCCAGAGAAACCAGGTCACCAGATCAGCTTTAAAGGAAGAGAACTAGGTCAGCAGAGCTGCTTTAGAGCCAGCAAACCAGGCCAGCAGAGCTGCTTTAGTGCCAGAGAACCAGGTCAGCAGAGCTGCTTTAGAGCTAGAGAACCAGGTCAGCAGAGCTGCTCTAGAGCCAGAGAACCAGGTCAGCAGAGTTGCTCCAGAGCCTGAGAACCAGGTCAGCAGAGCTGCTGTAGAGCCAGAGAAACCAGGTCAGCAAAGCCCTTGTAGAACCAGAGACCCAGGTCAGCAGAGCTGCTCTAGAGCCAGAGACCCAGGTCAGCAGAGCTGCTCTAAAGCCAGAGAACCAGGTCAGCAGAGCTGCTGTAGAGCCAGAGAAACCAGATCAGCTTTAAAGGAAGAGAACTAGGTCAGCAGAGCTGCTTTAGAGCCAGCGAACCAGGCCAGCAGAGCTGCTTTAGAGCCAGAGAACCAGGTCAGCAGAGCTGCTTTAGAGCTAGAGAACCAGGTCAGCAGAGCTGCTCTAGAGGCAGAGAACCAGGTCAGCAGAGTTGCTCCAGAGCCTGAGAACCAGGTCAGCAGAGCTGCTGTAGAGCCAGAGAAACCAGGTCAGCAGAGCTGATTTAGAGGGAGTGAACCAGGTCATCAGAACTGCTTTAGAGCCAGAGAACCAGGCCAACAGAGCTGCACTAGAGCCAGAGAAACCAGGTCTGTAGAGCTGCTTTAGAGCAAGAAAACCAAGTCAGCAGAGCTGCTTTAGAGGGAGAGAGCCAGGTCACCTGAGCTGCTCTAGAGCCAGAGAACCACGTCAGCAGAGCCACTTTAGAGCCATAGAACCAGGTCAGCAGAGCTGCTTTAGAGCCAGAGAAACCAGGTCAGCAGAACTGCTTTAGAGTAAGAGAACCAGGCCGGTAGAGCTGCTGTAGAGCCAGAGAAACATGTCAGCAGAGCTGCTTTAGAGCCAGCGAACCAGGTCAGCAGAGCTGCTGTAGAGCCAGAGAAACCAGGTCAGCAGGGCTGCTTTAGAGGGAGAGAACCAGGTCAGTAGAGCTGCTGTAGAGCCAGAGAACCATGTCAGCAGAACTGATTTAGAGCCATAGAACCAGGTCAGCAGAGCTGCTTTAGAGCCAGAGAACCAGGTCAGCAGAGCTTCTGTAGAGCTAGAGAAACCAGGTCAGCAGAGCTGATTTAGAGGGAGTGAACCAGGTCAGCAGAACTGCTTTAGAGCCAGAGAAGCAGGTCAGCAGAGCTTCTTTAGAGCCAGAGAACCAGGTCAAAAGAGCTGCTGTAGAGCCAGAGAAACCAGGTCAGCAGAGTTGCTTTAGAGGGAGCAAACCAGGTCAGCAGAACTGCTTTAGAGCCAGAGAAACCAGGTCAGCAGAGCTGATCTAGAGCGAGAGAACCAGGTATCTAGAGCTGCTCTAGAGACAGAGAACCATATCAGCAGAACTGCTTTAGAGCCATAGAACCAGGTCAGCAGAGCTGCTTTAGAGTCAGAGAACCAGGCCAGCAGAGCTGCCGTAGAGCCAGAGAAACCAGGTCAACAGAGCTGCTTTAGAGCCAGAGAACCAGGTCAGCAGAGCTGCTCTAGAGCCAGCGTACCAGGTCAACAGAGCTCCTTTAGAGCCATAGAACTAGGTCAGCAGAGCTGCTCTAGAGGCAGAGAAGCAGGTCAGCAGAACTGCTTTAGAGCCAGAGAACCAGGTCAGCAGAGCTCTTTAGAGGGATAGAACCAGGTCAGCAGAGCTGCTTTAGAGCCAGAGATCCAGGTCAGCACAGCTGCTCTAGAGGCAGAGAACCAGGTCAGCAGAGCTGCTTTAGAGGGAGAGAACCAGGTCTGCAGAGCTGCTTTAGAGCCAGAGAACCAGGTCAGCAGTGCCGCTCTAGAGCCAGAGAACCAGGTCAGCAGAGCTGCTTTAGAGCCGAAGAACCAGGTCAGCAGAGATGCTGTAGTGCCAGAGAAACCAGGTCAGTAGAGCTGCTTTGGAGCAAGAGAACCAGGTCAGCAGACCTGCTTTAGAGGGAGATAACCAGGTCAGCAGGGCTGCTTTAGAGCCAAGGGATCAGGTCAGCAGAGCTGCTCTAGAGCCAGAGAACCCGGTGAGCAGAACTGCTTTAGAGCCATAGAACCGGGTCAGTAGAGCTGCTTTAGAGCTGGAGAACCAGGTCAGCAAAGCTGTTATAGAGCCAGAGAACCAGGTCAGCAGAGCTGCTCTAGAGCCTCAGAACTAGGTCAGCAGAGCTGCTCCAGAGCCACAGAACCAGGTCAGCAGAGCTGCTGTAGAGCCAGAGAAACCAGGTCAGCAGATCTGCTTTAGGGGGAGAGATCCAGGCCAGCAGAGCTGCTTTGGAGCCAGAGAACCAGGTCAGCAGAGCTGCTTTAGAGCCAGAGAACCAGGTCAGCAGAGCTGCTTTGAAGCCATGGAACCAGGTCAGCAGAGCTGCTTTGAAGCCATGGAACCAGGTCAGTAGAGCTGCTCTAGAGCCTGAGAACCAGGTCAGCAAAGCTGCTCCATAGCCAGAGAACCAGGCCAGCAGAGCTGATCTAGAGCCTGAGAAACCAGGTCAGCAAAGCTGCTCCAGAGCCAGAGAACCGGTCAGCAGAGCTGATGTAGAGCCAGATAAACCAGGTCAGTAGAGCTGCTTTAGAGGGAGAGAACCAGGTCAGCAGAGCTGCTCTAGAGGGAGAGAACCATGTCAGCAGAACTGCTTTAGAGCCCTAGAACCGGGTCAGCAGAGCTGCTTTAGAGCCAGAGAACCAGGTCAGCAGAGCTGTTGTATAACCAGAGAACCAGATCAGCAGACCTTCTCTGTAGCCTAAGAAGTAGGTCAGCAGAGCTGCTCTAAAGACAGAGAACCAGGCCAGCAGACCTGCTGTAGAGCCTGAAAAACCAGGTCAGCAGAGCTGCTTTAGAGGGAGAGAACCAGGTCAGCAGAGCTGCTTTAGAGCCAGAGAACCAGGTCAGCAGAGCTTCTTTAGAGCCCGAGAACCAGGTCAGCAGAGCTGCTCTAGCTGGCACTGACTGACTGACACTGACTGATTGACACTAACTGACACTAATTGACTGACACTGATTGATACTGATTGACTGACACTGACTGACTGATACTGACTGACACTGATTGACTGACACTGACTGACACTGATTGACTGACTGACTGACATTGACTGACTGACGCTGACAGACTGACTGA
This sequence comes from Lissotriton helveticus, assembly GCF_964261635.1. NCBI lineage: Eukaryota > Metazoa > Chordata > Amphibia > Caudata > Salamandridae > Lissotriton > Lissotriton helveticus. The sequence continues at coordinate 457,127,142 of NC_136069.1, read as the reverse complement.
CACTGACTGACACTGACTGACTGACACTGACTGACTACTCTCTACTACTCTACTACTCACTCTCTACTACTCTCTCTCTACTACTCACTCTCTACTACTCACTCTCTACTACTCTCTACTACTCACTCTCTACTACTCTACTACTCTCTACTACTCATTGTCTACTACTCAGTTCCTACTACTCTCTCAACTACTCACTCTCTACTACTCACTTTCTACTACTCACTCTCTAGTACTACTATCTACTACTCACTCTACTACTCTCTGCCACTTACCCTCTACTACTCAGTCTCTACTACTCTCTACTACTCTCTCTCTACTACTCACTCTCTACAGCTCACTACTACTCTCTACTACTCACTCTACTACTCTCTACTACTCTCTACCACTCACTCTCTACTACTCTACTACTCACTCTACTACTCTCTCTCTACTACTCACTCTCTACTCCTCACTCTCTACTACTCACTTTACTACTCTCCACTACTCACTCTCTACTACTCTCTCTACTACTCACTCTCAACTACTCTCTACTACTCACTCTCTACTAGTCACTCTCTACTACTCACTCTCTACTACTCACTCTCTACTACTCTCTACTACTCACTCTCTACTACTCTCTACTACTCACTCTCCATTACTCACTCTCTACTACTCGCTCTCGACTACTCTCTACTACTCACTCTCTACTACTCTCTCTACTACTCACTCTCTACTCCTCTATACTACTCACTCTCTACTACACACTTTCTACTACTTGCTCTCTACTACTCGCTCTCTACTACTCACTCTACTACGCACGCTCCACTACTCTCTACTACTCACTATACTACTCACTCTACTACTCACTCTCTACACTCACTATCTACTACTCCACTACTCTCTACTACTCACTCTACTACTACTCACTCTCGACTACTCTCTACTACTCACTCTCTACTACTCTCTCTCTCCTACTCTCACCAGGGAAGTCTGCTGCCGGTATTGAAAGTGCATGTTTCAGTCTGCATGTCAGAATTTTTTAATGAAATAGAAGAGGATTTGAGAAGTCACTCAAAAATGTGCCCTCATTTTTCTTTTTTCAGCACTAATCATATTTCTATGTCAAAATGAACCCCCTCATTGTGTTCCTTTTAAATTAAACTACTCACTCTCTACTACTCACTCTCTACTACTCACTCTACTACTCACTATACTACTCTCTGCTACTCTTTACCACTCACTCTCTACTACTCACTCTCTACTACTCTCTCTTTGCTACTCACTCTCTACTACTCACTCTCTACTACTCTCTATTACTCACTCTCTACTACTCACTCTCTACTACTCTCCACTACTCACTCTCTACTACTCTCTACTACTCACTCTACTACTCACTCTCTACTACTCTCTACTACTCTCTACTACTCACTCTCTACTACCCACTCGCTACTACTCTCTGACTACTCACTCTCGACTACTTACTCTCTACTACTCACTCTAATACTCTCTAATACTCACTCTCTACTCTCAATTACTCATCCTCTACTCTCTACCTCTCTCTACCTCTCTCTCCACTACTCTCTACCTCTCTACCTCTACCTCTACCTCTCTACCTCTACACCTCTACCTCCACACCTCTACCCCTCTACCTCTCTCTACATGCACACATATGCACATATATATATGCATTTATATATATATATATATATATATATATATATTCTTTACCATACCAAACTTCTGATGAAAGAAGGCGCTGACTCCGTGAGTTTCAATTCAAACGTTTTTATTCCTTAGCTCAGTTTCTGCTCAGACGCGTTTCGGCAGACTCCTCCCGCCTTGATCACTAATATATCAACATATATATAATCTGCATATCTCTATAAATACAAATATAAATGCATGCATACATATACATATACATCTATGCATACATATGCATGTTAGGTACATGAAAGTTTGAAAAACACTAATAAAAGCAAAGCTAAAAAGCCACCTAATTACAAACAGAATTGCTTTAACTTAAACGAGGGCGCGACCTATTGCATTTTCAATGCTTGTTTACTTTGGTTCCAACAAGAAGGCATTCAGATGTGTCACACATTTGTCATAAGTGGGACTGTTAGCGCTCTAGTTGTCATTTAGAACACTCTGGGAAGCTGCAGTAGAACACAAAGGAATCAACTAACAGTCTCTGCCCTTGTTGGATGTACATGTTTTACTGAGAATGTCAGATTTTATTCTCACATGACTGAGAAAGATATTGTGAATTTACAGAAAAAATGCAATGCTCTCAGTTTAGCTTATAGATCACCTTCCAAACCTCTGTGGAAAAAGCATGAGAAAATAGTTTTCTCTCAAACATTATTCATGATATCCCAGCAGAAGGCTTTTTCACATGGTAAAATAACCTTAGAACAGACCACGTTTCCTAAAATGAGTATGGTACCATAAACACATGATTTATAAGGTAACTAAAGTCTTAAAACCTTTTATTAACTGCAATGCTTTTTAATGAGGTGCTATCATGTATATTGGTCCCAAGATGGCTGCCAACACTTCTTGGATGAAGTGCTGACAGCCAGTCAGATCTCACGATGAGATGTGTGGTTGATGAACACACTTACTAGTGAGATTGTATCACAACACGAGAATGGCAAGGAAATCAAGTCACCAAAGACATTGAAAGTATGCACTGTCATTACTGAACGAACTATTTGCCGCAAATCCAAAAGTAATTGCTTCAAATGAAATCTTGTTACAATTGAGCACCTTAACACTCATTTTTCACATGTAAAAAACTACGTTTCCTATAATGCATTTGCATTTCACTATTGTTTTTTCACTGCACTAAACATAAAAGAAGGCTCGTGTTAAGAGCTCAACAACCGTGATCAAGCCTTCGGCTGAAGGTGAAACGCGTTGGGTTAAGACGAGTGAGCAAAAATAAAGCTGTTGGTTTAAAACCAATTTCTGCCTGAGTGAGTGCCTCCTTATCAACCGGTGCTGAGCCGGTTACTCGTGTTCATTTACAACGACTGGTTCTGTCGTCTTAGAGGAGTTTGCACCACGCTACAAAGAAGAGCGCCGGCGTTCCACCCCAGAACCACTATGTGAAAGCCAAATTCTTGTTCTGAACGTGAGGCAGCCATCACAGAAAACAATGCACCTGAGAGGATTCACACACGCTGACTCTGGAGGCGAAGAAAGAGCGGTGACAGGAGACGCCTTACCGTGGAGACGGATCACGAATACAGTCGAGCTTCGCATTGGAGAAGTCTGAAGCCACGCCAAAACACGAACTCCGGTAAGAGCGAACCCGAGAAAAAGATGTGTAAACCTTCAGCTTGGCAAGAAATGTGTTACCTCTGGGCAAAATGACTGTGATAATAGAGCGTCCTTTTTTCTAAGAAAACTTTAGAAAACTGGGAAATACAAGTGACAATTTGCGGTGTTTAAATGTTCTGAAACCGTTGCAAATCATTCAATGAACTTTATTGACAAAGTGAACCCAGATACTAATACACCATAGAAATTGTCATATTGTTTCAATACTAAGGACTCAGGCAATCACTAATAAACCAAAAAAAGGATAAGAAACCTATACGGTCCAATTAAAAATATAAATAAAAAACACTCGTCATGGAAGAAAGAGAAGCTAAAATGATAGCGGACATAAATAACCTATTTACAAATAAAGGGATAACCAGCACGGAAAGAGGCCAAATCAATGCGCCTTCTAACACCATCAGAGACAAACTAAAAAATTGGGAACGTCTCTCCAAGAGAGAGATCAATAAATGGTGGGAACTCTTAAGTCTGCAAAAATATATGGAGGTAAAAAGAATACACAGAAGCCTGCGATTAACATTGATACCAAGTCACCAAGATACGACTAGTGAGCTACTTCAGGAATGGGGGGACCCTAAATGAAGATCAACAAAAATTAAAAGCAGACATCCTAAAGAATCTGGAAAAACACGAAAAAGAAGTAAGCAATCTGCACGACATGAGGGACATGAAACCTCAAGTTTCGACTCACTCGCAAGTCTGGAATCAAGTGACCAGGAAGAACAAACAACACAAAATACAGTTGAACAACCAAAAAAGACCAATTTTTTATTAGAAATGCAAAGAGCATTAGAACAACAACAACAGCAACCAACAAGGGGCAGAGGCAGAGTCAGGGGACGACCCCAAGGAAATAGAGGAAGACCAGAAGAGGACAGAGAGGCCAGAAACGAGGCAAAGGAAGACTCCTGGTCTACAGCGAGACTCAGACAACCACGACGTTAATGGACCCATGCCATGACTCTCAAGAGCTAAACATAATTAATCTCTCGACAAGAACCTTAACTGAAATGGAAAAAGACACACTTAAGAAGGGACTAAACTTCTGCCCAACTGCTCACATAAATATTGCTGACACCCGTGTAGATCTGTATAAATACACGAGGAAACTAAAACTTGCTAAAATCTATGCAGAAAAAAACACCAATAAACAAATACAACAGAGACAGACATCCAATATTGATTTGAATGCAGAAGATGCAGTGGCACTCTCCACTCTAACGACAATGGGAGTTATGACAATCTCACAAGAAGAACAAGAATTGATCGCAATGGAAGACACTATCGAACAAGATGGCGCTAATAAGAGTGGCCTCAAACAAAAATCTAAATATAATCCCACATTACCACCAGGCAATAAGATCGACATATTTCAGGAACTAGTAGTCGACGAGTTGAACAAAATCAAATTAAATCAAACCAAAAACAACTTCACTCAAAAGGAAAAAGCAATCATAAAGAATCTTTCGGAAGACAAGAAAGTAGAGATAAAGCCAGCAGACAAGGGCGGAAACATCGTCATTATCAATAAAACAGATTATATAGAGGAAGCCCACGCCAATTAATGGATAGAAACTGTTATGAACTTCTAAAACAAGACCCAACTGCAGGATTGCAAGAAGAAATCACACAATTGCTAAATGACTGGACAATGGCTGGCCTAATCAGTGAGGATGAACAGAAATACATGACAAATACATTTCCAACCTTCCCATGGGCGTCCGCAGGGGAGGGCAAGGGGGAGCACTTGCCCCCCCCTGGAACACCGGTCCGTCACTATTGACAGCCCCCACAGTGATGTTTGTCTGCAGGGCCGTCAATTTTAGAAGCGTGAGAAAGCGCTTGCAATGACGGTCCTGCTGATGCGCAAGAGAGAAGGTCCATGCCTGGCTGCTCCCACAGCTTGAAGCAGAGGCGCACCTAGAGTCAAATTTCGGGGGGGGGGCACATTTTTCAAGCTAAGGAAGAGTGGAGCTGCAGCCAGGGGCCCTAGGAAGGGGTGACAACCATCAAAGCCTCATTAACGCCGGCACCGAATTACACAATTCGCCCAGAGATGCAATGGGTGTGTCTGCCTGTTTTTTGAGAGATCAATTGGAAAGTCCTTCTGTGCACTCCTGATTTATTCGTACTCAAGCTATATTCCTTTCTTTTGTTGGTGCTACTACATCCTGGGGCCTTATTTATGAAGGCCTTGCGCCACCGGTGCGGCACTTTTTCCCATTTTAAAAGTGACGCACCGGCGGCGCAAGGCCTTCATAAATAAGACCCCTGGTACCTACTCTTTAGGTGCCCTTTCGTATACCATATCTTGTGTGGTGTAGATGGATGTGTGCACTTTTCAGCGAACATTAAAGTTTCATCAATTTCTTTGCCATGGTAATAATCAGTTTTAATTCATATTTTGGTTTCCATTGTTAACTGTTGTTATACGTTTTTTAATATATCCATTATTTCTAAAATAAAATAAAATAATGGATATATTAAAAAACAGTTAACAATGGAAACCAAAATATGAATTAAAATATTTTGTTGACAACTGAAAAAGAGTTAAAACTGAACAGAAGTGTCTGCACCACACACGATATGCCTGTTTTTTGCACCATAAGCACTAGTATTTCAGAAGGGTCTGCATATGAGATGGATTAAAGAGTTTACGCCTTGAGCTCCAAAGGGACAGTCCCTCATGTTCATTGCAGTATCGAGTGTAGCCCCTGGACCACTGTCTGTACTCACTGTCGCCTGCCATGATTCACGAAGGGAAAGCTGTCCCACAGGGACAACTTTTCTTTTCTGAATCATGTACCAACTGAAGCTCAGTGTTGGTATCAGATCAACGGTTTCGACTGCCATTGCGTTTGAAAACCATTGATATATGTCATTGTAAATTGCAATGTGAAGATAGCACCATTTCCACTGCCCCTCCAAATTCCAATATGAAGTAAGATGCAGAACCCCTTTTGTCAATCATGAAGGTTATACACAACTCTAAAAAGGGGTTTTGCAGTAGCAACCACTGTGATGCTGCAAATTGTAAGCTTTATGACCACAACATCCTTTTGTATTTGAGGGCCCTAGTTATTTAGATAAAAGCAGGATGTGCAGTGAAAGGAATGACGTTACAAATGAGTAGTGCCTTTAATGCTCTGGAAGTGCTAGGATCTCCAATCTACCTCTCTACCTCTCTCTCTCTACCCCTCTGTCTCGCTCTACCTTTCTCTCTACCTCTCTCTCTCCACCTCTCTCCCTACCTCTCTACCTCTCTCTCTCTCTACCTCTCTCTCTATGTCTCTCTCTCTCTATGTCTCTCTTTACCTCTACCTCTCTCTCTACACCTCTCTCTACACCTCTCTACATTTCGCTATCTCTCTCTCTACCTCTACCTCTCTCTCTACCTCTCTCACTCTACCTCTCTCTACCTCTCCCTCTCTATCTCTCTCTCTACCTCTCTCTCTACCTCTCTCTCTGCCTCTCTCTCTACCTCTCTCTCTCTACCTCTCTCTCTCCACTCCTCTCTCTCTCTCTCTCTCTCTCTCTCTCTCTCTCTCTCTCTCTCTATCTCTCTACCACTACCTCTCTACCTCTACCTCTCTCTCTACCTCTCTCTCTACATCTCTCTCTCTCAGTCTCTATTTATCTCTACCTCTACCTACCTCTCTCTACACCTCTCTACCTCTCGCTATCTCTCTCTCTACCTCTGTCTCTCTCTACCTCTCTCTCTACCTCTCCCTCTCTTTCTCTCTCTCTCTCTTTCTCTCTCTACCTCTCTCTCTCTCTAACTCTCTCTCTCCACCTCTCTCTCTCTCTACCTCTCTACCACTACCTCTCTACCTCTACCTCTACCTTTCTCTCTCTACCTCTCTCTCTCTACCCCTCTCTCTCTACCTCTACCTCTCTCTCTCTCCCTCTCTCTCTCTCCCTCTACCTCTCTCTCTCTCCCTCTACCTCTCTCTCTCTACCTCTCTCTCAACCTCTCTCTCTACCTCTCTACCTCTACCTCTCTACCTCTACCTCTCTCTCTCTCTACCCCTCTCTCTCTACCTCTCTCTCTACCTCTCTCTCTCTACCTCTCTCTCTACCTCTCTCTCTCCCTACCTCTACCTCTCTCACTCTACCTCTCTCTCTACCTCTCTCTCTAACCCTCTCTCTACACCTCTCTACCTCTCTCTCTACCTCTCTCTCTTCCTCTCCCTCTTCCTCTCCCTCTCTACCTCTCTCTCTCTCTCTCTCTCTCTACCTCTCTCTCTATCTCTCTCCCTCTCCCTCTACCACTCTCGCTCTACCTCTACCTCTCTACCTCTACCTCTATCTCTACCTCTACCTCTCTCCCTCTACCTCTCTCTCCCTACCTCTACTTCTACATCTCTCTCTACCTCTCTCTCTACCTCTATTACTCTACCTCTCTCTCTCTCTACCTCTCTCTCTCTCTACCACTCTCTCTCTCTCTCTCGCTCTACCTGTACCTCTACCTCTCTCTCTCTCTACCTCTTTCTCTCTACCTCTCTCTCTACCTCTCTCTACCTCTCTCTACCTCTCACTCTACCCCTCCCTACCCCTCTCTACCCATATCTACCTCTCTCTCTACCTCTCTCTCTCTACCTCTCTCTCTCCACCGCTCTCTCTCTCTACCACTACCTCTCTACCTCTACCTCTCTCTCTACCTCTCTCTCTCTACCTCTCTCTCTCTCTCTCTCTCTCTCTGCCTCTCTCTCTCTCTCTACTGCTCTCTCTCTCTCTCTCTCTCTCTACCTCTCTCTCTCTACCTCTCTCTCTCTCTACCCCTCTTTTTCTCTCTACCTCTGCTTCTCTCTCTACCTCTCTACCTCTCTCTCTCTCTCCCTACCTCTACCTCTACCTCTCTCTCTCTACCTCTTTCTCTCTACCTCTCTCTCTACCTCTCTCTACCTCTCTCTACCTCTCACTCTACCCCTCCCTACCCCTCTCTACCCATATCTACCTCTCTCTCTACCTCTCTCTCTCTACCTCTCTCTCTCCACCGCTCTCTCTCTCTACCTCTCTACCACTACCTCTCTACCTCTACCTCTACCTCTCTCTCTACCTCTCTCTCTCTACCTCTCTCTCTCTCTCTCTCTCTCTCTGCCTCTCTCTCTCTACCTCTCTCTCAACCTCTCTCTCTACCTCTCTACCTCTACCTCTCTACCTCTACCTCTCTCTCTACCTCTCTCTCTCTACCTCTCTCTCCCTACCTCTCTACCTCTCTCCCTCTTTCTCTCTCTCTCTCTCTCTTGACCTATACCTCTCTACCTCTCTCTCTCTACCCCTCTCTCTCTACTGCTCTCTCTCTCTACCTCTACCTCTCTCTCTCCCTCTCTCTACCTCTCTCTCTCTCTACCCCTCTCTCTCTCTACCTCTCTACCTCTACCTCTCTACCTCTACCTCTCTCTCTACCTCTCTCTCTCTACCTCTCTCTCTCTCTACCTCTCTCTCTACCTCTCTCTCTCTCCCTACCTCTACCTCTCTCACTCTACCTCTCTCTCTCTACCTCTCTCTCTACCGCTCTCTCTAACCCTCTCTCTACCCCTCTCTACCTCTCTCTCTACCTCTCTCTCTTCCTCTCCCTCTTCCTCTCCCTCTCTACCTCTCTCTTTCTCTACCTCTCTCTACCTCTCTCTATCTCCCTCTCTCTCTCCCTCTACCACTCTCTCTCTACCTCTACCTCTCTACCTCTACCTCTATCTCTACCTCTACCTCTACCTCTACCTCTCTCCTTCTCTCCCTCTACCTCTCTCTCCCCACCTCTACTTCTACATCTCTCTCTCTACCTCTCTCTCTACCTCTATTACTCTACCTCTGTCTCTCTCTCTACCTCTCTCTCTCGCTACCACTCTCTCTCTCTCTCGCTCAACCTGTACGTCTCTCTCTACCTCTCCCTCTCTCTCTACTGCTCTCTCTCTCTCTCTCTCTCTACCTCTCTCTCTCTCTCTACCCCTCTTTTGCTCTCTACCTCTCTACCTCTGCTTCTCTCTCTACCTCTCTACCTCTCTCTCTCTCTCCCTACCTCTACCTCTACCTCTCTCTCTCTACCTCTCTCTCTACCTCTCTCTACCTCTCACTCTACCCCTCCCTACCCCTCTCTACCCATATCTACCTCTCTCTCTACCTCTCTCTCTTCCTCTCTCTCTCTCTCTCTCTACCTCCCTCTCTACCTCTTTATCTCTTTACCTCTATCACCCTCTCTACATCTCCCTCTCTCTCACTACCTCTACCTCTCTACCTCTACCTACCTCTCTACCTCTACCTCTCTCTCTACCTCTCTCTCTACCTCTCTACCTTAACCTCTCTACCTCTACCTCTCTACCTCTACCTCTCTCTCTCTCTCTACCTCTCTCCCTCTACCTCTCTCTCTCTCTCTCTCTCTCTACCTCTCTCTCTCTACCTCTCTCTCTACCTCTCTCTACCTCTCACTCTACCCCTCTCTACCCCTCTCTACCCATATCTACCTCTCTCTCTACCTCTCTCTCTTCCTCTCTCTCTATCTCTCTACCCCTCTCTCTACCTCTCTCTCTACCTCTTTATCTCTTTACCTCTCTCACCCTCTCTACCTCTCCCACTCTCTCTCTACCTCTACCTCTCTACGTCTACCTCTCTACCTCTACCTCTCTCGCTACCTCTCTCTCTTTACCTCTCCCTCTATCTCTATACCTCTCTCTCTACCTTTACACCTCTACCTCTCTCTCTACCTCTCTCTCTCTCTCCCTACCTCTACCTCTACCTCTTTCTACCTCTTTCTACCTCTCTACCTCTCTCTACCTCTCTCTCTCTACCTCTCTCTCTACTCTCTACCTCTGTACCTCTGTCTCTCTACCTCTCTACACCTCTCTCTCTCTACCTCTCTCTACCTCTTTACACCTGTCTACCTCTCAACCAGATGAATTCCGGGAAGCCCAAACCATCAGTATTTCAAATCTGCGCATGAAACGTGGGTAGGATGAGCCGTGCAGCTCAGAAAGGGATGTTCTTTTTACATCATTTGTATTTAATAGAATTGGGAAGCAGGAGAGCAGTCTCACAGTTGAGATAGGGATTAACATACACTGGTGACCGCTTTTGAATTGGCTTTAAAACCATTCAAAGATGGCTGCAGCATCTACGTGGGATGTGGTGGACTAAGTGGCAGCCGGAGCCATATAGCACTGCTTGTCATTTATAAAAAAAAGCAGCATTGACATAGCCAATAGGTCTCCCCTTTGGGACCTTATAAATGTTTAGTTGTCTAGTACAATATCCTTGGTGCAACAACTTCAAGTACACTTATAAGGTCCCAAAGGCGAGACCTATTGGCTATGCAAATGCTTGTTTGTTTTTTCCTCTGTTTTATTGTGGTTGCCAGGTAATCTGCTGTGAAGCCTCACATGATTTATCTCCCACCCCATGGGTTTCTTTGTTTATTTAAGCTCTTTGTCTTATTAGATTTTTTTATTTGTTTATTTAATACTTGTGCTCAATCATGTCAGAGGATGGTGATGAAGTGAAAATGTTGCCCCCCTCTGGAAAAATTTCTGCGGACGCCCATGAACCTTCCCCACATTTTATTGCCTCCCAAAGGTTCACAAAGATAGCCAAAAACCGCCCGGCAGGCCAATTGTGTCGGCTAACAATTCATTACTTGAAGGGATTTCAAATTATATCGACCAGTTCTTAGCGCCTCTAGTACTAGAGTTACCATCATTCATAAAAGATACAACTGATCTCTTGAAACAACTAGAAAAGGTTGTCTGAAATCTTCTTTTAAACTCATCACCATGGACGTGACATCATTGTACACAAACATTGAACATCATATTGGCATGAATGCGTGTTAGCACTATTTGGGCAAAAGAAATATAAGATATAAGGAACACAATGAAATATTGAACCAAATGATCTTTTTGTGCCTACACAATAACAATTTTTATTCAACTAAAAAATCTATAAACAAACACGTGGATGTGCCATGGGTTTTTCTTTTTCGCCCAATTATGCCAATCTCACCATGGGATGGTATGAACAGAATGAAGCCTGGAAAATGGAACACTATGCATGGAAAAAGAAAACGATCCTATAGCTGATATTCATAGACGATCTTTTTATAATCTGGGATGGAGAACAAACAGATTTTGAACAATACTTTGAAAAACTGAACAACACCTCTACAAACCTCAAGTTCACCTATGAAATAAGTAGCGAAAGAGTGGTGTTCCTAGACACAGAGATCTACATCAAAAATAATCGTCTAGAAACCACACTACATCGAAAGAAGACCGCAACTAATTCCATTCTACATGGACAAAGTTTTCATGAGGAAAAACTGAAGCGAAGCATCCCGTATGGGGAATTTCTTTCGTTTAAAAAGAAATTGTTCAAAACAATCAGAGTTCCAGAAACATAGCATACAGGCCTCAAACAGGTTCATCAAGAGTAAATATCAACCAATGACGGTGGCAAAATGTCTCAAGAAAGTGATTGAAACAGAAAGAAACCAAATCCTACATGGAGCTCAAGCGACAAAAACAGAAGATAAAATCAGACTTATCGCATCCTATAATTCAGAAAAAAGCACATTGATTAGAGCAATCAAACAAGCATTTACAATGCAACGGTTTCGCCTTTGGAGAAGTTAGAGCTATTGGCATTGTAAATGACAAAATTTGTATTTATGTGCTGGTTTTGAAAACAGATAAATAAATGGCATTGTCATTTACATTGCCAATAGCTTAATTTCTCGCAAATGTGAGAACTATTGTACCCTACGGACGAGCTCAGCAGACAGCAATTACTACCACACACACACACACACACACCCAGACCCACACACCCAGAGCCAGCCACACCCAGAGCCCCCCACACACACATATATTCTGTAGAACTTCTAGATAAAAAAAATCATAACTTTAAAAAGATACAGTAAACTGTTTTAAACATGATGCTAAACTATTTCCAATATTTATAGAATTATTTGTAAGTGTGCAGAATAGGTTGAAAAAAGTCCAAGAAAACATTTTGATAATTTTTAAAATGTTGATAGAAAAATCTTGTGGTCTCTGTTAAGAAGTCTCATTGACCCTCGAGGTGAGGGGGTGGGGGTGGCGGTCAATATTAAACTTTAAAAAATGAAGTGCATCTTCTGAAAAAATGGTGCAGACCTTTTCCCAAAAGTGTAAATATGAGGAAAAGTTGGGTAAAACATTCTGAAAAGGTGGGTACAAATGTTTGAAAAATTGTTCACAACTCTGTTTAAGTATGCTGAATTATTTTAAAATGACACCAAAAGTTTTGAATAAGTGTGCAGAACTCTTTGGAAACGTATAAAGAAGTCTTTGAAAAGTGAAAACGAGTCTCAGAAATGAGCAAATCATTGTTAGAAAAACCGACCTGGACAGTTTATGCCAACAAAACTCTTTGAATAAGAGCAAAAACATCCTTTTAATAAGCGTACAGATATTTTGAAAACGTTTACTAAACTCTTTCAAAAGTTTGAAGAACTCACTGATATGTGAGCCTCCTTTTCAAAATGAGCAGTCCTCAAGAAAGGTGTATGCACTGCTTTATAGAAGGGACGGGGCTGTGACAGGAGTGCAAAGCACTTTAAAAGTGTACAGGCTTTTCGAAGAAACGTTAACAGAATGGTTGACAGAGGCGTCTCACAGCCCGAGGTGTCCAGGTAAACACCTGCCTGCTGTCTTGTCATCTGCAGACAGCCACCGCACCTCCCAGACGCGGAATACCTCCTTTAAACCTCACAAGCCCAGACAGCTGTTTCAGGGAGAGTTACGTAAGCAGGAAGGGCGCACTTGTCTGTGGCCTGTAGGAGTGTGGCAGCGGGTGGGGGCGCACGGGAGGGAGGGATGCGGGCATTAGAACTCAAGTCAGCACCCAGCAATATTTGAAGGGTGGGCGGCCGAGGGTAGGTGCCGGTGGTATCTCTCCCACCCCCACTCTGACACAACTCCGACAAGCTCGCTTAGTGCAGCGGGGGCGCTGCGCACACAGGAACACTCACAGTGGCAGCACAAGGTAGGGTGCAGATAGACTCCCTGGGACCGGACAGTCGCCGAGGTCTGGACCAGACCAGATGGGAGGAGCAGGAGATGACGTGCTCGTGGAGAGGGTACACGCCGGGTGGCTCGCGGCTGGTTGATAACGTGACAGAAGCTGCTGCTCGGCAGGGTTGTGTACACTGGCTCTGCCTTAACCTACTAGCGTTAACGTCATTCAAATGACTTGCCGTGTCGTCTTACAATAATGGCATTAGTTCACTAGGGCGGATAGGCTAGAGGTGGCCGGATTGCAGCTGTCCTAGCCAAACACTCATTCATACCAGTAGTAAATACATCTATTACAGTGCTGTACATCACCGCCCACTGACTGGAGGCGGAGACGTGCAGCAGGTAAATACTGTGCCTCAGGCACGTGTAGTTTCCAGGCCCCATAACCAATGAACAATTAACAAACCGTTATTTGACCAATCAACAGGTGGCAATGCAGTTCCGTGGTCCCTCAGCCAATAAACATTTTACCCGTCCTAGCAAATCATAAACCAGGGTTCTAACCCTTAGTCTAACGTGCAACCAATGAACAATGAACAATTAACAAGAAACAGGGGGGGCAGAGGCTCCGGTAGACGCTGCTCGGAAAGCACAGCGTCCTGTAGGGATTCGGGGGCGTGCTCTCCCCTTCCCATTGGCTGTAAGGTAAAATTCCAGCCAATGGGAAGAGGAGAGGGGGTGACTTAAAAAAAGACACGGAAACGCCCCCGAATCGCGTCAAGCGGGCCCTAAACTCAGTGACGCTCCTCTCCTCCAATGGCTGGCCAGCATTTACGAGGCCAGCCAATGGAGAAGAGGGACGTGTTCAGGCCCTCATACTACTAACAAAAGATTTCGGCTCCGCCCACCCACTGCTTACGCAGTGGGACGGTAGCCGAAACCTAAAAACATTGGGGCATACTATGCTCAGACCAGACTTTGGCCAAAATTATTGGAGAACATCCACATGTTACCTTTCGCCGAGCAAAAAACTTCGGCGACCAATTGGTTCATAGCCATTTCAAAAATATCTCTAACCTCACCTGGCTGCATCGTGAAGGCTTTTGGCCTTGCAAACAATGTAAGGTCTGTAGAATAGCGTCAGCGACCAGGGAAATTGAGATGTTTGGGGGGAAGAAATGGAAGATCAAGCAACACCTAACGTGTAAAAGCACATTTGTTGTGTATATGGTAACATGTCCTTGTGCCAAAAGCTACATAGGAAGCACCATTTTCGAAGCCAAAAAACGGATCCTAGAGCACACACGAGCTGTCACCCATGGAGATCAGTCCAATGCGATTGCGAAACACATGAGCAAACATCATGATAACAACTGGGAAACTCTTAAATACTGCGCAATTGACCAACAGGCAGACTCAGAAAGAGGAGGGAACCGTAGAAAAGCGTTAAGGCAAAAAGAATCAAAACACATCATTGCTTTCAGGACCTTCGAGCTAAGAGGCCTTAATCAAACAGAAGAACTGCATGTACACTTGTGATGTAACCATCTTCATGAACTCACAACACCCATTAGAGAGACTAATCTGTAAATGCTAAAATGGATCATTCCCTTTACCTTGATGAACACACTCACTAGTGAGATTGTATCACAACATGAGAATGGCAAGGAAATCAAGTCACCAAAGACATTGAAAGTATGCACTGTCATTACTGAACAAACTATTTGCCGCAAATCCAAAAGTATTTGCTTCAAATGAAATCTTGTTACAATTGAGCACCGTAACACTAATTTTTCACATGTAAAAAACTACGTTTCCCATAATGCATTTGCATTTCACTATTGTTTTTTCACAGTGCACTAAACATAAAAGAAGGCTTGTGTTAAGAGCTCAACACCCGTGATCAAGCCTTCGGCTGAAGGCGAAACGCGAAGTGTTAAGACGAGTGAGCAAAAATAAATCTGTTGGTTTAAAACCAATTTCTGCCTGAGTGAGTGCCTCCTTATCAACCGGTGCTGAGGCGGTTACTCGTGTATATATATATAATATATATATATATATATATATATATATATATATATATATATATATATATATATATATATATATATATTATATATATATATATATATATATTATATATATATATATATATTTATATATATATATATATATATGTTTTAAAATTAATTCTTTTTTTAAGTTCAAAGTCAAAGTCAAAGATAGCTTTATACGATTTAACAATAAAATCATAAAAGCACATAAAAGGTAAATACATCCTATAAAAGGCCTACTTTAAGCATTTAAAAAGTTACATGCAAATAAACATAATTCATACTGGGATTCCTATTAGGAACAATTTTTAAGAACATCAATTCTACACCCACTGGGCCCGATGTAGGTCGGTCGGTAACGGCCGAAAATCGGTATTCAGTAAATGGTATGTAGGGCCACATATTTCACAGAATCAGTAAATTTACCGATCGGTAAATTTACCGATTCTGTGAAATACCGAATCGGTATTTATACCTATTCTGTAATTTTGATATGTAGGTGGGACTCTTCTGAGTCCCACAACCCTTACCGAATCTGTATTTTACCATCAAATATATTTGATGGTAAAATACCGATTCCGGTGTGCATGCACATGTGTGCATGCACACCTGTGCCATATGACAGGCAGACCTGCCCTTAGGGCAGGTATGCCTGCCACATGGCCCCCAAATCTTTTTTGGGGGTGCTAGAGGGTGTCAAAGTGACACCCCCTGCACCCTTGTCAAAATCTGTATTTACCGATTCGGTAAATACCGACCGGTAATGCCCCATTCATTCCTATGGGCTTCAAAGCCCATAGGAATGAATGGGGCTTTACCGGTCGGTATTTACCGAATCGGTAAATACAGATATTTACCGATTCGGTTAAAGGAACATCTGGATGTTCCTACATATCCACCCCTTAGATTTACCGATTTTTAATTACCGAATCGGTAAAATTCGGTAATTAAAAATCGGTAAATCTATTTTACCTACATCGGGGCCCTAGTTCTTAAAAAACACTGCAGTGATGTAAAACACAGAGTCGTTGTCATTCATGTAAAGTTAGAATTAAACCATGGTGGATCTACATCTGATTGCGAATTTCAGGTACATAGACACAGCGAAAATAGTCATTTCATCAGGTAAAGTAAGTAATTTAAGTAGTGCAGGTCTACATTGTCTCAAGTTCCAAAGCTTAAGAAGAGGTAATAAATATCTCTTCCGCCCCCACTCATAAAATCTACAAAACAAGACCCAATGAATAGTAGATTGGGCGAGGAATCATCACACGGACAATTGATTAATTGTGACGACCAATCATTTGGATTAGGAAAAGTTAACATCCTGAAAAAACTTCCGGTTCTCAGACAAGCTAGAAGCAATCTACTATAGCTTGTCTGATCAGGTGACAGATAAAGCTGCAGGCCAGAACTCTGCAGCAAAAATTGGTGATAAATAACAGAAGCCTTTTTTCCTTCTGAACACCATCGTCGGTCTTCCAAAAAAGCAAGGCATGATTCCTTTAATGCTTTTCTGGAAATTGAGGACAATGATGAGGGTGAATTATAGAATTCAGGGTGCCCTATGTTTGTTAAAAATTCCTGTACATATGAAAGCCATTGAATCTGTTTAGATCCCTCAAGTTTGATACAGTCCACAATAATCGCCCTATTAAGGACAGTTTCTGTAGAATTCCAGATCTTGTGCCATAACAGCACAGGGCTGATCTTAATTAGATCTGAAATATAGGGCAGAGCCAGCTCTTTATGACAAACATAAGTGGAGGTGGACCGGGGGACAGCAAGCAGATAACACAGGAAACCATTTTCCTTAGTTTGAATTTCATGGCAATCTGCAACCCCCCAAATACCAGCTCCATACACAGCCGTAGATACACATTTGGCCCTGTATATATCAAGCAGGATGGGTACTGGCCTATCCCCTAACTTATTTGCAAACTGTTTTAATGCACCGATGGCCCCTAAAAAGGCTAAATTTCTGGTCGTAATAGCTGATTTCCAAGTAACCCTTTTAATAAAAAAAATCCCTAGATATGAAAAAGTATTGGTTAAGCCTATCTTTGATTTTTCTAATTGTGTATTACAATTTTTTTTTGCCCTATTCGAGGAGCACATGGTGAAGGTCTTCCCTATATTAATCTTAAGGCCCCTATCTCACATGTATGCTGAGAAGCGGGTTAAAGCCTTTGAGTTCTAACCATAATAACCGTGTCGTCGGCATACAGCAAGATAAGGACTCGTTCTCCATCAATTTGGGGGTAGTCCACCTCCAATTTTGTTAAATGGTCTGCCACCCCATTAATATACAAATTGAAGAGAAATGGGGCCAGGATGCATCCCTGGCGAACACCTTTCCCAATTGGGAATTTAGAGGTGCACTCGCCTGTTTTCCCATAACGGACTTTAGCCCCCGCTCCTCTGTATAGCTCTTTAAGAAAATTAAGAATGTTCAAATCAATGCCGAGATCTGCTAAGGTATCCCACATAATATCGTGATTCAGGCAGTCAAATGCTGAGCTGAGATCAAGAATGTCATAAATAAATGTCCCTTCTTAGCTGCCGTATATTTACCTATTAACAATGCCAAGTTTAAGCCTTGTTCGACAGTGCCGAGTCCTGACCTAAAGCCATACTGAAATTTAGAGAGGACGGCTACATCCTCAGCCCATATCTGTAAACGATTTAATAGGATTCTGCCAGCGACCTTCATCAAAGAATCGAGGAGGGAGATCGGCCTACAGCATTTAGGATCATTACGATCCCCCTTTTTAAATATTGGCACTACAATAGCTTCCTGCCACGTAGTAGGAAAACCCTTGATGTTACAGCTGTTTAACAGGTTGGTCAGGAGCGGTGCCCACAGGGTGGCGTTATCCTTATAGATATCAATTGGAATACCGTCTGGTCCCGGGGCTTTGCTGTTGGTGCTTTCTGCTATTGCTAATTCCACCTCTGCTAGAGAAAAGACTACATTGAGGGGAAATAAGTCTGAAGCATCAGGTTCAATGGATCGCGACTGTCCCAGGCCTGAGCTCTTTAGTCCGGGTCGAGTGTCTTGCTGATATAGTTCGGTAAAATGTTTAAACCAGACCTTCTCCTCTATAGCGATCTCTACTTGGTCAGAATTCCTTTCAATGAAGAACGGGGCGTTAACCGCGTTCCAAAATGCGGTGTTATCTTTCAAAGCGCTTGCCTTAACTAAGGCTCCCCATGCTGCCTGCTTCAAGTCCTTCCTCCGTTTTTGTAGGGCAACCTTATCAGATGCCCTAGCAGATCTAATATCAAGCACATTTCTAGGTAACTTATTTAAGGTTTGGATTAGGTGGGAATGTGCTTTAGTGCACTCATGGTTAAACCAGCCCTCAGCATTACTCTTCCCCCCTTTTCGTGATGAGCCAGTCAATTTACTACTAATATAAGCAGAAATCTTTTGAAAAGCTGCAATAACCTTAATAGGGCTGGGATTCCCCTCAAGACAAATCATAAAATCTTCTATCTGACCCTCTACTAAATCCTGTAAAAAGTTAATAGGGTTTACCTTGTTCCATTTGATTGCATAACCATTGGTTCTAGCCAGAGAAATCCCATAAGAATATAGGTTTTCAACTACATTAGAAACTTCCCTACCACACAGCCCTATTTCTAAGGTTGCGCTAATGGGAAAGTGATCACAGAGCGCAATGTGCTCTGTGTTAAATGAGAAGACACTGCGATGGTAACTTGTAGAGACCAATATATAATTGATAATGGACCGACAACCCCGCCCGATAAAGGTGGGTTGGAAATCAGTCTGTGGGTTGCATAATTCATTAGCAAAACCTAAGTCCCACTCATATAATAAATGGTTGAATAGATTCCCGAGCATGGTGTGCTCAATGTGTGTACAAGGATCACCCATAAGATTCATCATACCACAGATCTCTGTGTCCCTGTGCGGGCATAAATGGCAGTTAAAGTCCCCCGTCACTATGATATATCGTTCATTCTGTTCAGGTCCTAGTCCCCTACGTAGGGCATCATTTAATTCATCTAAGGCCCTGTGTTGATCAGCCTTTGGGATATTGTTATACAAATTGATCAAAATAATAGGGTGATTTTCTCCCGACTTTAGAGAAAGGACCTGGTAGTAATGGGACCCCCCCACATAGGTAAACAATTAGTGGTTAAGTTAATTTTGTTGGATATAAAGGTACATAACCCCCCTGAACATCTGCCTCTTTTATTGGGTTGTGCTGCTAAAAGATGTGTGCGATAGCCCTCTAGATGTATCTCATGCTTCTCCCAGCATTCCTGGAGGCAGATTACATCGAACTTGTCTACAAATTCCAGGAATGTTGGGTCCTTTATTTTATTTGAAAGACCCGCTACGTTCCAAGATAGTAAGCCCATTCCAACTCTTTGGGCGTGTCGTGGTTTCTCTAGATCTTCTGTGGTAGGGGTCGGGGTGCGACTTAAGCGGGGTGTGGGTACCGCTCTATCATCAGCATCCCCCACATTCTTAACAGGTAACTCACTTCGAGTTAGGATGCACATTTTAGCCATCTCGGGGTAGGTGTTCGCTAAAGTACCTGGCCTGAACTTCCCGTTAACTATGGGGCAAGAAATTGTGGGATTCTCTGCTTTATCAGTATCCTTGCCCTCGGGATCCGGTGACAGTCAGTCTACCATCTCCAGACAGCCAAATCTATTGGCGGTCTGGATACCTCTCCAGGTATCTCTAAAGGCTGAGTCTCTGTTAAAATTACTGCCCCAATCCCCCCAATCACCCCCCCAGTCTCGTCGACCTACTCTTCGCCAGTTACCCTCATGATCATAATCGGGGCCCAAACGCCATCTGGGGGGGTAGAAAAAAGAGAGGCGTTTGGTATCAATACTATCATTTGCGCCTTGCAAGTTCCATGTGCAAATATGGTCAACCGTGTATGGATCCTCAAAGTTTACTACAATGCAGTCGCCCTGGGTTGTTTTCCTCTCCTTCCCTATCCAATGTACCCTGCACACCGTTAAGATCTTGCACGACCGATTTAGTGGGACCGGTCTATTACTATTAAACCAGTGTTGGACCTTGTTTTTCAGTGACCAGTTCGGTTCCTCCATGTTGTCAGCCAACTCTGGAACCCCCGTCATGACCACCACAACGGGTGTCGACTCGGGCGGTAAGTTCACAGTGGTTCTACCTTCTCCTCCTCCCCTGTTCCATTCTCTGGTTGGAGGTACAGATAGGGCCCCACGTGAATGTCCTTCCTGCCTAAGGTGCGTACTAGGATTTTTAAATTTATCTCCCATGTTCCTCTCTGTATCTACGGGGGTCTTCGATTTTGTAGGGGCCGCAGGAGTAGGTATAATTTTAACTGGAGGCCCCACAGGTTTGTTATTTTTTGTTTTGGTTGATTGGTTAAGTTTGTTGGCCCCACTTTTAGGCGCCACTTTAGTAGGTGCGTTTTGGGTGAGAGCACATAAGTTAGCTAACTGTTTTTCTACATTGGACAATCTAAGCTCTAGAGGGGAGAGATGGTGTATAAGTAGCTCACCCATTTTAGTTAAGAGTAACCCATCGGCATCGTTATTGTCAGAATCTCCAACAAGGATAGCAGAAGCCTCATCACTTACTGAACTGACATCCCCGTTTGTCAAATCCAGTTCTGGTTGACCGTATCCCCGTAATGCTTGTTGTTCAGATTCCTCCCTATGATTTTTGGATACGTTATGTGATTCCCCGTTTTTTTTTGTGTTCTTCTTTTTTTCCTTTTTTTTCTTTGGTATAGCTCCCTCCCTCCTTCCCCTGGACTGCCTAATGCAGTTGTCGTCTGTCAGTAAATTCATAGTTAATTCCGGCGTTTTTTCCAGTGCCAAGGTTAGTTGAGAGTCGGTTAGGAACTTGGATACTGACAAATCGACCTCCTTTGGAACGCTATGAACATCAACATGGGCATGTACAAGACCTATTTCCCTAGCCTGCTCAGGGGTTCTAGCAGCTGAAATAAGACCCAGGGACGATCTTTTTGCCATGGCAAGGTCTTGGGAAACTCTACGTTCCATGAGGGTAATCCCTTGATCGATGAACGAATTTGCCCTTATGATAAAACTGCCTAGTGGGCCAGTTAGCTTGTCCCCCCGGCTGCCGTTTTACCCTGGGAACCTCTAGTAGTAATTATAAAAGCTAATCCCAATGCGTAAGCACAGAAACACGGCTAATATACAAATGAATAATTGAACTAAACAAATTCTAATAGATTTAAAAAAGAACGTACATATCAGACAGTCACAGGGCTTAAAGGGGGGGCCCGGTCCGGTCTCGCTCGGTCACGAACGGGCACAAATGGGCCCGCCCTCGGCCCTGGCTTCGCCCGGACGTGTCCCGCGCACGTCCCGCATGCGCGAGGTGGCTAGCTGTAATATAGGGGGAAATGCAGAGGGGGCGGGAAGAGGACCAGCTGCGGCCGATCAACGCCGCACTGCACGCTGGTCCTCGGAGTCCCATCCTCAGCCTGTGTATGGGTGTCCGGTTCACAGTTCGGCGATACTACAGTTCCCAGCTGTAGTGTCAGAGGAAGCCGTCCCTTCCCAGTCAAAGCACGAGCGGCTCCAGCGAAGCAGGGGCCGCGAGAGGTGGGCAGCGGTCAGGAAAAAGTCTCCAGCAAGAGTATAAGAATCCGGGGCTTCAACAGCACTCCCTCGGTAGAATTCAGACAAGTGGCATCCAACAGGTGAGGTCTCCGTGACGTTTTTAATTTGCAAGGAGGGGCGGGAAGAGGACCAGCTGCGGCCGATCAATGCCGCACTGCACGCTGGTCCTCGCAGTCCCGTCCTCAGCCTGTGTATGGGTACCCGGTTCACAGTTCGGCGATACTACAGTTCCCAGCTGTAGTGTCAGAGGCTGCCGTCCCTTCCCAGTCAAAGCACGAGCGGCGCCCGCGAAGCGGGGGCCGCGAGAGGTGGTCAGCGGTCAGGAAAGAGTCTCCAGCAAGAGTCTAAGAATCCGGGCCTTCAACAGCACTCCCTCGGTAGAATTCAGACAAGTGGCCTTTTTTTAAGTTACAATAATTATTTATTAATTTTAAGTTTATTTAAGTATTTTAAGTATGTTTAAATTAATTATATTTAATATTATAGTACTTTAAAATTACTTTTAAGATATTTTAAAAATTCGATATTTTGACTGTCTATATTTTTTCTTATCGATATTTTGGAGTCGATATTTTTGTACTTACCTGTTTGTAGATAGGAAGTCGATATTCTGGCATTCTATATTTTTACCTCGATATTTTGGCAACTCGATATTTTGACTGTCGATATTCTGTCAGTGATCCGTTCAATGAAATGCATTGCACACAGTCCCACAGCCCCAGAGACCCAAGTTTTTATATATCTAAGTATTCTGTCATCTATGTTTGAAAAATACAAAAAATATGGAGGAGTGAACCCACACAGTTCTAAAAATTAAGATTGTTAAAAGAAAAATTCCAAATTTGAGTGACATCTGCATTCTTCTCAGAATGTCCATCCTGGGGGCCTAGCTGAACTGGTCTGATAATGTAAGCAGGAGTGTTATGGACCTTTTACCTTTTGTGCAGGAGAAGAGAAAGCAGGTGAATTGTAAAACAGTAACAATAGTGTAGAGCCAAGGAGAAGGACAGAAGGTAAGCTTCATAAGGAGTGGATCGAGAGGCAGAGCACGAGCATAGGCTTCTGCAATCATTCATGATGACTCATGTGTGATTATCTGATAAGTGAGAGCAATTTTACAATGAAATCTCAGACAAGTAGCAGCATGTTCCTGTCTGCTCAATTGTATAACTGTCATAACATTTAGCTGAGTGCATCCAACCTGTGATAATAAGACATCACATGTCTATTTCTAGTTCCAGCATATAAAAGAGGGCTTTGATATTTGAGCCAGCAGACCTATCACAAATATATTCCAAATAAACTCACCTCACTCCAGTCCAGAGCTCTGAGTGGACCTCTGAGAGTCATCATCTTGTTGGTTTCCCTTTGAAGTAGATACCTACCTTATTCTAGCTGTTGAGGTAGACCCACCCTACGTCCTGGCTCCGAGGAATGGTTTATTCCGACTCCTGACTCAAATGAGATTGACAGAGATATACCTGTAGTGCACAGCTGTTAATGAAGAAGGAGAGCAAAAGAATCTGAGCATTTTATGTAGATGTGTATTTGTTAACTAAACTGACTGGTCTGGTCTCTTAAGAACCAGAAAAAAGTACACCATGCAAGTAAATCCAGCTAAATGTAAAAGAACCAATCACCTTTAGGCAAAATCATTCATCAATCAACAAACATTGCAAATCATTGAAATCAAGTTTACAATTTAGTTGAATATCCTCAATGTCTGCCACCACATGAATCATCATCACTCGCACTCACTCAATGATATATCACTCATTGGTGCAATAGTTACCTTTTCCAATCCAAGCACTGTGGTATACAATTGTCATATTGTATCTCCTCGTAATATATATAGTTCCCCTAGCTACATAGTTTGTTTTCTGGCAAAGCAGTTTAACGATAATCTGATAGTTCAATGGTGGCCTACTCAGTCAGGAAAGTTGAGTTCATCCTCAAGCTCAGGGGGTTTGCCCAGACATTGGTCAGCTAACATTCTTGAGTCTAACCAATTGCCCTCCTTGTGTGGTCTTTCAGGAACAGTGTAATTGCGTGGTATGAAGTATTGGTTCATTTTAATCATGGTCAATCTCTTCATGATTTGAGGAGAGAGGCTGGTCCTTCTGACGGTGACAACTATGCCAGCTACGTTGAACACACGCTCAGCAGACACACTAGCTACTGGACAAGCCAGATACTTTATTGTCATTGGTGTGTCTTCCCAGATTATTTGACCAATGGGTTTTGGTCCATATAGACCTCTTATGGATCAACTTCCGAATGGCCATTGGTGCTGCCACTTGCTCAACCTCTGTTGCCTTCACCGCTGCACTCGATGTAAGTCCTGCCACATGAAACCAAGCCATTGCAGAGGTTGGGTGGGCTTCTTCTGATGCTGGTGTTGTTTTTGCTGGTGTTGTTGTTGCTGGTGTTGTCTGCTGTGAGACAATGGCACTGACCTCTCTGGTGGTTGTAGGTTACACGCCAGAACTTCTGCCCAGGGCTCTAACTTTCAGCCATTCCTCTTCCATGTCTCTCACTTTCTCAACAATCCATGTCTTGTACAGTAAAACATCCCCTTCTGAAAAAGGAATGAAAATGGCCAGTATTCTTTTGTACCATGGATCAAGTATTGTAGCACAGATGCACTCTTGCAGTCTTGGATTAATAGCAAAGCAATTGATTAAGCTCCAAACCAACTCATGCACTTCTCTGTTCACACAGGTGTACCTTTGTAACACCTTTATTAACTGGTCTTATAGCAGATGCAACAACAGGATAGCTTGGCTAATAGTACTGTCCTCCTTGCTGACTTCCTTTGTGAACACATCAAAAGAAAGTGCATTTGTGTAAGGCGTTTTACTAAGCCCTCTTTGCTCATCTCCATGGTTTTGCTTTTCCCAGTTGCTTCCCATCCTTTTTTAAAGGACACAGTCAGTGATTGGTCTGTCCTGCTCAAACAAAAATGGAAACATGTAGTAGGTGGAGTTCTAACATGTTGGCATCTCTTGTATGAGGGCTTTAAGTGGTACTCAAAGGACCCTGAAATATCCACTGTCTGACATGGCCTTGACTATTTTACTACCCAATGGTTGTGGCAACAAATCCAATTCTGTGACCTCTGGTTCCCAGTCATTCAAACAGCTTGCTGTTAAAGTCTTCCAACATGTTTACAGCTATATTGAATTTCTCCATGGCAAACATCCCTACTGTTGCATGTCACCAAATACCCTTAAAAGTTTCTTTAGCACAGAGACCAGCAGATAGCTGTTGCCTAGCCCCAACAAAAGAGATCCAGTATGCAGTGAATCAGTTACATGACAACTAGTCTTCCTATCTGTCATCAGGTGGACAGAGTCAACAGCCCTCTGCTGCAATGTCTGTCCAACCAATTGGACCTCTTCAACTATATAGTAGATATTTCTTTAAACCTACTATATTCCCGCACTGGTTTTATTTTTTGGAAGTATTGGAGGCACTTAATAAAACTGTTCTTTGCTCTATACTCTCCAATTTTATATTTTTTCACTTCACTCCCCCTTTTTTCACACGCACTGCTTTTTCAGGTATCAGGATTGAGTTACCACTAAATACCCTAAATCACACTGGGGCATCCGCCTCTTCTTACTGTGGGATGCAGTAACATCTTCATTGGTGGAAGGAGTCCCAGATGATGACAAGGGCGGCACCGTACGATATCTGATGGGTACTTTTACACCTGAGATACATCTTTCACTGATGGGAAGATGCAAGTTTTTAAGAGTAGATTGGTGGTTAGGGACACATAACTCAGTATTTCTCCAAGACCCACTTTTACTTTTTGTTTTCTAAGTCAGTAATTCGGGGTACGTAATCGTGCTTGGTCTATAAATAGCCCATGGACCCTCTTTCCAATTGTGTGTTTTTGTTGTTCAACCAATTGGAGCTCATCATGACGGAGTGCTTGAACAGCAAATAGATCTGGCTGAGAACCTTCCATTTTGGGAAAATGGCTGCCCCAAATACTAAAAGCACCACTCCATCCACGAAAGAAAAAGGGAGGAGGTCCAGCCAGTTTCCCATTGTACAAATATTTCATTGGGTGGTTTAGTTCATAGGGCACCTCCTGCCTAAACATGGCCACTATAGAAGCCTGGATGTTTTGCTTTTGTGGTGACACTGATGCAGGTGATTTCCGTAGAGAACCAGGAGGTGGAAGACTCAACGTGCATCCTGGGGCAGTCACTGTGCCTGGTGGTGTCTCCATCTGAGTCTTGCGCCATTTTGTGGTTGATGATGTGGGTGATGCTGGCACATCACTGGGATAGGTCTGCTTGTGCGCAGCTGTCACCCTCTTATTTCTCATCATCTTCCACTGTGATTGGAGCTGATTCTCCTCTCTCATATACACCCCTATCTGCCGCCATTTTGTTAAGGTGCTCCTCCCACAGGATTGCGTAATATTTTTTCATATATGTTGTTTGGCCTCCAGTACAATAGTGTGAACCAGATGTACCTTGAGGAATACTCATGTGACAAATGAGCATATTGCAATGTTATCCTTCTTGCTAATTGTATAGAAGTCCCAAACTGGGGAGGGAACTCTGTTAGAGTGTCACTGGTGACAGTGCACATCCCTGATGAATTAGAGGTAGGTGGATGTATCAACTATTGCATCGCTGCAGTGAGGATTTCGACTGAGGTAGTGGTGGACGGAGCAGGTTCAATAGGAGGGGTAATATTGATGTCCTTTGAGCCAGCTTCCATGACAATGAATGGCTCATCCTCCTCATCCCCTTCCACAATTTTAGGGCTTTCAGGAACCTTGCTTTTCCCTTGTCTCTCGTGGAGGGTCTCAGACTCAGCTGGGGTCCAATCCATGTCCAGATCATCAGTTGGGGGAGGTTGCTGAAGATCAGGACGCCAATGGCTCAAGAGGAGGTACATCTTGCTCAGCAGGAAGCTCAACATCCGGTTCCATCTTTCACTGATGGGAAGATGCAAGTTTTAAGAGTAGATTGGTGGTTAGGGACACATAACTCAGTATTTCTCCAAGACCCACTTTTACTTTCTGTTTTCTAAGTCAGTAATTCGGGGTACGTAATCGTGCTTGGTCTATAAATACCCCATGGACCCTCTTTCCAATTGTGTGTTTTTGTTGTTCAACCAATTGGAGCTCATCATGACGGAGTGCTTGAACAGCAAATAGATCTGGCTGAGAACCTTCCATTTTGGGAAAATGGCTGCCACAAATACTAAAAGCACCACTCCATCCACGAAAGAAAAAGGGAGGAGGTCCAGCCAGTTTCCCATTGTACAAATATTTCATTGGGTGGTTTAGTTCATAGGGCACCTCCTGCCTAAACATGGCCACTATAGAAGCCTGGATGTTTTGCTTTTGTGGTGACACTGATGCAGGTGATTTCCGTAGAGAACCAGGAGGTAGAAGACTCAACGTGCATCCTGGGGCAGTCACTGTGTCTGGTGGTGTCTCCGTCTGAGTCTTGCGCCATTTTGTGGTTGATGATGTGGGTGATGCTGGCACATCACTGGGATAGGTCTGCTTGTGTGCAGCTGTCACCCTCTTCTTTCTCATCATCTTCCACTGTGATTGGAGCTGATTCTCCTCTCTCATATACACCCCTTTATATGAGATAGGAAGATCTATTGCTGATTACGACCCTTGTGGTCCACTTTGCCCAGTTTCCTGCTACGATTGGGTACCAGTTTGCAGCTGTGACAAATCCAATTCAGACTCACTGCTCATCGTCATGACTCATCGTCATGATTGCAGTGGCTGCCTTGCTGAGAGATAAGGGCTTTGGCTTATGTTGGGGTGGAGTTGTGTTGATGCAGGAGTGCTGCTCCCAGGTTGCTGTCCAAAGGACATTGCAGTAGGGACATGAAGTCTCCTGATAAAGGAGGAGGGTGGCAAGCCAGTGGTGGCAATCTTCTTCTTCTTCTCCTCCTCACTGGCCACTTTCTTGGCAGAGCCATTCTATGGGGCCATCTTCAAGCTCTTTCATTTGACACTTAGCCGCACAAGCGGAAGCCAGAGGAGGGCTCGTGTGTTGTGGTCACACCACGTTGTACCAGCCGTCTGTCTGGCAGTACTGTGGGTGATGTGTTTTGTGAACCTAAAAGCAAACAAGCAAGAAAAACATTTAGGGCCTTATTATGACTTTGGCAGTGTGGCAGAGGGCAGCCAACCCAGCGCCCTGCTGCCGCACTGCCAAACCCATAAAGAGACCGCCCGACCTACATTCCAGTCATCTGGCCCACAGCAGTGCAGTGCAAGGCACAGCAATGGGAACTTCCTTGCATGTTCATGCAGTACATGGACAGTTAAGTCCATGCCCTGCAGGAAATGGGGGAGCATGCAGACAGGGGCACACTATGTGCCCCCTGCATGCTTCTCCTGGTGAGGAGGCAACAGGGGGCCCTGTAGGCCCCCCTTTATTTCCTCAATGCCACACTGTTCATGGCTGTCACACCGGTGGCAGTGCCGCAACGGCACCACCACTAGCATATTACCAGCCTCACACTGCTGCAAGGCCACCCTGGGGGTAGCAGTGGGTCTGTGGCTGTCCGACCTCCATAGTCGAAATATGGCTGGTGAACCGCCATTCTGGCGGTCCATGGACCACCACTACATTTACGGTGTAGTCGTAATAAAGACCTTTGTCAAATGTGCAATTTTTGCAGTTTGAATTATCCGTAGTACAGACAATATAATTTTGTGAGGTTATCTCAAATAATTAACAACAATAGTGTATCCATTTGAAACCACACCATATCATAATATTTCAATCAGCATAACCACACACAGATGTAACTGTTTGCTTTATTTACATCTAAGAAGAGACACCTGTGGCAGGCGGGGGGGGTACAAAGAGAAATGGAATGCTGGTGTTCGCCTATGGCAGGCAGGGATGCAGGAGGAAATGCAATAATCCTTAAAAAAATGAATTCAGGTGGCCAGGTGTCTACGGCAGGCAGGAGGTGCAGGGGAAAATCAATTACATAATCCATAAACAAAATGAATGCTGGTGTCCGGCTGCACCAGATGCCTATGGCAGGCAGGGGTGAAGGGAACATGTAAAAAAAGGTAAATGCTATTGTACTAGGTACTTTGAGAAATCCATTGGGAGGCAAGGAGGGTACAGGGGAAAAATAAAAAAAGGCATATAATATTACATAAACACTGTTCATATGCAAAGAGACCATAATGATCCTTAAGCACAATAAACTGATATCAGGGGAAAAAAATGGGAAAAAAAACGAACAAGAAATAAAAAGGCATAGGCCTCTTCTATCAATCTCCCTAGAAAATGGCTTTGAAATCTGGCAAAAATATGGATTTAACACACTGGCTGGTTGTACCAAATGGCCGTCGAAATAACAAGCAAGAAGGCATGGACTATGAAGAACACATGCATGGCTATGTCAAAAGCGCACTTACTAGCTACAGACAATGTCCACCGGCCACATGGTCAAACAACAACAACAAGCAAGAAGGCATGGACACAATAAAGAACACATACAGGATTTCTACAATATTATGAAGGAGAATCTTGTCTGTCAAACTCTACATAAGTCCAGATGTCTTCATTCTAATAGTATTCTGGCCAATCCAAATCATTAGGCCTTTGTGTGAGACCTGCAATGTTCTAAGATATCATACTGAGATATATCACAACTCCTCTATATTCAGTCGGATGTTCATTAAGCTGGAGCTGTAGAGAGCATTAGTATAAAGAATTCAATCTTCATGATTTATGGATAACTGGGCTATCTGGCTTACGATAAGATCCAACTTTCCTGTAGTACCCCAAATACTCAACAAGGTAATAGAGCATATACTTTTGAGAATTAGCACACAATGTAAATATGCCTGTGTGTCTCCCCATAATCCAGCTAAAGCAGTAACTCAAATTTTAACAACGTTTCTATTCTTTTATTTACGTGCTGCAATAGTTGGATATATTTATTCCCATACACAAATTGTTTAATAAATCAGAATTTTTCCTCTATTAGCCACAACCAAGTTGAGTGTCTTCTGATGCCACAAATGCCTGCTTCCAGCAGCCAGGGGGAAAGGCAGGTCACTGAGCATAAATCCACAGAGAGTTTAAACAAGGAAAATGGGAGCTGGCTTTTCCTTCTCCTGATATCTCTTTCTGAAAAGGAAAAGTGATCAGCTGAGAGGATATATATATAGCAACATGGATATTATTTCCATGCTATTGGTCATTGCAGGAAAGATGGAATCTCTGTGTGTTGCTGCACAATCTGACCTACATATATTGACATACAATTTAGTAAAAACACTGATTATTCATTTTCAATACCCCTTATACTATATATGACAATACTGTTTATGACAGATGTCTATATATCACAATCCTGTTTATGAAAATGTTTGTAATTGGGTCATCGTCATCTATCACCATGATTCATTTCCCGCCTTCAGTCAGTCACAGTATGCTGCAATGATAGGATTTCCCCCTGTGACACAGATGCAAGGTTTGTGTTTGCCTGCAGCAATTGGACCATCTTGAAGAAATGATAAATAGGGCAAGCATAGCCAAAATTATTATCTAAAAAACTCTCCCCTTGTATGAGGCATTCATACAAATTGTGACATTTTCAATATTTTGCAAGCAGAACTACATATAATGCAATATGTTTCTTGTGATTTTAATGTTATCTGTCGTTGTCTATGCATGTGCTCAAGTAATGCATAATAAATGGAACATTTAATTTATTTATTTCCACTATTCATGTTACAACTGAACGTATTGTTGGAATTGCACATTTATATGTTAAATAAAAAACGTTCATTGCTTTTACTAGAGTCATCTAAATTTCTTCAAGAACAGATTTTAACATTTCCTTGAGGAATTTCCTATTTCTAGACATTTAATGCCAGATTCACAAAGCCATCTGCGTACCTAGAGGATTATTTGGACAGAAAGCAGCAGGGTTAGCAAAATCGTGTTTACTCCTTCGTCAAGGTGTAAATGCACATTTGTATCGAATTTAGAAAGCTTTGGAAACTGTTTTGTAGGAATACTCGCATTCGTAATCAGTTACACGTACATACATGTACACATTGCACATTTGCAACATACACCCAAAAATATTTGTGGTCTTTAGAAAGACCTAGCTGATACATATTTATATAATTATTTTAAGGACGAGAACCCTGACCCACGGTTAATCATAAGGCTCACATCATAGATTGTTTAATATGGTGTGTGCTACAACTTCCTTCAGGGGAGGAGCTCTTTAGAATATTAACCATATGCGTACAGTGGTGTGGGTGAAGGGCAGAGTGCAATAAAAAGCATGAGAATTAAAATTAAAACTACCACTTGTTGGAAATGCATATATTTATTGATGTCCCCGAGGGATAGGATTAAAAGTCAAGGGGAAACGTCTTCAACCCTAAGAGATGTTTCAGCCACTATTGTTCCTATATTGGGTGGCTGAGGCTTTTGTCAGGCTCGCACATTGCTAGCACGCTCTACACTTATATAATAACTAATTAAAATATTACAATCAATGGTCCCTGTAGTTAGAAAGGATCCATCCTGGTTGATACCCTTAGCACTGGAATTAAGGACCTGTGCTCAATGCCTACTGGCAGGAAGAATGAGTTTGACTCCTCTAGCCGCACTGAGGGCCTTATTTACTCGAAAGTGTCGCAATGCGGCACTGCAAGCCCTTTTGCTGCGCCAAGCTGCAGCACTTTCAAATCACAGAGATGCAACATATTTACAATAATATGTTGAATCCCTGTGCTTTCCCCTGCACTGGTGCACAATTGGCTGCCATGCACCCACGCAGGCACCCTTACACCATGGTGCAAGGATGCCTGCATCATGGGGATGAATGTTTATGTGCAGGAAGGTGTTCCTTCCTGCACATCAACAATCTGAAATGGCATATATCAGCTTCTATGTGTGCTGCATTAGCACATAGAAGTTACAAAACATAATTTATTTAATTATTGTTTATGTGCAGCAAGGGACACCTTCCTGACCATAAACAATCATAAGAGGTGATTTCCTTGTTCTATGTGTTGCAGAATGCAGCACGCATAGAATGGAGGAAAATAACGAGGAGAAATGAATACATTTCTCCTTGTTGCGCCTCCCTATGCCTCCACAGGGGAGGCATACCATTCAGACGCATTTCCGGGTTTACGATTTCTCATTAATCTGGAAATGCATCAGGTTCCATGGGTGTTGCTGGGAACACCCACAGCAACACCTATGGAATGCCCCTTTCACGCAAAGTGCTGCGTGTAAAGGGGCCGTATTTACAAGGACAGGAAACACCACGCAGGGTGGCTTTTCCTGTCCTTGTAAATATGAGGCAGAAAAATGCGCCGCCTGTGCCACACAAAAAGTGATGCACCAGCAGTGCAACGGGCTTGTAAATAAGCCCCTACAAATCTTACTTCCTGTTGGGTCATGAACCTGCCAGTAGGTATCCAGCGAATATTCTTAATCCTAGTGCCAGGGGTACCAACCATGATATAACTTTAAGGACACTGTAGATACTGAATCAGCAAAAGACAGCACAGATAGCCATCAGAGGAAGCACCAGGGAAGGATTTTCCTTTACCCAATTCTTTTTCATTATCCATGTTACCATTATAACTTCAACTCTGCCGCAATGAAGAAATACACATTATCTTCTTTAGTATGCAGGTGATCTTTACTGGGCTTCCTAAAATACAGAACAGAAGCTCTACAAAGTATTAGTTAGTTGAACACAAACCTGGATATCGGACTAACTTCATCACTCATATGTCCTACATTGGAGGCAGGAGTAAACTACAAATACACAGCTCAACATTCAGTGTTTCAACATTAAAATATCAGAAAATATCAGAAAATTAAAGCAAATGATTGCATCATAAATTCAACACTTTTTGGATCAATTGAGGGCACAATTAGATGTGAAAGGAACCTTGTTAAAATGATAGACTGGCCCATGTGGAACAATACTTGCATCTGAGGGTGGACAACTGTCAGTGGCCTATCCCTAGATATTGAAAACGCCTTTGACACTGTTGGGTGGAAATATATGTTGGAGTATCTGCAGGAGGTGAATTTTGCCTCTGCATACTCCACTGGATATGGGTGTTATACAACTGTCCAGAGACCAGGATCTGAACGGGTAAGCAGGTGTCATCCAACTGGGGTTTGTAGAGAGGCACACACCAGGTGTGTGACCTTTCATCCCTTTTGTTTGCTTTGGCTATTGAGCTATTTGTGAATACAGTACGCAAACAGATGGTGGATAGGGGTATCTGGATACGTCACACAGCACATTTAATTTCATTGTACGCTGATGAATCCCTGGTATATATGTCTGACCTGGTGCAATAGGTTCCCTGTCTGCCTGTCCTTGAGGACTTCAGACAAGTATCATGGTTAACCACTAGCCAGATGATATTTAAGCTGATTTGTGTGGGCGCCATAGCCAGTAATGACGGAATGTCTTCGAGAGTTAGGAATAGTATGGCAACACACATTCCTCAGAAAACTGTGTATACACTTCTCCCACACCATACAGGAGGATATACAACTAATTAAAGAGGGTATATTAGTGGACATAGAGCATTCACTGGCCTTTTGGAAAAGACTACCATTGTCCCTTATGGGCAGAGTTGCACACAGAAAAATTATTATACTCCTGAGGTGTTTGTACCGCTTCCAGGGCACAATGTGCCTCCTAACTCATTCCATATTTCAGAGAATGGACAGGATGCGCCTGAATTGCTATGGGATGGCGAACGCCCCAGGATCAAGCTAAATGCACTTAAACTCCCATACGAGGATGGTAGGTTGTCATTTCCAGATTTTGAAGTTTATTACATAGTCTCCTAAGTCTTACCACTGAGATGGATGGATTCCCTCAATAGTGAGAGGGCACTCCTGGCTGGGGGTTACCCACCAGGGACCCTGTCTAAAGCATACTTGACCATACAACAGTACCATCAGATGATCCCACACCTGATACCTTTGATGACCCGGGTCTGGGAGTGGTACTGTAAATATGCAATGAGAGGCACTCCCATCTGTCCTTATCAGGAGATATGGACCCATCCAAAATTATGATCCCTGGAAAGGACTGCAGAGACAGCAGAATGGGTTGATGGATGGTGTTGAACATTGGGAGATCTGTCCGAGAATGACCAGTTCATCACTTTTGAGGAGGCTCGAGACAGGTTTCAGGTGGGCCCGGGTAATTTGCTGACATTT
Organism: Lissotriton helveticus; assembly: GCF_964261635.1. NCBI lineage: Eukaryota > Metazoa > Chordata > Amphibia > Caudata > Salamandridae > Lissotriton > Lissotriton helveticus. Next base: position 457,092,882 of record NC_136069.1, on the reverse strand, counting down.
TCTAAAATATCTGCTGTGATACAGGGATTCTCATCCAGATTCCGGTAACTCCTTACGAATCAGATGCACCTTTTGCTATGATGGGATTGCAGCGGGGAGAAACCTGTCTATATTATACAGAATGTTACCGAATGACAGGAAAGTGACCTCCCTTACTATACATACCAAATGAGAACGTAACGTCAGAGGCCTATTTGTGGGCCGGGACTGGGACATAATAAAAAGGATGTCATAAGGTAGTATCGAGTAACGTTGAATTTGCCTCTTGCAGTTTAAACTCTTACATCGTGCACGTTCTAAGAAGCATTTATCCTACACACAGAGGGGACTGACTGTCCATGATGCACTCACGCTATGGAAAATTTTCTGCACACGATCTCGACATGCACAGTGATGAATAAATACTGGAAGTTGGTGCTAGAGACCCTGGGCAGAATACCAATGCTAAGAAACAAAAACTCATTGCAACACTGCATATTGAGCTTGCACCCTATATACCACAAAAGATAAAAATGCAATAAATGTTCACATCATTAGGCCTAGTACTGGCCAAGCATTTGATTATGATCCACTGGACTCATCACCACGGTCCCTCAATACAGTTATGGTACAAAGGTCCTAAGGAGTGGCTGCATGTAGAGGACTTGTCTGAACGGATGAGAGGGCCGATGAGGACATTTTCAAATGCCGTTTGATGATAAACACTCTACTGGTGGATGCTGCACCATCTCCAGACTTGTGCCCCGAACACAATAGTGTCCTAGTGATCTTTTATTGATTTTGCAAAGTGCACTGTTGTCATATACATGATTGGTGATGGGATGCTACCAACCAGACACTTCGCCTGTATGTTGCCTTGTGTCCTTATTGTACTCCCTTTGACAAAGTACTTGTATGAAAAGTAGTGCTTCATGTCATTGTTCCAAAAAATACAAATGCAATTGCTTAAAAAAAATGATAGAAAATAATAAAGTATCTGGCCAAGATCCAAAAGATGTCTTACAAACTTTAAGAGGGCTGTGACATCCTAGGAGAATGTTACTTCTAAACTATACTCAGTGCTGTTTTCCCCCCCAATTGATGCTCAGTGTTGGGCCACCATATTTTATCACCTGAGAAGGTATGTAACCTTTACTCCTCAGATTTTAACTTACATAGTCTTTACTCAGAAGTCTTTACTTTTCATATTTCTTTACCCCTCATACCACATACCGTTACTCTTCAAAATGTACTCTGTGGATAAGCGTTTTTTTAGGGTTTAGGGTTGGAAAGAGCTAAAGGGGTAAGGGCTATTTTATGGTTAAGGGGTGGGTAGTGGTAGAACGGGAATAAAGGTTGAATTTAAGGTTAAGGGGTGGGTAGAGGTAAAGTAGAAAGGATGTGTAATGATTCAGGGGTGAGTAGAAGTAAAGGGAGGTAAGGGGGTTTTATCAAAAAAGAGGGGCTTGCTGGGATCAACCCCCTCAAAAAGCATTATAAAAAGGGCCGTTTGGGGGTAACTCCCCATAAAAGGGTTTGAGGGGTTCTCTCCCCCAAAACAATTTATATACACTCTGACACATACACACACACACACACACGCACATACACACAGACACACAAACACACTACATTTACAGTAGCCCTGTCTATTCAATACTACTTACCAGCATATCCAACACGCTCTAATTCTACCTCAATATCCCTACACTAACGTTTACTATTCCCTAATAACGCATTGCATACATAGACATTAACTCTACCCTCACATTATCGTCTTCTACTCTTTGTTAAGTACAAGCCTATCTTCAAATGTAATTATGTTTTACAGTCAAATCATACCTCACCTCATCCCTCAATAACCTACTTTTTTCCTACATGTGAAACTAATACTGGATGAGAGAGAGATGGAGGATGGTGGTGATTGTGTTGTGGAAAAAGTGGCGTGTAGCAGGCATTCTCCACTATTCTGCCTATCTAGAATTCTGTTCATGCCAGAGCAGGGCTACTTGTCCCTATACAAGTTGTCTTGCATACTGTTACATGGTATTAGTAATCCAGCACATCTCTCTGCGGTTTATCTGGAAGATTCAGTAGCCATGACTCTGGAACCTTGAGCTGCACATCACAACTGATGTTAATGTATCTGATGTAACTTTGAAGAATGTGCCTTCTGGCACTGTAGTGTTGCTTGATCTGTCAGTGAGTCATGAATATCATTAAGAGTAGTGAATGTTTATGGGGCATTTAATTGGCTGTGGACCAAATGGGCCTGAGCGGCAGGTTCAGATCTACACCCCCCTCATTTAAATACATGGGATGGCAGATTTACATTTAGTTGAAAATTGGAGGCTTCACCAGCCGGGAGAGATGGTTTATATATTTAATCTAATGCCCTTCGGATTTACTCTGGAATAGATTTGTGTGTACAACATGCAGCATGTAATGTAATGCCAACCTGTTTCATATGCAAGCAAATAATATTGGTTTATGCCCCTAGGATAATTACCTACGAATTAGAGCAAGAGAAATTTTGGCATATGAAAGAGATAGCGTTTCGGGACCCGTTTGTGATTTTTTTTTCAAATATATTTTATTGAATTTTCCAACAAACAAAAGAAAACCAACCCTACTGGAGCTTGAGTCACATACATTTGGTTGATATACATTTTACCAAAGTTCTTCAATAGATTATATTCCATTAGTTATCTATATGTTGGAGTGGTTACGATTCCATCTATGTGAGGCTATGTCCCAGTACTTCCCCTTCGAGTAATTGTCCTCTTACAATTGAAGGGCTATAAGTGGCCCACAAACAAGACACAGCGTTTTAATTAATAGGCAACCACATCAGTAATAAGCAAACCAGTTTCTCCCCCCACCCTCCCTCCTCCTTATTACCTCATACCACTGGTGTGTTCAGGTTATGTGCAATAGGTGTATAGAAACCATGCTCTGTGATGCACAAGGTTAAATAACTCAGCAGCGTCCTAGTCGCTCAGCTCATTCTATTATAGTCCTATGTTTATCATTATGGTGCCCGATCAACTCTTACACTCTCCTGTTAGACAGCTGCTCAAGGTGCTTCCATTTATGTTTCTAGCACTATGTCCCCATCCAAGTCTATCTCAGGGTCACGTAACAATGCAACTAAGGCCGTCCATGCCCTTGCAGTTTCAAGTGCCTTTTCATTGGTAGCTCTCTTAGCTTGTTGGAATCTAACTATGCTCTCACTTGTCACCCATTTGAGGAATTCTGTCCTCCATCATGTAAAGGTGGGACCCTGCTTAGATTTCCAGTGCATTGTGAGCTCCCTCTTAGCTAACAGCCAGCCCAAGTCCCAGAACTTGCTTGTGACTTTCGTTCTAGTTGTGTGTGGGAACCAGTGCAATAGGCACACACCCATATCTGACTCTAATTGTCGATCTGTGACCTCTCGGAGTAAGCCCTGTGTAGTATATAAAAATGAACCAATTGAAACCTGGCGTTACGTGTGCTCTTCCACGCTCTTTCAACTAGTTGGGTCCATGTTGTTTCCGGAATTTCCTTACCAAGGTCTGCCTCCCATTTCCCCTGCAATTGAGTCAATGGTTTTACTCCCTCATTCATCATTCGCCTATATAAGCATACAACATCTTTAAATGTCCCCGCTGCCATCACAACATATTGGCAAGCCAGAGTCGTCCGTGGTTCTGATAGTCCTCTTCCCAAATGCTGTTGAATTACTGATGTTAAGGCTGAGTGCAGTAGAAAGTCGCTCCTGGGAAGGCCGTATCTATTCTGCAGGGTCTGGAAGGGTAGGAGAACACCGTCCTCATATAGATCTCCCAGCACATGGACCCCTAACTCCTCCCACGCGGCCAGCGCGGTCCAATCCCCCCATGCGGGAGTGCAATACACATGCCCTGGGGTATCTCTGGGGCATATGGGCGGGCAGTCTCGCCTCTGCGCTGAGTCAGATTCCAGCATAATCGTAGTGTCCGCTCCTCATGGGACAATCCTGCAAGGTGCAGTCGCTGCTGGAGGATAATGAAGGACAGTATGTGACGTGGGATCCACCGACCGGCCAAATCATCTGGGCCCCTGAACTCCCTGGCCACTGCTTGGGTAGGCCATTGCAGGTGTGCCGCCAGATAGTATAATTCAAAATCTGGGACTGCCCAGCCCCCCTCAACTCGTGGCTGCATCATTATGTCCAATGCCACCCTTCTCCGTCCGTTGCCCCACAAGAACCCCCCCACCATAGAGCGGAGTGTCTTAAAAATTGAACTCGGCATCCATATTGGCAGCGTTCTAAAATAATACGGTAACCAGGGTAAAGCGACCATTTTCAACAGTGCCACTCGACCAGCTACCGAAAGGGGCAGAGTGCTCCAGAACACCATGCTACCCTTGATGCCTCGTAAAGCTTTGCCTATATTACCATCCAATAGATCTTCCTGCAAGTGATATATGTTAGTCTCAAGATAAGGTAGGCAGTGAGGTTCCCATTGAATATCCACTACTTGCATAGGGCTCGTCATCGATTTGTCCACAGGAAACAGGCAAGTCTTCGCCCAGTTCACCTGCAATCCCAAGGCCAACCCAAATATACACAGCAGAGATGTGGCTCCATGCAGAGCTCCCTCTGTATCAGCCAGGAAAATGAGGAGGTCATCAGCATAGAGAGATATATATATTACATGTCTCCACGTAAGTCTAGGCCAGTATAATGTTTTTCCGATCTGGCTTGGGCCGCCAAAGATTCGATGGCCACCGCAAATAGTAGAGGGGAGAGTCGGCATCCCTGTCGCGTGCCTCGTTCGATTAAACAAGGAGAGGATATTGTCGCTCCTGTCCGCACCTGCGCAGTGGCTGATCTATAAAGTATCTCAGTCCATCTCACAAAAGCCCCCCCGAGGCCCAGTGCTATCAGGACCTGAAACAAATATGGCCACTCCAGGCTATCAAAGGCCTTTGCAATGTTCACCGATAAGACCGTTGCGGATGTTGCGGCACTATGATCTTCCCCTAACATGCGTATACTAGTAGATGTATTCCGGGTGGGTATGAATCCTGCTTGGTCACAATGGACCAGCTGTACCATATATGGGAGGAGTCAAGTCTCAAGGATTCTACTTAAAATGTTATAATCAGTGGTCAACATTGAGAGAGGGCGGTAGGCCGCCCTATCAGTGGGGTTCCCCCCAGGCTTTAGTAAAGGAATAATTATTGCTTGCCTAGTGGAAGCAGGTAGCTGTCCTGTTTCCTGTGCTTCCTGGAACACTGCTAGCAACCGCGGTGCAAGGCAATCTACGTATGTTGAATAAAACTCTATGGGCAGGCCATCTATTCCAGGCGTTTTGTTGCGTTCCATGTGTTTGATTGTGCCCCGTTTTCCCCTAGTGTAATCTTCTGTCCCAATAATGTTGCTTGTTCCTTATCTAATTGTGGCAGGGTCAAGTCTGATAAGACCTCTCCTGTATAATCCCCAACGTGGCTCAGTTTGCTTCGATATAATTCGGTATAGTAATCTAAAAACAGCCCATTAATCTCTTGTTGGGTGCATACCTGCTCTCCCGCCGGAGACGTCAGTTCTAAAATGGGCGCGCCCCGAGGATTTGGATTTGCTAGCCATGCCAATAAGGTGCTCGCCTTGTCTCCCTCCGCATGCGCCTTTGCTAAATAAGTTCTGTGGTCAAAGCAGGGTAAGCGTTCCACTTAGGTTGCTACTGCTTTCCTAGCTTCTAAAACTTCTCCTTGTACGTCTGGAACTTCTGCGCGATTTCGCTCAGCTGTACGCAAACGTTGCTCCTCTGTGTCAATATCGTTCACAAGCGGCTTCCGTACCCCCACCATCTTTGCGAGACATAGGCCCTGTGCTACCACCTTAAAAGCGTCCCTCTCCATTGACACTGTGGTTGCTGTCCCTACGTTCTCATTAAAGTATTGGGAGATACCTGTCTTAATTTCCTCGCGGAAGACTGTGTCCTTGAATGTTTCTGGCTGCAATTTCCAAGTCAGCACCGCAGATCTCTTCTTGGCCCAACACATAGTCACCAGCAGAGGATTGTGGTCAGAAAGTGTCCTCGTGAGGTATTCACTGTGAGTCACTTTAGCGTGGATAGCAGGGGTGCACAACATCGCATCTAACCACACGTGCAGGTCATGGAGTGCGGAAAAATAAGAGTAATCTCGCTCTTCTAAGTGATATGGGCACCATGTGTCCATCAACCCCCACATCTCCTGCCACACATGTCTAGCCTTTTATCGGTTGGAAGGGGATTCCCGCTCTAATCCATATCAATGCTCCCCTTTCAAAAGCCGAATAAGTCGTGTAAAAGAGTTGCCCTCTCCTTCTACGTTTCAGCGGTAAGCCCTCAGTTTGATTAAGGTGAGTTTCCTGTAGAAAGGCAATGTGAACCCCTCTACGTACCAAATAAGCATGCACCTTGTGGCATCTAACCATCGTATGTAGGCCCCGAACATTGCAGGTTATACATTTCAGATCAAGTAACGTCCCCATGGTGAGTTCTAACTCTCTTAAGAAGTTGCATACTCCATCTGAACACACTAGTAGTCCTAGCTACCTCAAAACAAAATTGTAAATTTCCCCAACTACCCCACCCTAGAACAGGCTCTACAGATCTACTACCCATCCAAACTAACACTCAAAGAAACACACAAAAGCCTGGGGAGGCGGCCCGGGGCATATTTGATCTCCCCCAACCCGTACCATACCTCCACTAGTATCTTGGCCCTATTATCGCTAGGGTCCGCATGAAAGAGAGAACTGCATATGCTAATCATCTAGCCAATCCCAATGATCGACCCAACCTCCACCCAGCAGACACTCACAGGGATAAGGAGAATCAGCAAGTAATAATGGCAACACCGCTCCCCTTGAAGCATTCCCAAAACCTCAGTCCGCTATATTAGGCGTCCACAATCTCGTCTGCAGTTCCAGGTGTTACGTGTGGCACTTGGGCACTCCCCGTGTCTGATTCCTCAGAGTCCGACTCCATACTACCTTTTACGGAATCCGTTGCCACCAACAATGTCGCACTTTTCTCTTGAGAGATGGTTGATACAGCCAATAGTGCAGCTGACCGTTCCTTCTCTGTTTGGGTGACCGACGCCTTTTTGACAATAGTGCGGTGTTTGCAGAGACGTCGCAAACGGCGTGGTCGTGGTTCCTCTTCATATTACGCCAGGCTTCGCCAGTTCCTGCTCTGTAAGATTCCAACCAATTCCAGGCTTCATCCGGGTTATCATGAAAGAAGGTTTTACCATCCACTGCCACTCTAAGGCGTGCTGGAAACAGCAGTGAATATTGGAGTCCTTCATTCTGGAGCACCTTTTTGACTTCTAAAAACAAGGCATGGCGGCGCTGCACTTCAAGTGTGTAATCCGGGAATAAAGTCACGTTGCTATTGTCCACTTTATACGGACCTGAGGTGCAAGCCGCTTGTAGTAGAAGGTCCCTATCTTTATAGTGGAGTAGTCACGCCACCACTGGTCTGGGTGGCCTGCCAGGGGGGTGTGGCCTGGCCGGCACTCTATTCGCTCTTTCCAGTGTGTAGAAGGAAGTAAGGCCCTCGGGGGCAACCTCAGTTCTAAGCCAGTGTTCGAGATAGTCTACCATGTTAGTCCCCTCAACTCCTTCCATCAATCCGATCACACGAACGTTGTTTCTTTATTTCCACCCTTCTGCGTCCTGAGCTCTCTGCTCTAAGATTTGCAACCTATTTGTGACATTTGCCATCTGTGCTTCCAGTGCTTTCTGAGTAGGCGTTAGGGTCTCTAAGGTTGCCTCTGTCTGCTTCACTCGGTCCGTGAGTTTAGCATGATCTGCACGGAGGAGGCCCAGCACATGTGCTACATGCGCAATGTCCTGTTGGAGAGCATCTCTCGTATCTGTGACGGCCTTAAGGATTTGTTCTACTTGCTGCTGCATCAGCCTTTCTTGGGGTAGTGTTGCCTTATCTTGTTTTCCGTGAGTGCTGGTATCCTCTTCCACTTCCGAGTGTTGTCCCCCCCTGCTTCCTCCGTGGCTTCCCCATTGCTGATATCGTTGTAACTTCCCGCCTCAGTGCCGCGTCACACAGCGCCAGTCCTGGGCCACTCCCAGCGAGAACTCTCGTTGGATTACTGCCGCCACTTGCCATTGCACTAATTCCTCCTCTGTAATAGAGGCCCCGATGACATGCCCCAGCAACTGACGCGGCGATAACAACAGGCACCTCCCAACTCTTATGGCAGTAGGTTACCACCACCACGCTGCAAGCGTGGTGCGGCCAGAGCATCTCAGTCACTGTTTCGACCACAGGGTTGGGGTCCGCTTGGAGAAGCGGCACTACGTGGCCCTCTCTTGGTCTTGGTCAGACACATTAATCACATATGGAGTGGGAGAGGAAATCAATTAGGCCCACATACATCTGTCAGTGAGGAGGTGAGTTCACAGCAGCTCTGTAATGACATAGCACAATTTTTTGAATATAAAATTGTGGATATTTATACGGCCTTAGAGTCTCAGAGAAGGGCCCTTCCATCCATACCGTGCTCATCTGTCCCCTCTATAACCTCTCCCAATGAGCTGCTGCAGGGATGTTTGTCCAGCTTCCCACCCCTCTCCCTTCAGGAACTTGATACACTTCTGTTAAATACCAGGTCAGGCTCCCCCCTAGACCCGTGCCCCTTGAAGGTTCTCAAACAATGCAAGGAGTCTCTCCTGCCCACCTACTTAGAATTCATGAATCAGGCAATGAAGAACGGTATTTTCCCTCAACAATGGAAAAGAGCGGTGGTTAAACCACTACTAAAAAAGGCCACTTTAGATCCGGGTGTTCTTAAAAATTTTCGCCCCATTTCGCTGCTTCCAGCCCCCGCAAAGATGCTGGAAACTCATCTAAACCAGCATCTCTCAACTTTCTTGGAAACCTCTGGCCGCCTAGATCACTCGCAGCATGGATTTCGGAGAGAGCATAGTACTGAGTCGGCCCTCACCATCGTGCTTGACAACATTCGCACAAATGTGGATAAGGGCCTGACGTCCCTCCTCATCCTGCTAGATCTCACGGCTGCGTTTGATACCCTGTCTCCCTCAGTGCTAACATCTCGTCTGAGGGAGTCAGGGGTCGTGGGGTCAGCCCTTAATCTGCTGACCTCGTTCCTTGGCCAGAGAGAACAGAGAGTCATGCTGGGGGAGTTTCTATCTCCATCCCACCCTGTGCAGTGTGGGGTCCCTCAGGGGTCGGCTTTAAGCCCGACCCTCTTTAACATCTATGTGACCCCACTTGCCAGGCTGATTAGATCTTTTGGGATGGAGGTAGTATCCTACGCTGATGACACGCAGATCCTGATGTCTCTCGCCCAACCCTCCATCTCGGCTGCCACCAACTTCAGACTTTGCATGGAGGCAGTGGCTCAATGGATGATTTGCAATTCATTGAAGCTCAATGGCGAGAAAACAGAGATTCTGGTGTTCGGAGGCAAAAATGACATCTGGTCGGCGGAATGGTGGCCACCATCTCTGGGCCAGTGCCCTACACCCACCGCCCTGGCCAGGAATCTAGGAGTCATGATCGACCCTACTCTGGGGATGAGTCATCAAGTAAACAGGACCATCTCTACCTGCTGGGGCATAATAAACATCCTCCGGAAGATAAAATTCTATCTCTCCCCTCAAGCCAGAAAGCAAGTAGTAGTTGCTTTAATAGGATCGAGACTAGACTACTGCAATGCCCTACTTCTGGGTATTAACAAGGGCCTCATAAGGAGACTCCAAATGGTACAGAATGCTGCAGCAAAATTTGTTCTAGATCTACCCAAGCGGGCTTCGGCTACAGCTGCAAGGAAAAGCTTGCACTGGCTCCCGATAGAGTCCAGGATTGCCTTTAAGTCCCTCTGCTTGATCTATGGGGCTTTGGCCTCAAAGGGGACTAGAGGCCTGAGGGAACTGTTGGTTCCCTATTCCCCTGCTAGAACTCTGCGTTCAGCTAACAAGTCCCTGTTGGCCTGCCCCCGTGTCCGCAGAGCCAAATGGGGTGGTAGAGCCTTCTCAACCTTGGCCCCTAAGTTGTGGAATGCGCTGCCAACTGAGATTAAATCCCTCCCCACTAAGCAAGCCTTCAGGAAGATGCTCAAAACGTGGCTATTTGCCAAAGCCTACCCCTAGCTCTGGATTTGCCTTTTGATTTTCTTTGGTTAGGCGCCTTGACGCCTCCGGGCTAAGTTTGCGCGTTTATAAATTGCATTTCATTTCATTTCATTTCATTTCATGGAGCGGGTTCCAGTTACCATGTGCGTCGCATGTCCACCTCTATCCCCTCACCGCAAGGTCGGAGTTCGCAGTAGAGATCTCAAAGATAGTGTGGCATGGGCTCTTGATCATGGCAGAGGGGGTCAAAATGTCAGCTGGCGTCAGCCAGTCTCAATACAAGGCAGGCATCTTGGGTCGAGGCATTCAGTCACTAGTAAAGAGCGCGTCTCTGGGCCCAGGCGTCACAGCCTCCTACAGCCCAGCTCCTCCGACGGCAATCTCCTCGCCTTATGGGGAATCAGCTAGAGAGGAGGGGGCAGGGGGGGTTGCCAAAATTGCCCAGGAGACCAGCAGGTGAGAGTCACCAGTGACGGTGGCACAAAGAAAGTCCACTTGGGAGAGCAAGGCCCCAGTACCTCACAGTCAGCTCCTGGCACAAAGGTGCGTCATCCACCTCACAACACACTATCTTGGAACTCGCCGGCAGTGAGTCACATAAGAGTCTCCCACAATGTCGGATGTCGGTGCAACCCCGCCGAGCTGCTGAGCTCCGATAGTCTCCCGCCCTCTCATTCAGTCCCAGGCAGTTCACAGCTGTAGTATCAGCAGGGCCTCCAGGCCGCACCTCTCAAGAGACCTCAGAACCATTATAACTTAAACCTGCAGCTTCGGGTGTAAATCCACTTGCCAAGTCAGCAGATTCAGGGGCCAGGTGCGACTGTAGGCTGGCAGTTTCTGCGGCGCCTCCCCACTGCATGTAGCATTAACCAGGCGTTCTGCGGCGTGGTGCTCCTCACCTTGTAATCGTCCCAGAATAGTAATGAGGGTCAAAGATTGGCGGGCCAAGCTGGGGGCTCACTCAGCACTGATATGCGGTGGCCGGTAGGCGAGGCCATGCACCCACTTTCACGAGCCGGCCGTAGCCCCGCTGATCAGCCATCGCTCTCTCCGCCGCCGGCTCACCTCCCGTGGTGTTGGGCTCCAGTCGCCCCAGAGCAAAGGTTGCAGTGCGGGGTACAGTGCAGTCTTAGTCCCGCTGGTGCGCTGAAAGTAGCAAAGTCATGGTCGGGGCGCATCCGCTATGCTGCGCTGTGTCCCCGCAATTTACACAGTCTTTCAGGGAAGCCGGATCAACAGGACCGCCATCACCACCATCTTAGCCGCGGCTCCATCGGTCACTGTGGCTCGCCGTGTCCCAGGCTTCACAGGGCACCTCCGAATGCCATTACTGCTATTGAGTGATCCTAGGACCCTTGCACACCTCTGTAGGTGGTCTGGTACTCAATATTGCATCTCTACACAGGATAAGTACCGGGGTCGGCGCGGAGCTTCAGGCTCACACGTCCACCTCCATCGGCTCCTTGGCAACATCCCTCTTGGGACCCGTTTGTTATACAAGCAATCAAGGAGGATCTTTAAAATAATTTTTGAGCAAATTAAGCTAGAGAAATTAATTGGTCAAGCAGGTGGGAAGCACAACATTTGATAAGTTGATACTATATACCACTACCTTTTTCAACTAAATAAAGCCTGAAAACTAAATTAGAAAGGCAAGTAACTTCTCTCAAAGCTGAACACAAGCAAACTAGTATATAGTAGTAGGATATAAAGTAAATTACAAAAGTTGGGTGGAAATTAGAACAAATCCTTTTAGGTGAAAATGTAAGAAAGTGCTAAGGTCCAAAAAGCTATATTGTGAGAGCGGTAATAAAACTAACAGATAATTTCCTTATAAACTCAAATTATCATAGAACTGTAATAATGTTGCATTTAGATGATAGGCAGAACATTGACAACATTATCCCCAGAAACAGAGTACCAGTTTCATGACCTCTATACCTCTCTATATACCTCAGAAAATAAACAAAAAACAACTTAAACTGAAGATTTAACTGTATTAGCTTCTCAGGTACACTTTCAATAACATAGAAGCCTTAGAAGATCCCATAACCTCACAGAAGTATTAAATGTGATCATAGAAATCCCAATTATTAAGGCTCCGGACTGATATGGCTTTGTACTTTACTTTTAGAAATATTTTAGAAATCTCTTTGTGAAACAGCTACCCAACTATTTCATTGTTTTCTGAATCCTAGCTAGGTCACAAAGATAATGATAGAAAGTGAAGCAATACCAATACTGAATTGACCCAAAGACTTACATGGTGTGTATTGGACTTGGCCCTTTCTGCAGGGTCACCCCAAAACCTTTCCTTTTTTGCCTCCTCTTTTTCCTAAAATTAGTTTTTGTTGGGCTTAGGGATCTGTGCATTTATCAGTGCTAGCCAGGGTGAGAGTGCTTGCACTCATTCACCTAACAATGGCTTAAACCTTATTGACATATTTAATTTACTACTAAGTCCCTTATAGAGTGGTATACCATATACCCAGGGCTTGTAAATTAAATGCTACTAGCAGGCCTGCAGCACTGATTGCACCACCCTCTTAAGTAGCCCCTTCAAACATGTCCCAGGTCTGCTATTTCAGCCTGAATACAATCTTAAACTTTCCAAGCCTTACACTCCCCTTATATTACATATAAGTCATCACTAAGGTAGGTTTTAGGTAGCCCATAGGGCAGGGTGCATTGTAATTAAAAGGTTGACATGCACGTTGATTTACATGTCCTGGTAGTGAAAAACTCCAAAATCTGCTCTTCACTACTGTGAGGCCCACCTGTCCCTTAGCATAACATTGAATTGCCTTATTACATTTAATCAATGCTAACTTTTCATTGGGGACAGGCAAGCTTTTCAAGTTTGGCATCTATGAAATTGTAATTAAAAATTCTCTTTCATGGAAAAGTCTGATTTTAAATCACAATGTTGAAAATGCAACTTTTAGAAAGTTGGCATGTTGCTGCTCTTCTCCATTTAGGGCATGCAGCCTCCACTGGGTCACATGACGGAATGTAGTTGGACTTGGTGAATTCCTTCCAGAAAGTCACAGAGGATTAGGTGTGCCTGAATGGGTAATCAGCTGGCAGGATGTGAGTAGAGTTGGGCACAGCCCAACCTACAACATTAGAAGAACATTGAATTGTCTTATTATATTTCAAAAGTGCTAACTTTTGATTGGGACAGATAAGCATTTCTTGTTTGGCATCTATGAAATGGTAATTAAAATTCCTCTTTAATGGAAAATTTCTATTTTAAATTACAATTCTGAAAATACAACTTTTAGAAAGTTGGCATTTTCCTGCCCATTTCCATTTAGTGCCTTCAATCTTCCCTGGGTCACATGATGGAGTGTAGTTGTCATTTAGAACTTTGTGGATTTCTCCCAGATAGTCACACATTGATGGAATTAGATGTGCCTGAATGGGCCATCTACTGGCAGGGTGGGATGGAGCTAGGCAAAATTCCAGCTGTAACTGAGTAGTCTGTGCTCTGCCTTCACACAAAGGGTTTTTCACCACTGCATTGTCTCTGCAGCCAGCTCTGAGCCAGGACAGGGGAGTCAGGAAATTCCAAGAACTTCAAGGAGAAACCTCTAGGAACTTCTCCTACATCATAGAAGGCATTGTGTATAAAAATATTCCCCTCAGACCCACTCTTCAGTTATTTATCCATATTTCTGACTTCACACATGACTGAGGTGGCGTTGAGCAGAATCGAGCTGTAGAACAAGAGAGCGGAGTGCTTTGAGGTGTGCAGGCGTGTGGGTGTGCCACAGCATGTTGATGAGGTGCATTGCGTTCCTCTATCTACCTCTCTGCACTGTCCCGACCATGGGAAATTCAGGAAACTGGCACCCCTCAGTGGGGGTCCTGTGTCACTGTGCTGCTGTGCCGCTGCTATTGTGCCAGTAGTCACCAACGCTTAATTAAATGCTCAACAGGCCGCGCTGCATGCCATCTTATGCTGCTCTACCTACAGCAATCGGCATTTCTACCTATCTGCGTGCCCCTTGCCTTGCAGGTCCTCTCAGTTCAGCTCAGCACCTGCCTTACACTGTATCCAGTATCTAATATCCGGCTCCACAACAGCTCCACAACATGACAAGTGGTTGTTATCTTTCTCAGTAATCTTGATGATGCCATTGGCACATAGAGGGATGACAAAAGAGACCAGTAAGGCGGAAGCTAGTGGGAAGTGCTGTGAAGCTTTTAGGAGCTACAGTGATCCACACGTCCTTCTTCTTCAAGTCTGCTGTCCCCACCCCTACTTCGTGCCCCAATGTACTTTCTTTTCCAAGCCAGAGGCTTTTGGAGTAATTGCTGTCTGGAGTGCAGAGAATCAGCCATGAGGTATGTGGAGAGGTAGCCGTGTAATAGGCACAGTGCCACAGCGTTGAGGACAATGGTGCATGTAAGGGGCCAGCCCAAGTGCTGTTGCAGCTTGCCGACCATTCAGTCCTCCCCGCCATAACACCATTTACCATTTTACCATTCTAACATATTCCAGCATTGATTTCAGCTGCCATCCGGTGAAATATCCTGGTCTGGGGTCCAGCACGGCTCTATGAGTTCACAAGATTGCAGGGTGAGATAAAAAATATCCAGTGGCAGAAGGAGTGGAATCACACTATATGAAAATGCCTATGGCTACTTTAATAATTGTTCTATTTTTGCCTCAATTAAGTTAATGAAAGGTAATTCACTCACTAAGACCCTTTCAATGGTCCTGTCGGATTACCACCTTTAAGCTGGGTTGCGCCTGGTCACTAAAACCAAAGTTGTAACATACTATCTGCTCTTCTGGTGGCTGGAAATTGAAAACTTGCTCTGCAAAATCAGAAAACCGGCATCTGCATAACCTGAGCTCTACAGTCTTGAAACAATCAAAGGATACATCAAGAAATCCTACAATATACACAACTAGGGGTCACAAAAGCAAAGCACACAGCCCAAGATAACTCTGCTGGATAGGGTGCCAAGGCAGGCCTACTCCCAATCTCAAAATCAGTATCACTTGTATCATCTGTACCAGCCAAGACAAAGCAGCACTCGATTCATGATGGCTTTAGGAGAAAAGATCTCCCCTCTAGTATGCCTCTCAGCGCAAACTCTGGGACAAAGACACTGTTGTTGGAAGGAGCAACGACCAGTCTCTCTAGTCTATCTTCGATATTCAGTGAGAGACCACAATCTGCTACAAGACTTCTGATATTACCACTCTGCCCTTGGACATCCCCTTTGCAATAAATCAGGAAACTGCATAATTATTTAACAATGCTGATACGGAGCTCAACTTGGAAATTAATTTGATCTATGGCTGCAAGGAGTCAAGTGCCACAACGGGAACTGACATGGATACCAATCTCGAGTTTGATCAAGTTGAAACATCAGTCGACTCTTTTAATAACTCAACACCATTCAATTAGTTGCAAGAATTGCAACCTTTAGGCAATTCGGACTATATCATCTCACATGGGCAGTCTCTAAAACCCAATAATCCAGATCTAGGGTTAGGCCAAAACAACTAACCTATAAAAGGGGGATATCATTATCTTTAAATCTCCGGAAAGAAAGACACTCTCGACTTTTTCAGTGATGACCGCAGCAGGAGCAGTCACTAAGACATCGTCACAAATGTCAGATATTTTAACCAATCAATCCTCACTACTATCTGAGCAGGTTGCACTTCTTAAACAGATTACTGGGGATCTGGTGCTGATGAAAGAGTATTCTAAAGTACTATCCTTGATCAAACAGAACCTAAGTGAATTAACAACTGCCTCAAACAATCTCAAGTGGCTGGACAATAAAGTTGACTCTCTACAATCTCCCACCAGTAAAGGTAAAATACATTACAGAGGACCACACAAAGAATCAGCTATCACCATCTATAAATGAAGGAACTTTAGCCTTGGTTGGAACAAAATACTCGAGTCCAACAACGCTATAATGGGGATCTGAGTTTGACAAACATTCAAGCAAGCGTACTATTCCCAGAATACCCCCAGGCTGCTAAAATCTGCTGAGTCATCAATGGAGGAAGAACTCCCAGATGGCTTTACGCCTTACTTAAGTAAAAGACGCCTCAAGACATTTAAAAAACGTAAGAGGAATGTTGGTCCCAATCAAGCAAACCAAGGTCAAATCACCCAGAAGCCAAGGGAAAACGTCCTCATATTTAACAAGCCATTACCTGAAATGGTCAACTGGAAACAAGTGAGCCCCAAATTACCAAAACAGTAGAAACTTCTGAAATAGCCATCATGACAACCAAGTCTCAAGTAGGTCAACTACAATTTGACATGCAAGCTAAAAATGCTACAATAGCAGTATGGGAGCCCGCTCCTTCTTCCGGCATGGCAATAATGACACCCAGTGCAGATGAGAACCCACTACCTATTACCCCTACACTGATTACTATAGCATTGCAATCTACCTCTGGCACTTCAATGACAATAACAAAACCATTGTACAGCGAAGGCTTGCCGTCAAGGATGCATTCTACATGTCCCAAAAGTAATCAAATAACCATACAAACTAATGCAATTGTACTTCAGATGAAAGGTAATGACTCAGAGCTGATCAAACCCATTGTGAATGGTGTAGCAAGCATAGCTAAATCATTAGAAGTTAAGCCCTCTGATATTCCAGTTTTAGCAAATCCCTCACGCAACATTACTGGCTAATAAACCACCTCTAACTTGTGTGACAACACTGCTGCCATATGCTCATCTTTTAAAAATGAATATTCCAATCCCGGGATTAGCAATGACTGTATTAATACCTGTCAATATACCTTAGACTCCTTACAGTCTGACATATTGACAAAGTTACCAACTGTATGGAAAAATACTCCTCACCCGTCCTGTGCTCAGCCACTAAGCGAGGCAGTAGGGGTCTACAGTAAGACACTACAACACACCCTAAAACTACCTCCTTCTAAGGATCATCATGCAAAAATAAAAAATCAAAAGATCACAAATAATAATAATAATATACAAATACAACAGGACAGACAAGAAAATTGTTTACACCATCTTGTCATGAAATGAAAGAGCCTTTTGGACGTTGGTTGGTGAAGGCTCTGGATCGTGTCATTGGCCAGACGACCTGTTTATATCAAATGGCTAGTGGGAAAGAAACATAAAGTCCCTATATAAATCAGCTATTAACAGCTCATTCGAATTTCCAAGAGACTTTACAAACATATCCTGCCATCACTAAGGAGGAAATAACAAAATTAATAGAAGCTCTCGCTCTTCTAAAGCTGCTGGTCTAAACAGCATATCTTTAGACCTGGTAAGATTAGATGTCCCCTTCTTGAGTATTCTTCTGGAACAGCTATTCTTTAAAAAAAAAGAAATGATTGAGCAGAGCAAGGACAGAACAACATTGTAATACATTTGGACGTCAGGAATGGAAACAAAAACAAATCTGGACTTAGCACTGATAAACATTGGTCAACTGAAACCCATCAAGCATAAATACACATACCCTCTATTCAATTAAAAACTACCTAATAATAATCTAGCCATAAAACTCTAAAATACATTCCCCTAAGTTATTTAATACTCTAACTACAGACTGCCTCTTGGTAAACATATTTACTTTAAAGTGAATTGAATTGACTATTTCTAACCTCACATTGTTGCTTTCTAAAAAACAACAATAAAAAACATCCGGCCAATCATCACTCATATCCAAAAAACAGCAGCAAGGGATAATTGGACCCTCCCATTGCTATGAGACCCAAAAGTGACATGTGCATTATTACCTTCCTTTGTACTGATAAACATACATACATAATAATACTAAAGTCACATGTGCTTAGTTGCCTTCAGTTATAAGAATATACATGTGCAAACAATAGCAATCTTACAGTACCATCCTCCTTCCCCTTAAATATAAGGGCCTAAAGTGCAATGTGCTAAAGTGCTAAGTTCCTGTAAATATGTCCCAAAACAGAACCCCCTCTTGCAAACTTTCAAGTAAGAAGGCCTAAAGTTCCTTGTGTTAAAGTGCTAGATTTTTATCAAACTATCCCAATTATCCATAAACTTCCAAGCCGCTGTAAACTTTTTATTGCCCCAACCCGATTAGCATATGCTTCTTTCAGTCTCCTTATCTTTAACATTTTATTTATCCATTTGGGATAAGATGGTATCTCTTCAGATCTCCAGTTTTGAAGAATTAAGGAATGGGCTACTGAGGCGCAGATTGAAATGTACACCTCTTCGGCTTTGGTCAGCTCTGACCTTACTTTTGAAAAACCGAAAAGAGCCACTTCTGTCTTGGGATCAAAAATATTTATTTTCGACGTCCGTATAGCACTTATTTCGCGTTTTTGGAGTGTAATAAGCCAGCCACCTTGACAAAAAGGCCATTCTTTTAAAATTGACTGCTCTCAGGGCTTTACTCCCTACCTGAACTATCGACTGCCATTCCTGAAGAGAGAAGGTGCAGTTAGTGTCCCGAGTTATTTTTCCCAGGAATACCTCAACCTGGGAAAGTGCCTTGCGTTTTATCAGGACAGAGTACCAGTTTCCTACCCCTTTTAATTTTGCTTTATAAAGGGCATTAACTTGATTAATTGGCCCATCACTTGACAGTAGATTATATGTTTTATTGATGTTTACGATCTGCAAGTACTCCAGGAAGCCTGGTTTATATCGATTCCCAAATCTACTTAGAACTTCATTCCAAGAGATCACTGCCTTAGCAATTACAAACTGACCCAGGTCCTCAAAACCACACTCCTTCCATCTCTTAACCCGCCGGAAGTGAACTTGTAGCCCGAAGACTCGACATTCCTCTAATTTCAGA
This sequence comes from Lissotriton helveticus, assembly GCF_964261635.1. Classification (NCBI taxonomy): domain Eukaryota; kingdom Metazoa; phylum Chordata; class Amphibia; order Caudata; family Salamandridae; genus Lissotriton; species Lissotriton helveticus. The sequence continues at coordinate 457,073,942 of NC_136069.1, read as the reverse complement.
AAAATAAACCCTGAAGAGTCCATTTTGTTTAAATAAGGATTGCAGTCTATCAGAATAATCACGATTTGTCTTATAGCTGGACTTTTTAGGTAGTTTAGATGTTTTTAAAAAGATTGGAATTTGAGAGCCGAACTCATGAATCATTCTTTCAAAGAAGAAAATATCTATCTGCCCATTAGGTTCCAGTAAACATGCTGTAAGATCTAGCAAAGCAGCCTTGTAGTAAGTTCAAATATTTGGTAAGGCTAGATCCCCTTGACTTATTTACAGCTGTAGTATGGGCAGTTTAACCCTGGAGGCCTTCTTGTTCGACACAAATTCCCTGTACATTGAATACATTTCTTTAAAAAATTAGAGGGTAGAAAGTCACAATCCGCATTAAGTATTAAAATCTCAGTTTTGTTTTGATTTATTTTGTAGCCTCCTATTTGTTAAAATGTACTAAATTCTAAAAGAACTTCTTCCAAGTTCTGTTCGCCCAGACATAAGTACATAATTATGCGGTCCGCGAAAAGTTTAATCTTAGCCATCCCTTCGATTGGAGCTCTAATCAGGGGATTTCCGCAGATTCTAAGGGCCAAGGGTTCAATAAAAAAATTAAGAGTATAGGTGACATCGGGCAGCCTTGTCTAGTTCCTCGGTTTATTTCCACTACCCCAAACTAAATCACCGTTTACTATAATCCCAGGCTTGTGCACCTTGATATGTGTTTCTCAGCATGCTTGAAAATTGGGCCGGGATGCCGAATTTTCCTAGACCACTAAAAAGCACATCCCAGTTGACCAAGTTGAACGCTTTTTCAGCGTCAACCGTAGTAATAACGGTGGGTATTTTATTATTAGTCAAATAATCAAGGGCCTGAATTAAGAACCCGGTATTAGTAGACATCGACCTTCCTACAATACACCCAGTCTGATCACAATGGATTAATGCCTGAGCAATTGGAACAAAGCATTGTGCCCAGACTTTCATTAATATTTTAAAATCCGCATTGAGTAGACTAATTGGCCTATATGAATTAACACCCTTACCACTTTTGCACTTTTTAACAAAACTGACCAGTATGGACTCCTTAAAAGTTGTAGGGACACCACCTCCCTGTTTGATATTATTGAACAATTTCGCCAAAAAGGGGGTCAGCTCCTTCCAAACTGTTTTATAAAATTCAATTGGGAGCCCATCTGCTGCGCAGGCTGTAGCCCCTGCAATGGACTTTACCACACTTATAATTTATTTTTCAGAAATATCCAACTAGAGCTGTTCTGCCGTCGGCCCAATAAGAGTAGGGAGATCAATGTCCTTGAAATAATTGTTAATCGGGTCCGCTCCTGCTTCATATCTAGTAGTATATAACTGCGAGTAATGCTCTAGAAAAACTTGAGCTATGTCTTCTTTATCTGTTAAAGAGATTCTTGTCTTAGGGTCAATGATTTCGGAAATCATGGCTGCTTCCTGCTTAGTTTTAGTTGTTCCGGCAAGCATTTTGCCGACATTTTGACTGTCCTCATATACCCGCTGTTGGTATGTTCTGGAGCTGGCAAACTCTTCTATTAGAAAAACCTCCTTCAACTCATAGTTTGCCCTGTCTATCTGGACCCTGGCATCCCCCGTCCCTGCATGCTGCATATTCCTTGCTTTTTGCTACGGCCTGCTGAAGTTTCTGAATTTTCTCCCTCCTCTGTTTAGCTTGAGCGGCTGAATGTGCAATCATTTGCCCGCGAAGGGCAGCTTTAAACCCACCCCAGACTGAGAAAATTTCTGCTGTATCCTCATTTATCTCAAAGAATTCGACAATCCACTCCTTTGTGTCAGTCACCCATTGAGGATCCTGCAGGAGGAGGCGATCCATCTGCCACCTTGGCCTTGGTCTCCTGCATTCCTCAATTCCAACTTCAAGTTTGATAAAGGAGTGGTCAGAAGATGGATTTATCTCCATTGTCGTACTTATATAGCCCAAGGATTCAGATATTAAGAAAAAATCAATTCTGGATGCCGTGTGATATTGATTAGAATAGCCGGAAAATTCCAGCTTTGTTGGATTGACATCACGCCAGGGGTCTATCAAAACATGTTCCTGTCTTAATACTTCCATCACTTTCTTGGTTTTGGGTTTTACCACTTTTTTATTTTTATTCGAAGTCTTTCTTTAGACTTTGAATAAAATTAAAGTCGCCACCTAGGATTATTTTGCCAGGAACCCCCCTAAGTATCTCACCAATTTTAAAGTAGGGCTGTGGTGTTGTCTGGGATAGGGCCATAGTAATTCATTAAATTTAATATCATGCCATTTAATTTGGCGTCCACCCAGATCCATCTTCCCTGGGGATCTCTCCTAATTTGGCCAAACTCCCAGGGAAGATCCCTGCAGAAGTATATGGCTATGCCTCTTTTGCCCAGCCCCGTTGAGGCAAAAAAGGCATGTGAAAACCATCTAGGAAGACATACGTTTGGGGAATTAGTTTTTAGATGAAGAGTCAAGTCAAGTCAAGTCAAATAATTTATATAGCGCACTACATACCCAGAGGGTCTCAAGGCGCTTGAGGAAGGGTGGGGAATTATTTGTCGAAAATCCAGGTTTTAAGCTGCTTTCTGAAGGCTGGGACGTTTTGAGTGAGGCGGAGGTGAATGGGGAGGGAGTTCCAAGTTTTAGCCGCTAGGTAGGAGAAGGATCTTCCCCCCATGGTGGATTTGTTGATGCGTGGAATCGCAGCGAGGGCTTGGTTGGAGGAACGTAGCTGGCGGGAAGGGGAGTAGAAGGATAATCGCGTGTTGAGGCATTCTGGTCCAAGTTCGTAGAGTGCTTTGTGTGCATGAGTGAGGAGGCGGAACGTTATCCTCTTATTGACAGGGAGCCAGTGGAGGTCTTTTAGGTGACCGGAAATGTGGTCTTTACGCGGTATGAGTCTGGCTGATGCGTTTTGGATGCGTTGGAGTTTTCTCTGAAGTTTAGCGGTGTTACCGGCGTATAGGGTGTTTCCGTAGTCCAGGCAGCTTGTAACTAGTGCGTGGGTGACCGTTTTTCTAGTTTCGGTGGGGATCCAGCGGAATGTTTTTTTGAGCATGCGGAGGATGTTTTTTGTTTTTTTTTAGTTTTATATAGCGCGAACTAGACCCGAACCGAATCAGGTATCAGAGCGCCTTACATAGCACCAGTTACGTTACATGAGGACACACTTTCATTTTAGGCACGGGGAGATTAAGTGATTTGCCCAGAATCACAGGAGGTTTATGGCGTCGTTACCGAGACTCGAACCCAGATCCCCAGGTCTGAGGTCGAGCGCCTTAGCAAGATGAAGAAACTGCGTTGACTTGTCTGGACATCGAGAGGGAGGAGTCCAGGATGACGCCCAGGTTCCGTGCGTGGTCCGTTGGAATGGGTGCTTTTCCTAGGGCAGCTGGCCACCAAGAATCGTCCCAGGCGGAAGAGGAAGTACCTAAGATGAGGACTTCTGTTTTGTCTGAGTTCAGTTTAAGACGGCTGTGCTTCATCGACTCGGCTACTTCTTTCATTCCTTCATGTAGGTTGGTTTTAGCGGTGTTTGGGTCTTTGGTGAGGGAGAGGATCAGCTGAGTGTCATCAGCGTAGGAGATGATGTTGAGGTTGTGTTGGCGTGCGATGGCCGCGAGGGGGCTCATGTATACATTGAAGAGGGTGGGGCTGAGTGAAGAGCCTTGTGGCACGCCGCAGATGACTTCGGTGGCCTCCGACTTGAACAGTGGAAGGCGGACTCTCTGAGTTCTTCCGGCGAGGAACGAGGTGATCCAGTCCAGTGCTTTCCCTTGGATTCCGATGTTGTTGAGGCGTTGTAAAAGGGTGCTGTGGCAGACTGTGTCGAAGGCTGCGGAGAGGTCAAGGAGGATGAGGGCGACTGTGTCTCCATTGTCCAGTAGTGTTCGAATGTCATCTGTTGCTGCGATGAGGGCGGTCTCAGTGCTGTGTTTGGCTCGGAAGCCGGACTGTGAAGAGTCGAGGGATTTGTTGACTTCGAGGAAGGCGGCAAGCTGATTGTTGACTGCTTTCTCGATGACTTTGGCCGGGAATGGTAGGAGCGAAATGGGGCGGTAGTTTTTGAGTTCGGTGGGATCAGCTGTGGGTTTTTTCAGGAGGGCGCTGAGTTCGGCGTGTTTCCAGCTTTCCGGGAAGGTGGCGGATTTGAAGGAGCAATTGATGACGTCTTGGAGATAGGGTGCTATGATGGAGTCTGCTTTGTTGAAGATGTGGTGAGGACATGGGTCTGTGGGGGATCCTGAGTGGATGGAGTTCATCAGTCGGATGGTGTCCTCAGTGGAGATTGGGTTCCAGTCATTAAGGATGTTTAAGGGGGGTGTAGGTACGGTAGAAGGTTGGGTGGGTTGGTCTTCGGGTTGCTTGTCGAAGCTGTTGTGGATGTCTGCGATTTTGTCGTGGAAGAACGAAGCTAGGGAGTCGCAAAGGGTTTGAGAGGGAGTGATGTCGTTGGAGTTGGCAGTGGGGTTGGTAAATTCTTTGACGATGTTGAATAGTTCCTTGCTGTTGTGGGCGTTGTTGTCTAGTCGGTCTTTGAATGCAGCTTTCTTGGCAGTTCGGATCAGTTGGTGGTGTATGCGGGTGGCGTTTTTGAAGGCGTCTCTGGTGCTGGTGTTTGGGTCTTTTTTCCATTCTTTCTCAAGGGAGCGACAGAGTTTCTTGGATTTCTTAAGATCATCGTTGAACCAGGGGGCGTTTTTGCTGCCTAGTTTGATTTGAAGTTTTTTCAAAGGTGCTAGGCTGTTGGTTAGCCATTGAGTGAGGTTAATGGCTGCTTGGTTGGCGTTCGATGAGTGGGCAGGGGGGTTTTGGAGAAGCGATGAGGAGATCTGGTCGATGGTGATTTTGTTCCAGTTTCTTTGCAGAGTAGGTTGAGGATGGTTGTGGGGTGTGGTCTTTTTGTAGACAAAGTGAACGCAGCTGTGGTCCGTCCAATGGAGAACTGAAGTGTGACTGAAGGAGATGTGTTTGCTGGAGGTGAAGATAGGGTCGAGTGTGTGTCCTGCGTTGTGGGTGGGGGTGTTAACTAGTTGTTTGAGTCCGAGGTTGGCGAGATTGTCCCGAAGAGTGATGTTGTTGCTGTCGTTGCTCTTTTCTAGGTGAAAATTGAGGTCTCCCAGTAGAATGTAGTCCTCGGAGGGGAGGGCGTGTGGGGTGATGAAGTCAGTGATGTCTTCACTGAATTGTGCACGGGGTCCTGGTGGCCTGTAGAGGAGTGTGCCTCTGAGTGTGGTCTTGGGGTCGGTGTGGATCTGGAAGTGAAGGTGTTCGGCGCTAGCGAGGTTGTCGTTAGAGCTGGTTGAGATGCGGATGGAGTTCCTCTGGACGATGGCGATGCCTCCTCCTGTTTGGTTGGTGCGGTCCTTTCGGATGATCTTGTAGCCTTCTGGGATGGCTATGGTGATGTCCGGAGCTGAAGAGGCGTTCATCCAGGTTTCTGTTAGGAAGGCGACGTCCGGAGAAATGGTTTCTAGTAGATTACATTACATTAGTATCCCATTAACATTCACGGAAAAAATACAACACTTACTTAACCTTTCTAGCAAAGTATCTATAATTTATACCGGTTACCTCAGAAACTCTCACAATCCTGACAATCTTTTCAGTTAATTTCATGCTACTGTTCATTTTGCTACTGCTTTTACTCTCCCCCCTCCTCCCCCAAATATGGTCCCCTCTAGCCCCGCAACTCACATTTTCCCCATTTTACTCTAGGGGTGCCTTGACCCTGAACTCTCAGTGACCAGCCCCCCTCACCCAAAAGAAGAGATATTCCACAGTGGATACAAATTTGAAGCAACCTCATCTTAAAGCTGTGATTTCTTTCAGATGCTCCTGGGCTTCCTCAATCCGCATAAATAAATGGAACTTCCCTTTAACAAGCACCCTTAACTTTGACTTCCGCGAAATGGATGCCTGCGCCTCCTGTGCTTTAAATAGAGGTAGAAACTTCACAAATTCTTTACATCTTCTTGCCACCCCTGCTGACATGTCTGAAAAGATCCTACATTTTGTGCCCTCATCGATAGCAAATTGTCTCTGCTGGAAAGCTTTTGTCAATACATTCTCTTTAATCCTATAGTCGGAGAAGTTGACTAAGATTGTCCCAGGGTATTTTGAATTAGGAAAGGGGTGGTCAGAAACCCGGTGGGCCCTAGTTAGTGTCAAATCCCCAGCGTAATCCGGGAGTACTTTCTGCTTGATAAATTCTTCGACCCAGCGGAGGGTATTAGAGCCCTCCTTCCCCTCGGTACTCCTCCTATTCATAGATTTGACCGCCGCAAATCATTCTCCAGATCGCACTCGAGTTTAGACTCGAGTGCGATGTTATCTGCCGACACCTCATTGTTTTTCCGAATCGTGGTACCCATTTGGTCCTCTAAATAGGCAATCCTTGATTCTGCCTCTTCGAGCCTTGATGGAAACCTGTAATAGATGCCTCAATTTTTTTCAATCTTAAATGCAGAGTGGCAGTCTCCTTAGCCTGGAATTTTTTCATCTCCCTAACCTCCTCCAATATAAGGTTCAGCAGCACTTTCACCTCCATCTGCTGCGAGCTGGCCCCGGAGGAAAGGATCTCTGACTCCTCAAGCTGATACTTCATCCTCTGGCATGATTGAACTCTGCCCTTCTCTGCTAAGGCACCAAGAACAATTTGAGAGTTTTGCCCATTCTCGAGCTGCTGCTGTTTTAAAATATTCTCGGAAATTACTGCAAATTTAGAGAGGGGCTGCTGCCCAGCTGTGGGACTTGAAGGGTTAAGCAAGGAATTCACTTCCACTGAGTCAGTTAAGGCAGAGGATATTGCAGAGGATAAGGCGGAAGATGTCACAGCCGTGGACGTATCCTCGGGGGGTGAAGAGATATGTAACCCTTCAAAAAGATTAAATGTCTCGTCCTCAGGGGTTATTGGAGAGACTGTACTTATTAGCGATGGTCCCTGAGTCACAAGAGGCTGAATATTTTTTTTGATGAACAGTGGAAAATCCTAAGAGTTCATAGATTCAGCCATCTTGAGCCCTGGCGTGGCACTCCCAGTCAATCCCTTAGAGGCCTCAGAGACAGTATTAGTTGCGGAGGTGGGAGTCCCCCTTGTGGTAGTGGTTTAGTTTGCACAGACTGTGGCTGGTATTGTAACTCCGAGTGATCTTCTGTAGAGCTCTCGAAACTTGAGCTCACTTCAGACTGGTTCATACTGGCTGGGATTTTAACTACAGATGATGCCCCTTTTGCTTGTACAAAGCGCTTTTTTCTTTCATCCCAACTGCCACTTCTACCCTGGGTACTGCTTTGGACTGCTTTTGGTGCCTTCCCATTTTGCTAATGCAGTTGTAAATTTATCAATTCTCTCCTAATTTTCTTTCTTTTCCCTTCTCTCCTCTCCTTAAATGTTAGCAACTTGCAGTCTATCTGGAGAATCACCACTCTCCACCTCTACCTCCGCGAATTTAAAAAGAGAAAGAAAAAAGATCTCTCCTTGTAAGGGGTAGCCATTTTCTCCTCCTTCTTTTTACCCTTTTACTTCCTCTCCCCCTTTTGTAAGATTTCAAGCTGTCACTGTCTGGCTAATGTCTCCACTTAGAGTCCACAAAGCTGTTTAGTTACTCCAATTTTGCAAAGCCTAGCTAGCAGCTTTCCAGAGGCACCGAATAAGGGGCCGCGCACCTCCTGTGTTTTGCAGCCTCTTACCGGACACGTTGTTAACTGCTGGTTTGCTCCTTAGTCCTCAGCCATTCGCTTTTAGCATTTTCCTGAAATTGCTTCCCCACAGCATCTCGCCACCTTTCGCCGCAGCCTTTATGCCACCATTAAGGTGCTGAATACGTCTGCCAAATTAGCCCCCCTGGGTTGTCAGTAAGTGTTCGTTATCAGCTCCTCTATCGGGCTCATTAACTTTACGGCGCTTCAAAGACGTTTTTCGATCGGGGTCCCGGGTTCAGCCACGATCGCCATTCCTCTCCCCACTGCTGGCTTCCCTCAGGTGGGCGGGGCTTCAGTCACCTCAGCTACGGAGAGGCGGGAATCTCCATAGCCAGCCGCCACCACAGCCCAAGCAGCTGCATTCTCTCCCGGAACAGCTATTATTTCATGTAAACAAGTTTGGGCAAGTTTCATCCTCATGGAAAGGTGCAGTAGCTCATCCTATTTACAAGAGGGGCCCCAAGCAAGATCCAGCTAGCTACAGAGTAATGGGAAATAACTGTTACAACGCATGCATTACAAAGCATGTCATTACCCTGCATGTCGTTACAACGCGAATGGCTTGTTGCAGGGGTTGGAAGGTGTTGGATTTAACTCCAACACCTTCCCTACTGTTGCACACACTGGAGTTGGAATAGTAAATTATCCTATTCCAACTTCCAGCGCACCCCCGACAGCAAGTCGGGGAAAAGATTTGCGTTGTAACGGCATGCGGGGTAATGGCATGCGTTGTAATGTCATACAATCCAGATTAATAGCCCTCCTAGACTTTGAAGGGAAGCTATTTGCCAAGCACTTATTAATTAGATTGAAGAACTAGGCAAAGGAACAACTTTTAATACCATCAACACAAACGGGATTCCGCTCTGGTTGATCAAATATTGACAATATTATGTTCCTGACTCTGCTTGCAAAGAAATCATTAACAAAAGAAAACAACAGTACCTGCCTGCTTTGTGGACTATTCCACTGAATTCTACAAAGTGAGTTGAAAAAGGATATGGGCTAAGCTCAAGAAGTAGAAAATCGATCCTTGTTTATTACATTTCCTTGTCGAATTACACACTGACACATGGCTGCAGGTAAAGTTGCTCATTTACTAATGGTCCAGGTTGCCTTGGTTTATGGGCAGCATATTACAAGCATCCTGTGTAAGCAGTGAAATCATGGTAGGGAAGTGTTGTATGCCAAATGTAACTGTACCCCAAGACAAAATTTAGGGGATTAAAAATAAAGATGCATTTCTTTCATTTAGATTTTGTTAGAGAGGCCATGGGGCTCCGAGTGCATGCTCCTGCCCAGCTGCTTATTTAGTGCAGTAAATACCAATTCTGGCTTCCTTGTCAGCTGCAGCTGCCACAGTGTAAAGGGCAGTTTCTATTTGGTGGGGTTAACACCATTTTTATTACTTGGCATTTTTAGCTTCTATATCTGTTGTTCTGGTTTCTCACTGCGCCACTGGCTATCCTGGCTGAAGACGGCTGATAGCCAGAAACCGGTCCTAGGATGCTTGATTCTGGTCCAGGGAAGGCATGGCTTGGCAGTTCAGGCTGGACTGTTCCCATGAGGCACAGGGTCAAGACTGATTTGCATACGGCCATGTCTGAACTGGGGTGGCGGCCATGTCTGAACTGGGGTGGCTTGGTGAGCAAAATAACGATGGATTAAACCCAGATCTGTGACTAGGGGTGAATGTTTTGCCAATGTGCAACATTCCGTCCATCGCCTTGTGTGTTTTGCTGTTCCAGTCACCTAGCTACCAGGCTTGCAACAGCTTTTAAGAAGAGACAAGAGGAGAGCACCCATTCTCCCACTGAAAGGCTCTATCTAGAGAGGGGAGGCAGGCATGGAGCCTAAGACGGCTAAGGGACTGATTGGGGCCGCATGTTTTATGGGAAAAGAGAAAGAGTTTAGCAGCCCAGTGTCTACTAGATGTAGCTGCTGTCTTTTAAACTAGATACTATCAGGAATTTTACAATTACTTTGCATGGCTTGTTCGTCATTGATAATTTGGCTAATTGGTCTTGACAGAAGTCGCTTCTGTGTAAGGATATGTTAAAAAAAGCACAATCTAGCTCTACCCTCCATGGTGTATGACAGAACATAACCATTGTTAGCCCTTCATGCTGCGGTCCTGATTGCCATTCTGCCCTTTGATATATATATATAAAGCATTAACGTTGTGATTTAAGTGAACTGCTTTTATACTGTGATTACTGTGATTTGAACTCCTCTGTGTTTAGATGTCAGCAAATTGTTTTTACACCTTGATTTTAAAAAATGATGATTCTAGAACCTTTCACCGATCACCTGATACGTGCGCTGATTGTGAAGTTTTATATCTTTTATTGTGATCTTTTGATTAATACAATTAACTTCTATTACTACATACTACACACTCTTCAGTTCACCTGAATAACCTGCGTAAGTACTCTCAGAGGACTGCTTGCGAACTCCCCAACACTGCCAGGGCCGGACTGAGAACCAAAACTGGCCCTGGCAAAGTGCTCGGCCGGCCCCCTGGGGGTGCGACTGAGCTCTTTGCCGGGGCAGGTTTTCGGCCGATTTTGTTACAGGGCCGATTTTGCAGCTATGCTGCAAAAACGGCCCTGTAACAAAAACGGCCCCCAGGGCCCCAAACCGGCCCCCACCCTTGCGGCGCACCGGGGGATTGCCGGGTGCCCGCAATGGCCAGTCCGGGCCTGAACACTGCTTTGCTGGACCCGAAAGGACTGCTTTGCTGCCTCGAACCTGCCTTGAACCATCAAAGCACTGCCTTGCTGCTTGAGCCATGCTTCATTATTTGATCCCAGGACTACAAGAGTGACTCCAAGGGCTAGTTTGCTGTCCTCATGGTCAGAGCCACAGCGACATAACAGGCTTCCTCATCTCAGACCCGCAAATGGACATAGCCAGAGTGAGTCTATACCATCAAATAGTTCCACTCCAGCTCTGGGCCCTTTTTTGTGGTGCCATAGGTTCCCTTATAGCTAAAACCTAAAAGTCTGGACTTTTTTGGCTAAAAACTGCTGTGAGAGCCGTGAGAAGACACAAACCAACCGGCTCATCTATCCGCCCAAGGTGCATCGTGGGTAGCCTGACTTCATGTTCTTATCCACAGCAGCAAATCCTGTTCAGTGGTACTTCTTCCGAGAGGTATTCGGCCGCCTGGAACTCTCATCGGCTATAGTCTCCTGCCTCATCCGGCTGCACATTTTTTACTTCCAAAAAAGTGAATACGTTCGAACACAGAAATCTTCACAGTGACTTTGTCCAGCGGCTCCCTGACAAAGACTCCTCCTCCCCAGACAGTCCCAACAGTCTTGCCCCACTGAAATTTTCCTTCTCAGAACTTTTTCTTCAAAATTCCTTGGAATTCTGAAGGCAAATGCTCTCTGTGCCCATCCCATTCTTGTATCCGAACCGCGGTCCATTTTAGTCAGCCATATTTTTCAACTTTGATCCGGGCTTGCACAACTAGATGTCCGCAGTAGGCTCTTTGATCTTTTAGGAGTTCATTTTAACAAGAAAGTTTGAAAATTTATGACTCTAATTTTGTTGATTGGGCTTTTGTCATTTTGGTGTCAAATTATTTATTAAAATTAAATCTATTTTTCTAAATTGGTATGGGGTTTTTCTTGTGTTGTGTCTTCACTTTATTACTGTTTGTGTGCTGCACAAATACTTTACTCATTGCCTCTAAGTTAAGGCTGACTGTTTTTGTGCCAAGCTACCAGCGGGTAAATCACAAGTTAATTATTACACTTATGTGGTTCACCCTGACAGGGATTTTGGCTGTTGCTTACACAGGGGTCACCCTCCTCTTTAATCAAGAACCCAATTTTTCCCAGTGTGGCTCATACAGAATCATAGGACTTTTAAACATAGATGTTACATTATGTACAAATATTTTTACAGCATATTTAGAAACCATATGGCTTTTCAGAATACATTTGGCGCAATGGACGTTTCCAAAAAAATAAAAATACGCAAGCAATGGATAATATCGTCTGGCTCTAAGTTTAAATGCAATTTTAAGTAAAGTAAATACAGAAATGTTCCTTCTCCTGATTGATACGAGGAAGGCATTTATTAGGATAGATTGGGAATAATTTAAAAAAACTTTAAAAAACAAATTTATGACAATGTTAAGAAAACATATATCAGAGATTTATGTAGGAAAATTACTGGACTTGTCACTCTCTGCAGGGTCACCATAAAACATTTTGCCTTTACCCCTCCTGTTTTGCTGAATTCTTTTTGTTGGATTTAGGACTGTTTACAACTGTTAACCAGTACTAACGTGCATGTGCTCTCTCCCGAAACCATTGTAAAATTGGCCACCATCTAATTTACACATTTACTTGTAAGCCCCTGGAATATTGTACTACATGCATCTAGGGCCTGTAAATGTAATGCTACTAGTGGGCCTGCAGCACTTCTTGTGCTACACACTAAAGTAGCCCTTTGAAACATGTCTCAGGCTTGCCATTGCAGCCTGTAGTGCAGTTTTCAACTTGCATTGTGACCTAGCAAAATAAAAACTTTTCCAGGCCTAAACCTTTCATTTTAATAGTTATAAGTGACTCGTATGGCATTTGTATGGTATTTAAGAAATGGGACATGTGGGTTTACGTTTTACAGGTCATGTAAGTGAACAAATCCTAAAGATCTTTTTCTCTATTGTAGGCATATCCTTCCTACTGGTTAACACAAGGTTACCTTATTATTTCCAAAAACTGCTAACGTTTGAATTGGGAGTGGATAGAGATGCACTGTTTAGGCAGAAATTAATTTTAATTTAAAATCTTCTTTAAAGGTAAGCCAGATTTGAAGTCACAAATCTGAAAATGTCACTTTTAGAAAGTTTTCCTAGCCATTTATGCCTTATGCCAGTGTCCTGGGTGAGATGACTGTGAATAATTCTGCTGTTGGGATTTTGTATTCTTCCCAGACAGTGGCTCAAAGGGAATTAAGGGTGGACAGGATGGGTGTGGTATTCTGTATCGTAGATTACGGTCACCTGTTGAGACCTAAGAGTTCTGTGACAATGTGATGATGTGTTGATCTATAACCAACATATCATTACTGGAATGTAGGGGATGGAATTGAAGTGGAGTCAGTTAGCAAGGACTGGGTCTGAGCTGTAGCTCTCCCTGTTGTGAATGGGGTATCTGTTCATTTTAGACTTACTATAAGCATTTCACCTTCTTTCAATAATGCGGTCTGTTGCTATCATTTACAACTTAACAATGGGTCACCCTGCCAGGAATGCTAGGGTGGAGCTGTTTCCTTCCCCACTTATACTTCTGAGGGGCTTGCCTCCAGCACACACAAATGAACCTGACCCCAGTCTTTTGTCACCACAGACAGTTTGGAGCCTTGACAGTGAAAGGAAAGAGCTTTCCAGAACCAGATGTGGGGGTAGGAAAGGGTGTCCCCCACACACAAAGGCTAGCACCTTGCATAAATATTGGATCCCTATAACCACTCTTCAGATCACTTCTGGACCATGGAAGACTCAGAAGAAGAACTGCACTGCTGTACTGCTGCAAGAAGGACTGTCCTGCTATCCTGAGAAAGGAGGAAGGAAGACTAGACCTGCTTCTTGAACCCAGGACCACCAGAGGGACGCCAAGGGCTAGTTGGCTGGCCTCTTGTGTGAGCTACAATAGCAAGCTATTAAGACTTTGAACCCTGCCTTTGTCCTCTGCTGGAGTACGTACTAACCCCCCCAAGTGGTGTCCCTCGGTCCTGCACATTTGGTAGTAGTGTTGGTGATACCTGGGACTTAGAATATTTTTCATAAAAAACTATCATGAGAACTGACAGGCGATCAGGACATACTTGCAAACCAATCCTACAAAGGAACATCACCAGTGGGATGGACTTTGCCACAGATCCTGCTACATTCTTGTCCACAGCAGCAAATCCTTCTCAGCGAGACCTTTCGACAGAGGTATCTGACATCGTGTAGCCCTCACCAGCTACAGCCCACAGCCTCATCCAGCTGACGGATTTCCCCATCTGAAAAACTGCCCTAGTCAGAAGGTAGAAATCTTCAGAGTGACTTTGTCCAGTGACTCCACGACGAAGATGCCTCCTCTTCTGACACAGCCTGCTGCCTTGCACAACTGAATACTCTCCTTCCTCCTGAAAATCTTCAAGTACTTTCCTCACTCAGAAGGTAAGCCAAGCCAGGGCCCACTCAACCCCTTGTATCCGACCCGTGCTCCAGCGTGATCTGCCTTAACTTTTGACTTTGACCCAGTCTCACACGGCCATATACCCATGGTTGGTGCTTTGATCTTTTAGGTACTAGTTTTCACTAAAAATATTAAAAAATCATACCTCAGGTCCTCCTGATTGGATTCAATTTGTTTTGGTGTAACTGTAGTTATTACAATGTACTCTAGTGTTCTGAATTGATTTGGGAATTTATTTGTGTTGTGTTTTCACTTTATTACTGTTTGTGTGGTGTATTCATATTTTACACACATTGCCTCTAAGCTAAGCCTTAATATATGGTGCCAACCTACCAGAAGGTTAAGCACAAGCTATTTTAGTGGCTGTTTATGGTACACCATGACAAGGATTGTGTTTGGTGCCTTAATGGGGCCTAAACTCCCCTCAACCAATAACTAAATTTCTTAAAACCATCAACACTTATTATAGTGAGCAATACAAATAGGTCCACATTTACTACTTCTTAGCGGGACCAAGAAAGTTTGCCCTTTATCCGTGCAATTATTGCCTTAGCAATGGAATTACTGACATTAAAATAAAATACAATTCAGATACCACTGGGATTAAAGGTGGGTCAGAAACATAAAAACGTGTTTTATATGCAGATGACATTTTCTGTTTCATAAATAATCCAAAATCTTCCCTCTCAGCAATGATTGAGGAGCTAAACTAATTTTCCCAGCCAGGTTTCAGGGCTCAAAATAATCTAATCAAAATCCAATGATGTGGTTATACCTGGTGTTCCACCATCCTTATCAGAGAGATAATGCAAGATTGAGGCATTACCTTATCTGCAGAACCATTGGACTATTTAGGTATGGGGTAAATATTCCTCCTTACTTAGATACCTTATATCAAGATTTATCTTGATGGGAAAAATTTGAGATTTCATGGTTTCGTTGTGTAGCCAGCATAAAAAAAGTTATCATATTACTCTTACACCTTAACAATAATATTTTCCTTTAATGTTATCAAAGGGAAACAAGATGATACGACCTGATTCGGAAAGGTAAACGCTTGGTAGTAAGTTTACTACTTTGTCGGAGTTCACAAACCACATGAGGAGTTTCACGACTTCACACTACCCAAATGTATCTGTGCGGAGTCCTCTTCACCCGGAAACTCCACAGTTGGGGCAGAGAACTCCAAACGCATAAGTATAAAGAATGCAGAGTCATAAAAATCCAAACATGGTTTTTGTGAACTGCAAGTGCAATTTGAAAATCAGGCCCATAGCATTTACATAGGGGGAAGTCCCCAGAGTTTCAAGAAGGATTTTCAAAAGAAAATGGGAGGAGGAACAAGATCTCTCTAATAATAAGCCACTCAGCCTATACCTTTAATTGATCTTACTGTGTTCGTCAGTCCAAAACTTTGGGAAAACATGTAATAGGCATAATCAGTTAAGCCATAACATATCTGTTGTACTTGGGGCTCGCTGCAGGGTTACTCCCAAATGTTTTGCTTTCATCCCTCCTATGTTATGAACCCATTTGGGTTGGCTTTTAAGACTCTGTGCACTTTACCACTGCCAAACAGTGCGTAAGCGTTTGTGTTCTCTCCTCTAAACATGGTACAATTAGCTTACACCCAATTTCCACATTTCATTTACTTACAAGTTTCTGGTAAAGTGGTGCAGCGTGTAGCCAAGGCCCGTAAATTGAACTGTACTAGTGGGCCTGCAGCACTTATTGTACCATCCACTTAAGTAGCATTTTAAAAAATGTCACAGGCCTGCCATTGCATCATGTGTGCAGCTTTCAAATGCCAATTTGACCTGGCAAAATCTCATAATTTAATGCATATATGTCACCCCTTAGGTAGGCCCTAAACTGTCCAATGGGCAGGGTGTATTGTATTTAAAAGGGAGGACATGTATCTTAATTTTTTTTATGTCCTGGTAGTGAAATTCTCTTAAATTTGTTGTTTACTACTGTGAGGCATACCTGTCACTTAGGTTAACATTTGGTTACCTTATTATATTTAATAAGTGCTGACTTTTGACAGGAAACATGTAGAAAAGTCAAGTGTGGCCCCAAAAGAAATGTATGATAAAGTCAGATTTTCAATCACAATCCTGAAAAAGCGACTTTTAGAATGTAGGCATGTTCTTGTCCTAACCATTTGGTGCCTGCAGCATGAGTCCTGGGTCACATCACTGGGTATAGTTGGTGGCTGGTCTTTTGTATTCCTTCCAGACAGAGTGACAAATGGGGATTAGGTGTTGGCAGGAAGGGCCATCCTGCCAGAATGGGAGGAGTGGAGCTGTTCCCAATCCCAATTATATTTCACGGAAGCAGCTTCCAGCTCACTTTCAAAGAACTTTACACCAGCCTTTGGTCACCCAAGGTCACTTGGAGTATGGGTAGGAGAGGGAAAGAAATTCCAGAACCAAATGTGAAGGGAAGTATAGAGGTTTCTACCACTTCAAAGCTGGCAACAGGTATGACTATTAGACCCTCAGACCAACTCTTCAGTACAGTGCTGGACCTGTGGGTACTACAGAAAAAGGACAGAGGCTTGCCCTGGTGCTTCACGTCTCTGTCATGCTCTCTGGGTAAGAAAACTGGACTGACTGCCTTCATCTCAGGCAGAGTGACTCCAAGGGTCAGGTGGCTGACCTCATGTTCTCAGCTACAAACTCAAGAAGCCTTCCTGCAACTGCCCAGCTGACCTGCTGCACGGGACATACAACTGGACGAGCCTGCGCTCTGCTAGCTTCTCTTTGTATGAGTTCCTGATCCCCAAGAGGTGCCTCCCCAGGTCCTGGACCCTTGGCTAGCATCAGTTGAGCTCCTCCTGTGAAGAAAGGGAGAAATCCAGACGTTTTGGGCTCTTCACGACTGTGGACCGGTCTGTGCACACCAGGATCTAGCCACCCACAATGACCGCCAATGCAAAGCTACTGTGGATCCAGCTCTTCATGCTACAGAGACCACCAGCGATGACCGGAAGCATTAGATCTGCACTTTACGCTACAGCATTGCCAGCCAGCGATGACCATCAAATCAAAGTTCCAGAAATTACCTTCCCCAAAGCCTAACTGGATATTTATGCTACAGCAAAGATTACTAACATGCTTGGACTGCTCTTCACTCTACAGTGACGACCATCCTTGACAATTTCCCTGCTCCTTGCAGCCTACTTTGCACCAGACTTTGAGAAGGCAACTTTTTGAACGGTACGTATGCAATCCCTGCATCCAGCCTGTGCTCTATTGTGGCTGGGCTGAACTTGTGACTTACCCTAGTCTAGCAGAACCATATGACCACAAGTGGTGCTTTGTGCTTTTATACACTACTTACTTAAAAAAATTGAAATTGCAACTCTCCAGTTTTTTCTAATTGGATTTGTTTTCGTTTTGGTGTCAAACTATTTATTACAATTAAATATTACTAAATTTTTCCAAATTGGTCTGGGAGTTTTCTTGTATTTTGTTTTTACTTTATTACTTTTGTGTGCTGCATAAATACTTTACACGTTACCTCTAAGTTAAGCCTAACTGTTTTTGTGCCAAGCTATCGGGGGTGGGGGGGTGGTTTGATCACAGGTTAATTCAGTGACTTTAGGAGTTCATGCTGACATGAATTGTGGTTGTTGCTTGAGATGGGTCTTCACCCCATCAATCAAAAATGCAATTTAACACAGTATCCTTCCTTGTTCACCAGAAGAATTTAGAAATGAACAAATGCTGCTGCACTGCACGTGAATTACATTCATAAACTTAAAATCATTGGTGGGAAATGGAGGAGTGATTATTTATCCATCCCCAATGTCCTTTGTGTTACACAGCCCTGATTTCCACCTCAGTCTTCAAGATAAAGGTTGCATAAAATGGATTGGTAATGCAGAAGCAATGCTAGGTGACCTCTTTTTCAGCTAATAACCATGGTTTCATGTTTTTAGAATGGATTCAAATTTGGAGTAGAAAGCTACTTTTTCCATATGTAGCCCGCATAAAAAATAGTGCTGATGAAATGCTGCCTCTCTTTGTCTCCCATCCATGCCATGCTCAGATCATCTAACATATTTTGCAGGAGTGCCAGAGAAAGAGCAGCAATGACACATATGAGGTGGTCCTGCAATAAAATGAAAATAACTTGGAGAGAAGTTATTATACAACTGAAAGATGCAATAGGAATTGAATTGAAACTCAATCCACTTACCTTAGTTTTGAGATGTACTGGTGATAACCACTGACTTCCTTATCAAATCAAATCAAATCAACCTTTATTCGGTTTCAAGTTTTAAAACCATAAAAGCACATATATAAAATACAATGGAAACAGTCCTGTCAACAACATACCATGGTAAAAAAGGCATAAACTGATAAAAATACAGAGGTGCTATAGCAACAATAACTTACAAGCGGTGCCAAACAATAAAGAATTATTCAGATGGCGAAATTTATCATCACTCTTGAGGTTTATAAAAATCTAACTTGATAGCAAGACGATACAAAGTGCATGATGCTATGATTAATCACAACTAGACCTAAGACTGATGGCAGATTTTAGAAAATTGAGCACATAGAAAACAGTGCTACCTAGGAGCATTAGTAAAAAGATAAAAGTAGGTCGCACTTGCCTGAAATCGGCCTTTTTCAGGACCGGGATTAAAAATGACTTTCTGGGGATGTCCTAAAAATTATGAAACATTATGAAATGGACCATGTCCTGTGGAGATTTTCCATCGCAGCCACAGGACGGTAGGCTATGACCCTTGCTCTGACCCCTGGGATGGGCGAGAAGGAGATGAAAAAGATCAAACCTGAACCTGGTCAATAAAAATCTGTTGTATGAGTTTAAGAACCCCAGTAAGTACTGCTCTACCATCTGGGTGGTACTTAGCATGATGAAGCAACGTACAGTGGGCTTCAGAAGCTCATTCTTTTCACTAGCCACCTTTATAAGGTTCAAATCCTTCTTGTTCATCTGGTCCAGGTTAGTGAAAAGATCTCCCCTCCCCATGTTGGTTAAGCTCTCTTAAATATATTTGAGCCATGGCACCCGAGAGGCATAATCTAAGGCCAGGCAGTCTTTTTAAGATCACTTTATTTAGTGTTGTCCCCTTGCCAGCCAAGGTTTTTAGCCAAAGAGCCACTTTTCAATATGCTATCAGGTTGGTGATATAGGTCAAACTCCTTGTGTACAGTGAAAGAGGAGGGTGCCCTGAGGAATGGATAAAATCTGTCTCAATAACCTATTTTCCTCAATTTGTAGATCATCTGTGGTGGTGTACCCCCATATTTCACTGCCATAAAGTGCCCATGAGATACACTTGGCCCTGTAAAGTTCTAGTAGGGCCCCCACCGGTCTTTTTCCAGTCTAGAGGCAAAGTTAAATATGGCTGTGGTGTCCCGGGCAAGGTCATTTTTCTTGCGGGTAAGTTGGGGCCCCCATTTCATTTTAGCACCTATCAATACCCCCAGGTAGGAAAAATAACCACTCAACCTTGGGACCGTGGGGTATTGCCTGCTAGGGAGGGCCTCCACTTGCATGATATAGGACTTGGAACTGTTGACCTTCAGATCCTGCTCCCGCATAAATTGAACAAAGGAATTTAAAAGTGTTTGCAGGCCCCGTTCAGCCCATGCCATTAAAACGGCGTTGTCTGCATACAGCGGAACAGTAAGACCAAGCCGTCCCACCTGGGGAAAATCGGCCTTGGTCTCCAGGAGGGTCTTCTCCAGGTTGTTGATGTAAACATTAAATAGAAAAGGGGACAAAATGCAACCCTGACAGACCCCACTCTGTATAGGGAACTGACATGAGACCTTCAGGTCACCCAAGTAGCGCACAATTGCCTTGGTATCGTGTGGGGTCTGCCCCAACTTGCATCTGTTCACACAATCAAACATGGAGGAAAGGTCCATAAAGGCCAGAAAGGTGTTACGAGGGTGGGCAACTGTATATTTGTTCATTATCATAAAAGGTTCAGTCAGTGGTCTAATGTTGAGCGGCTGGGGCGGGAGCCATATGGGGCATCTGCCAGGATTCTCTATGACCCATGTGGACAACCTGTCTAACTGGATCCATCCAACGACTTTGACCACCGAGCCCAACAGGGAAATCGGCCTCTAGCAGTGTGTGCTACCTCTTCACCTTTTTGAAGACTGGGACAGTAATGTAAGTGGCCCATGAGGGTGGGGTTCGGACCTAACAGCTGCATTTATAACTGGGGTAAGCACCAGTGCCCAAAAATCTATGCTGGACATATAGAGGTCAGGAAGGATTCCATCTGATCCGGGACCCTTGTTGCGGGTCATACCAACTATTCCCCACCTCACTTCTCCCTTTGGGACTGTCAGGGATGATTTTTTTATGACCTACCCCGAAGAATGTGCACTGTACCGTGTGGCTCTTAAACATATCTTCGAAGTGGCTGACCCAGTCATTCTCTGTGATGTGAGTGTCCAGAGCATTTACTGTCTTCACCCCCAACAAAGGACTGTTAACAATACTCCAAATTTTGGTGCTGCTCTTAATTGCGCTGGCTTCCAATAGCTTACTACAGGCGTCCTCCTTCATAGCTTCCTTGCGATTTCTAAGGGCCGCTTTGTACTTCTTTCTGTATGTTCTAACTAGGACGTTATTTCTAGGGATGGCATGCAGTGCATCTTTGCACCTCCTGGCCACAAGTGAACACCCTGAGTCAACCACCTTGATGCCCTGACATGTCAGCTTTTGGGGAGGGGACCATCATTAGGTCGGCGATAGAGCGAGAAATGGGTTTGAAAGCTTTAACAATTGTCTCATCCAGCTGCGACTGTGCAGCCAGGCAAGTCTGGATCTCGTTCTGGCATTTAGCTAGAAGGGTCACATGAAAGGAATCGTGATTTGCGCCCATTTGAGCCTTCTGTCCCCATCTGTGAGCTGTAGTAAACCACCTCCCCCACTACCCTTTTTCAGGCTCAATAAAGGCCAACTGGCTCTAAGACAAAGGGTTGTGATCACTGTAAATGCTTGCTTTAATACTAAAATCAGATATCAAGCAAAAGAGAGGTGTAAAGGTGAGGATGTAATCAATAAAAGAGTAGCTGCCATGCCCTTCGAAAGTGGGAGTAATGGCCCTCTGGTCTGGGTCCAATTTGCCCATCGCTGATTGAAGGTCAAAGTCACATACTAGGGTGTTTAGGTTGACCCCTTGGCCACTGTGTTCAAAATGTGCTATGGAATGCCGAGAACAGGAGGGACCCCCTATACCCTGCAATCTTGGGTCCCCACAAGGATGAACGTTAAAATCTCCCACCAGGACAATATTAGAGGCGTAGCGAGTGGCACTATTAAAATTTGTCTGACAGGTACCCAGAAGCATTAAGTTACGAACCTCGGGATAGATGAGGTAGTACTGTAAAAGTTCAAAAGCAATACTATACGAGGCCCTGAAGAAAATAGCAAGGTCTGCAGGCAGGGGATATCTGTGTTCAGTTCAACAATTCCACCTTTTAGCCTTAGTGAAACATAAACAGTGAGGCCCCCCTTGGGTCGACCAGCCCTCAAGGGAATTGCGGGCACTGAAAAAGACTTGTACCCTTCCAGAGGAGGAGAGTTGTCAATAGCCCAGATCTCCTGCAAGTAAACAATATTGAACATTTTGACAAAACAGCACCACTCTGAAACTATAATCTTGATTGCCAGGCCCGCTATATTACAGGAAATGAAGATGCAGTAGCCAATGTCCCTGGGGTGAGTTCCGGGATTACTTTGGTCCAACTGATGCATAGAGACCGGTTGCAAAGATAGAGCTATGGGGTCATGGTTGCTATCCCTTCAAGTCATTCACAGTTATCAAGGTGCCCCAAGGGTGCAAAGGCAAATGCTTGGACGGATTAAGGAGCCTGGTGCCAATCCAGGACAGTTTTGCAAGCTGGTCTCATGGGATGCCATAAAGTTGGGGTTGGAGTGGGGGGCAGGGGTCTATAGAAAAAGCTCAGGGGGAGGGCCGTGATCGAAGTAACAGGGCCCGTGGTGGAGCAAAGACTGGCCATGTGAAGGATTCTCTCTGCCAAGTGTGGCCAGTTGAAGTTAATTATTATACAGTCACTGCCGCTGCTCTTTTTAGACCCTCCTCTCCAGGCCTCCCTCCGGACCATGATGATATGCCTCTCAACTCTGAATCCCAGGATTGTGTTCTTGTTCAGCCAATTCAGGACTTTGTTTTTTAGTTAGTAAAAGTCTTGGGTGGAGCAGGGCTTTAACACCGGTATGTTACCCAGGACCATAACGAATGGTGTTGCTTCTGGGTGTAAGTGAATAATGTTTGGACCCTGGGGCTGCACTCCAGGCTCCCCAGTTGCAGGGATAGTAACCCATTCCACTCCAAACTCTCTCCTCATGGTTGTGTTACTACATTGGCTGGCCTTTTTCCTGACGGTCTCCATGGGAGAAGCCCCCACCTGAAATCCTTCCTTTGGGGGCAATGGTGGGGTAATCCAAGCCTGTGGAGGGTAGGGGTATAATGCTCTCCTACGAGAGAGTGTGGATCGTGTGAACCACCCCGGTTGCAGATACGACAACAGACTGGTTATGGTCTTTGTGCCAACCAGTGGCCGGTGTGGCCACATGGTCAGTGGAGACTGTATTGCTGGCCCTGTTGTTATGTTGGAACCAGTAGGAGAGTTCCCTTTCAATTGAGGCCAGGCGTTGCTTAATTGGATACAATTTGGAGTCCAGTCCCTCATGGAGGGAACACACACAAGCGTCTAGCATAGCTGGAAATTCATCTTTCGAGGCCAGTACTGCTCCTGAAGTGGTGGAAGTAAAACTGTGTGCTCTATATCATTTGGCCCTGGTCCCCAGCAAGGAGCACTTATGCTTGAACCTGGGTCCAGATCCCCTACTGGGCCCCCTCCTTAGCATCCATTTGAATTACAGGTGGATTGATAACGAGCGTTCCATGACCTGTCGAGGTCACTGGTGCGGAGTGTGCCCCACTTGTCTTCCCACCCCAGTGTTCTGAGTTTGGTTTCTCCTGCATTGGTCCGGATCCTGACCAGAGGGGGATACAAAAGGATCGACCAGCACTACCAGTTCATGTGTGCACAATACGGGGCCCCACCACTTTCAGAGTTAGAACTGCAAAGGTGCGGCTGATTAGCTGTGGAGCGTGAGAGCCGGTGTGCCACCAGCTCAATTTCCTTGTCAAGAACCCCCGCGAATCTCTGCAGGAAGCAGTCCATGGTCATGATTGCTGGTGCCGAATGGATGATTGCAGCTATCTTCCATTTCCCAATGGGGCCAAACTAGATAAGGAGAGTGGATTTGGGGAGGCAATGCGTCTTAACAACACAGATAGAGTCCTAGTAGCACAGCTACCTTGGTTTAGCTAGACTCGCCCCAACAAGATGTTGCAGAAGATAGTAAAGTCAATATGCACTCACATGTCTAGTACTGAGAGGGGGAGACCTGCTTCCCTGACTATAAAATGTTCACAGTGATAAAGCCCCCACGGGCTCACCTGGTTCAAAAATGAGAGGATGACTTTCGTACAATCCTTTTGTACACTGGTGTCTCGCCTCTCTGCTAAATAACTGAGCAGGGGTGTATGGAGGTAGATCACAAACTTCTCATGGCACAAAGCCTGGGAGGGGGGGGGCTGCCCAGCCTCCTCTGGGCTCAAATGGGCACGGATGGGCCCACCCTTGCCCGGGCGCGTCCTGCGCAGCAGGAGGCAAACAACGCTTTTGGGCGCCTGCGACGCAGGCATGCCCCTGGGCTCCTCCTCCTCTCTCTCCACATTGGAATCTAGGACACCGAGTCCCTTGCAGCACAACAGATCTCCCTGTGTCAAATAAGTTCTTAAGTCACCTGCTTTTAGTGGAAATACAATTTCCTGAAGTTGGAAATTTGCCGCATCACTACCTTTGTATATATGATGGTCTTAGTTATCTATGCTGACATTTTTTTTTACAGTATTGATCCCGAACATAATTAACCAAATCTGAGAAAATATTGGGTCAGTTTAAAACATACATTCGTGTTATAGGTTGGCCCCAGAGCACTTGACCCGAGTGTTTCATTTATAAGGTATATGCATCCCTTTATAACCCTAGCTCTTCATCACAATTGTCTATACCTGACACAGAAATGAATATTTCGCAAACATTCTAACTTCTACTGTAATAATAATTTAATAGATATTGAAGAGATATCCCTAGAGGAAAGAGAATATGAATCACAAAAGAATGTATGGACTGTAAATCTATTGTTTTTATATATTGAATCCAGAATACCCATATGTAATTTGTCTGATTCTCTTTCTAAGATGTTCTGAGAAATGGAACCTCTGTACATGGACAAAAATAGTTTAATGAGGTTTATGGGAAAAGAATGGTGGACATTTCCTTGTTTTGATGCCGAATTGCAGTTTCAAAAACACCCTTGGCACATAGCCTTTGTGTAATGTCTTCAAGGGCCCCAGTAATGCTATTAGGATGTTCTGAAGGTGGAGCTTCACTTCTTGCTGGCTCAGGTATCAGGGATATGGTAGATCTTTGCTGTATGTCCAATTCCTCACCCTCTGTGCCCCACCCTTATTATGATCTGATGAGTGCTTAGAATAAAAAAGATCAATGTTCTGTCTCTGATGGTAGTTGGCTTGTCTTCATCATGACCCCCAGTTATGATGAGAGTCAGCAGCCAAGGTATATACAGTGGTTGCAGCAGCAGATGAAAGACCTGTTGTGAGGGAAGTGGAAGTGGTAGGTACAACTGCACCAATGGCTTGGGTGATAGTGGCACTTGAGATGGTCGGAACAGATGTAGACAAAGTGAAGGTGACGCAGACAACATTTGTCGACAATACTCCAGAGGTGGTTGTTGATGGAGTAGCAGATTGTTGCATGACTGAAATCATTGCGGGTTGGTGCGATGTCTTTCTTTCAGTCTTTGCCCATGTTGGAGGGAAAGCACAATTAGCCGATGGTTGATCATCATCATCCTCCTCCTCTGGCATGTCCTCTGTAATGTTTAGACAATTTTATGTTTTCTGAAATGTAATGATACTGCATTATAGTTGTGTTTACTTAATGCATCTGTTCACAATATGGACCACAGTGATCTGCATATGGTAGTGTTTTGACATACCCATTAGCTGACCACAGATATGCCCCCAGATAAGGCTTCAGCCATAAAACAGAATAATTTTATAAATATTGATTAGGGAGGGGACTAAGGGCCACCCATGTGTGGCCACCTGAAAAAAACAAAGTTTACAGATGTGAATGACTCCGATATATACACTATCAAGCACAGCTATGTACATGTTGCACCTTTAAAGTAACTTGTTGTTATGATCCCATAAAGCATTGATAGACAGAAATAAACTTAATCTTCAGGTCTGCAGCCTCAACAGTGTGTAGGGTTGCCTTTTTAAGTGCACATGTTGTTGTACTTACAGATACCTTCACATACATACCATGCCACATGTCATGATAGCCACAAAATTACGAGATGCATGGGTGTACATAGTGGCCTGAAATGTCTTAGATTGCATACTTTCATAAAGTCATATTTGTAAAAATATTTTTTCCAGCAGTGGTGGTCGACCACCTACTGTGGCCAGGCTTTCTTTGCAATATTTTTCAAGCATATCTCAAACCCTCCTTTTGAGATCATTACATCTCTTTTTCCTATCCTCCACTTTGTGTCTGGGGGAGACAGCATTTACTTTATTTGTGATGGACTATCTCTGTTTTTTTCTGACCTTTGATGGGGTGTGGACCAGGAGGTTTCCCATGATGTGGTACTCCTTGTTCACCACCTCTTCAGCCAACAACTGAAGCATGTGTTCAGCAAATTTATGATTGCTAGGTCACTCTTGGGCCAAAGTGACCTTATGGCACAAATATTTTTGATAACTATCTGTCCAGAGCTGAGAATGGCAGTGGAATGTGTACTGGTACCTTCCATTGCATTAGCAATGACAAAATAACTTCATGTTGTTTTCTACACTGTCTGCTGAAAGAGGTGTGTATTTCAGGCTACCAAATATACTCTCAATAATAATGTTTCTTAACCTAATTATTGTTTTTGACACAGAAATGGTGTATTGCCTGTGTGTTATCTGTATTTAATGTTTGGATCAAGTTTGCACGTGCACAGCATTTCTGCTTACTAATTTACTGCACTTGGAAGTAATGTGTGCATAAATGTCGTATGCGAACATACCAGGTGCAGATTTGCATCCGGAAATTCTGATTCTCCGACTCCAAGAAAAGTCAGGTAATCACATCTACAGGGCCTGGATTTAAGACATGGAATCCTTATTTCCTGGTGTGAATTTACAGCACCTGGGGGCAGATTTATGATGACTGGCGCATCCCCTGGTGCGCCGCATTTACAATGCAGCGCACCATGGGGCAAAAACGGCACAGATGCGTGACGCATCTGTGCCGTAAAGGTGGCGCATTGCTGGAGTTGCGTCGCAAGCGCGATGCAGCTCCAGCAAGGCTCGGGGGTGCCCCATCTTTACAATGCTGCGTCAAGCCCTACGCCTGCTTCAAGCAGGCGCAGGGTTTTGACGCAGCATTGGCCTGAAAGTGACTGAGTGAAATCTTCTAGATTTCACTCAGCCACTTTTGCGAGGCGCACCTGCCCCGGAACGCCCACCCTGCACCGGAACGCCCACAAGAGGCGCAGCGCTTTACAACGTGACGCATCTGCCTAGATGCGTCACATTGTAAATGGGTCGTAGGGATGCGCCACGTTTACGCCGCAGTTGCGTGACGCAAACGTGGCGCATTCCCAACATAAATCTGCCCCAAACTCTTTTGGCGATGGCCGGGTACCGCCCACTGTGGATTCTGGGTTATGCTGGCATTGTCACACCATTGCAAGATTTCATTTCAAAACAAGCATTGTCTTCTGCAACTGCATTAGGAATATCTGATTATGCTAAACATTTCACTTTGTGCTGGTAAAAAGTGTGGGCTTTGCTTTAGGTGCATTAGTAGTACAAAATCATGACGACAAATGAAACCGATTGTAAATTATTCCTTTCTTCTTGATGCTGTAGCAGCAGAGCAGGCTCTGTGCCTGTACACTGTGGCCATTGCTGGTGGAAGCCTCTGAAAGTACTGAACTAGGGTCGTCTCTCTTTGTTTCTACTCCTTGCTGCAGCTGCACTGTTGTTGACTACTGATCAGCACCGCTCCAGTTCTGCTCCAATTTAGGAAAGAGTTGAAGCTCATCTCTTTAAAAAACAATACATCACCATGAAGTAACAGTCCACTAAAGCTTTTAAAAATCAAGCTTCTTCTGCTATCACTTATTGATTGTTTACTTGCCTTTGATCCTTTTTTGTACTCCACTGCCTTTTAGTTGGGTTTCATACGTACAAACGTGCTAACACTCAACACCTGTCCTTTTTATGTCCAGGTACAAAGTACCAAACCTCATAATGATCTCACTGATGCACGTTTACCCAATTGCGATCTTGCTTATTCTAAAGACTCGGTGAAATTCAAATTATGCTGGCGTAATTGGTGAAATTTTGGGAATTGTGTGTTACACTGGTTATGCAAAATTCCTGAAATTATGTCTTGATGCCACTTGCGTAATAATGAGTCATTTGTGATAGAAATGTTCCATGAATACACAAGAACAACAGAACACAAATGGTTGTGGTTCGTGATGCAATTGTGTAAATGCACCCTCACACCAAAAATTGACGTGAGGATGTATTTCATGCTAAAACATAGCACAAAACGACAGCTTTTGATTTCACAGAATTTCATGAATTATTCCAAAATTTTGAGTAGATACGCAAACGCAGAATATGGGAGTTTTGCACATCCTTTATTATTATGACAGGTCATGTCATAGAAATGACAAAGGAGTTATAGTTGCTTGTTAAGTGGTCTGACCATACACACAATTGTTGGGGGCAAATGTTTACTAAATGTACATTCTGCTCAAGTAGTTGTGCATGTGCCTGCATCGTAGCTGCACACAAATCTGTAACCATTTTCGAGTGCCCCATGATTTCAAGTTTCTCTGGATGCAGCATATGCTCCTCTCCTCAGCAGGAGCTTCTATTAAAATCGATCTTATGTAAAATGTTTCCCCGCTGTTCCTTAGATACTAACCAAAGATGTTATTTACAGATATGCTACACATCATCTACTGAGGCTGAAAAGTCTACATCTAAATCACTGTCTGTTTTTCTGCTCATGCTAACAAGTGCATAAACAAAGTGCCTGTTTCTGAGGTTTGAAGCCTCTTTTGCACCTGGATCCCGAGCTGAGAAAGTGCTCATTAACTAGCTCTGCAGAAAACATTTACATTCAGTGTCTTTTTCCTCTTTCATGATTTCTGTCTCTGGACAACTGTCCACACTCTTTATTGAACAATCACATGAGCTGCATGTGTGCGTCGCCTTTACTCATGAAACACACTTTGCTTCCAGAAGTTTCGGGGATCACCTGCTCTGCTAAGCCTGTGCTTTGAAGTCTATTTATTCTTCTGTTAATAAACACTTTCAGACAATTGGCGTGTGAGCAGATTTTCTTCCACACTACTTACAGTATGTATTAATATTGTTAGAGATAGTGCAGTAAATTCCTTTGAGGAAAACAATTTGCTTCAGAAAAATCATAGACATGGTGGTCTGCTGACTTCAGCAGACCACCATCCCTGTGGTTTTTGTGATTGCTAATGGGTCGCAAATTGAGTCATACCTCATTAATATTCATGAGGTAGGTCATTTGCAACCCACTGGGAATCACAGAACGTGTTCAAAACACTTTCATACATGCCATTTTGTGATTTCCTAATTGCAAATTGCAATTATTCACAATTAGGGAATTGCAAAACGTTTTCTTCATATTCCATTTCTCACCGTCACACACAAATAAGCACATATATAGACATATGACAGCCAGTGGAAGATAGAAGGTGAGAGGAATGGGATAAAAAAAGAAAACTGAAACACTGGACTCCACCACTATAACTTGTCACTTCTGCTGTTCAAGAATTGTCAGAATTAAAGTTTCTGGCTTGAATACCCTCACCAGTTTATACCTATTACAAACTAGTACTCCTAGAATGAGGATACATTTGTGATCTGTTTTATTGTGCTACAACCACACGCAGACCCATGTTCTGGCCCACTAATCTGCCTTTTATTCCTTCTTTACATGGGTGGTTAACGGGGTAGTGCCATCACTGCAGGCCCATGCCCTGAAATAACTACTCCTGGTTCTGAAGATTACCGAGCTGATCATTGCATGGCATTACCACCCTCCCCCATTGTTAAATATTGGTTGAAAGAAATATTGAAAGTTCAAGACCTGAAACATAAAGTCACCTTGATATAACCATACATTGGTCACTTCTCACAGAGGCTTTCACATTACTGTCCTAGTGAGTTAAGCAAACGAGCCTATTCCATTTTGTTATAGAACTATCCCTTATGTAACATATAAGTAACTTAACCTTGCAAGATATCATGTTACTTTTTTAAATATAACATCAACAATATTTATACAATATAGAGCATTCTGCTTTTGCAAACTCAGAAAATATGTATTTCTGATAGTAATGATCTTACCTCCACTTTCTACCCTCACCAGCTATCCCATTATTTCAGATAACCCAACACCACCTAGGACTAGGACTAAAGTAAAGGGATTGTAGGCAGCAAACGTAGAATGCTACCTTTAGGTGGAATCAATTTGCTGCAAAATTGTTAAAAAGGCCCTGTTTTGACTCGGGAGGGGGGAAGCATGGCGGCAGCGAGGGAGCTGCCGTAGCGCTCACGGAATCCAGGTGTTTACGGTGTGTTAATTTACCACATCGATGGCCAGCTTTCACCAAATTTAATGAAGAGGAGTCGGCTTACCCTTCTTTAGCCGCTGCAAGGGTCGCTCTGTCGGGTCTATTGTTCTCAGAACCCTCTCGGTGCCCCGTTGCAGGTTGCAGGCGGGTGCGACTCGCGGCTCGAGATCTGCCGGGATTGTGACCCTGTGGGAGACCGGAGGAATCTCTTGCCCATCTGGGGACTGTTTGCTGCTGTTTGCTGCCGTTTGCTGGCTCTGGGGATTCGGCGGGTGCGGCGGCCAGGGACTGCGAGTACCAGCATTCCCTGTCACTACCAACAGCTGGTACTCTTCCCCAGCCGGCCCCGCCTCCTGCCTGCTGCTGATATCACCTCTTGCCGCCCCTGCTTCGCGGGTGCGACTCGCGGCTCGAGGTCTGCCGGGATTGTGAGCCTGTGGGAGACCGGAGGAATCTCTTGCCCATCTGGGGACTGTTTGCTGCTGTTTGCTGTCGTTTGCTGGCTCTGGGGATTTGGTGGGTGCGGCGGCCGGGGACTGCGAGTACCAGCATTCCCTGTCACTACCAACAGCTGGTACTCTTCCCCAGCCGGCCCGCCTACCTGACCTATATATACACTCCTTGTTTCTGTCCCGCGTGACGCGCGCGGGGCTAAGCCCGGGCAAAGGGCGGGCCCTCTAAGGCCCTCAGAGGTCAGAAGAGGACGGGACGGGCTACCCCACATGACTTTTTTCCAAGGAGAAGGTATAGAGTCGCTTCTTACTATTAGACTCCCATTGTACTGCTTATTGTCGCTTCTTTGGTATTCTGCTTTCTAATCATGTCCATCTGGGAAGCGCTCAATGCCCTGTGTGGCTCCAAGTATGTCCCGGACTTTTCATCCCCCCCTATTATGGGCAATGACTTTGACAATTTAAACGGCACTCCACGGGATATTCCTCTACCCTTAAATAAAGACCAAACTCAAGTCAATGCACTGCCCCGGGGTCTTATTACCAAAAGGAAGCATGATGAGGAAAATGTCAATGAGAACCTACCTAAAATTCTGAAATTGTGCACCAGCCTTACGGCGTACCCCTCTAACCCTATCATATCAATGGTGGATAAGGCTGTGGATAGAACAGAGGACCCTGTATCGCCCCTTCAACTGACTTTACTGGCTCAGTTCGAGCAATTGTTAATATCTGCCATTTCACCTGTGGTTATAAAAATTCATGACCTGGGGGACAGGCTCACCAGCATTGAAAAAATACTCAAAAGGTATTCTCCATCAATCATTAGAAAAGCTACACCTATTTGCCCTAATCCTCCCATCAACCCTGAAAAGTCTAAGCCCATTACATGTAAGAATGCCCAAACCCAGTCACCACCTCTTAATACATCTACCTCAACTGGCTCTAAAACAACATTAAAACCCACGTTAATAACTTACACAGTAGCTAGAGCCGCTCCTGAAAGAACGCCACGTATTAATTTACCCCCTCAAGCCGCCCCATATGTGACTGTCCTCTCTGGGGTCCCTGCACTTAGCCAGGGGAAACACAAAACTCAACAGGACCTGCTAAATAAGGTTATTTTTTGGCTACAGATCAACAGACCTTTGCCACCTGATCTTGATGGTGGAATCTTGAGCGTCAGGAGGGTGGGGTGGCTAGGTACGCTGCCCAAAGACACCTCGAGGGACTTGGTGTTAATTAAATTTAAGAATAGGAACATCGTCCCCTACTTACGATCTAGCCAGCCCAAAGAAGGAGATGGCCCCATTTGCGTTTGGGACTTGCATGATTTCTACCCGAGCTTCCTACACATTCCGTTACTTAGATCAACGGCAAAGAAATACAACTCATGGAGAAGGGGATCCTGTGCACCTTGCGCCATTAACCCCCTAGCCTATAATAGATTTGTTCCTTTGTTTAAAAACTGAACTTTGGGGAGAACCAATCACTAAGAGGCAACCCACGAGCCTTACAGGGTAGTATGTACATTATATTCCTAAAGAGCGTTTTTAGAAAAAGGAAAAATGTATTATGTTCTTAATTTTATTGTATTTATAGTTATTTTCTTCTTCTATGTATTGCTACATTTGTGCATTTTATGCAATGTTTTATGATGATGTTGCTTTTATGATTTTTTATTCACAAAAATCAAATAAAGCTTTTGAAGAGGAAGAGGGTCGCTCTGTCGGGTCTATTGTTCTCAGAACCCTCTCGGTGCCCCGTTGCAGGTTGCCGGTCTCTTTAGCGTTTCTGCTGACGCCCGTGAGTATTTTTTTTTTCCTAGTTTCGATGTTCGGCTGCTTGGCCTGGACGCCCATTTGCTGGCCGGAGGTAGAGATTGTTCCTACGCGACTGCTGCCGGGATCGCAGCGCGGACTGCTGCACTGGAACTCAGCCGCCCTGGAGCTCCGAAGGGGGCGTAAGATCCGGAGTCTTCTCCGTGACACGCGAGGCAGTTCTATCGGCTCCGCTGCGGGGGAGAGGTGAGGTGAGCCAGACAGCTATTGGGAGGTGGCAAAAGGCAGAGACCCCCACAACAAAGGTGAGTGTGGGTCCTAAACAACTACTGGAGCAGCAGGAGCAGGATCAAGGGCAGGAACAGCCTGACTCAGCCTTTTCAGACTCCCAGCTCGTGGGAACAGGGGCGAGGGAGAAACGAAGGGCTAAGCGAGGGCCCAAAAGTAAATCTACTGAAAAAATACCCACTGTGTTACAAGGATTTAAGGGCCTTGGAGGAAGTGAAAGTGAAAGTAAGGGCGACTCCCAGGTAAAGAGTGTAAATGGCGTAAATGGGAGTCTCTCTACACCACAGTCACCTAAGGGCGTCAATGCAAATATTTTTACCTGGACACAAGGTTTGAGCCCCGCTGACAATAGTAGTATTGAGAGGCCCCCCCGCGTCTAGGGGAGGGGGCCTTTAGTGGCATTTAGTGCGAGAGGCGGCTAGAAAGAGGCACAGGGGAGTGGTCAACAGGAAACATGAGGAGGTAGGGCGAACCCTTATTGCGTCACCGATGGGCATAGGCAGCCTCCCCCAGGGTAAAGAATAAGAGGAATGAGCACGAGGGAGAAGCCCTCTTTGTCCTCTTGCCTCGGGCGCCGCGGGTCGCAGCTAGAAGCAAGTTGCCCACCCACCCATCCCTGTTGTTAAAGGTAAAACTGGCGGGGTCCCGGGCAAGAAGATGGTGGGGACTCCTTTTTTTGGCTGGGACTGGCTCATCCTGGAACAGGGAGGGCAGTCAATAGGGCTCCGGCTGGCGGGAGAGGGGGCCGTCCTGCTGGTGGTCCTGGACTCTCCGGCCCTACCCGAGATGCCGGTGCTTGGAACAAGCAATTTGAGTAGAGATGGGTTGTGGCCTGCTGGTACAACCCATATCCAAGGTGGCTCTGGAGATCTTGTATTGGAAATACAATTGTAACCTGTGGTGCAAACGAATATTGCACAACCCAATGTATCAATGTGTGTTGGATTGGTTATTAAAGTTGGTTGAATGTTGACAATGCATCAACAAATAAAGAGAGCGTTATCTGAGAATTAATAAAGACTACGCAGTGAAGACCAGGCACTTTGTATGGTACCTTTTTTGTGGTGGGCCAAAAGGGAGGCAAAGTATGGTGGGGACGAATCGCACGTTATATGCCTACTATAATAAAGCGTCCTCTTTTTTGTGCACTGAGGTCAAAGCTAAACGCTCTAAGGGGGGTAAATCAGCTAAAACCCCCAAAGACACTAAGGGCCCCATTAGGATGACGGGCGGACTTTGCCCGCCCGTCATCCCATCGTAAATCGGGACCGCCCGCCATGAGGGCGGGGGTCCCGGGGGTGCTATTAGGATGTGCCCGCCACAGTGGCGGGCACATCCTGTATTTTCAGCATTGTGGCGAGTGGTGCTCTCTGCACCACCCGCCACAATGCTGAAAATGCACTTTCACATTGTCATTTACAAAGCGGCAGGCACCACGCGGTGCCTGCCGCTTTGTAAATGACAATGAAGGGGGGTACCACAGGTACCCCCATGTGCACCCCCCACCTGTACTTCACTCTGGGGGCCCGCAGGGGGCTTCCAAAGTGAAGACCGCATGCCTTTCCGTGGTGGCATCGCCTCCGCGGAAAGGCACTGAATACCTGACATCATAATATGGCTGGCGGTGTCTATTAGACACCGCCACCATATTATTCATTTCCGCCCCGGCCGCAAGGCGACCAGGACGGAAAAGCGGCAGACGGTCTTTCCGTCCGCCGTGGTCCCCCCGCCATCCTAATATGGCGGGGGGAAATCTGGTTATAATATCGGGCGGATTGCCTCCGCCAGGCTGGCGGTGGCAATCCGCCCGATATCATAATGGACCCCTAAGGCTTTCAAGGCGGCTGTTCTTGGTTCTAAGCTGAGTTCAAAAATAACTCCTTCGCTGCGATCATACTTTAAAGTAGTCCCTCAAATTTAGATCTGGCTAAAGAGGCTCAGGTTATCTCCTCTCCTGCCTCACCTTTTCCTGCCCCCGTTCCTCCTCCGGTTTCTGCCTCTCTTTTCACGATGGACTCAGAGGGCTCCGCAGAGGGAAGGCCATCTGACACGAGCAATATGTCTGCTAGCAGCGAGCTACAGCCGGTGAAAGGCAATGCAATGTTGGTTGAGACCAATTCTGTCGAACAGGCTGTCGAACAGGATGAGCAGGGAGAATTAGAGATAGAATCAGAATCTGATCCTGTAGTACATCTTTCCTTGCAAGGCCCCGTCTCAAATAATGTTAGTGATCCCCAGCAGCAACAGAAACAACTGCGGCTGCCAGTAGAGGCACCAGCGGCAGGGGCAGCAGTGGCTTTAAAGCGGTCGAACTCAGTAGAGTTTCTATTGGGGGATCAGGTCTCGGGATCGGATGGGCTACAGGAGGAGATTATCGGTGATTCTTCAGAAATCTCACTGAAATCTATGTTCATTTCTCTGACATCGGACATAAAAAGGAGTTTTGCGGTATCTGCTGCTAACCAGGCCAAAATAAGGAGCTTTTGCGAGTCGCTAGATAACAAAATTGATGGTCTCAATTCTAGAACCACGGCCTCGGAAGAAGCTGTGGCAGGACTTTCACTCTATTTGGATCAGGCCAAGGTGGGCATTGTAGCAATTAGAAAGGAAGAGATCGTCCTTTCTGATCGAATGGAGACTTTGGAAAATAATGCCCAGCGCTGTAACTTACGAATCTTGAACGTACTGGAGGGAAGTGAGGGTACGGACATAAATCAATTTATCATTATGCTGTTAAAAGAGTCCTTGGAGCTTGAGCAATTGGAAGAACTCCTGAGTGTCGATATCCAAAGGATCCGTAGGGATCCTTTTAGGAAAAGTCCCCAAAGAACTAAACCAAGGAAAATACTTGTCAATTTTCACACCTATAGCCTTAAAGAGTTGATTGTCACACAAACCTTGACGCAAAAGTCCTTAAAGTATAAAGGTTTCACGTTCAAGGTTAGGTCAGATCTATCCAGGGCAACTCTAGACAAGCAGTGGGAGTTGGGGAGGAGATTAGACACCTTTAGGCAGCTAGGTGCTACTGCCCAACTTAAGTTTCTGGCTGCATTGAAGATTATGCAAGACAACAAAATGTACAATAGTAGATCTGTACAAGCAGCAGATGAACTACTGTTGGCCTTGGGTGGCAAGGGTGGCTCGTCGGGTTAACTAAGGTCCCAATACGTTACTTTACTTTAATACAACGGCATCGTCTCCCTAGTTTGGGCTTCCTTGATGGTTTACTGGATTGCTGGTTTGGACCCGTGTCCTTAGGCTCTCAACAAATTTTTTTGATTAATAGTAAAAGGAAAAAAAAAAAAAAAGAGAGGAAAAGTGAGAATGTTTAGATGATGATGATAATAAAAGACAAGTGGGGAAAAAATATATATAAAGATAAGATCTGAAAGGAAAAAAACAGGGTAAACTCTTTAATTATGTTTACTCCTGTGTACCATGGGTTACTCTTTAAAAAAAAAAAATGATAATAATAAGAGAAAAAAAAATGTCAAACACACTGTGGGCGCCTGGAGGGAAGGGCACTATCTTCTGGACATGTTCCGGATGGATAGGGCAAGGGTTTCCCAGGGTGGGTGGTGGGGTGGGAGAATCACTGACAAAATATCTACGTTGAAAATATCGATCTACAGGAATATCGATGCAGAAATATTGAAGGCAAGAATATCAACATCCTATCTACAACATGGTAAGTATAAAAATATCGAAAAAAATATATAGATGTTAAAAATATTGATGTTAAAATATTGCTTTTTCTGTAAAAATATAAATGTAAAATAAAGTAAATAACACTAATAAATAAAATATCTAATAATGTTTAAAATTAATAAATAAAACATAAAATAATAATACATTAATTAAACATACAGAAAATATATAATATATACACACTTAACAATAAGTTGTAATAATTATTTAAATAATTTATAAATGATTAAAAAATATTATAAATTACAAATACATTTACAAACATAAAACATAAACATAAATAAAAAGTAAAGAATTATGTTTAATAAATTAAAATAATTAAATATACCTTTAATATTTTTAAAGTTAATTATATACTACATTATCTAAATTTATACAAAAAAATTAAATAACTAAATAAATAAAAATGCTATTCAAAATCGATAAGTAAAAAAAAATACATTCATAAAAATGTTGGAAAGCATAGAATTTAAAATTACCATTCCCACTCCAGAGAGCACAGTAGTAGAGAAACCGTTGCATAAGCGTAGAGGTAAAAATTACTATTCCAACTCCAGAGAGTGCAACAGTAGGGAAAACATTGGATAGCGTAGGGGTAAAAATTACTATTCCAACTCCAGAGAGTGCAACAGTAGGGAAAGCGTTGGATAGCGTAGGGGTAAAAATTACTATTCCAACTCCAAAAAGTGCAACAGTAGGGAAAGCGTTGGATAGCGTAGGGGTAAAAATTACTATTCCCACTCCAGAGAGTGCAACAGTAGGGAAAACGTTGGATAGCGTAAGGGTCAAAATTACTATTCCCACTCCAAACAGTGCAACAGTAAGGAAAACGGATAGCGTAGGAGTAAAAATTACTATTCCCACTCCAAACAGTGCAACAGTAGGGAAAATGTTGGATAGCGTAGGGATAAAAATTACTATTCCAACTCCAGAGGTTGCAACAGTAGAGAAAACGTTGGACAGCGTAGGGGTAAAAATTACTATTCCAACTCCAGAGAGTACAACAGTAGGGAAAGTGTTGGATAGCGGATGGGTAAAAATTACTATTCCAACTCCAAACAGTGCAACAGTAGGGAAAACATTGGATTGCGTAGGGGTAAAAATTACTATTCCAACTCCAGAGAGTGCAACAGTAGGGAAAGCGTTGGATAGCGTAGGGGTAAAAATTACTATTCCCACTCTAGAGAGTACAACAGTATGGAAAACGTTGGATAGCGTAGGGGTAAAAATGACTATTCCAACTCCAAAGAGTGCAACAGTAGGGAAAGCATTGGATAGCGTAGAAGTGAAATATGACATACTTATAAATAATTGTTGTAAATAAAATAATTAAAAATGTAATTTTTAAATAACTCTACATCATTTGAAAATACCCATTAATAATTACGAAAAACATAATTACAATTGAATAATTAAGTAAAAATAAATTAACAATAAATACCAATAAATATTATTTAAGAAATATAAATTACCAAATAATAAATATTGAACACTAAAATATTTTTCAAAACAAAAACATATTAATAATAAAAAAATTGTAAATACATTTTTTTGTCATGAAAAATTATTTACCAATTAATAAAATGAATTTCCAATTAATAAAAAGTAATTAACAATTAAAAATATCAATTAACAATTTTAAAAAATTAATTACCAATTAAAATATTTAATTACCAATTAGAAAATGTAATTACCAATTACAAACCTTAATTACCAATTACATTTTTTTTTTTATTTTGTCAGTCAAAGTACTTTATTCGATAATTCAATATCATAAAAAGATAGTATTGATCAATATATAAATAACAGTTACATACTTAAAAAATTCACAGAAATTCACAAAATTTCATAGCTATAAAAGTGGTTAAAAAACATATTAAAAATATTAAAAAGGTCAATACGTATACAGGGTAAGTACTATACAAGATTGCATGAGCATAGATTATGAAAATACGATCAAGTGTGGAGATTCAATATCTTTTTTCTTTCCCTGACAGCCCCCACCAAGAAACTTGCAACATGAGAGATGACCCTGGGGCTGTTTAATAATTGCAAGTATAGGAGAGCAGGCCTCACCTGAATAAACCCTGCTTCCTTGAGGATAGGGACAAGAAACTTCCTCCTTGCCGCCATATAATGGCCACAGAACATTAAAAAATGCATCGTGTCCTGCTTAGAGAAATTATCACAGGAACACGGAGGCGCTTGATCGGAGGTACACCATGCTTTTAATTGACCTACGTTCAAGTAAATCAAATTTAAACGAAAGCGCGTTAAAAGAAATCTATGGTAAGGTCTGTTAACTAAAACCAGGTAGGGCTCAGGACCTGGAGGATTAGAAATCATAAGATTGGATCTGACAGTAGTTTTTCTAAGTTCCTTCTCTTCTCTACACAATGACAACCTTTGTAGCATTGCCACTTTTGTTAAAGCTACATCCTTTGCGGTTATGTTTTATGGCTCAAAAAAGAGCTCTGGTCTTCCAATGTTCTGAAAACCTTTCTTAACGTACGATAACCACTTAGTTTTATTTACGTTGTCTAAGTGAAGACAATCCTTGAGGATGGAGTGATTCAAGGAGAGTTCTTCATTTAGCCAGGCCTTCAGCCAGGTTATTAACGGCGCTACCTTTAATAAATCAGTAATAAAACCAACGCCCAGCTCTGAATGCACTGAGAAAGAGGGGGTTGACTGCGGGACTGATAAAATTGTTCTCATGAATTTATTTTCAGTAATTTGCAGGCAGTCTTTCGCACCATGTCCCCATAGTGAACAACCATATGTTGCTACCGCCAAACACTTTGCTTTATAAATGTTTAAGAGTGCTTCTATGGGCCTGCCCCCGAGCTTTTTGCTAAAGGCCATAATGGCCATGGAGGATCTTGCGAAAGCAGTGTTTCTGGCGTTAATCTGTGTACTCCAAAGCCACCTCTCCTAGGTAAGGGAATGTTCGAACTCTGCTTAGTTCCTCACTACCACAGAAGAAGGTTTTCACGTTCTTCTTTCGGGAACCTTTCCCAGTTATCATAATTTGGGATTTTTTTACATTAATTTCAAGGTCTAATGAGGACATAAAAACCTCAAATGCATCCAACAGATGTTGAAGCCCCACCACAGTTCGTGAGAGAAGGACAGCGTCATCCGCGTACAGGAGAACCGATATGCCCAGGTCTCCTGCACGTGGTATGTCTGCCTTCACCGCCTTAAGCACTGATTCAAGGGCGTTTATATAAATCGTGAACAAGAGAGGGGCCATGATACACCCCTGCCTGACCCCCCTTTCTGAGTGAAAGTAGCTAGAACAACGCCCCTCTGTGTTTACCCTGACGGTGGCCCGCAGGCCAGAGTGTAAATCCGCCAGGAAGTTTACCAAAATTGGGTCAAGGCCTAAGTCAATTAGGATCTGCCACAGTTTCGGGCGATTCACAAGGTCAAAGGCCGAAGAAAGGTCCATAAAACCTAAATATAAGGACCCTTCCCTAGCAACAGTGTATTTGTCCACTAACAGTTGTAAATTGAGACACTGATCCAAAGTGCTTCTTTTGGATCGGAATCCATATTGGACATTTGATAAAATCCCTTTGTCATCGAGCCAATTCTGCAATTTACGCAGGATGACCCGCCCCAGGATTTTAACAGATGAATCTATTAGGGAGATTGGGCGATAACATGCTGGATCTGACCGATCCCCCTTCTTAAATACTGGGACGATAATAGACTCTTTCCATGAGGATGGTATATTCTTGTAGTTTAATGCGTAGAAAGACCTTACTCAGGATTTTTGACCATAATTTTGAATCGCACTTAAAGATATCTGCTGGGACCCCGTCGGGTCCAGGTGCCTTATTTTTCTGCGTTTCATCTATAGCCCTTTCTACTTCTGTGACTTCAAAAGTAACATAATGACCCTCAACTCTCTCTTTAGTCATAAATAATGACTCTTGAGGAGTGGTACTAGAGTATATGTTACTAAAGTGCGTGATCCAAGCCTCGTCAGCAACGTTGGATTCAAGAACGCTATTCTCTACAGGAGCGAATAGGGGCTGATTTACTACTTTCCAGAATTGAGAACTGTTTTTTAAAACATCTGGATCTAGTAGCTGTGACCAAGCATTATCTTTTAGCACGTTTTTTCTGCTTTGTATAGCATTTTTATAGGTTACTCTTAGCCTGGCTACTAGTGCGCGATCTTTTGGATCAGACTTTAAGGCCTTTAACAGGTCAGCATGAGCCTTGGAGCAAGAGCGATCAAACCATCTCTTGGCCCGATTTTGTGGGCGGCCCTCAGCCACCGTTAAGCTCTGCTTGATCTGGACTCTTGAGTTGTTGGATTGTAATGACCAGAGTGGGCATGTGGCACTGTGCTTTGCACAAAGGGAGATGTTAACGAGTAGTGATGAACAACTTGTGGTTTCGTGGTTTCATTTAGGTGTTTATAAAAAAAAACAGAGGGCGGGCACATACAGAATTGTCCATCGACGGCAAGGAGGCTGCCCTCAACAAAACAGTTGCGACATGCTGAGGGTGCCTAAAGTTTATGATGACACAATCTCCCTTGCTAGTCTTTTTTGAATTGCCTATCCAGCCTACTCTTCGTGTTGACAAGATATCATTACAGTAGGCGACAGGAAAGCCACAATATTTACTTAGCCAGGCTATTACTTTATGATTTAAAGAGTCACGCGTTTCACCTCTGGCATCATGTAGGTGTGAATCTAATCCTGGCACATTAGTCAACACAACTATGTAGGGTGCACAATCAGGTGGGAGGTTGACTGTTGGTTTTAGCTTTCCCTCCCTCCACCCAGTACGTTCTCCTGTAGCATTTGACTGTGTATTGACTCGTAAAGTTGGATGAGTAATAGATGTCTTAGTGGGAGGCTGGTTACTAGCTACAGCTGAAACCAAGGTTTTGTTCGACCCACAATCTGTGTTAGCTCTCACCTCCTTCACCATCGCATCTGGGCTGGGGGGGCTTACTGTTTTAGTGGAAGATAGATGGGTGGATAAAAGAACACTAAGGGGTCCATTAGGATGACGGGCGGACTTAGTCGGCCCGCCACCCTAACGGAGATCGGGACCACCCGCCTAAAGGGCGGGGGTCCCAACATTGGCATTAGGATGCGCCCGCCACAGTGGCGGGCGCATTCCTCAAGTTTACATTGTGGCGGGCGGTGCTCACTGCACCGCCCGCCACAATGTGAAAAACAAAATGCACGCATTTGCATAATCCAAGCGGCAGGCACCGCGCGGTGCTTGCCGCTGCGATTATGCAAATGCAGGGGGGTACCACAGGTACCCCCCCGTGTGCCACCCCCCTCTGTCCGTCATGGAAAGTCCTGACAATATGCTCATGGTAATATGGCTGGCGGTGTCTAACACCGCCACCATATGAAACACATTCCGCCCCGGCCGCAAGGCGACAGGGGCGGAAAACAGGCGGGCGGTGTTTTTCACCGCAACGGTCCCCCCTGCCATCCTAATGTGGCGGGGGGGAATTGGGCAATGGATGTCGGGCGGATTGCCTCCGCCAGGCCGGCGGTGGCTACCGCCAGCCTGGCGGAGGCAATCCGCCCGACATCATAATGGACCCCTTAGTTTAGACACTTCCTTGACAACCTGGTCAAGTTTAGCTCCTTCCCCTTTACTTGGGACAGCAGGACCCTTATGAGTTTTGCTAATTGCACCCAGATTTTGCGGTGCTGCTATGGGGGGAGTCAGGAGAGTACTTAATCTAGAAACTTCTAGAGAGACCGATTCTACTTTTTCTATCAGTGGCCTGATCATGTCTTCCAGTTTAAGCGTAAACATATTTACTAGAAAGTCAAATTGGTCTACGGTCAGAGTGTCTGCGTCATGCTCTTTGAGGGTAGCAGCAGTAGACTTTAATTTAACAGCTGTGGAGTCCACCTTTTTTACTCTGTGATGCACTGCACGTTTATTCTTTGTCCTTCTACAAGCCCTAACCACTCTACGAGCAGGAGGGGATACTTGAGAAGGTGCTGGTGAAGTAACCGAAGATACAGATGGTGATCTTTGAGATATATCTAACAGCGTGGGGGGCAGGGAGTTGTTAGTCTCCTCAGGATTTAATTGTGTTAAGTCAGTTATACCTGGATCCCCTCCCAACTTAGCGCTGGAAGACATCTCTGGGACTGTTAGCTCTGAGAGTACGACGCTACTTCTTGGTGAAGCAGGTGGACTGACACGACCCAGTGACATGCGGCGATCTGAGTTTATTTTAGAAACAACTTTGACCATGTAGTTTTCTATAGTGCCGGTGGGAGTTGGCATTTTGGATCAGCGCAATTTAGTCATGACAAAAACTAAGGGATTAGCCACTCACAGTTCAGCAGGATATCCTGATTGGCAAGTTCAAAGGCCGTGGCCCAGCCCAGCCTCCTTCGGCCTCTGACGGCCGCAGACGGTCCCGCCCTTGTCCCGGGCTTCTCCCGGGTGCTCCCGCGCGCGACTCGCGGGGCGAGAGGGCCGTGAGCCTCTTGAAGCGCCTCCGGGCGCGCTGATGACGTGTGAGGTGCGCCGGCCCCGGGTGGTGCTGGGAAGTGTAGTCCCCCGATGGGAACTACAGCCGTTGCCCTCACGGCGTTCGCGGTTCGCCTGACCGCCTGCCGTTCCCCTCACGGCGTGTGGCTGACCCAGCGGTCGACAAGCAGCAAGGTGAGTCCAATTCAGTTAAGCTCCCCACAGGACTCGTGGAGCGCGAGCCTCTTGAAGCGCCTCCGGGCGCGCTGATGACGTGTGAGGTGCGCCGGCCCCGGGTGGTGCTGGGAAGTGTAGTCCCCCGATGGGAACTACAGCCGTTGCCCTCACGGCGTTCGCGGTTCGCCTGACCGCCTGCCGTTCCCCTCACGGCGTGTGGCTGACCCAGCGGTCGACAAGCAGCAAGGTGAGTCCAATTCAGTTAAGCTCCCCCCAAATTAATTGCCAATTAAAAAATCTAATTACCAATAACAAAACTTAATTACCAATTAAATAAATTAATTAGCAATTAAAATAATTAATGACCAATTATTATTTAATTATAAATAAAATTATTA
This sequence comes from Lissotriton helveticus, assembly GCF_964261635.1. NCBI lineage: Eukaryota > Metazoa > Chordata > Amphibia > Caudata > Salamandridae > Lissotriton > Lissotriton helveticus. The sequence continues at coordinate 457,030,922 of NC_136069.1, read as the reverse complement.
TCAATATCAATTAAAAATAAATAATTACTTAATTACAATTAAATTATTTCCCACCCAATTCCCCTATAAACCCACAACCCGCTACAGAACTTAAACTCAAAAATTATTTAAAATTAATTTGCAATTACTAAAAATTAATAATTAATTTACTATAATTAAATTACTTCCCACCCTATTCCTTATAAACCCACAACCCGCTTCAGTACTAAAACATAAAATTAAATTCCGTACTGGCAGCCAATGTAATTTGACAATTTCGGCTGAGATGGAGGCAAACTTTGGTATGCCCGTCAACAGACAGGCTGCCGCATTTTGCAACACCTGCATTTTATTAAGAAGCCCCTGTTGAGCATTCAAAAGCAGGCTGTTGCAATAGTCTAAACGCGGCGACAGTAATGATGTAATAACTGTTTTTTTACTGCTCTCGGGTAGGAAAGGGAGAATCTTCCGTATCATTTTAGTTATAAAAAATACTGATGATGCTATGGCGGGAAAAAAAGTAAAAAAGTTCCTCATTTTTTTCCTGGTTGTTTTTTTGTTAACTAGTTTTGAAGTGGTCTTTGGCATGATCTTATTGTTTTTGGTGGGGTCCCTTTCAGAGTTGACAGGCTCATGGAATGTTTTAGCAGAATCGTAACCCATTTATGAATAGTTGGCAATTTCTCTCCTGGAATATCAATGGCCTCCGCCCCAGTCCCCGAAGGAGAGGTAAGGCACGACTCCCTAGAAGCCTCACAGTCTTTTCTTTGTAGTCTAGAGCTGTAGTTGCATACTCTGGGCTTTAGAAAGAAGGTTTCCAATTGAGTTAATGCTATCAGGTACTGGGAGTGTTCAAAGAGGATTAAGACACTTGTTTCTCAGTAAAGTATCAAGAAGAGAAACAATATGATGAAGAAGGGGACACTTTGAGACTGGTCAGACATTCTATTATGCAACCCAATCTTTTTCTGTAATATGGATGAAAGCCGATATGGATAACAGAGTAGGTTTAAGGGACATTATGTGAATTGCTTATATAGTTGCCTCACTATGTCTCCACTCTCTGTTCTACTTCTTTTTCTATAGTGCGGGGCCTCGTAGAACCTGAGCATGGTCCAGGTGAGGTGAGGTCCTTTCCCCTGTCACGACGGGTGAGCAATAATGGTTTATTTATATTTAAATTGAAATGTTCAGGGTGAAATACCTTTATGTTGGAATGGTAGACACTGTTTTAGGACACTAATCACTATATATATATTTCCTCTATAGAAACATATGTTCCGATGGACACGGAGGAAGAGAGTTTATCGGTTGGTACAGGTTGTATCGTTTCCAACCCTTATAATTTCTTCTTTTTTGATTTAACCACTGTTTATTCAAATAACAAGTGCAACTTTCAATAGAGCAGAGGCCCTGATGAAATCCATGGGACAGGTTGTCCGCTAGGCAGAAACATGGTTGGCCCGTTATTAGACAGATATTTATTGACTGTCTCATTTGCACTGTTCTGATTTTTTAATTAGGAGATGTTGTTCGGCTTAAGAATAAAATTTGTGTATGGAGGACACTTCATCCTATTTTAATTCACTTTTTTGTGTTTTGTGTTGCACTTTAATTTCTTAACCATCAAAGATTAATCTATCTGACGGCGGCTCATTTGTGTTGGTGGACCAAATCCAAAACCAGCAACTAAAGGTGTGGGGCCTGTGTCCCAATGATCAGGGGACTAGCCTATTCACATCCGGGACAGCCAGATGATATGACTGATCACTGAGTCATTTTGATGGTAACCCATCCGTTAATGGTTTGGATTTTGTAAACAAGTCTGTAAATAGCTTTGTGTGTTGGTATAGTGTCTATTTGTTTCGTGCATATTGGGAGTTGTTCACCCCTGTTTTGGCGGCCCTTTGGTGACTTTTTGTACCCTGAGACTTTTTAAGAGTCTGGATTGGCGGCCTAGCCAGAGTAGCTGGCGTTTAGACCCCCTGTGTTCCTTTGTGTTGTACATACAGTGTAGCTGGGGATATGAACCAGGTATGGGTCTTTAAACCTTGAAATCCCTCTGACCCTCCCTCCACGGTTTGTTTTTGATAAAGCTAGTAAAATTGCCCATTTTCAATACGGCAAAGGCGCAGGGAAGCTTTTATCATGGAAAGCTAAGATCAATCAGGTCCGGAACAACATTAGTTTAATCAAGCAGGACAATGTGTCTTAATCTTCAGATGAGGACATCAGGACAATTTTTCGATCATTTTTTGAGGAAATCTATATTGAGGATAAGATTATCAACCAGGATTCTGTTGAGAAATGGCTAAATGAGATTTCTTTGCCTTCACTGACCCTACAACAATCGATCTCTTTAGATCAAATGATCACACAGGAAGAAGTTAAAAAAGCTATTCAGAGCAGCAGGTCCGGGAAGGCGGCAGGCCCGGACGGCCTTCCTGCTGAGATTTATAGGGTTCTTGAACAGGTGGTTGCGCCTTTTCTTACTGTATTATTCAATCAGATCTTTCAGCAAGGGATGTCATCACCAAAATCCTGGGATAACGCCTCAATAACCCTTATCTTAAAGCCAGGCAAACCAGCATCATCATGCGGGTTTTATCGACCAATTTCGATATTAAACTCTGACTATAAGCTATTTGCTTCCATCTTGGCTAATAGGTTGGGTCCAGTTGCAGGGGGTATTTTACATCAGGACCAGAGAGGCTTTGTTAAGGGACGTCAACTCTTTGAGTTGACATACGACCTCATTGGGGCCATTGATATTGCGTCTCATGCCTGTTTACCATTGGCTGTTCTCACACTCGATGCTACCAAGGCCTTCGACAGGGTGAATTGGTCATTCCTGTCGGGGGTCTTGGCCAAGTTCAACATTGGAGAGGGTTTCCGTCGAGCAGTGAGACTGCTCTATCAGAACCCCACAGCCTCTCTTTTGGTGAATGGATCATTGACTGACCCTTTCAAAATCTTGCGTGGAACACGGCAGGGCTACCCTCTTTCACCTCTTCTGTTCGATCTGTATATCGAGCCCTTTGCGCAGCGGTTGAGGGACGATATAAACATCAAACCTTTTAGTTACAGGGGTTGGGATAAGAGGGTGGCTCTGTACGCGGATGACATCCTGATTTTTTCTTCAGAACTTAGCTCTGCCCTGCCTGCCGTTATCAAGTTGGCTCAGAATATTGGCGAAATCTCCGGATACGAGGTAATGCCTCTAAAACGGAGATTATGACCTGGAACTATAACCACTTACCAGTTGGGGCTCAACCCAGTTCACGAATGCGATACTTGGGGTTGGAAATTGTCCAGGACATTAATAAAATTGTCGACATTAACTTTTCTCGCATTGCAAAGGAGTATCGGCAACTCATGAGATCCTGGGCCTCATTGCCATTGTCACTCATAGGTAGGGTTAACCTCATAAAGATGACGGTCTTGCCAAACATCACTTTTTTGTTTAATACCATTCCTCTTTATTTTGAACCTTTATTGTTTGTTAAATTACAGAGTGATATTAATTCTTTTATTTGGGCCCAGCACGCATCGAATAAGTTGGAAAAAGTTAAGACGCCGTAGAGAAAAGGGAGGGTTAGCAGCCCCAGACCTTCAACTATATGCATGGGCATTAGAACTTAGTCATTCACAAATGTTATTAAAAGTACCTACTGTTTGCAGGATTAGGGGTATGTTTAGTGCCATGCTCAGCCGGGAAGGTTTTGCACAGGAAGGGTTTCTTTTCAAGTTTGGAAATCCCACATTTAAAAAAAAATTGTAACTGAAGGTTCTGCAGGGCCTGGCCAGAACATGGGCCAAGGTCAATATTATTACAAAGATGGGTTACTTCTCAAGCAAGGCGCCCTTATGGGATTCACCAGGGAGCCCGAGTTGGCTCATGGACAGTCTTGCTCTGCCCTTGAGAGAGGCCGGCTTGGCAGTCTGGGGCGATTTGTTCCTTGATGGAGTACTAATCCCATGGAAATCCTTGAGTGCTATAGTCGGCCCTAATCTTTCTAGATTTAAATATATACAAATAGCTAGCTGGACCCGTACACAGGCCACCGCGAGGTCTAAATTCCAACTACGTGGGGGTACTTGGTTAGAATCTCAACTTATTGACAAAACTCCAGCTAAAAAGGAGGTATCACTTTGGTATAATTTAATCTTGGAGGAGATAGACGGTGAATTCCAACAGGCCGAAAATCTCTGGGCAACATCTTTTCCAGACCTGTTGGTGGGAAGCCTTTGGATTGCCTCTTTTAAATTGTTATGGGACATTGTCAAACCAGCATGGCTTCGAAGAAACCATCTTTTTGTAATGCATAGGGCCTACTATTCGCCTCAAAGGCTCTCTAAATTTTCGACAGACCGTCCAGTTTCCTGTGCAAGATGTGGGGCAATTGCAGCATCTGATTTACATATGTTTTATGAATGTCCCCTTTTAACTCAATTTTGGCACTCTATAAGTAGTTTACTTACAGCTAGTTTGGGCTGCCCGGTTATGTTGAATCTGGCCTTAATGATTTTTGGAGTTATGAAGGGGGTCGAGGGCCTCTCAAAAAGTTTGCTTTTTTATTCTATCCTTCTAGCCAGGAGGAAAATCTGCAGGAAATGGAAGGATTCGGCACCTCCCTCTTTTTTCGACTGGCAGGTTTCAATATTGCAGGTTTCGAGACTCGATCTACTAAGATCTGGCAACCCAAATAAAAGAGCGTTTTGGCATCTTTTAAAGTGGGCATAGTTTATGACTAACTTCGGTTTTTTTTTGTGGGTCCCCCCCCCCCCTGGTTGGTCCAATAATTACGCTGCTTTTGGTTATCCCCTTCACCTCTGCTGGCAGAACCCAGACCTGTTAGACTTTGCCTAGGTTGTGGGTACTCCCGTGCAGCAAAATATTACCCCTAAGGTTTCTGTATGTGGGTCTAGGAGAGTTTGACCTCACTAATTGGTAGGCTGGTCCATATCATGCCTTTCATACCAGATGTCTGAGGTAGTGTGTTACTCTTGATGGATTCTAACAATGTGACCAGGGTAGAAAATGAGGACCAAAAAAAATAAGAAAATAAATAATAATAATAAATAAATAAAAAGCCCCTGTTTCCAGGATGCAGGACGCGATACAAATGTAACTGTGATTTTGAAAGCTCTGGCACCCCGAACTTCCTGATCCTGAGGCATATACTCCATAGCACAGTCTACTGTGGTCATTTGTATTTTTATTTGCCAAAAACATTTTATCTTTTTATTTGACAATGAGAAAATAACATACAAAGTGAGATCGCATGTACTCTTATGATCCTTTGCTGTCACCTTAATCAGCATTTATCAATCAATTAATCAATCAGCATTTGTATAGCGCAGCATTGTCACCCCTAGCGGGTATCTGGGCACTGAGGGTGTAATTTCTCTGTCGCAAACCAGGTCTTGAGTTCCGTCTGAAGTCCGCCATGGAGGGTGTTGTCCATAGGTGGAGAAGCAGGCCACTCCAGGTCTTGGCAGTGATCTAGGAGAAGTAGTGACTCCTGCAGCGGCTGCAACAGATGTGTTAGGTGTCAGCGAGGGTGAATGGGGAGGAGCGCATGTGTCTTGCAGGCAGATGGAAGTTCAGTCGATGGTTGATGTGGAACAGTCCTTGAATGGGTAGAGTTTTGTAGGCATGTGTGAGGATCTTGAACTGGCATCTCATGAGGAGTCAGAGGAGGTTTCTGAGGTGGGCGGTGATGTGGGCCCTTTTGGAGAGGTCCAGGCTGCAGTGTTTTGTATGGTCCAGGGTCTTCGGAGCAGCTGGGTGAAAATTTCGATGTAGAGAGCATTCCCGTAGTCGAGGTGGTTGGTGATGAGTGCCTGCATGATGGTCTTTCTGGTGTTGACTAGAATCCATCTGATGATTCTGCGAAGCGTAAAAAGGTTGAGGAAGCAGGAGGAGGCAACTGAGTTGACTTGTTCTTTTATGGTCATTTGGCTGTCGAGGATGATGCCAAAGTTGCATGCATAGCCTATTTGTGTTGGTCCAAGTTCTGCTGGCCACCAGCTGTGGTCCCATATGTAACTTTTCTTCCTGCAGATCAGTACTTCTGTTTGGTCGGAGTTGAGCTTGAGGTAGTTGTCTCTCATCCATTTGTCTACATTGGTCATGGCGTTGCAGAAGTTGGTTTTGGAGTTGGACATGTCCTCGGTGAGTGAGAGGATTAGTTGACTGTTGTCTGCGTAGGACATTATTTTGAGTCCATTGGATCTGACGGCATCTGCAAAGGGGGTCTGGTAGATGTCAAATAGGATGGGGCTACGGGATGATCCTAGGGGTACACCACATATGATGTCCTTGGGTGTGGAGGTGAACGGAGGCAGTCAAATGCTCTGTGTGCGTGCTATGAAGAAAGAGGCGATCCACTTGAGGGCGTTTTGCTGTACGATGGTGTTAGAGAGTCTATGTTGGAATGAAAATATTTTCACTGTCTTTGCTTGTGCCTTATTCGAAGTGAATTAGAATTCACGGCACCTTGTTATATTTGGCTGACATTTTGAACAATGATCGAAACGAATCCTTGCTTTCTCGAGAAATGGCCTGTGGTAAGTTTTGTTTCTTTAAGGCCGGGCCTTGTTTTGCTTATGAATACACTGTTCTTATTAGCGCTCGCATTTCCCACTAGATAGAGGCCTTCTCCCACTAGTCTTGTGGTGGGCATGGACAGAGTGACCTTGGGTAGGAGATAGTGTGTGCCCGGCCTCATAGTCGAAACCTATCCTACTGTACTTCTTTGTTTAGCTGCATCTGCCTGGAAAATTGGGCGTGCCTTCATTGGTTCTGAATTGTACATAATGTATCTCCATGTTTGCTGATGTCAGTCCCTCTGCAGCACACCTAAGATACTGGGCAGACTGAGCTCCACACGAGTGTATCTGAATAAATATATATTGGTTTGCATTCTCTACTGTCTGACCTACTTTTAATTTGGTATAGAAGGCTGAGAGGTGGACGTGAGTGACCCAGGTGACCCTAAGTGGGCCACTTCCTTCAGTTGGTGCCCGAACAGGGACTCCTTCAGGTGAGTGACCCATCCCCTCCCGCAGACGGGTGGGGAGGTTGGGGCAATCGTCGGGTCGGATGGACGGGTCAGGGATCCCTGCATGAGAGAGTTCCTGTACTCGCAGATGCCCCTTCTGTCCCGCCGGACGGTACCTTGCCCAGTGGTCATCTCGATTGGAGTCCTGAACGGCAAAACCCTTGGATCTAACCGTTTGGTCTGAAAAGTCTGCAGTGGAGAATACATTTGTTTGACCTGCTTATATCAGTTGAGTTTTTTTTTTTTTGTGGATATGGTACCATTTTGGTTTGTATTTGATACAGTCTGAGGACCGTCTTTGGGATCAAAGCACTGGCAAGTGCTTTGCCAGGCAAAATAACTAATCCCTTTTGAAAATGCCTGGAAGTAGTCGATTCTTTGTTTTTTGTTGTCTCTATTGTTCTGCAGATGCTCAATTGGAAGAAGCTCAGCAGGAGCCACCAGAAGGCACTCCTAATTTTCATATGTATGTGAAACATGGTATTGGCGCTATTATGTTTAATACATTATGGCACAAATATACGAGGGACAATGCCGAGTTGAAGTGGCTGTGGACGGGCACTTTTGATGAATAAAAAATTGTTTTTTTACCTGAAAAATTGTTTGTGAAAAGAAGTAGGCAGTCTATGTTTGATTCTCTTCGAATGTGGCAGAAGGAGGCAACACATAGATGATTAAAGATGGAAAAGGAGGCACAAAAGGGTAGAATGAAAACATTGACTCAGAAAGCTGTAGCACATGATAGAGAGAAACAACAGATATGGATTGAACGGGAAGATAGAAGGTTTTGATTAGGTATTTGAAACAAGAAAGTCCCTAAGAACAGTTTCGTGCTGTACAAAATGTGAGACAGTCTATACAAAAATGCTGATAGTAAAATATCCAAAACAAAAGGAACCAATGATGCTACAATGTCAAAAGACTACACTACGCATGAGAGTTGCAATATTAAAAAAATTAACAATAACAAATCATATATTGCAAGGTGGAATTTATTCAATACAATACCATAATATACATATGTCATAAAAACATTTCACTAAAAATATATCATTGTGTAAAAAAAGTTGCCGACGCAGCGCTTCGGTATTTGGTTAACACCTTCTTCAGGTAAGTTTTTCTAGATAGTGAAAAACATACAATTAATAACTTTTTTCTCAGCATTTTTGTATAGACTCTCTCACATTTCATACAGCACGAAACTGTTCTTAGGGACTTTCTTGTTTCAAGTATTATCCCCTGTCCCTGATTGGACCAAAAGGAAACCTCCCACTCTTTCTCTACTTTGATTACATGTTGACAAATCTTATGTGGCCCAAGAAGAAAATGATACTTTCTTAGCGGAGTTATTAGAAAATAGACCCCAACCTCTGGACGCCCCACAGAAGATATATCCCCCTGTTCCATCGCCCTCACAGCCACCTGTTACTGTTGCTTCCTCTGTCTCTGTTCCTGTACCTACTGCTGCTTTTTCGACTGCCGTGGCATTGGCTCTTTCTCTTCTTTCCCTTCTTTCTGCTGCCTTTCCATCTGCAGCAACTGTGACTGTTAGCACCCCCTTCACGCCCATTGTTTCAGCATCTTTCTCTAGAGCTTTTTCTCCTGTGACGCAGCCCTCACCATCGTCGGTACCTGTCGCTCCGGTTGCCTCTCATTCCCTGGTTTTTCATCATACGGTTTCCTTGAGTGATGGGATGCCTGTGTGCGGATTTGGAGATGCAGATTGGGTAAAGTTTAAAGCGTGCATGGGTTCATATGTGCGATCTGAAGTGTGAGATACAAAGAAAACGGTAGTGGCTAACCAGGCTGTGCAGTGGGCCCGAAACCCCATTTATGGTGTGGAAGATGTGTGGAATGTGATGAAAGAATATGATCCCTTTATACTACAACATGCCCGTAGCAACATGCCCCTAAGCATATATCTGCTACTCTGATTAGTCTTTGGGAGCAGTGTTTTAAAGATGAGGCACCGCAGATTTTATATGATATTAAAAACCTTGTATATGTTAGTAATATGGCGCCTGGTCAAGTTTTTGGGAGCGTTCCAACATTGATTGCTTATAGGGGAAGGCTGCTTGAGAAAAGCCCCATTAAGTGTCTCAGTTTCCGATAAAAGAGGTTCATTGTATATATCACCCTTAGATGCTCGAAGTAACAGATGGTCGTGGTAATGTTACTCGAGCGGCAGTGGCGGCCAGGTTTCAGGAGCAATGGGTTTATACTTTGTGTAAAAGAAGTGAAGTGTTGCCTCTTAAGACCCAATTACCCGACCCTAGGAAAAATCCTTCTGCATATTATAAAACATTGACTGAAGCTGCCTCTTCAACAGTAATGACACTTGCAGATATTGAAATGTTCTTTGGTTTATTGGTTCTGGTTGATATTTGGAGGCAAGTGCATGCATCAGATCATGTTGCGGAACTGGGTGGGACATGGGATCAAATCAAAGTATGGGATCAGGAAAGGAAGCCTGGTGAAAAGCCTAGGGCAGAGATACTTGCTTTGCCAAGTCGCATTATCACGTATATGCATTCTCTCATTCAACCGAGGAAGGTTGATTGGGACAAGTAGAAGAAAGATGAGAGTGTGTCTGATTTTTTCACAAGGTTTGAAGATGTGTTTCTGGATTATGGTGGGCAGGATCTGTCGATTGAGGGAGGTGTCTGGTTGTTTGTTAATAGATTTGTTTCCAATTTGGCTCCGGAGATTGCGGCTCGATTGCAGGCTTCCAAAAGCACTTGGTCTACCTCTTCCCCTTCTGGTATTTTGAATTTGGCACAGTATTAGGAGCACAGGGAAAATAAGGAAAAGGAGAGGACAGAGAAGAAGCACAAGGATTTGAAGACAAAAGTGTTGTTGTAGCAGGTTTCTAAAGGGAATGATAGAGGACATTGTGGTTTGGCACAAAAGCTTCCACGCATGAGCAGGCAGCGGAATACTAGGCCTTTGGGGCCGAATCAGTGTCTGTATTATAAGGATGAGGGACACTGGCGTAGCGAGTGTCTCGTGTTGTTGCAGAATGTGGCAGTCCCTAAAGGACGATGTTCTTGTGGACTGGATCAATGGAGCTGATGAGGCAGACAGGCCTCAACATGCTGCAGCCTCACAGGGTTGTTATGCTAATAATTACTTTGATGACCCTCAAGCAGACAGTACTATCATAGTGATTATGACACAGATGAGGTACCAGGAATGTCTTAAAGCTAGGACAGCCACTAACAGAGTGAGGGACCAGTTCCGATACCTGTAGATCAGCGCGGGCTTTACATTACTGCGGATTTCCATGGCTCGGCTAAGGATTTTTTGGTAGATCAGGTGCAACAAACATTTATATTGCTCATTCTTTGGTCCCTGAGGCGGCTCTGTCAGGCCATAATAATGTTTTGGTAGGTTTCTCTGGTGTGCCGGTTGTAAGCCCCATTTCAAGACCTCTTGCATTGACTATTGGTCCTTTCATTGTGGATTCGCCATTCTTATTGACATTTAATTGTGGAGAAAATTTGATGGGTTTGGATTTGTTGAAGAAATTGCATGCTACGATTTATTGCTCCCCGGCAGGTGTTTAAATGACAATAGGTCTGATTTGGTGCGCACTAAACAGTGTCTGTCTAAAGATGCACCCCTTCCTGTTGAATTTAAAGATATGCCACCCACTTTGTAGGCAACAGGCGACACAGATGTGGGACTGTTACAGATACCGTTGGTTTTGATCCAAGTTAAAGACAATGCTATTTTGCCTCATATCCCCCAGTATAAAATCTTGCAGGCAGGAGAGTGAGGCTTATTGCAAATTGTACAGGATTTGATTGAGAAAGGTATGGTTGAGGAGACAACTGCAAATATTTGTAATAGTCCTATTCTACCCATTCTTAAAAGGACACCTTCTGGTTCCTTTGATGATCATGAAGATGTTTATAGTTTTGTTATTGATTTGAATGAAATAAATAAAATAGTATTTCCCCAATTTCCTGTGGTCCCTGACATTACCACTGATTTGACAATGGTTCCTTCCACTGCCAAATTCATTTCTGTCATTGACTTGAAAAATCCATTCTTCAGTGTTCCTATCCATCTCCTATCCATCCAGACAGCAGGTATTTGTTCAGTTTTACACAGGGCTGGCGGAAGCTTTAGATTCTATAGAGCTTCTCAGGGCTATACTGAGAGTCCAGGTATCTATAGTCAAGCTTTAAAGACACAATTGGATTCGCTTCCCACAGGTAATGTATTGCTTTAGTATGTTGATGACCTTCTCTTCGCTTCTGACTCAGAATAAGGTTGCAGGTTAAATTGTAGTTGCATTTGGCAGCACAGACATAAAGTTTCCCTTTCCAAATTTCAGTATTGTCGGCAGGTGGTCACCTATTTAGGTCAGGAAGGAGGATAGGAGATTGACTTCAGAGCACATCAGTACCATTGTCAAAATGCCTATCCAACAGACTCAGAAAGATGTGCTCCTTTTTGTAGGTATCACTTCCTACTGCAGGAAGTGGATACCTAACTACTCCTTGCTAACTAAACCCTTGCTTGGACTAACCACCAACGATTTGCATGACCCCCTTCCTTGAATGCCTGAATGTCAGCAGTCTTTTGAGCAATTGAACTGCGCTTTGTTCGCTTCCTGTGCTTGACACTCCCAACTATGATAAGCCGTTTGCGTTGTGCGTCCACGAGACAGCTAATTGTGCGCTTTCTGTTTTAACACAACAATTTGGAGATAAGCAATGGCTGTGTGCTTATTTCTCTGCTGTTCTTGACCCTGTCGCAAGAGCCCTCCCGAGCTGTCTAAGAGAGGTCCCGGCTGTGGCTGTCTCGATAGGACAATCGGCTGTACTCATGCTTGATACTGTTCTCACAGTCATGGTATCTCATGCTGTGGATACACTTTTGAATAAGAGTAAGGCACAACACCTCACCAGTGCACGTCTCACAGGTTATGAATTAACATTGTTCGCCAAACACATCATGATCAAAAGATGTACCACTCTGAATCCAGCCACGTTAATGCCCCTCTCTTCTGAAAATGATGAAATTGAGCAACATGATTGTATATTCCGGACAGAAGAAGAGACAAAAGGACAGGTAGACTTGACTGATGTTTCCTTATCTGTCCCACAAGGGGATCTACATGTTGATGGCTCTTGTTTCAAATTACCAGATGGCACTACAACTGCTGCTTATGCTATCACCACATTGCGAACAGTCGTAGAGACATCACGAGTCCCTTACCAGTCAACCCAAGTAGCTGAGTTAGCCGCTCCTATTCGAGCTTGTGAATTGAGCGAGGGACTGGTTGTCAATATTTATACTGACAGCCAGTATGCCTTCGGGTTCGCGCACAATTTTGGGCGACTCTGGGCTGAGAGAAAGTTCCTTACTTCCCATGGCGCAAAGATTCTACATGGTCACCTTATATTGAAGCTTTTGTCTGCTTTGATACTCCCTAAGAAGTTGGCAATAGTGAAGTATAGCACCCATGGGAAAGTTACTGACGATGTATGTAGAGGCAACAGCTAAGGAAATGGCAAGGACTAAAATGAACAGATGTTTGTAGCAGGCCCAGCTAGATGGGTGCCTGAAGTTACCATGTTTGAGTATACACTTGAGAATGTGAAGGAGATACAAAGTGAGGCCACAGTAGAAGAACTAGCAACATGGCAAGAAAGTACAGCACAATTGAACGATAAGGGATGTTGGATTGATAACTCAGGGAAACAGAGATGAATGTTGCCAGATGCATATGTTCTTCCTGTGGTCACAAAGGCCTATGGCCCAACCATATCAGCCCTAAAGGTATTTGCAAGTTGTAAGACTCCGTATGGCTGAATGACAACATTTCGAAAACAGATGCACATGTAGTGAAGTATTGTATGGTATGCATGATGCACAATCCTGGAAAAGGTACCCCTACAACACCCGGTAATTTTGCACCCCTTACTTTCCCCTTTGAGGTCCTCCAGATGGACTACATAGAACTAGACAGGTGTAATAATTTGAAGTACGTGTTGGTGATTGTTTGTGCTTTCAGTAAATGGGTTGAGGCCTATCCCACTAAGGACAATACAGCTGTTAATACTGCAAAGGTACTCCTGAAGGAGTTCTTTACTCCTTTTGGTTTGACTAGTTTGATCTGGAGTGATAACAGAAGTCATTTTAATTCTAAGGTAGTACAGCTGACTTGTGATGGCTTGAGTATCAAACAAAAATGTCATGCTGCTAATCACCCACAGTCAGGAGGTTTGGTTGAGAAGTGCAATGGTACTCTCAAACTAAAGTTTGCTAAAATTCAGGAGACCGCAGGGTTACAGTGGCCAGATGCTTTACCAATCAGCACTTTTATCAATAAGAACAACGGCACATTCTAGGACAGGATTTTCACCGTATGAGGTCGTGTTTAGACGTCTGAAAAATGTCTGGGGCGTCCGCGCCCTCGTAGGTTCTCCTATATTGAGTATCCATTGTTGATAGACTATCTTTGTCAGTTAACTGAAAGTTCGCATTCTATTCACCAAAAGGTCTGGGAAGCCCTTCCAGCTAAACCAGAGAGTCCCGGACACGATATCCAGCCTGGTTATTACGTGATCGAACTTCCAGCGGAAGAAGAGTTTGGAACGACGATGGAAGGGATCAGAACAGGTCATCATATCCTCTTAAAATCAGTGACCAGAAGAACTGGAAGCATGCCAGCCATTGCCGCAAGGTCCCTCTTCCTCTGCCCTATGGCGAATGGGTGAAGGAGGGAGTCAGGGACTCCCAATGTGAGCTGGTACCCCACTTTGTTCCTTTTAGTGACGCAAGGTTGACCTGGACCAAAACATATTAGGAAAATGATGAAGTATTGAATGCATTGGTCCCTCCAGAAATATGAGCTATTAAGGAGCCGCTGTTTGTTGATCCAACAGTGCCTGGGGCTGCCAGGTACAATTTGCGTCCTCTGTTATGGAACGATGCACAAAAAGAGAAGTCGGATTATATAGGGATGGACTGTGAAAGTCTGGTGTACTTTGCGATAGTACCAACGGAATTAGTTTAGGGTGATGTGAGATTTGAGCATTGTTTTGAGCATTGGACAGGATAGCTCAAAAGGTATCCCTTTGGGGTACGTTATCCTGATCGACGATGGACAGCACGAGCTTAAGACAGAGCAAGCTCCATCGCATGTGCTCAAGAGCGCCAACGTATTGATGAACAATAGGAGCCTGTAGGACACAAGAAAAACGTACCTTTATTATCATTTTTGTTGCATTTCCCTCCTTGCTAAATCATGCATCCCTTTGGTCGGCATATTACTGAGGAGGAACAGGCATTTGCACCACTGCGTTTAATAAGGGGTTGGTCGACAAACAGTAAAATAGTATGCATACTAATTGTTGTGATTGCACAAGCGACAATATTTGGATTATTCATAGAGGAGAAATTTCCTGTACATTCCTTGGTAGGTACTACTACCACTCCCCCTGAACCCATTTTTGTTACTCTAGCCCCACACAAAGAAGCGCATAGGCAGTCTACATCAACAATGTACTTATACGCATGTTGCATCATGCTCTTAATGTGTCGAATACGACTAATTGTTGAGTTTGTGGGTTGCTCCCTTCAGTCACTCATAAGAGCGATAATTTATTGTCAATGCCACTGTCATACACTGGAAGCTGTGAGGGTAGGCAGGAATTGTTTTGACTGGTGTATTTCCAATATCTACTTTCTATTCTGGGTATGACGTCCATTGATTCTCACACTGCAAATTAATATTTACGCTTCTATCTAGAGTTTACCCCCCTAGGACCAGCAGGACAAGGGACTCTATGGACACTGTAGTCAAAGTCATGTTTTAAAACGTACCAAAGAGTTAAGGATAATGCCTGGTTTGGCATGGAAATGGCTGATTTCCAATGGTTTAACACTTCTGAGTAATTTCAATCCTTCTGAGTTCAAAATATTACTAAAGATAAACCGATACCTGTGTCAGTGGTCAATACGACAGCAAGCTTTTGTGTCCAGGTGACTGGGGAGATAAAGGTAAGGGAGAGTAAATGTAACTTCACCTACAAGCTGAATACGACTAATAGTCCGTCTTAGATCCTGTCCCATAATGTCTATTTTGTCTGTGGGTCACAAGCTCACATCTGGCTCCCGAGGGGATGGTCAGGTACATGTTATCTCTCTTTCCTTCTGCCCCCTGTATATGTATGTATGTATGTATGTATTGCCTATTTGTATAGCGCAAACTGTCACCCAAAGGGTATCCTGGTGCTTTGACTTTTCCAGACCAACAAACAGTCACGATATTACATTGCCCTGGGGAACAGATGGGACTTCAAGCCTTTCTTAAATTAGACAAATTCCCCAATGCTCCTTACGACCACTTGGCTGCAGTGTAACCAAAGGAACGTCCGCCCATTCGTATCCTCCGGATCTTAGGAACTGTAGCCAGACATGCCGATGAAGATCGCAAAGGTCTGGAAGTCGAGTACCAGGAAAAAAGCTCTTGCAGCGGGACAGGCCCCTGGCCATGAAGGGCCTTGAACACTATACAAGATGATTTAAAACAGATGCACTGGTGGACCGGCAGCCAGTGGAGGTCCTTAAGCGCCAGGGAAGAAGAAGCCGAGCGCAATCGAGAAAGGGCCAGCTTAGCTGCCCTATTCTGAATGCGCGGCAGTCTTCCGATCAAGATGCCTGGGGCACCCAGAAGCAGTGCGTTGCAGTAGTCAAGCCTACTGAGAATGATACTGCCCACTACCTCTGGTCTGGCTTGAGCCGGGAGCATAGGGAGAATCTTACGGGGAATGCGGAGCAGCATCATACATGTGATATGACTGTTTAATTTACAAAAGCATTGAGCTGCAAATTAGGTCCAAACATAACGCCCAGATTACGAGCGGAATCTGCTGCCACAACCGTACCCTGGAAAGAAGTGGGCCAAAAATCCACGAGCAGAGGCCGAGGAATACGGTCCGTAGAGCAATGCAGCACCTCGGTTTTGGAACCGTTAAACTGGAGTGAGTTAAAGCGCAACCAGTTGCGGTGGCTGTCATGCAGCGATGAAAGGTCTCCTGAGACACGGCCTCTCGGCCTTCCAAGGAGAAGATGAGATGCGTGTCATCAGCGTAATTCATAACTGAGATCCTGAATGACTTAATCAGCTTAACTAAGGGGCGGAGGTAGAGATTAAATAAAATAGGACTAATAGCCGACCCCTGAGGTACCCCTTGCCCCACTTTTTTTATGCCAGATTTGTAAGGCGGTAGGGCCACTACCTGATGTCGGTCCTGAAGATAGGAGACCAGCCAATCTCTAGCCAGACCAATCACCCCAGCTTCCTCCAATCTGCTAATGAGAATGGTGTGGCTGACCGTGTCGAACGCGGTCGACATATCTAGCAGCACTAAAAAGGCTGCTCGACTGAGTCGACACGCGAACGAAGATCATCCAGGACAACCACTAGTGCAGATTCGGTGCCGTGAGCAGGCCTGAAGCCGAACTGGGCCACATCCAGCCAGGTGTTAGCTTCCAAAAAACTGGACAGATGTTTAGTGACGCACCTCTCCAAGATCTTAATGGGAAATGGAAGCAACGAGATTGGCCGGTAGTTCCCCAAACAAGAGGGGTCCAATGTTGCCTTCTTCAGGAGAGGAGAAACCACGGCCAATTTCCAGCTGTCCGGGACCGTAGTGAGGGATTGACAGCAGGTGGCAAACAGAGGAAAAAAAAGTTCCTATTGAAACACCTTCCCGAGTCTATGAGGCAGCGGGTCCATGGGAGAGCCTGAGGACACCCCGTTTGCCTGTTGGCCAAACTCCTCATATAGAGGGAGGGGAAAGCTGTCAAGCCGAGCCCGTTCCATCACAACCTCAGGGGTCCCCGGAATAGATAGAAGAGCCAGGTCCATCGAGAGCTGAGGGCAGGGGGAAGCTGGATCAGAGAGCCCACTCAAAATGGTGGCAATCTTGTCCTCAAAGGCCGCTGCCAAGGAATCGCAGAGGGACTGAGAGGCCGGGATGCTATTGGCAACACAGGCCGGATGAGAAAGATCCTGAACAATTTTAAACAGGGTATGAGACTTGTGTACTGCCTGGGTCAGCGTGTCCTCGAGAAACTTGGTTTTGGCGCATTTAATTTGCGCTTTATAGCACAGGAGGGCCTGTTTATAACAGGCTTTGTCTGACTATAGGTAGTGCTTCCTCCAAGCTCTCTCTGCCTGCTTACACCGCAGTTTCTGTTGGAGAAGATCTTTAGAATACCAAGGCATGGCGAGTTTAGGCCTAACCCTCGCTTTCCGTAAGGGTACCATTTTATCCAGGCATTCAGTAATTTGCTGAGTGAGACGCATGTAGCTCTCATCCACGTTTCCTCCCAAGATAAAGCCTCCAGATAACAGGGAAGGGAGGCTCGACTGTTTCAGAAGTCTGGACCATTGCCTACTAAGGTTGGTTGCTCCCATCTTATCGCTCCCCAGCGAATTGGCAGGGAGAGATAAGGAGAAGTGAACCAAGGCATGATCAGTCCAGCTTTGAGAAACTATATCCCTGATTATAACCTGATTCTCCAATGCAAAAACTAAATCAAGGGCATGACCCTTGAGGTGTGTCTGGGATAGCACCAGCTGTTGTAAATGTAAATTACCACAGGCCTGGCACAGATCTCTAAAAGCTGAGTCCAAAGGCCCATTAGGCCAGAGGTTAAAATCCCCCAATATTAATAGCCTAGCATGAGAGTTGGACAGATCATAAATAAGATCTACCAGCTCAGGTAGAGCTGACAAGGCATTTCCAGGGGGCCTGTAACACAGCAACCCGGAATGCAAAGCACCCCCCTGACCTTTTAAGGAAAAACCCATAAGTTCAAAGCCTAGCACTGCCTTAGTCTCCAGCAGAGAAAGGTCCAATGTGTCCCTAAAAATAAAGCCAACTCCCCCCCTCGACTCCCTACTCGAGGGTTATGTCTAATTTTATAGCCCGGTGGGCAGGCCAAGCCTAATTCCACCTCACTATCAGCCCTAGTCCACGTCTCTGTCATGAAAAGCACATCTAACCCATGTGTTTCTATGAGGAGAGAGATTTCCACATGGTGCTTGCTAAGAGATCTAACGTTAAGCAAGCCACATGACAACATCCCCATGCAGCTGGTAGTGGTAGCTGGCTTACCAATCGAGGTGAAACGCTGATCTAATCGCATGAGCTCCTCCCTAGAATATACTAAACGGGAAGAGTCAGGAAAGGCAGCATGACCGGCGCTGGTCACGACCTGTGCGCGAACGGGCGCAAATGGGCTTACCTCTGGCGCACCTCCGGCACGCACACGGCGCGTCCGCTGCGCGCCGATGCTGCACGCTTGAGAACTATGCATCTTAAGTAGCCGTAAGCGTGTGAGTCCTACAAGGAGACCTCTAGCCCCACAACCAATATGGCGCCCGCAAATCGACAACCACCTGGTTTCCCCCACCTAAGATGGCGGCCTGAATCGCCGCGACGCGGTGGGCAAAGAGTCCTGGATCGCCCTATATCCCGAAAAATACGGGGTGGCAAAACAATTTTAAAGTGCAGGTAAGAAACTAACTAAAATTATCACCCCCAGAGTAACAAGGATGAGGAAGGCGCCTATATTCGCAATTAGAGTTGTTGAAGGGGTTATCCATACAACTGAGGGTATAATGACAAATATCACTGCTGAGCTCCAGCCTACGAGATTAGTCACTTTGCAGAACCGGATGGTGCTAGACTTTATACTTGCAGATAGAGGAGGGGCCTGTTGCATCATTGGCAGCAGCTGTTGTGTTTATATACCTGATCACGCTCCCAATGTTTATTCATCTATACAAAAATCACATAAAATATAGGCTGAAATGCACCAAGAAGTAGGTACTTGGATGCTGGTGGGGTGGATTTGGAACACGCTAACATCCTGGGGTTTGAAGATCCTCCTTTTCTTGGCTGTGGTGGCCGATATCTTCTTTACATGTTTCCTCGGCATACAATGTCTCCCAACTTGTTTCTCCTAGTGTGTCAATATCCTCACTCCCAAACAGAAAATATCAATTCATGATAATAATGCTGCGCTTATGATGCAAAAGGATATTGAGGATTTTATGCAGATTGATGAAGGTATTTTTGAGACTACATCTTTCCTTGCAGCCTCCATCCCTGATACTGAATACATTAACTGCTCCTAATACTGATGCTCCTTTGTCCTCGAAAATGTTATATTTTCGTTGATCATTTCCTAAAATAGTTAGCTCATGCTAAAAGGAGGGTCTGTTGGAATGAAAATGTTTTCACTGTCTTGGCTTGTGCATTATTCTATGTAAGTTAGCATTTGCTGCACCATTTTATGTTTGGCCGCCATTTTGAACCATGATCGAAACTAATCCCTGCTTTCTCGAGAAACGTCTTGGGGTATGTTTCGTTTCTCCAAGGTTGGGCCTCGCTTTGCTAATGAATACACTGTTCTTATTAGCACACACCTTTCCCACTAAATAGAGGCCTTCTCCTACGAGTCTACTGGCGGGCACAGACAGAGTGACCGTGGGTAGGAGATAATGTGTTCCCGGCCTCAGTGTCGAAACCTATCCTACTGTACTTCTTTGTTTAGCTGCATCTGCCTTCATTGGTTCTGAATTGTACATAATGTATCTCCATGTTTGCTGATGTCAGTCCCTCTGCAGCACTCCTAAGAGACTGGGCAGACTGGGCTCCGCTCAAGTGTATCTGAATAAATATATATTGGTTTATATTCTCTATGGTCCGACCGACTCTTCATTTGGTATGGAAGGCTGAGAGGTGGCATGAGTGACCTGGGTGACCCTAAGCGGGCCACTTCCTTAATCTATTGACAAGAGTGTGGTGGGAGACAGGGTTAAACACAGCAAAGAGGCTGAGGAGTATCAGGGCCACAGTTTTTCCGTGGTCGAGGAGAGTTTGTCTGTGGCAGTAATCAGCATTGTCTTAGTGCTGTCGTTGGCACAGAATCCTGATTGTGAGGAGTCGAGTAGGCAGTTTTGATTCAGGTGTTTGTCGAGCTCTTGCTTGATGGCTTTCTTGGGTACTTTGGGTAGGTTAGCAGGGAGACAAGTCTGTAAGTTTTTTAGATCGCTGGGGTCGCCAGAGGGTTTCCTTAGGGGGATCTGACCTCTGTGTGTTTTCATATGTTCAGGAAGGTTGCTGTGGAGATGGAGGAATTGAGGATGCTGGTGAGTTCTGTGCTGATTAGGTTGGTTCTGAAGTTGAAGAGATGTTAAATGGTGGGGCAGGGATCGGTGGACGCCCCGGAGTGGATGGGCAACATGACGGCAGTGGTAATCTGAGTGGTGGGCGGAGACCAGGTGATGATCGTTCGGCTGGTGTTCGTTGGTTGGTTGAGGTTTTGAAAGATGAGAGAAGTGGGTTGGGGGCCAAAGTTGTTGTAAATGGTGTCAATCTTGTTGTGGAAGTAGTCTGAGAGGGTGTCGCAGAGTTCTTGGGAGAATAGGATGGTGTTTTCTGTGGCTGTCGTGTTAGAGAATTCCTTGACTATTTTGAAGAGTTCCTTCATGTGGTTAACCGTGGTATCTATGCGGGCAGTGATGGCTGCTCTCTTTATTTCTTTGATCCGCAGGTGGTAGTTTGCTTTGTGAGCGACTGCTTGAGGGGTTCTTGGTGATGCATCATCGCTTCTCGAGTTAGTAGTAGTTGCACTTGGGGGTTCTGAGGTGTACCAGCTGGCTTGTTTTGAGGTTTCGATATCTTTTGCTGGTCTCGAGTCTGTCGATGCATTTGGTGATCCAGGCAGAAAAATTGTGGATGACCTGGTCAAGGTTTGCCGAATCTTCAGGTTGGGTGGTGCCGAGGGTCTGTGTCTACTGAGTACCGGTTACCTTGCCCCCACTCCGACTGGACGAGCTGTGGTGCTTGGCGATGATATGCTGTGTATCCGAGATGGTGAAGTGAACAATGGTGTGGTTGGTCCGGGTGAGTTCTATGACGTGTCTGAATTTGATTCTGTCGCTGGAGGAAAAAAATTGAGTCAAATGTGTGTCCGTCATTGTGCAAGCGTTCGGTGACCAGTTGGGTGAGGCC
This sequence comes from Lissotriton helveticus, assembly GCF_964261635.1. NCBI lineage: Eukaryota > Metazoa > Chordata > Amphibia > Caudata > Salamandridae > Lissotriton > Lissotriton helveticus. The sequence goes on along the minus strand of NC_136069.1, from coordinate 457,009,822 downwards.
AATGTTGTTAAAGTTCTCCAGGAAAGTGATGGAGTTGGCATCACTGGGGCCAGCGATGTGCAAATTGAATTGCCAAGCAGGATGTAGTGGCAACGTTGATGGCTAGGGAGGCAATGTGGTTGGAGATGGCGTTGCAGAAAGCTGGTCTGGGTCCTGGAAGTCTGTATGCGAGGGTGCCTCTTAATCATGGTCTTAGCATCGATCTGTAGTCAGAAATTGAGGTGTTTCGTGAGAGATGTTGAGTCATCAACGGTGAAGGTGAATTTGATTGTTTTCTTTAAGATTATGGTGATGCACCCACCTTGTTTGTTGTTATGGTCTTGGTGTATCATCTTGTAGCAGTCGGTAATGGCAGTGGCAATGTCGTGATTCGAGGAGTGGTTGAGCCACATTTTGGTGATGAAGGCAAAGTCAGGTGAGAGGGTGGTGATGGTGTCCCATATTTATGTGGCGTGTTTGCAGAGGGAGCATTGAGCAGGATGCATTGGAGAATTTTTGGGCTGTTCCTAGTCTTCTGAACGGAAGTAGTTTGGGGTCCAGTGGTGGTTCTGTGCAGCAGGAGAAGCAGCAGCGGCAGCATGTGAAGTGTCCTTTGGTTGATCACAGAGAGGATGTGAAGCAGCCGTTGTTTCAGTGCATGGGGTCCAGGGCCAGGTGCTGCTTGGTGAAGTACCAGGGAATGGTGGGCAGACCAGGGTTCCTGGTGTTTTGGGCTTGCCTTTGGTGCACCATCAGGGATCTTTGAGAACAAGACTTCCATATGGGAGAACAGCTGGTGACCAGCAGAACTCAGATCAACACCCACACCAATAGACCATGCATGCAACCTTGGTATCATCCTCAACAGCTAAATGTCCATGAAACGACAAGTCAACACAGCTGCCTCCTCCTGCTTCCTCATCCTTCGCATGCTTTGCAGAATCTTCAGATGGCTTCCAGTCAACACCAGAAAGACTGCCACGCAGGCCCTTGTCACTAGCCCCCTCAACTACGGCAATGTTCTATATGTCGGAATTTCCACCAAGCTCCTCCTAAGACTCCAGACAATACAGAACACTGCAGACAGACTCATCCTGGACCTCCTTAACGGACCCAGATTCCCCCACCTCAGAAACCTCATTGGTCACTGGTTACTCACTAGAGCTGTGCAGCTGCCTCTGTAAGTAGTCCTGGGAGGTGGGAGTGGCTATCAGGGAGGTGGGAGGGTGGGGAGTGAGAAACACTGGGAGTGGGCGGGTGGACAAATCTGTCCAGTGTAGAACAAGCCCTTGTCACCAGCCGTCTCGATTTCGGCAATGCTCTCTACTTTGGAATTTCCACCTAGCTCTTCTGAAGACTGGAATCTGCCAGGGTGAGTGGTTCTCCCACAGCAGGATAAAACAGGAGGCTTTGGAACTACAAGCAGAGTACCAGTCTAGTTGAGTTAGGCAGGAGGAACGGCACAAAAGGTCAAGGGATACTCACTAGAGCCATGCAGTGGCCTCCTTAAAGTAGTCATGGGAGATGGGAGGGGTTGTTAGGGAGGCTAGAGGATGGGGAGCGGGTAAATGGGGGGAGCAGGTTGGGTGGCCAAAGCAGTTGGTGAAGAACAACAAACCAAAGACCAGTGGAAAAAAAAGTGTGCAAATTCAAAATAAAAGTATCAAAGGAAGAACCGAAAACTACTAATCAAATAAATTCCATTTATCAGGCAAGGCTATCTGGGAGCTATGGTGAATGGTCCTCCGGCAGTAGGATCGAACAGGAAGATTTGGGAGGAGGGGCAGAGTCCCAGTCTTGTGGAGCTAGGCAGGGGGAGAGGCGCAATGACCAAAGGTCAAGGGCTACTCCCTTCCACGTCCACCCAGGTATAGTATTCTTTCACTGCGTAGAGCCAGGCACTCAGTAAATAAAACCTCAAAAGTAAATAAATATATAGAATAATAAACAGATTCTTTTAAATCATTAATCTGTGCTTTCTAAAAATATAAAAGGGCAGAGTTACAAGAAACTGACACATCTGTAGAGATATGTCAGTTTTCCTGCGATACCCTTGTGCCACCATGGATGCGCTGAATTTACAATACGGCTTGACAGATGCGTCAGAAATTCTGACGCATCTATTTGCGCAAATGTAACGCATTGCGGGACCCGTGTCACATGCATGATTCAACTCCAGCAATGCATGTTGAGGCCTATACTTATTGTACTGTGTCACTCCTTACACCTGCTTCAAGCAGGCGTAAGGTTTTAACGCAGTGGTGTCCTAGAAGTGGAGTAGTGAAATCTTGTAGATTTCACTACTTCACTTCTACGAGGCTTTCCTGCATGGGAACACCCACCCTGCATACATTATACCTTACGCAGGTATAATGTGACGCAGGGCTTTACAACGTGACACATCTCCCTAGATACATCACTTTGTAAATGGGCAGCAACGTGGCACATTGAATATGCCGCCGCTGCGTCACAAAAAGTGACGCAACTGCGGCGCAAAAGTGTTGCAAGGGGCTTGTAAATCTGCCCCAAGGTTGTTATTAATCTGCGTGCATGCCCAGCGATACCAAACACATGGTCGGACCTAAAAAGCAGTCTCAAAATAGAAATCTTTGATCCATTTTATTTTAAGAGCGGAACAGGTCTGAGTTGGATTGCGAGAGGTCAGGCAGAGGTGGAAACTCATAACTGTGTTTACTAATCCTATTTTCATTTCGCTAAACCTCCCTCAGGCGAACACGTTTGAGACTGACACTATCTGCTAGGCGACTATTGATCCAGTAGAAAAGACATTCAACCAATACTTGTATGTTTTGTGTACAATTCGCTTTACAGCAGGAATATGTACACAACAATTGTTTGTTAACTCATATAAGAACCTAGAGAGAAGACTAATTATTTTTGGGACGCTTCTTTTTATTTACGAAATATTCAGTTTTAATTCACAGCCCGACCTTTCATAGCAGATTTTTGGGTGAGAGCCTTCAAAATGCCCTGCTTCATTTAGATTTAGTGAAGTAATTACTTATTGCTAATTCGCCTGTCTTCCTCATCACAGTCCTTGCTCATTTAGACGAAACCTTACCTCGAAGAGAGAGGCAAACGTGTGCCACAGAAGCATTGTCTACCTGACACAGTGAGCCCCACCGACTAAATGGCATGCCCATCATGAATCCAGTGTCGAGAAGTATACCATCAGATATACATTGGGTGCTACCTAAAAATCCCCCAAAACATTGTAGGGGCAGATTTACAAACCCCTTGCGCCACGTTTACGCCGCCTTGCGTCACGCAACAGCGGCGTAAACGTGGCGCTTCCCTGCGAGGCATTTACAACGTGACGCATCTAAGGAGATGCGTCACGTTATAAAGCCCAGCGCCACAATGGGGGCGTTCCCACGCAGGGTGGGCGTTCCGGCGCCTGTGTGCCTCGCAAAAGTGCCTGCCTGAAATCTACAAGATTTCATGCAGGCACTTCTGCGACGCTGCTACGTCAATTCCTTACGCCTGCCTGAAGCAGGCGTAAGAACTGACGCAGCATGTTAAGTATTGGGCGGCCCAGAGCATTGCTGGAGTTGCGTTGCGCTTGCGACGCGACTCCAGCAATGCGCCACCCTTACACCACATGATGCGTCACGCATCTGCCCTTCCTTGCACCATGGTGCGCCGCATTGTAAATGCGGCGCATCTGTGGTGGCGCAAGGAGGGAATTGCATGACGCATCGGTTCTGGCGCATCCTGCTGATTTGCAGAGATGCGCCAGAAGACGTAAATATGCCCCAAAGCTCTTAATAATACGAGGCTAATAATTCCAACCTGTCAGAGGTTCGGTACATGTGTAGCACAGTGCTACTAAAAATACAAAAGGTACAACATATTAGGTATTAGTAAAATCTGTCCAGAGCAGTTTATGTACCTGCTTGGGCACTGGCATTAAACATTAAAGCACAAGCACCCATGCTCATACTATTAGCATAGTAGCTTTTGTTGATTCTACACTTTATTTTAAGATCGGCAGTACCACAGTTCACCTATTAACAGTTTCTAAATCAAAGTGCCTTTTCTTTGACTTGAGAAATTAAACATAGACGTTTCTGGCGCCCTCTTTAAGCTGCTTATATAAACTACCGTGATAAAACGTTGTGATAAAAACAGGAGCTCGGGTTCCACTCGGTTTACCTCATCTCACCGACAGCGCTTATCTGAAGCTATTCATTTGCATTTCATCGCGCCACTGTTTTCACTAGTATTGGTTTGATGAAATCTGATTTTTAAATGCATAAAGCTTTCATGAATAATCAATGGCATATTCAAATATTTAGTCCTTGAAGGCATTGTCGAGCAGAAGAGGAAAATATATAGCTCTTACATCACAATCGTTGTACAGTTAAGCGTAACAGCAATCTATTCTTCATCATTTTGACATAGATTTTGATGTTATTCCCTTCTGACCTTCGTTTAATGGGAGCATATGATTGGCATTCTCTCAGGCTAACAATATTGCCACTTTTACACATCGACATTTAATTCTGTTTTTCCTTTTATAATCAATTAGTTATCAGCTATTCTTGTAAAGTGGCTGCTGTATTTTCCTTACCGGTGATTTAATCGAAAAACGTATACTAGTTCGCCTGACCTCCAAAAATCACCTTATGATATGGAATATGGAGAGCATGAAATTATGATTACATTCCACAACTGCATAGGTCTGTGGTTGAAAAACAATCCGTCCAAGCTATTTGACTAATCCGTTCTGTTCTCTTCATCTGCCCATTATGCGGCTATATGTGAAGGGCCTCATTTATGAGAAATGACACATCGCTGCGTGAAAGCAGCGATGCGTCACTTCTCAGTGCGCCCTCCTTGCGACATACCTGATGCGTCATATTTAAGGTATGCTGCATCATGGCGCAAGGAGTTACAGATACGTCAGTATTTCTGACGTATCTGTAAGCGCAAAAGTGACGCATTGCTGGAGTGTGTCACAAAAGTGACGCAACTCCAGCAATGCGTCCTTTCACATGGGGTAAGCCCCATGTGAAAGTGCCTGCGTCAGTCTTACGCCTGTTGTGAGGCAGGCGCAAAATTTTGACGCAATGGTGTCCTAGAAGTGACACAGTGAAATCTCATAGATTTCACTGTGTCACTTCTACTAGGCTTTTTGCGGGGGAATGCCCCACCTGCATACATTATACCTGGCGCAGGTATAATGTAGCGCAGGGGTTTACAAAATGACGCATCTGCTTAGATGCGTCACTTTGTAAATAATGTGCAACAGGAGGCATGTTTTACGCCGCCGATCGGAAGCGCAAAACTGACTCATGGCCTCATAAATGAGGCCCCAAGTATCTTGTTCTGAAACGTAGTTATTTCTGCTTTCAAAAAACATCCACGGTGTCAAAGAGAAATCTCTGAAAACCCTTTCTTGGAGAAAAGAAAATCCATCGGTTTTCAGATCCCAATAATGTAATTTGAAGATGACGTCAAGATAATCATATCCGCGGACAGCTTTAAATTTGTTTGGGCCCAAATATCAATTACATTCGAATAAATTAACCCCAAACACATTGGAATATGGAATGCACGTTACATAAAGTTCTGAATGACTCAGGGTTGCAGACTCTGGCAGTTGGGACTTTGAGCCAGAGTTGGTGGGTGGACAAGGCGTGGTTGTATTTGTATATCTTAAATAAACCCACTATCTTATGAGGCAAAGATAAGTGTGAGGATTATTGCTACATTGCCAATGAGGATGGGATCGACAAGTACACTCAATGCCTAAACTTTTGTAAACCTACTGGCGAAGAGTAAAAAACCAACCACGTTTTCAGAGCAAAAGATTAAGGGCATGATTCACTTAGGTGCAATTTAGGCCTGTGCAAAATTTGTGTTATGCCAGGGTAACCTTCCATGACTTTGGCAATTTTTAGGGGGTTATGAAACTCACATAATTTGCTCTAGCGTAATTATGCTCAATAACAACAAAATTATGCATAATAGTGCAAAATGATTCTAAGACTCAAAAATTACCGAAACATTCCGTTTCAGTAAAAATCCAACTTAAAAATGTCATTTTGATTTGATTTTCGGTTGCTTGTATTCAAAATACTGCTGCGCGCATTACAATTTATAGTTTTATGGTCAACATGTACCCAAAAGGTGCCCCCAGGTAATAAAATCTTGTTATTTGACTGACCATGTTAACAGAATTGCTGCTCATTTTCAACACACTTTTGCTCAAGTTCATAATTATAGTTTCCCAAATCCAAAATTACCCTTATGGTCCGCTGGAGTGAAAAATCTTCCTGAAATGCTGATCACGTTAAAAACATTTGTCAAAACGGTGTATCTCATTTTTATCCCTGAAATTAAGTGACGTGGCGTAATGACGTAATCTCGGCAATTTCACATCAATTGTGTTGCTTGAAATCACCAAAATTACTTCAATGACGCCAGAGTATTGAAAATGTTGCCCAAGCCTATTAATTTTCCATTAAATGTGTTACGTGATATTCTTGAAATTAAGCTAACGTACCACATTAAGTAATTACATTACATTCACGGAAAAAATTTAGCACAAGCACACAGGAACAACTCAAACTACAGAACATGAGCAGCTACTTTTTAGTGGAGAACCAGAAGACCCATACCCCACAGCCTAGTTCCACATACAAAACAACCCAACTTATATCACTCTCCATGGGTCAGGTACAGAAACTGTAAGATATGTCACTGACACCAACTGTCACCAGAATAAGGAAAACTTTCTGATAGAAGCCTGCAGTCATTTACAATAGTCTGCATGGCACGCACCAAAAGGTTAAGTAATTGGTGAATGCTACACAACAAGAATGTTTTATCACCCACTCCCTTTCTCTCCATTCATGTTTTAGGATTTATGAAGTAAATGGCTAATCCCTCACTTTTTTTGTGCCCTATGCATCAAGGCAAATCAACAAAACCAGGGCAAGAGCATTACTGTGGTCCTGATGCACAACACCAAAGCGCTACTCACATAGGCCACATGACAGGCAAACTCTTCGATCCTGTTGGATAGTCCTCTTATCCACCTAGATATACACTTCTGAAACGTACCATAGAAATGAAGTGCTATATATATACAACTAAAGTACAATGTAATACAATGAACTTTGTTACTTCCAGAATTTTTATAATATCAGTATTTTAAAATTACCCCCTGTAAACAGACTTGCAAAATAGGCAAGTCTGTTTACAGGGGGTAGAATTGGCCCACATAGCCTATTTTCATAAAACCAAGTGCTCCAGCGTATTCGTAGGCCCAATAATACCCCCTGTAAACGTACTTGCCTATTTTTGCAGTCTGTTATTTTAGAAGATAGGCATATTACATATAAAAAATTTTTTTTTGAGTGCAGTTGGGACCATATTAGGTCCTGATGAGTAAAGCAGTGGGGACTGCTTACGAAACATGTCGACCCAGTAGGGCGTAACACCCCCCTACTTAATCCCCTTTTTAATATTTCCAGCTAGGGAAGTGAATATAATTTGTTTTTTTACATTAGCCAGGGAATTTTTAAATGTTTGTATCTTTCATACACCCTACCACTCTCACTACCCCCACCACACATAGCCTATTTTCATAAAAGCAAGTGCTCCCTCGTATTCGTAGGTTGAAGCACGCCCCGCCCCATAGAGAGACGGAAAGACCACTATGATGAAGCATGACACTATGGGATTCTTAGTGTGTGAGGGGTATTTTAAAATCACTTAGTGCTTTTCCTTGCAATTTCTGGGATCAGCAACACTCACTATTTTTTGCATCTCGAAAAATAAAAAACAAAACACAAAAGAATATAGGGTAGAATCATATTGCATGTCCCTCTAACCCATAGGTCTTCAAACTGTGGGGCGCGCCTCCCTGGGGGGGCGCAGCATCCCCTCAGGGGGGGCGCGCACTCCACACCACCACTTCATCGTCCACTGTTGCCTTCAGGCGCCAGTTGTGTGTCTCAGCCTGGCCATAGTCAGAGTGGAGATGCAGGGGCGCTAAGAGGTGAAAAAAACCCAAAGCCTCTTTAACACGTGAAAGGCCTTTTAAAGACCTTTGAAGTACTCGGCGGCCGGCAGCTCAGAAACTGTCTGTGTGTGTGCCACTGGCGAGGCGAAGCAGGTAAGAATCTTATGCTGAGCATAGCTTGACAGCCATTATTGCCTGCATGTTGTATCTGAGATCAATCCATGAATGCCTGCATAGAAAACAAAAATACAGTGTGTGAAACTGCCCTGCACCCTCCTTGTCCCTCAAACCCAGGGCAGAATGTGCATTTGGACGGAGTGTTTTTTGCGTGGAAGTGCATGTTAAGTAGCATGTGCATTGTATGTATGCCTAGTGACAGATAGCATTGGGAATTCTGCCTGATTCTCAATTCTGCAGCTGCCAGCGAACACTCCCATGTAATGTCACATCATTATTTTAAGATTGAGTGTGTTTCAGGCATTCCCAATTTGTTGTCCAGGTGTGTAAACCTCTCTCGCTCACCCAGGTGCAGTATTCAGAGGCATGGCAGTATAAAAGATATGTGGTTGTGCAAGGGGGGATGCATGAACCGCCATCAAACCAAGCTATAAATATTATCTCTGTCGCACTGCTTCTGGTATCCTCATTTTGCTGTAAACTTCACTAAAGCGTATGTCACACATCAGTGGGGTACATAAGAGGTGAGCAGTCCCCTCTGTCGCACATTGCTGCTTCCGACTTCCCAACCTTTGCTAGAGTGAGGTTTGTTGAGGCATTGTTGAGTTCATGTACAGTTTTTCATGTTTTTTCATTTTATAATGCTTTTTCTGTCTTCCAAATTTCAATTATTCATTCATAATTCCACTTGCTGCTTTGCATCTTATTTTCCCACTCTGAAAAAGAGCCCTTTGATTCTTCTCCCCTCTTCCAAATTTGCAGTACTGTTGGTTAGGCAAGTGGGCAGTTGCTTTGTAGTCCAGGCACCGCAAGCTGTCCAACCTATCGCAGTGGTCATCCCCAATTGTGCAGCGTGCGAGATCCTACCAAAGGTTGTCAAATGCTCATCGAGGCACTATGTTGCTGCAAATTGTTAAGCCAGTTCGGTGGCAGGGTTGTTATTTTGAGTGGGATGAGATGGAGGGAGGTTGGGCACCTGTGCGATGAGACATGCCTAGGTTGGCCTCCCCGCTCCATGCATTTTGGTAGCGATACTCAGCTTCATTTGGCAGCGGGTGGTGTGTCGCTGGTTTGATGTGGAGTGTGTGTTGATCACAGATCTGTTCTGCCACTTGTGAACCCTGAGTATCGGGCAGCCAGGCTATTGTGTCCTGACCCCTGGTCACGCCGAGAGGGAGTTTACTGACCAGGTGTTGCCAAAATAGGAGGAAACCATGAAAGCGTAGTTGTGTTAGCAAAAAGGGAATTTCTTCCTGACTAATGGCTTTACACCCATCATGTATCAGATAGTAATCTGAAAGTATTGCAGTGCATTTGGCTCTCAAACAGTGGTTGTATGTGTACTATCAACTAGACTCTGTAACTTTGTTATGGGAGCTCTACTTGCACTGCATCCATCACCCTCTATTAATATGCACTCATCCGCAGTGCAGGCCACTGTGTCTTGAAAGCATTGCACGCCACGGTGTCTTGAAAGAGCCTCAGCATTATAAGACACTATTGGAAGCAGACACAATGAATTTTATGGTCAGTGTTGATACCTTTACTCTTGTACACTCTATCGAGCGGGGAGGGGTGGGTCTCTGGCCGTCACGCAGAACGACCCCTCGCTTCAAAGGGCCGACAGCTGCAAGTCAACTAGCCCCCGGAGCCTCCAGCGGGTTGGGGGAAGACAGCATCTATTTGGAAGTGCTAATGGATTCAAGTGTTAAAATGGCCGACCACTAAACTGCTGAAATACGCCGCAGTAAAACCTATGGGCAATGTTTTAAGTAAACTCGACGCTCGAGGAGGTTGCAGCGCAGCTTTAAGGCGTACACAATGAATTTTATGGTCAGTGTTGATACCTTTACTCTTGTACACTCTAGTTCTACATTTAATAAAAATACACTGAAGTTGCAGGGGAAAGGCCTCCGTTCTTCAGTGCCGAGATTTGAGGCCTCCACTATCCTGCTGAGGTGGACCTACTTTGATGTGAACTAATTAATCCAGCACTGTTTTCACAGCTGGTCTGGCTTGGCTTTACCATGCGGAAGGACTCGTGACTTCTTCGCTAATCCACATCAACGGTCCCTCTGGTGTGATCCAATAGTGATTCTGTTAGCCAACGTTGGACAGACAAGGGGTTGCATTGAATAAACATGGCTCAGCAGTTCAACTGGGCAAGGGAGGGTCTCTATTTAAAATGTACCAAAATACAGAAATAACCCCAAGGTGTGGGTGGCTCTGTATGTGTGTGTGGGTTGCTTTGTGTGTGTGGCTCTGTGAGTGGGTGCAAATGCAATAGGTCTCGCATTTGCGAGAGATTAAGCTATTGGCAGTGTAAATTACAATGCCATTTATTTATATGTTTTAAAAACAAAAACATAAATAAAAATAATGTAATGAGCAATGCCAATAGCTCTAACTTTAACAATGCCGAGACCATTGCGGGGTAAGGATGTGGCACAACAGCCAGTGCGGATTACTGTAGAGCTGGGGAACCAGGTTCAATTCTTGGTGTCTGCTCAAAATCCTGTGATTCTGGGCAAATCACTTAATCTCCCTGTGCTTACAAAAAATGAATGTGTGCTTGTGTAATGTAAAAGATGCTCCTGTAAGCACTCTAATACCTTTGGGTCATGTTCGCACTATATAAAACTTAAAAAAATATATTACAACATTTTGTGATCACTCCCATTTCCAGATACTGCTCAAGACTGGAAGTGGAGCACAACCAAAGGATGGCAGAAGCAAGATTCCATCCACACATTGACTGTCTCTGTGGAGAAAAACAGCCACACCCCACACCTGTGTTTTGGGAGTGTTTTTGCTAATCTATCCTAAATGTTGTGTTTTATGTGAAAAATAAAGCACCAATGTAAATTTTTGTGCTAATTGTTTCTTGGAGACTTTTCATTTGAACTTTAGAATAAGCACAAACACTAAAAAAAACTTCAGTTTAGTAAACACTCTTAATTTATTTATTATTATTTGCCCTATACAACCTGGGCTCTGCAGGAGGGAATGGCCATCAATGATGCAGAGTACCAGCTTCCAGAACTTTTTTGTCAGTTGGTGGTGATGGTGGGGGGGCTCGACGTGTAAAAAGTTTTAGATGGGGGGGCTCAGCCGACAAAAGTTTGAAGACCTCTGTTCTAACCATTATGTCTTTACCACGAAATTGCGTGGTAAAGGCATGCTTGCTAAAGACATGGTCATGGTACGGTCCACGTGGTACAGGCATGCGTAGCTCAGACATGCGTTGTACCATCATACATCCCGTTAGAAGCACTATTAAACAGCTTACGTAAAGGTTTGTGTGCATGTTACATCCTGGCAGTGGCAGTCCTACCACTGTCACACTGCGGGCCCGTCCGCAGTATTTCAAGTTTGATGGTTGGACCGCCCCAGGACTGCGACGTTTGTCGGGGATCCAGGATCCCGCCGGAGTCACGCAGAAGTCAGGGAGCTGTAATATGCTGGCGGTGCCACTGCCACAGCGCCGAGCATATTACAAGTTTGCTTTCCACTTCCCCGTTCATGGCAGTTCAAAGGCTGCTCCTGGGTCTAGGGGTGCATGCATGGGGGCAATTCTAGTCGCCCCTGGATTTGCACCCCCAGTTTTGCACGGCGCACACCATGCAGGAACATGCAGTTGGCGCTCTCGTGGTTTGCATGTTAGGCTCTCCCATGAGCCTAACTGACCATTGCTGTCAGACCGCAGCTGCAACACCCGCCCACCATGGATTACAATCGTAATCCGGCGGGTGGCCACACTGCTGCCCTGGAGGTCCTCCAGCGGACGTTGCGTTGTAATAAGACCCTGAGTACTTTTGATTTTCTGAGCTATCTTTTATTTCATATTGCCTTCAATGTTCATTTACCCATTTTTATGAAATTCTCTTTTTGTTTTTGTGTGTCTTCGGTATTTACTTTGATTTTCACTTACTGTATGTGTTTGTTTATAATGTGCTTTTTCTTTCTGCAATTAAGTTAATCTCCCCTGTTTACGGCACCTCAGAGAGGTACATCATTTTACAAAGGTTATTGTAAACACAATTAATGCAGCATTAGAAAAAAACGAATCTACCTTGCAATAAAAAGTTCCAGTTAATCAAACTTTGCATTCTTAATATGTTTTGGTAACATGTGTTAATCCTTACGTCTTGCAACTATTCGTCAATAAAATATCAGATCCAAATTAATTTATTCATGAAGTCAAATAAATGAAATCTGGCAAAACATGGTCACACTTGAAATACCCAGATAATCTTGTTAAATTTATGTTTTTGATTCCAACAGTGTATAGTGGAAGTGTTCGGTCTGATAAGAAAGCATTGCACTGATTCATCAGGGAGACTAAGGCCAGCAGATACATTTTCAACCTTTTACACAAAAAGACTTTACAAAGCTAGTACATTACAGCCAGATTTTGTTTTGATCTGATTTTATATTTATAAAGTGCGAGCTTATACTCGAAGGCGTCTAGGCGGAACCAACTGAAGCCCAGACGATACAGTGGAATCTATGCATATGAAAGACGGGAGCCTAAGTTTGAAGCAGATAGAGCTCATACAATGATGGGCCACGTTTTGAGGGCTTTTCTAAAAGAAAGCAGATTGGGTGACTTCTTTAGCTGTGGGGGAAGGGTGTTCCAAAGGCTGGAAGTGGAGGAGACAAAGGTATAAGAATCAAAATGACTGTATTGAAGCTCCCTCGGCTTCATACAGTGACATATTTTTTTCTAGCTAAAATGAAAGTTGAATGGCAAGTTAATTTTCATTATAGTACTTCATTAAATTCTATGTCGTAGAAATGATCAAAGTGCTGCAAGGAAGACTCCCTTGCCATCCACCCGTCGTTTCAAATTGAAAGAATAACAGGACTGCAATGAAGACAAGGATGCTTACATTACAGTTTGGCTTTCGCTTCAGAGGCATTGATAGGTTATTGGAAGGTGGGACCAGTAGGAGGATGAAGGAGTGACAAACAGAGGAAGAATGAAGAGTAATGCACAGGGGAAAGAGGAATGTGTGGGAAAGATCCACAAGAACAGACAATAGAGAGAAAATGGATGGGTGGCAAAAGCTCCAATGAGCCAACATGAAGGCCTGAAGTTGTAAAACAGACCTCATGAATTTCAGTGCAAGAACTTCTTTGGAGGATGACAGATACATCCTAACAGTCACAGTCAATCTCATCAGGTGGGTTGAGCCAATATAGTATGTGATTGATAAAGACTCAAGCCAACGGATAAAAGGCTGGTCAAATAAAATACATAATATTTTTGGTGGAGTTTTATATAGCGCAAACTCGACCCAAAGGTATCGGAGCACTTTACATGAGCACCAGTGGCGTTAAAGATGGACAAATTCATTTTTTGTTAGGCACGGGGAGATTAATTGATTTGCCCGGCATCGCAGAATGTTCAGCGTCCCGGCCAAGACTAAAAAATGGACGATCTGTCTCTTCCTCTATAATGCCAATTGGACAAGAGTATCACCAACAGGCACTAGCACGCTAAACTGCCTTTACATTCATGAACACCATCATGTCTAGCCGGGAATAAGAAGTCTACCTGCACCCAATAGCTAGTTCAAAACAGCTGTCCACTGATTTGAAAACAGGGGTGATTGCACAAAATAATGAGTTGCAAATATTATAATTCCTTAATATTGTGCCAAGAATTTCATTAAAACAATAATGTGCTTTTTTAGGCATTTAACATCCTTTTAAATAATATTGTTTTCTTTAGTATAGTTTACTGAAATATAGTTGTAAATAATATTGCTTTTATATTATTTTCATATATGTTAGTTACAATTTTCAATTAAATTGCTAATATAGTTCGTGTAATTCTTATTACAGTTCCAATTAAAGCGTGAGATTGAAAAATACTCCTTTTTTAAGTTAAATTAGTAATTTATAAATATTGTAGCAGGTTGGTGGGTTTGTAGGGGAATAGGGTGGGAAGTAAATTAAATTATATTTAAATACATTTTATAGTTAAACAACCATGTAGTGAAAAATAATTTTTGATTTCTGAATAATTATGCAGACAGGGTGTTTGTAATCATTCTTTTAAACAGTTGAATGGGTTGGAAATATGTTCGAAATATTGTGACAGAGGTCAGAAACTGCAATATAGGTGATTGGTTGATGGCTCAAGTAATTAAGATTGCGACATACAATGTTAACTGTATATTAATTTATCTCAAGCTTGGTTCAATTATGAATTGGCTATGGTCTTTGAAAGAAGTTGTTATTATTTTAACAGGAGACTCACCTAAAATCCAATACCTCCAAGTTAGGGATCCTGAGAAGATGTTCTCATGCTTTTTATGTATCTTCAAGGGCAGCAATTAGGGGGTTTGCTATTACACATAACTGATGTGAAGAGGGATGGTGAGAGTAGATGGATATGGGTCATGGTCAGAGTGGAGAGGTCATATCTAAGGCCCGATTACGATGGCGGTGGCACCGCCACCATCAGGGCATCAGTGACGGTTTCACCGCCATCGGCCCATGCAGGACCGCCTGCTGCATTAGGATGGCGGGCTCATGGTGGATGGGCGTTTGAGCCCATCTGCCACACATCCAACGGGCTCCTTGACTGCAATCCCTACAATGGTGGCCTACCGCCGTAGGAATTACAATGTGCTTTCCACTGGCCGTCAGATAGGCTCCTTCGACCTCTGCTTCCATATTACAGAATGTACATCTTCAGTGCATGGCCCGTCCTTTCCTTCACTCTTTTTTATACATTTGTTTGCCATCTCGATCTATGGCGCATGGCTTTTTGACTCTAGTTTATTGCAGTTGTCAATTGACATCTCAATAAAGTTTGTAGATTTCAATTCCCCCACCCTGTCGTTTTAGACAGTGAGACTTCTAAGCCACCTGAAGCCGTAGTGTTTGGCTTTCTTGTTCTTGTTATTAGAAGTTGACATTCATAATCTTTATCAATCCAGGAGTCTCAATCTTGCCCACATTGTTTTTCTCAATAAGGTTGCTTATATAATTTGGTTTGCAACCTTTTCTTAAACCTTAAATTGTGTGGATGTCAGGGACATACCCTCTTCTCCTTTTTTAAAAATTTCGAACGGTCCAATTCACAGTCTTCTCAATAAAGTTTATTGAGTTTGCTTACACAGACTGTTGGTGCAAAGCCCTATTCCAGTTTACTTTTATTTTTACCTTGTTGTCTCTCCTTATGCAAGATCTGAGTCCTTCAACTTTCTCTAGGACCTGAATGGAGACTCCCCCTTGTATTTCGTTAGTCTTTACTCTCCATTTTACCTGGGCGGGGCCTAGGCTCGGTCAGACGCCATATACCATGTGTTCTGGGCTGAACTCATTTCCCTTCCCGGTTGCACGAACCAGCCACGAGAAATTCGACCTTAAGGTAGGCACGAACACCGGCCGTGTTCCATTCTCCTGCGTTTAGTCTTTTGACTGTCAGTAACCCGGACAGGCACAATACAGGCCTCCTCATTGCCTCTAAACATTGAGTACCGCTCACGGTTTCCTACTTGTTGAACCAACAACACACGGTCCGATGGCTATCTAGCTTTCCTCTGTACCGTTGCCTATTGCAGTACCTTACTTCCCTGTGTAATCATTCTGATATGGGTTGTAAACATAGCATTGAGCAGTCATCTGCACTTCACCAGATGTATGCTCTTTTTAGCCTACATATTCAACTCCTATTCAGCTGCATTTCAATTTATATGTATGACTGCATACCCCAGTCAACCTTTTTGCTTTTTGCCAATGCCCTTTTGGTAGAGTCTCCAAAATTTCTTCTGGATAGACTTTTGAGGATTCAGTCAACGGCAGCCAAGCTAGCCTTAGGCTGGCCTAGAAGGTCCTCTTCCTCTTTGGCCTTGGCAGAGTTGCATTGGCTCCCGTTGGGACAGAGAATTCAGTTTAAGTCCCTCTGTTTAGTGTTTAAAGCCCTGCATGGGCTGGGACCTGTCTCTATGCAGAGGAAGTTTGAGTGGTACGTTCCAGTTAGAAGCCTTTGTTCTTCATCGGCAAGATTGGTTAAGACTCCAAGGTTCAGGAAAGTTAAATCGGGTGGTAGAACCTTTGGTGTAGCAGCTGCTAGACTTTGGAATGGACTCCCATTGGAACTGAGACAAGTCAGCGATCTCCTTTTTAGAAGGAGACTAAAAACCTGGTTGTTCCCCAAAGTCTAGTAAGCTGTCTGTTTTCCTGGCACATTTTTATACTGTACTCTGAGTTTGCTAGCGCCAGGATGCCTGTTAGGAGACAGAGCACTTTACAAATGAAGTAAATAATTAAATAAATACATTTTTGCCCCCACCCTCCTAATATAAGGTTTGGAAGCCACCTTGAGTGCATGCACCTTGGGTGGGGTGCTATTAGCTCCCACGACAAAACGGGTAAGCATCACAAATTGCTAATTTGTATAAACTGCATACTTACATTTACACTGATATTATAGATATATTTGAGACTTTGCAAGGAGTGCATGTGGAATGTGTAAAACGTTATGTTTTTAACACTTGTCTCTTGCCAGGGACGACGGGGACCAACAGAACATTTATTGTTACAATAACCTATTAGCTTGTTGTAGCCTTTTGTAACCACCTACTAGATCTGGTATGCGGGGTTAACTCACTTCATTTTTGACCTGAGGAAAGCCAGGTCACCTCTAAGGAGGGCATTAAGGCTGAAACATGTCGACCATCTAGAGACCAGGACAGGTTGAAACATCCTGCCATAGCCTACACTCTTTTTAATCCAGACCCCTGGATGTCTCATTAAAGCTGGTCCTGACATACCAAGGAGTTAGTTTTAATTTCACTCTCACTTTCCCTCCACACTCCCTCCACGCCTGGCTCATCAAAAGGTTCTAGAATACCTCTTAACTACATTGATAAAACATCCCTGAGCTCCTCCCTCTCAATGAGTGTGCTGAAGCCCGCACTGCGACCAAGTTCGCAGTGCGAGGAGGTCCCCGATGATGAAGCATGCCACACATGGGTGGGTGAGGGAAACCATTCTAAAAAAGTGAATCCCCCCACTCCCCCTCTTCACTTTAGACCCAGAGGTGCTTTTTTGTGTTGCTAATTTGATGCGAGAGGAGTCGCCTCCTGATGGTCTTTAAACCTCCTCAGGCCTCTTTTGTTTGACCTGCTAGCATATTATACTCCCAACACTATTCATAGGATAAACCCAGAAGTATCGGGCCAGTGTTTCAGGTGTCAAATTAATGTGCCAGGAGAATAGCCCCTTATGTTTTCTCCTGTCCTGTACTTCATGATTTTTGGCATCAGATCTTTTGAGGCTTGAGCAAAGTATTGGACTAAAGTCTTCAGCCTGATACTGCTTTAGTTTTGTTTGGTTGCTCGAGAGAGATTAAAACATTTACCAGGGTAGGCCAATGTTTTATTTACAAAGCCATGGCGGTAGCATGCACCTTGTTTTTTTAAGATTGAAAGACAACAGTATCTCATGTGATTGCTCCCTGGATTAGTAAAATGTCCGGGATTAAAATGTTAAAATATTTGCATGCTTTGCAGAACACGAGTTTAACTAGATTTCATGCAATCTATAGAGTTTGTGATTGTAATGAATGCTATGCACTTTAAATAATCTCACCCAATTACTTATTTCTGTGAGACATGTTTGTTTAATATTATTCCGTTGGCATAAAGCCAGTGTGGGCGTGGGAAAGGAGAGGGAAATAGAATCTCCAAATAACAATGAATTATTTTAAGAGACTAATTCTCAGGCCACTCCTCTTTCCATCCTACAAACACATTGGACTTTAACAAATTGGGTTTTAGAGGTAATTTTGTAGCTGATTGGGAGGCTAGATGTTTTAGAAAAGCTCGAAGACACTTTACAAACTATTCTGTTTCATATTATCTAATTGGCATGATGGAGTGATTCATTTCAATTATGTTTATGATATTGTTTGTCTGTTATGGATAGTTTAAAGTATGATGTTTACATCATAAGCACTTTTCGATCATTTTCAGGTGTTTACTGGTTTTTTTTTTAGGTAGAGAAGTAAGGTTTATTTCAGTTTTGTGTTTAAACTTTATTATGTGTTAATTATGTTTTTAGAAAATATACTATATATTTTTTTTAACTAAAATATGATTATATTTTTGATATATTAGTTATTTATGTTTTTAGAAAACTATTAGGAGGCATGAGTGTGCTTGTAGTTCCTTCAAAGTCCAACATTTTCCCTACTTTTGTATGTATGAGTCGGAATAGTAAATCTAACTAGTTTGGAGTCCAACACTTTCTGTACTGTTGCTTATACTGGACTGGTAATAGTAATTGTAACCCCTCCATAGTCCAACACTTTCCCTACGTTTGATTAGACTGGAGGGGGAATAGTAAATCTATTACATTGATGACCTTTTTATATTCTGGCGCAGAACAGGGTAAGAAGCCACGATGTTTATAAATGTGTGTAATAAAGTAAAAACATGAAGATTTTTGGAGATTTACAAATTACATTAAATAATGAAACCCTTCAAACACTACTTATTTGCAGTCACTGCTACTGCGGACAGATGGAGTAATCCTTGGCCATTTAAACAAGAGTTGGGCTGCCTAAGGCCGCTGCTCTGCCCTGCCCGGCCCTGTTAACCTGCTGCCATTTCGGGCTTCTTTGCCACAGTACCCGGGGTGAGGACTTCAGCCCCCAGGGTGCACCAGGCAACCTCCAGCTGCCGCGAGTGAGGGGGAGGCGTGGCCATCGTGCTTAAAGCGCTACCTCTCCCCCCTCTGCGCAGGAGTTTTTTCTTGCTGTCACTGCCACTGCGGACAGACGGAGTAATCCTTGGCCATTTACAACAGGAGGGGGGCTGCCTAAGGACCCTGCGCTGCCAGGCACTGTTAACCTGCTGCCATTTCAGGCTTCTTCGCAACAACACCTGGGGTGAGAACTTCAGCCCCCATGGTGCATCAGGCAACCTCCAGCTGGTGCGAGTGAGGGGGAGGCGTGGCCATCACACTTAAAGTGCTGCCTATCCCCCCGCAGCGCGGGACGAAGCACGGGCGAAACCCGGGCCAAGGGCAGGCCCATCTGAGCCCGTCAGGAGCCAAAAGAGGCCGGGCTAGGCCACCCCTCTTTGTTTTTATCTGCAGCTGCGGGGCAACATTGAAATACTGGACTGGGACCTTGTCTTTCTCTAGCTGAACCATTTAGAGAAGCGTACAGGTGTAGCACCATATTGCGGGTGAAGTATCACTCCAACAGGGCCTTTTTACGCTTTTGCTATTGTACGGCAGGGTTCTGTAGTGGTTTGTTGTGGTAATTCCATCTCTCTCACCCTAATCAGGGCATTAGGTGCTGTGCTGTTATCTTTACGCAAGATTGGGTGGTCTATTTTGTCACTATGTCATGGGGAGGCGGAAGACTCAAGTGAGTCAAGAAGGGACAAAAGCTGTAACTAGGGCTAATGTTACAACCTATTATAGACCTGTTATAGACAAGGAGACTGAATTAGTGAATAAGCGTCTCTCTAGATCTCCTTCTAATGGCCTATTTTCTCTCCTGGCTGGTCCTATTAACCCTTTAAGGGAAGCTGTCACGGAAGCATCAAGTATACTCTTATCCCCCGTGTTGGGTTCTGATTTATAGCACAATGAAGTTTCATCTCCTTTGCAAGAACTTCACGTGAGGTGCCACATAGGCCACTTTCTCCCGTTGCTATTATCGAGAACAGGGAGAGTGGTGTTTTTACCCTTACGACAGGGAATGGTGGTACTAATAGTTATAATCCCTTAGATGCACCCAGCAACAATGGTCCCTTACAAAATCCAAGGGTGGCACAAAGGTCATGTGGGAGCATAAAAAGAAAATCTAAGTCAATTTGGAGACAAGCCAAAAAAACTAAACCTAATGTACCCATCAAGTTAGCTTCGAATAACATGGTACCCGTATCGCCAGTCGTAAACTCAGTCCACCCGGCGATGATGGAAGCCTTGAAATCAACTATGAGTTGTATGCTGGATGCTAAGTTGAGTCCCATCGTGGATAGGTAAAATTCAATAGAGAAAATCCTAGCAGAACAAAATAGGTCAGCACAATCCATCCAATTTACCCAACCTGAAGTTTTGGACCTGAATAGGGATAACACAGCTCCAGGACTTATACCCATGCCTGGGTCAGTTCAAGATCCTAGGCCTTCCAGTGGAGCTCAGTCTCACAGTAAAATATGGCTTCCAAAGATCTAGGGGGGTTGGCTGATGATATAAGAGAAAGACAGGTACCCAATGGTCTCACACCTACTTATCCCCAAGGTTTGGCCTCCCAAACATCAGGAACACCAACGAAAGAGGCGCAGGGACAATCAACAAATGCCCCTCAGAATTCAGCCGTCATCAATCTCCCTCCCTCCCCAACCAACGCCCCTTGTAAAAATCTTGGGTAACGTCCCACCACTTTCACCAGGGTCCATGAGGATTTTACTAAACTTAAAAACAAGGTTACACACTGGCTGTCCAACAACACCTCTGTGGGTCCAATGGTGAAACGTAACATTATCATGGTGCGCCATGTGTGTTGGATAGGGAGCTTGAGGAAACCCGGAGTGGGTGACTGTATTTTTGTGAATTTCAACAGATCTTTCATTGTGGATAGAATTTTACGGGATGCCCATATTGATCCTATACATTGTGATTCTGGTATCCAGGTTCTCCCTTTGGGTTTTTTCTACAAGGCTGACCACATAAGGCGCTTAAACACAAGCATGCCAAGGGGTTCTGTCCCGAATGGTTGGGTATCATCCTGCTCCACGGCTAGAGCTGTTCAACAGATTCTCAGTTTTATCAAGGTTGGATGAGTGCGATTGACTGCATAAGCACTTAGAGCCAGTTGGAGATACATCCCACCAACAGGGGTCTCCACGCCTTTCTACACAAAGTGTCGTGCCCCGTGCTATGGAGTCGTTTGGGAAGACTAGCTCCCAGCAGCGGGTGCCTTCACCGGCTGCACATCAAGGGATGATCTCTAGTGTAGACCCTTATAATGTAATGTCATGGAATATTGCAGGTCTGGTGAGCAAATTTCAGGACCCCTTATGGATGCAGGTCATCAGATTCTCTGTGATTTGTCCTCAGGAGACTTGGCTGGTGAACTGTAACCTATTTTTAGAGGGATATAAAGCTTTTTTTGTCCCTGCGTCCCCGTCAGCTTGTGGCAGAGCTCGGGGGTGACTTGGTAATCTTTATATTGTGGTATATAAATAAATAATACCGGATCTAGGTTTGACTAGGCATAGCAATAACAGATAGCTCAATAAATAAGAGTCAAGATTCGAGGTAGTAGGAGTTTGCAGGTTTATTACAGCATAAAGGACAGGAACAGGACAACCTGCACAGGAATAGGATGGCAGGGCCCGGCAGCTGCCGGGGCTGGATCTGGGATGAGCGCGCTAGCATTTAATAACAATACACAAGCATATATAGTAAAACAGTTGCATTACAGTACATATGATAGGCGGAGCGGTGGGTGGAGCAAAGGGTGTGACGCGTAGCAGTCGCGAAAGATAAGGGTGAAAGTAGGTGTAACAGGGCGTATACATAGACATGTGATGCAAACGTAACAGAATATGCCATAAATGGGGCGGAAACATGGAGGGGGCTACCTAAGGAGCCGGGACCTCTAACCTGATGGTGCGCGCAAACTGGCAATGACGTGTTACTAGGAGAAGCTGGGGGCTACGAACTCTGTGCTAGGAGCAGAGACTGAAGTCTGGAGAGTCAGGGCGACATGTACCTAAACAGTATCTAGTATCTGATGTTTAGAGAACATGTTGATAGAATCCAAAAGCTATCGGGGTAAAGGCTAACAGACTCTAAGACTGGAGCATGCATTATTCTACATGTAGTGCGTGATGAAGAATATTAAATGACCATTAATACAGTATTTCTCTTACATGGAGACGTAAAGACTAGACAATGACGGAAACTATTGATGCGGTTCAGTAGCTTAGGAATGCAGAGAAGGAGGGCTGGACTGATAACTAGAATCATAACATACTCTTGGCAGACTCAGAGGCAGAGCCAGGCTGAACCGGGCACTGCGAGGCAGGAAGTAAGTGAAGGGTCAGGGATACAGGTGGGGGCCGTGTCGCTCCTCAGCGAGGGCTTCAGGAGACAGGAGCTGAATCTGGTGTCCAGGCCCTTTTGAGGCCTAGAAACGGGGACTTTACAATGAAATAACGTGCACACTGAGAAACGTGGCAACGTAGCTTTACATAGGCCTGATATTCGTAGTATTCACGAGAACTGGAAACAGGCATACTAGAAGTGGACACAACTATAATTGCGTCTTTAATCGAACATGGGGAATACATATGCATATTAATCATGCACACATAACATATGATGGAGGACGCGTAGGGACACAGAACATGGCAAAATTTACTTTTCCACATTCCCTCCTTGTCACTACGTTTCCATCAGGAAACATCAATATTCATGATACCATCTATCATTTCATACAGCATCAATTGTTCGTCTCGAATTTTCTTGGAACGGGATTTAGAACGGGACTTGGGACTAGGAATACAAGAGGTAGCACAAATGCCGCAAATCGCAGGGCCACATTGTATACAGAGGCAGCAGCTGAATATGATCGCTACTGCGATACCTAGGAAGGACAATACTTTCCATCCCCAGGCGGAAATTATATTCCAGAACCAACCGGACCATGTCCAGGTGCCTGGGTCTTGGTGTAACAGATGGGCAATTTTATGGAGTCTGGTTATAGCTGAATAAACAGACGGCGCGTTATTAGGAATGAAAATGCAGCAACTAGATCCGATGACTCTACAGGCCCCGCCCCTATCGGCCAGTATGACGTCAAGGACGAGACGATTTTGCAAAACAACAAATCTCATAGCAGATTGCTCTTCGGTTAAGTTACCTAGGGCAGAGGCAGTCTCATTTACTACAGCTTCAAGGGTTCTGGTTAATCTACGGATTAGCTTACTATTCTGGATAGGTCCTATAAAAAAGAAGAAACCTCTATTGAAATCTGTATACTGTTCTAGAGCAGTTTCAGTATAATCGACAATTGGGGACTCGATCTCCCTTCTATGTCTAATGTGTACTAGATGTGTATTTCTGTGATAATCAGATGGGGCTAGGAAAACAGGTGGCAGTAGGAAGGCAATGTAACAGGTTCCCTCCCAATCGAGGGGCAGACGAACATATGCGGTTTGGCCACAAATAAAATAAGAATGACGTGAAGCTTTGAAAATAGATTTCCCACTGTCACTATACTTGACAATAGTAGTACAATCGCTGTGTCCTACATGTACGGAACCATTATTTCGGACACATAATTCGCCTTTGACTGGTAATACGGAAATAGCAGGTAAGTCTGGAGTGGAATCAGACTGAACATTCAGGACCATGAAATTCGAAGAATAATTTCCTAAATTGTAAACTTCATTTTCTAGATCCAACCCTGTTCTGTGGGGAAGACCTTGCTTGTCTGGGAAACATGTACTGTTAAGGAAAGACATATCTGTTGAGGATGACGTTAACGTGGACCATGCTCCACACGAACCATTATGTGAAAATGGATAAGGAAAGAGTGGCAGAACTCCCTTCGGTGTCTGGAAAGGGGGGAGTCGACCACACACCCAACAATTTGTGGCATTGCTGGTCTGGTGTGAGTAATGTAACATGCGGATAAAAGAATTGTTACGCATAGCGAGGCGGTAAGAGAGTTCATGAGGAGGCAGATCACTAAACGTGTGCTCTACTGTAACATTAGAAGACTTATTTACATGAGAAACTGGAAAATACAGATAAAATGCATAACTGGTGCAGGAAATCATAATGCTGAGAAATAATATGAAACTTAGAAAAATGATACATCGGATTGAGTTTTGACTAACTCTCTCACTATGGGGGTCTATTTTATACATGTCAGAAACCGGTCTAACCGTTTCACCTAGGGGAGGACTTAGACAATCAAACTGGCTGACTTATTTTACTAGACCTTAACTTTTTCTTATACTCCTGTTGCGGAGTTGTCTCTAACAGGGAGGGTGCAGTAACATTGTCTTTTGCGGGACAGTCCTTAAAAATAGTACTTTTGCAGTCCTTTAAATCCTCGGAAATGTTCTTTGAAATTGGTTTCAATCCATAAAACTTCTTGATATGCGAAAGATGCACCCAGCCTTTGCGTCCCTCCAACTTCACGGCTGTACGGGTGGCCAGGAGGACCTGTCGGGGCTCCTTCCAGCGAGGCTCCAGCGGACTTGAACGATCAAAATTTCGCACTAGGACCATGGATCCGGGAACGATTTCATGCGGTGCCACCTCGGTATTGTCTGGAAATGCGGCGGCAACCTGTGAACGACAAGAGTTGAGGGCAGACATCAAGGAAGCTAGGTAATCTGTCAGCATATTACTTGAAACATCGGTAATACTTCGGGGTCTAGGTGTACCCCACATGTTAGGGGGGCGGCCGAATACGACCTCATAAGGGGACAGACCTGATCTGGAATGTGCGACCATGCGCATATAGAACAGGGCGACCGGCAGAGCTACTAGCCAGTCCACACCTTTCTCTTGACATACTTTGGCAATGCGAATTTTCAGGGTCTGATTATGTCTCTCTACGAGACCGGCTGCTTCAGGATGGCGTACACAATGGAACTTCCACTGGTACCCTAACAACAGGGAAACATGTTTCATCAACTCAGATGAGAATGGCTGGCCGTTATCAGAATATACGACTCTAGGGAGTCCATAACGGGGGAAGAACTCACGAACCAACTGCTTGGCAGTGGTCGCGGCTGTGTAATCTGGGACTGGATATGCTTCTGTCCACCTGGACAAAGCGCATACAACTACAAGGACATACTTGAAACCTCGACATCGCTCCATCTGAATGTAATCCATCTGGAGGACTTCAAAAGGGTGGTCAGGAGGCTGGAATCCACCTTGTTCCACCGGGACACTTTTACCTGGATTAAACTGGCAACATATCATACAGGTACGGACTTTCTGCTTGGCTGCAGCTCGTAAATGCTTGTTGAACCAAATGTTCTGGATACTGTCTAACATTGCTTTTTCTCCTAAATGTGCTGGACTATGTGCGGTATTGATAATGACCTGAACCATAGAGTCGGGGAGAAACCATGTGGCTTTTCCCTTCGTCAACCATCCCTGATCTGTCTGGACCCCTCCTTGTTCGGACCATTTCTTGATTTCTTCAGGAGTAGCATGTAACTGTATGTCTATGACATCTTGTGTAGGGTCCTTAACTGTCATACATGTAGTCGGATCTGGAGTATGTGTCTGTGTCGGGTTAACTGGAATGTCTGGAGTCTGTGCTGTAAGCTTGGCTGTGCGATCTGCTAGATCATTACCCTGGGAAATAATGTCAGTAACTTTCGTATGTGCTTTGCATTTCATGATAGCAATGGATGTCGGTAAGTGTATGGCATCTAACAGAGCCTGGATAAGGAGACCATGCTGAATCTTGGTTCCATGAGAAGTCATGAAACCTCTCTCCTGCCAGAGCACTCCAAAGTCGTGTACGACTCCAAATGCGTAGCGTGAATCTGTGTAAACATTAACTTTCAGGTTCTTGGCGTGTATGCAGGCTTGAGTCAGAGCAACTAGCTCCGCTGCTTGAGCAGACAGGGTGTCAATACGGTGTGTCTCTATAACTTCAGTGTCAGTAGTCACTGCATACGCGGCTACTAGTTCACCTGTACTTGTTCTCATGCATGAACCATCCACATAAAGTGTCAGGTCGGGATCTGGTAATGGAATATCTGTCAGATCTTGTCTTGGCTTTGTCATGATGTTAACTACTTCCACACAGTCGTGTGTGGCAGGATTCAAAGTAACTGACGGTAACAGTGTAGCAGGATTTAGAACGTTGCAGCGTCTGATTTCTATGTGTGGCTGGAACAGTGTCAATTCATAACCTGTTAAACGTGCAATTGTCAAGTGCTGAGTTTGTGTTCGGTTTAAAAGAACTTCCACGGAGTGTGGAACTTGTACTGTCAGAGAGTGTCCTAATACTATGGAATCACTTTGTCTGATAGCTAGTGCTGTGGCTGCAACTGACTTGAGACACGCAGGCAGAGCCTGGGCTACAGGATCTAATGTGCTCGAAAAATAAGCACAGGGCTTGTATTGTCCTGCTTGATCTTGTGTGAGAACAGATAATGCTGTACCTTCGCGCTCAGTGACGAAAAGTGTAAAAGGCTTACTGTAGTTTGGTGTAGCTAGAACTGGAGCTTGACATAGGGCTTTCTTTAATTCATTAAAACTAAGTGTATGTTCAGATGTCCAAGGGAGAACAGTCGATACGGCTGCCTCCTGTGTCGTTAACTGTATCAGTGGCTTGGCTAGAAATGCATACTGAGGAATCCATTGTCTGCAATAAGAAGTAAGGCCGATAAAAGCACGTACCTCCTTCTGGGTCTTGGGCTGAGGAAGACTCGCTATTAACTGAATACGGTCAGGTGTCAACTGCCGACCCCACTTGGACAGCAAGTGGCCTAAGTAGATCACTTGCTGGACACAAAATTGAAGCTTCGAAGGGGACACCTTGTGCCCCATCTCGGCTAGGAAATACAAGACTGTAAGGGATGCTTGCTCGCAAGCACGTTCAGAACGGGCTGTGATCAGTAGATCATCGACATACTGGAGCAGGGCAGTGTCAGTTGGCATGTGAATGTCGTCTAGTTGTCTCTTGAGTGCTTGACTGTAAATACTAGGACTTTCTGTGAAACCATGAGGAGCGCGTGTGAACATATAGCTCCTTCCATTTAAACAAAATCCGAAAAGAAACTGGCTGTCTGGATGAATGGGGACACTGAAAAACGCGTTCTTGAGGTCTATGACTGAAAAAAATGTGGCTTCGGAATCAATGGCTGTCAATAGGGAAGAGATATCTGGGACAACTGGGTACTGGGGAATAATACATTTCTTAAGTTCTCGAAGGTCAATCACTAATCGATATACTGGAGGTGCATTTGGATCAGTACGTTTCATGACTGGAATGATCGGAGAATTACATACATTGGAGTCAGTTTCTACAACTACTCCTTGAGCGATGAGCTCGTCAATAATTTTGGATAAGGCTGCTACAGCCTCAGGTGGCAATCTGTACTGTCTGATTCGTGGTAACACTACACCTGGCTTAAGAGTCACACGATGGGGTGTGATTTGCATAAAGCCAACATCAGTTGGACCTCGCGCCCATAGATGCTGCGGAACATTAGACAATCTGGGATCAAAATCTCGTAATACATAGTGACCCTTGAAGTCACGTAGGAACAATCGTATTCCCTCTGGGGAACAGCATATAACTGCACCTAACTCTTTCAGTGTTTTAATGCCTAATAAATTTTCTGGACATGACTTCGTAAGTAACAGATCAGTAGTGCGGGACAGTGGACCTACTTCTAGGGTAACTGGCTTTGATATTTCATTTACAATAGGCTTTCCTGAAAATCCAAGGGAAACATTTCTAGAGCCTGAGAGCGGAGCCCCTGGAACTTCGGCGTGGCTGATGGTGGTCCTACTTGCCCCTGTATCAATCAGAAACTTTCGGTCTTGCCCTAATACTTGACTGTGAACATAGGGACCTTCTTGATCTACAGGTATCTCGATGAGAGGCAAGCCTACCTCCCTCTCTAGGCTGTTTCATGAATATGGCTGATACTCTGGATACTCTGACTGAGCATACTGGTACATCTGCTGTGTAACATGCTGTGTTGCAGCGATGGGCTGCGGTACAGTAACTGTCTGTTGTGCATTCTGTGGCTGAGGAGTCTGTGAAACTTGCTCTTGTCTGGGCGGACGTGGTCTTTCTTTAGTCTTACCGGTAGCTATGTTGTGTTTCAGAACTGCACACTCGTTTATAAAATGACCTGGCTGTTTACAATAATTGCAGTTTCCTTTAACGGGAGCTGCGGGATGACTGGCTTGATTCAGACCCCTCTTCTGACTGTCTTGAGGAACAGATTGTGCAACTAGCACTTTCATTTTTGTGTCTTTCATACGTTTTCTCTCGTGATCTTGCTCTTCTCTGATTCTATTCTGGTGATATTGAAGCATCTGTAACATCTGGGACGGGGTATTAGCTTGCCAGGTACTTTCGACTTTCAAAACTCGGTTTTTAATTGGTGGACTTGAATTCTCGACTAATTTAGTAACAAAAAGGTGAGGGTATGACTCGCTACTCGTCTTGAGGCCACTGTTTATTATAAAACATTTTTCAAATCTAGAGTAAAAATCACTAGTGTCTTCGTCTTCTTTCTGTTTACATGCTGAGATTGCATCCCAGTCTTCCTTTTTAGTTGCTAATAGTCTGGGCAAAACTTGTATTAACAGTTCAGGTAATTCTTTACATTTATCTCCAAGACCGGTACCTGGTACTCGTGCCTTATCTTCAGCTTCTAGAACTGCCCAATCGATCTTTTTCTCTCCCACCTCCCATTCTTTTTCCTTGAGTTTCTCATATACCCCTGCGGGCAACAGGACCTTTAGCATTTTAATTATGTCTGGATACGTGTATTCTCCCATACGGAGCATGTCTTTCAATTCTCGGTGGAACCCTGCTGGATCTTTATCATGACAGGGAATTAACTTTTTCATCTCTAAGAGTTCCATCTTTGTGATCGGAGTGTAAACAAACACTCGTTGCATTTCACCACCCTCTGTCTTAACTGGATGCACTTCTCGTAACGGATTCTGTCTGTCTATGTAAAAGGGTTTACTTTCTGGGGGTGAGACATGAACAAAATGCGGGTTCAGAAACATACTATATTTGTGGCGCTGTTCTAGAATAACACTAATTAAATCGGTACCTAAACCTTTCCATTTATACTGGAGTAACTCGTTCAGGACATCGTGTAACGGACCTGGATCAGAATGTTGACCCTCATACAAAGTAATGAGGTGTTGAATCATATACATACCCACCAGTCGTTGCTCGGCTGGGGGCAATTTCAGAAACATTTGTGCCACTATTTCGTCTGGAAAAGTGGTAGAATCAGTAATCCATCGGACTGCTGATCGGACTAGTTCTTGTTCATGCATAGTACTTAACTCGCTATAACCGATTCGTGATTTCAGAATGTGGTCGGTAGCTTGAAATACTTGTTCTAGAGAACCTTGTTCTGGTGTTGGACGATGGAAAGTTGACTTGTGTTCTAGGCGTAAATGGCGATCTGGAAATCTAGATTTTCCTACATATGCTATTCTGGCGGGATTCTCGTCCTCTACCTCTTCCGCAGAGTCATTTTCTTTCTCGCTTACTTGTGCTGCCTTACGTTGATCATGTAACCTTATTATTTCCTTACGAATTTTCTTGTACATACTCTCTATACTACTGATAGTCTTGTGCTTACCCTCGGCTATATTCTCACTCCACCTTGTCAGGGTTCTCATTTCGACTTGATCTTTGGTCGGATAATCTTGTTCCCTTATTAAACAATTAATCAGAAACTTTAATATCATGAGCTGGATCTCAACTTTCCTTTGAGACATGACTTCACTAATACTTTCTGGATCATCCCCTGTACGGATGAAACGATATATTCTGTCTAGATCTTCCTTCATATTCGGTAAAGTGACCAAGTACTCGGACACCTGCCTAACACGCACGGAAAATATAACCATACTATCCTCGCCTGGAACTGGATCATAACAGCATTCAGTAAGAGCTCGCCTGATTTCTGCAATGGACTGATATTTAGGCGTACGCTGTAACGCACGTTCATGTAACTCGACTGCTCCTGGACGTCTATTTGGCGGCGGGGTCTGAGGAGGACCTCCTCCTGCGGCCCCTAAACTGGAACCATCGACTGATGCTCTTCGTGCTGGCGCGGCGGGAAATTGAAATGCGGGCTGAACTTGTATGGCGGGCTGAACCTGGGGGACCGTAGCAGGTACTGCAAGGGGTGCCCCGGTGTCTGGAGGAGCAGGAAGTGCCTGATTTACAGGGACTGGCGGAGCGGGATTTGCATATTCCGGGACTGTGTCGTCCAAATAGGACGAAATGAAAATATCAGCTGCGGTCGGTTTGTGACGTAGCTTGGTCGGAACTAATGGTGGCGGAAAATTACTGGATGCCTCCGGGGTCGCTTTTGGCAAGCCCTCGGCAAGAAGAGGATACATACCCTTAATGAGGGCGTTCCTCTGTCTGTCTGACTGTTCGGTTTTAACTCGTTCACCTATCTCGATTAATTCCCTTTCTTGGGCTCGTTCTAAGGATTCTCTACTTAATTCTGACTTTCTGATTTCTTTTTCGGTTCTTTTATGAGATTCTTTGCGCCATAACTCGATGGCGTCTTTCTGTGACTGTCTGGCTTTCTTTTTCCATAATGCTTCTTCTACTCTCATGATGCACTCGGCATCCCACGTACCTGATACGGGCCATCTATACTTTTCTTCTAACTCCTTGGTATACTCTACCCATAAATCTTGATATAATATAGCGCTTATGCCATGCTTCTGATACATAAAATGACCTGGACTGTCCCTAGGCGGGACAGGAACTGCTTCTTCTAGCAGACCCTTTCTAGTTTTTAACTGACGTAATCTCGAAAAGAGGGACATTGCAAACTTGAATCTGAACACAATACAATACGCGAGGAACAATAACAATTGAGAAAACAATTCAGGCATACCACGACATTGAAAATACATTGAATAACATTATGAAGCAACAGTTCGGACAGAATACTACCTGGAACACTGAGAACAGAAACACATGAATTTCTCGAGAGCGGAACAGGCTAGAATTACTGGATGTGCTGCTGAAACAGCACGGAACATACCGGTCCCATAAAGGGACGCATCAAGACCCGTATCCACCTAGGTGAACACTTCGTTTCAGATCTGCGTACCCAGACCCATCGGACCAGAGACAATTTAGATTGACCCTGTCTAGATACTACCCCAGCAACGGTACTCACCGGGCAGCAAGAACGGAAGGCCTCGGACTGGACTGGACTGCTTCGACGCCGGACGGACGAACTTCGGACTTCTGTTACGGGTGGGCCTCCGGATACCTCGGACCTTGGACTCTCGGCTTGGGCTCTGGTCGGGACTCGCCGCGTTCCTCCACCGTCTCGTCTGGATGCTGGACCGCCTCCTCCGTCTCCTCCGTGGGCCTGAGGGATACTTAAAGCAGAAATATCTGCCGGTGCGCAGAAGAGTTCCGTCACGACTGCAGAGGGTCAGGGGGCCGGCGTGGCTTCACCGACGCGTGGGGAAAGGGCGAGTCCCTATTCGGGCGCCATTATGTGGTATATAAATAAATAATACCGGATCTAGGTTTGACTAGGCATAGCAATAACAGATAGCTCAATAAATAAGAGTCAAGATTCGAGGTAGTAGGAGTTTGCAGGTTTATTACAGCATAAAGGACAGGAACAGGACAACCTGCACAGGAATAGGATGGCAGGGCCCGGCAGCTGCCGGGGCTGGATCTGGGATGAGCGCGCTAGCATTTAATAACAATACACAAGCATATATAGTAAAACAGTTGCATTACAGTACATATGATAGGCGGAGCGGTGGGTGGAGCAAAGGGTGTGACGCGTAGCAGTCGCGAAAGATAAGGGTGAAAGTAGGTGTAACAGGGCGTATACATAGACATGTGATGCAAACGTAACAGAATATGTCATAAATGGGGCGGAAACATGGAGGGGGCTACCTAAGGAGCCGGGACCTCTAACCTGATGGTGCGCGCAAACTGGCAATGACGTGTTACTAGGAGAAGCTGGGGGCTACGAACTCTGTGCTAGGAGCAGAGACTGAAGTCTGGAGAGTCAGGGCGACATGTACCTAAACAGTATCTAGTATCTGATGTTTAGAGAACATGTTGATAGAATCCAAAAGCTATCGGGGTAAAGGCTAACAGACTCTAAGACTGGAGCATGCATTATTCTACATGTAGTGCGTGATGAAGAATATTAAATGACCATTAATACAGTATTTCTCTTACATGGAGACGTAAAGACTAGACAATGACGGAAACTATTGATGCGGTTCAGTAGCTTAGGAATGCAGAGAAGGAGGGCTGGACTGATAACTAGAATCATAACATACTCTTGGCAGACTCAGAGGCAGAGCCAGGCTGAACCGGGCACTGCGAGGCAGGAAGTAAGTGAAGGGTCAGGGATACAGGTGGGGGCCGTGTCGCTCCTCAGCGAGGGCTTCAGGAGACAGGAGCTGAATCTGGTGTCCAGGCCCTTTTGAGGCCTAGAAACGGGGACTTTACAATGAAATAACGTGCACACTGAGAAACGTGGCAACGTAGCTTTACATAGGCCTGATATTCGTAGTATTCACGAGAACTGGAAACAGGCATACTAGAAGTGGACACAACTATAATTGCGTCTTTAATCGAACATGGGGAATACATATGCATATTAATCATGCACACATAACATATGATGGAGGACGCGTAGGGACACAGAACATGGCAAAATTTACTTTTCCACAATATCGCTGGCTGTGACCTGCAGGATTCAGCAACTTCCAACTGCTAATAAGGACTTTCAAGTTATCGCCTTAAGGAGAGAAAATGACAGCATGGGCATCATTAATTTTAAAATGCAACAAGCGCACAGGGGGAGTGTAAGATTGCCCAGCTGGGCTGTCTCATAAGGCAGTCCTGCGGTTTTGTTGCACATAAGCTTATGGTGGTGGGGGATTTTAATATTCACATCTGTGGAGACCCCAAAACACATGTATGGTTGAGCTGGGATGTGCCAGGACGCGGGGATTCCATTTCGAGCCTTCTCTTCAGGATAACGCACTGAATAATTTGCTCAATGAATTTGACTTGTTACCATCAATGTCTCTTTCTGCCCCCCTTAGTATACAGTCCGTCCCTTCTTTTAAAGGACGAAGTGATGGTTCCTTTATAGATCATATCCTGATTTCAACTGGCCTTCAGTCCAATTTAGTGAGTTTACCATTGTGGATAGCGTTTTTAGTGACCACAACCCTATTTGTGTGCACCTGGGAGGTAGGTTGCTGTCAGCACAAGCCAGGGTGATAGTACCAGGCACATTGAGATCTACGGATGGAAGACGCCGCCTAAATTGGTCACAGATATCTCCAGACTCATTTTATGGCGAGGTACAAGTATCAGGTGCAACCGAACTAGCTTCCTGTGTGTCACCTGGCTCCTACCTGGGGGGTGTTCTTAAGGCTTTTGATGTCATCATCATCGAGATAGCGGCACTTTTAAGTGCTCCCTCACATAGGACGGTGCTATCTGACCCTAGATGGTTTGACCCATTAGGCTCTAAGGCTGTGCAACAATTAAAAGCTTTAAAATCTACCCCGAGAAATCAATCTTTGATCTGTGCCTGCCGTCTTGAGTATAAACGGGCCTTGGCCACTCGCAAGGGTGAATTGAAGGAGGAAATGTGGAGAGTCTTATTAGAGCCAAGTACCTTAGGGAACAGCTCAAGGGTCTGGGGCATTATTAACCGACCTCTATTCGAGAAGGCTAGGGATGGTGAAGTAGGCACTAATATAACTGAGGATGAATTGGTGTCTCACTTTAAATCTATTTTCAGTGGTCCCACGAATCAACAACAACATTAAGGCACCGTTAACACCAGCCCCATGGTAGTGTATGAGCAGAAAGAGGTGGAGAAGGGTATTTTTGGGCTGACGTGCAATAAGGCCCCAGGCCCGGATGGCATCACTCCAGACCTTTTTAAATCAAACCCACATTTTTGGGACCCGGTAATGATGGCTGTGCTTAATGCGGCAACCAGGGTTGGCTGCCCGGATTCCTGGGGCACCTCAACCATTGTGCAGGTTTTCAAGAAGGGCGATCATAATAGCACCTCTTGTTATAGACCGATCTCCCTTCTTGACTCCGTGGTCAAGATTATGGGCAGGCTGTTACTGGGTAGATTATCATCCTGGGTGGTAGAGAACGAGACCATTTCTGATATACAACATGGGTTTCACCCAGGGCGCTACACCTTGGCCCAATGCCTTAACTTTTATATGATCCTTGGGAAATATACAATCGCCTGCCAAGGGACGATCTACATGGTCTTCAAGGATATTTCCTCTGCTTTTGACTGTGTCAATCGAGTGAAACTGTGGCAATCCATGAGGGCCTTGGGGGTCGAGGACAATTTGGTTGACTTCCTGGAAGATCTGCACAGGGACACCAAGGCCAACATCAGATATGGTGGGGGTTCGGCAGGGATGTATCCTGGGATGTATCCTGGCCCCTTTTTTATTTAATTTATACATCAATGATTTGGAGAAAACTCTGGTAAAAATAGGGGTCGATTTCCCATACGTGGGGTGCCGAGGTCTGCCCGTCCCGCTATATGCGGACGACCCGGTCCTCATTTCTAGGACGGCAAAGGGCTTCCAGACCCTGCTTGACACCTTCCGGGGCTTTATGGAAGCCCATGACTTGGCAATTAACAATTCTAAATCTTATATTATGCAGGTCGGGGCTCGACCTAGGAAACAGTACCCCTTTAAAGTGGGTAATGAGAAAGTACCAATGACCTCGATATTCTCTTACCTGGGTGTTTTAGTGGATGACCGCTTGAATTGGGGGGCCCTGATTCAGAGGAAAAAGGGAGAGGTCATGAGGGCGAATGCTGCAATTTTCAACTTTGCCGCGAAGATGGGTAGGCACCCGATTGCGGCAATAGTGAAAATATATCAGGCCAAAAGTGTTGCTATAGCTAGCTACGAGAGTGAAATCTGGAGCTATGCAGCAACTGATGCTCTGCAGGTGGCAGAGAACAACTTTTTAAAACGTCTCCTAGGAGTGCCAAGTGGAACATCAAATTTGGTGGTACATGAAGAACTGGGATTGCCATTTATATGTGCTACTTTGGATATACGCCCTTTGTTGTTTTGGATCAATTGTTGGCTAAACAAAGATTTAGCTCTTAACCACCAGATTTTAAGAGAAAATATGATCCTCGATCACATGTTACGCATTCCAAGGTTAAAATACATTAAGCGCTGTTTTGAAGAGCTGGTGCGGCCGGACCTTTTTTAAAGCCTGATTCTATTACTTTGAAAGATGTGGAATTTGTAAAGAAAACCTTTACTACCCTCAAAAAGCTTGGTAGAGATGATCTAGAAATTGGAAAATCTATTGTCCGTAAATATGTGATGCTCAAAACAACCTCATCCATAGAGCCATATCTTTTGTGGCCACTGACGACCCATGAGCGTTTTTTATTGATCAGGTTCCGATTGGATTATTTCCATCTGTTACTTTCTGTCCCAAAAGGGTGCTGTAGAGGCCAGGTGTTAGAATCCTGTGGTGTGACGGAGTGTCTCCTCAGGATTTGCTACACTTTATGTTTTTTTGTAAATTTTATGAAGTACCTCGCAGACATTTCTTAACACCTCTTTTAAAGAAGTTGAACGTTATCCTAGTCCGCCCAGCTCTTTTCTATTTACAATTGCTGAAATCAGAATGTTTAATTTTTATAGTTGGTTTTCTGAAATCCTCACTGAGATCTAGGATTTGTATGGAGAGCTAGTAAACCTTTAACACTGGTAGGCATTCCCTTATTACCACCTATGAAGATGAATTCCTGGCTGTGTGTTTACTTTTTTTAAGGGGCTATCCCCCTCTATTTTACTGTTATAAACTGTATGTTTTAATTGTTATAATGAGTTGTGTAACTTTTATGGTTTTATTTTTAAAGCTGAATACAGTACTTTGATGATACTTATTTGCAGGGATATGGCTGGAAGCAGAGTTTTACATGTTGGAAGTAAGCATCCTCTGTAACTGAAAGTAAGTATGCCCAACTGTACAGGCCTTTGACTTTAATACTCTTACTGTGCAGTACAGATTGTTATTGTGTGCTCCCTCTGTAACTGCACCATCCTTGTAGAACATCTGCCAGACTGGTGCAATATTAGGCTAATGCCAGGCAGAGGCAGTGCAATAAACAAACGCTCTCATCAGCACTGTAAACATTAATACTGCTGACAAACTAGCTACACCCTACATTGTGAATAGCTTTGGTCGAACCACTTGTCTTTCTGCTTTTCCGGCCCAGTCCAGCTGGAGACCACTTGTGGAAAGGCAGGCCGATATTAGGCCATGTGTGAATTTGCAGTGCTTTATATGCTCCCTTCAAGATTTAAGTGAGCATATGGAGTGGCTGCTCGGCCGGTGTGATCACAGCCCAGTTCCACCTGACTAAAATGTCCAGTTCCTCACAGAGCAGGAAGGGAGTGCAGTTAAGAAAGAAAAATATCCTCAATATGCACTGACTCAAACGGTGAGGCATCAGTCCACTGCACCCCATGCAATGTGTTTGTTAAGGCAGCTAATTTTTCTGATTCTCTGGTGCTGGGCAGCCAGAGAGAGACTGTTCCAAGGCTGGGCCCAGATGTAGGCTAGCCAAGAGAGAGCGTTGTAAATGATCCAACCCTAGTGGCTGATTTTGTGAACGAGCTGAATATGGATAATACATTCAGAGTTATTCTAAACAGGGTGCCCCAAATCATGTTTGTTACAGGGCCACCAAAATCATTGGGATGACGCTGTGAGGAAGTAAAGAGAAAGAAAAATTAAGGAAAATAGATGCGGAAGAAAGCACAAAAGGGAAAAATCAAAAGAGAAGCATCTTTCAATTAAAGTGCATGAGAAACAGTAGCGTAAAACTGCTGCCATATCATCAGTGGTGCAGTCAGCAGGGGATCCTTTGGTAAAAAGGTAGTTTAACTCACCTTGTGTACAGATGGTTTCTAGAGACACTTTGATACCAGAAGGCTGCAGCCCATAATTCCCATTCATAGAGCAACCGCAACACAGTTTGTGACTATGGTATAAGATTGATTTGTTAAGTATTATATGAGTTTATTTAGTTCCTTTAATGAGGTGTCAACTTCTACAATCCGTGCTGTCTCTTCCCATAGCATCCGAAGTTTAGGTCCTTGAGAGCCCACAGACAGGTTTCCTTTAGTTCACATTAAAGCTTATGAACTCTCCTACTCCAATGTTATTACAATTTTATTTACAAGCAGCTAATATTCCATTTTATTTAAAGAGCAGACATTGACATCACAGCTGTTATAATCAGCTCTGGAAATGGATAGAAAAATGGTTCCATAACTGTGCTAAAGGCAGCGCAGCAGAAAGAGGATGGTGTCACGAGGGGTGGAGTCATTACTAGCAGACTCCAACAGTCAACCTATAAATTAGGTATTGAAACATCTCATGCAAAGAAATTGCCAAAACGGGCAAATCTGACAATAAATCTTTTCATGTTTAATTAATTGTTGCTAACTGGCTGCATTGTAAAATATCTTATGGTTTTAGGCCCCCTGCTGCAGAGATGTTTGTGTACCAAGCATACATATGCCTAATTATGATGTTGGGCAGACTTGAGTCCGCCCAACACCATTGTGGTCTGGAGCCGACCAACCATAGTTTGTGGTTCATAAGTTATAATTCTTCTAATATAAAACAGTGACCTATGAACCTGGATGAAGGAGTTGAATGCAAACTGAAAACGTATTCTTTTTTTTCTCAAATGTTCTCAAACTGTCACTATTCTAAGAGTGCTGTAAAAAATGGCTTATTGGTTAACGGGATGGAAGTCTTTATTTACACTAACCTGGTCCTGATCTGGATAGGCAATCTATTCTTTAACATCCTATGCTGACTACTGGGTGTCGTTATTCTTAACCTAACACCCACTCTCACAGTTACAGCAAGGTGTGCCTACTTTTAAAATATCCTCGTGTATGTCTGTGTGTGTCACCACATGTGAGTCTGTATTCCCTTCTCTCATTCAACACTCAAGCTGGTCCATGCAAGGAGAAAGAGAGAAACCAATTAGGAAAAAGTTAGGAAGAAAAATGTGTGGGTGGCAGGAAGGAACCTCACGGGAGCAACCACCAGGGAACTACTGACAGGTTCTCGTCAATGTGTTTCCACTTCTCATCACTGGCTCCTTCTCGCCAAAACAAAAAACAAAATTTCAAAGTAGGAAAATTGTGCAAATAAATCCTGAATAAACTCAAAGGTGTATATCCCTATCACACTCATGTGTGTGTACCCCCGAGGTGTCACCACCGCTACTCGGTGTGTTCCCCTATTTAAAAGTGGAGTTAGATAACCCTAGCTACTTAATCTACTTTATTCCTTGCTGGGTATCTACTCCCGTTAAAACCAAAACCAAAACACTACTGTTGTGCTTCGTTTTGTATTGTATGAAGCACAACAGAGCACAACGTAGTAGCGGTGGTGACACCTCGGGGGTACATGCACATGAGTGTGATAGGGATATACACCTTTGAGTTTATTCAGGATTTATTTGCACAATTTTCCTACTTTGAAATTTTGTTTTTTGTTTTGGCGAGAAGGAGCCAGGGAGGGGAGTTGCAATCCTAGCTAAAAATCATGTACAAGGGATGGGTAGGGTATTGGCAGATAAGCAAGGGAGGTGGGCCATTGCTGAATGTATTATTGGGAATCAGAAATGTACTGTATGCTCTATATATGGGTCAAACTTTGATGAGGCTTTAATAATAGAGTGGCTTAATGTTGAACTGGCCCAGTGGCCTACCCCACTAATAATTTACATATTTGGCCTAATGGCTTACAGGACAGTAGTATCAGCTATAAAGGGAGGAAGCCAAAGGTCTTTAAGGCACTTCAGTCACTCTTGGTTGACCACGGTTTGGTGGATGTTTGGGCCACATTGAGAGGTGAGGAACCTGGGTATACCTTTTATTCCTGTCACCATCGGAAACTGGTAAGACTGGATTATTTTTTTGCATCTAGTCTTACGTTGGCTGGGGCTAGAATACAAGTGTATCCATGGTATATCCACGGGTTACTTTGGATCACGATCCTCTTGTACTTAGGTTAATGCTTCCTAGAACGGGAACTAAACCACGAGCTTTCTGATTCGATAGGAAATTGTTGTTTGATGCACAGTTTGTAATTGAGATGAAGATCTGGATCAAGCATTTTTTTAATAATAATTCGTAATAGTGCAGGGACCGGGTGTGTATGGGACACTTTTAATGCCGCATTCAGTTTCGGCCTATATAAGCAAAAGCAATTGCGAGCAGTACTAAAAGAATTGTATGCTGCGCTTATGTTGGCAGAAGAAAAGCTTATGTTAGGTATACATGGGGGCCACAAGATTACCGGCCTCCTGACTGAAGTGGCCCGTTGCAAGGCTAAAATTAACCTTTACTGGAGTAAGGAAACAGCGAAGAAATATCTGACTAGAAAGCATTTGAATTATGAATATGGGGAGGCAAGTGGACAGTGTCTTGCTCAGCAGCTTAGATCCAAAGAGGATCAATGTGATTAGAGATGCTAGAGGCGACCTTGTAGAAACAGAGGCTGGGATCTTGGATGTATTTCACGATTTTTACGAGACATTATATACAGGGGAACGGTACGACGCACAAGCTGGGAGGCTCTGGTCCAGCGCTTCTGTGACAATAATTTGAGTAGACAAGTTGCTGAGTTCTTGGAGGCTCCTATTACTATGGAGGAGCTGCAGAGAGCCATTAATAGTTTAGCAATGGGAAAGGCTGCCGGACCGGACAAGC
Organism: Lissotriton helveticus; assembly: GCF_964261635.1. NCBI lineage: Eukaryota > Metazoa > Chordata > Amphibia > Caudata > Salamandridae > Lissotriton > Lissotriton helveticus. Next base: position 456,970,089 of record NC_136069.1, on the reverse strand, counting down.
TCCCACTCGAAATATATGAAACTTTTTTTGATATTCTGAAACCTGACATGCTTGCTACGTTCAAACAGGCGCAGGCAGGTTCCCCCCCGCCCCCGATGAGGTGAGTATCATAGTGTTTAAGAAAAAGGATAAGCCTGCTGAATATGCGGCCTCATGTCGCCCTATTTCTCTCTTGAACACAGACAGTAAGATTTACTCTAAAATCCTTGCGACCCGGTTGGCTGAAGTGATAACCCCGTTGGTATCTAAAAGACAGCATGGTTTTATCCCCAAGAGGGGGACAACTAACCACATTAACAGGGTGGTGACTCTAATGAATATTGCAAATACCATGGGGGTGAACTCAGTCTTATATTACTTGATGCCGAAAAGGCTTTTGACCGGTTCGCATGGGGATTTTTATGGGCAGTGCTACAACGCCGGAGCTTCCAGCTAAATTTTATTTTGGCCTTACAAATGCTATATCGTCAACCCATAGCTAGCATTTGTATTTTGGGTTTATAATCTAGCCCTGTGTATATTACCCGGGAAACAAGGCAGGGATGTCCCTTTACATTGATCCCTTTTTAAAAATGCTGGAGTCCAATGCTAGGATTGAACGAGTTATTTGTCGACAAGAACACTACCGGGTGTTTGCATATGCAGATGATGTAGCCGTGGTAACATCAAATCTTTCAACAGCTATGTCAACAATAGAGCAATTGGCGGTACAGTTTGGAGCCGTTTCAGGCTATAAACTCAATACTACCAAGACACAAATACTGTGTGTTAATATAACGACATTTGATGATCAAAGGGTTTTCAATGAGGTTACTTATTTTGGGATCAAGCTGCGGACTTGTTTAAATGCACTGGTAGAGGTTAATTGGCAGCTCCTCTTAAGGGATGTGCAGAAACAACTGGATCGGTGTGAATGTTTACACTTGTCTATGGTTGGGCGGGTAAACAGTCAAAATATCGACTTCAAAATATCAAATGGACAGAATATCGAGTTTTAAATATCGAATGGACAAAATATCGGCAGGACAGAATATAGACATCAAAAATATCGTTTTTAAGGTAAGTGATTTAATATTGAATGTTAAAAATATAGACAGTTAAAATATCGAAGTATATAATATAGATTATTAAAATTATCGAATTTTTAATATTATCGAATATAGTAATTTTTATGTTAATATATGTGTGAAAAGTGTGTATTCATGTTATAATTTATTTTAATTAATTAAATTTGTTGTTTTAATTTTTGCGTAATTTAATTCTGTAGCGGGTTGTGGGTTTATAGGGGAATAGGGTGGAAAGTAATTTAAATATAATTAATTAAATATGTAAATTTATTTATTGGTATTTATTTTTAATTAATTATTAATTAATTTATAATTGATAATTAATTAAAATGTAATTGGCAATTATTTTAATTAATTGATTAATTGTTAATTATGTTATTTTACTATTTTATTTTCTGTAGTGGGTTGTGGGTGTATAGGGGAGTAGGGTGGGAAGTAATTTAATAATAATAATTAATAAAATATGTAAATTTAATTATTGTTATTCATTTTCATTCATTGTTAATTAATTGATATTTGGTAATTATTTAAATTTTAATTGGCAATTAATTTTAATTAATTGATTAATTGCTAATGATGTTAATTTTACAAATTTTATTTCTGTAGCGAGTTGAGGGTTTATAGGGGAATTGGGTGGGAAGTAATTTATTTAAAATTTATTAAATAAATCAATGTATTTAATTGTAGTTATTTTGAATTAATTGTTAAATAATTTTTAAATGTAAAAATATTAATTGTTAATTTGTAATTAATTTTTATTAATAGGTAAATAATTGTAAATATTAACTTTTAATTTGTAATTTTAATTGAATAATTATTATATTATATTAAATAGGTAATTACTTTTAATTAATATTTTCTAGATATTTATTTACATTAATAGAAATATTATATGAAGACTTTCATATCCCTACTTTTGCACTCTTTGGAGTGGGAATAGTAATTTTAACCCCTACGCTATCCAACACTTTCCCTACTGTTGCACTCATTGGAGTGGGAATAGTAATTTTTACCCCTACGCTATCCAACGCTTTCCCTACTGTTGCACTCTTTGGAGTTGGAATAGTAATTTTTACCCCTACGCTATCCAACGTTGTCCCTACTGTTGCACCCACTGGAGTGGGAATAGTAATTTTTACCCTTACGCTATCCAACGCTTTCCCAACTGTTGCACTCACTGGAGTAAGAATAGTAATTTGTACCCCTACGCTATCCAACGCTTTCCCTACTGTTGCACTCTTTGGAGTTGGAATAGTAATTTTTACCCCTACGCTATCCAACGTTTTCCCTACTGTTGCACCCACTGGAGTGGGAATAGTAATTTTTACCCCTACGCTATCCAACGCTTTCCCTACTGTTGCACTCACTGGAGTGGAAATAGTAATTTTTACCCCTACGCTATCCAACGCTTTCCCTACTGTTGCACTCACTGGAGTGGGAATAGTAATTTTTACCCCTACGCTATCCAACGCTTTCCCTACTGTTGGACCCAATGGAGTGGGAATAGTAATTTTTACCCCTACGCTATCCAACGCTTTCCCTACTGTTGCACCCACTGGAGTGGGAATAGTAATTTTTACCCCTTCGCTATCCAACGCTTTCCCTACTGTTGCACTCACTGGAGTGTGAATAGTAATTTTTACCCCTACGCTATCCAACGCTTTCCCTACTGTTGCACTCTCTGGAGTGAAAATAGTATTTTTTAGACTTCTGCTATTGTACAGTAATAATATAGGATATTATTTAATTATATTATGTTACTATATATTTATATGTTTTTACGAATGTGTTTTTTTACTTTTATTAATTATTTAAATTTTATAAGTTAATTTTAGTATTTTTAAGTATATTTTAGTAATTAATTTTTACTATTAATTTAATTTAACACTGTTTTTAATAAAGTCGATATTTTTATAAACTATATTTTTGTAAACGATATTTTGTACTCGATATTTTTGTACTTACCTGTTTGTAGATACAAACTCGATATTCTGTCTGTCGATATTTTGGCATCGATATTTTTGATAGTCGATATTCTGTCCGTTGATATTATGTCAGTGATCCGATGTAATGTCCTGAAGATGTTGGTCCTCCCCGAAATTCTATATTTTTTTAGATCTGTGCCACTTAATATTTCTCGGGTTAATCTCGCTCTGTTACAATCTTTGTGTGTTAGATTTGTGTGGGCACAGGGTAAATCGCGGAGAGCCATGCGATTTATGATTCTGTCTCGGGAACAAGGTGGCTGGGCTGTCCTGTATTTTACTCTATATTATTATGTGTGCATTTTACAACATATGAATATCTTATTAACCGGGGCAGAACCGTGCAATGTAGCCGAAGCGCCCTCCATATACCAAATATTGCTTGGGAGTGTTTCTAAAAATCGGATGTATGACGTTACAACGCATACTATTACAACGCATGCTTTTACAACGCAACTTTTACAACGCAGGATCCATTACAACGAATACCATTACAACGCATTTTTTTACAACGCAAATACCTTTACAACGCATACCATTACAACGTAAGTATAGGTAAGTATATACATTTTTTTTAAATGTAAGTTATTAAATTTAATATAATTTAATTTTAATCAATTTTAATTTTATTTAATTTTTTTTAAAAACCCAAACCTAGCCCTGAACCCTAATAATACCCCTTTACCCAAAAACCCATACCTAGCCCTGAACCCTAAAAATACCCCTTTACCCAAAAATCCAAACCTAGCCCTGAACCCTAAAAATACCCCTTTACCCAAAAAACCAAATCTAGCCCTGAACCCTAATAATACCCCTTTACCCAAAAACCCATACCTAGCCCTGAAGCCTAAAAATACCCCTTTACCCAAAAACCCAAACCTAGCCCTGAACCCTAAAAATACCCCTTTACCCAAAAACCCAAACCTAGCCCTGAACCCTAAAAATACCCCTTTACCCAAAAACCCATACCTAGCCCTCAACCCTAAAAATACCCCTTTACCCAAAAACCCAAACCTAGCCCTGAACCCTAAAAATACCCCTTTACCCAAAAACCCAAACCTAGCCCTGAACCCTAAAAATACCCCTTTACCCAAAAACCCAAACCTAGCCCTGAACCGTAAAAATACCCCTTTACTCAAAAACCCAAACCTAGCCCTGAACCCTAAAAATACCCCTTTACCAAAAAACCCAAACCTAGCCCTGAACCCTAAAAATACCCCTTTACCTAAAAACCCAATCCTATACCACTTTTACTATAATTATATACTTACCTATACTTACGTTGTAATGGTATGCGTTGTAAAGGTATTTCCGTTGTAAAAAAATGCGTTGTAATGGTATTCGTTGTAATGGATACTGCGTTGTAAAAGTTGCGTTGTAAAAGTAGTCCGTTGTAAAAGTTGCGTTGTAACGGTTGCATACCCTAAAAATCAAGTGTTTATTAATGAGGATATGAGTTACTGTAAGAGACAGCAGTTTAAGGTCTTGATGGCGGCCTATAAGGTATGTAGGGCAGTTAAAAAACACTATATTTTTGGAAAGATATCAGGGTATTCCCCGCTAACTGCTACAACGCTCCTTCCATCAATATTTTGGAATCGTATAGTAGACAACTGGCAAACTAAAGGGGTTCAAACTATAGGAGATTTATATAGTAATGGGGATCTGATGTCTTTTGAAATGTTAGTTAATACGTTTCAAATCCGACTTTCCGATTTCTTTAAATACCTGCAAGTCCGTGATTATCTGCTTAAAAATCATTGGAAAATTTAACCAAACCCTGTTATTGAAGCTGTGGGGAAGAATGCTCGTATTGGTCTTTTATATTCTTTACTGTTGGATACTAACGGAAATGATTTAGAGATTAAAAATTTTAAATGGGATAGTCGGCTGGTGTGCCGTGGCACTCGGGTCGAAACCTCTATTGAGTTGGCAGGGAGATTATTTATGGCTGCTAATCTGCGTGCACACAATTACAAGACCATTTTTAGTTTATATTACACTGCTGCTAAACTGTATAGAAGGGGGGGTCTAATGACGGGGAATGTTTTTGTTGCAGGTCAGATGAGGCGGATATAGTACATATTTTTTATACATGCAGGCACTTAAATAATTTGTTTGGGCACATAGAGAAGTTTTTGGCGGAGATGCTTGGTGGGATTGTACGATTATCTTGTGCTCATGTATTATTGGGGGTAGATGAGGAAACGGAGAAGGACCAAGTGATGCATAAACATTGGTACATAATATTTATGGCAACTGCAGTAGTGAGACTATGTATTGCTTCAAAGTGGCTACAGAAGGATGCGCCATCTTTTGAATTATGGAGGGCTAGATTTCCAGCAACTTTCAATACAGATTATTGTTTATATGCTTTGAAAGGCAAACTGAAAAAGAAATTAGGCTGGGAAATCTGGGGTCCAGTGGTCACCTCTATGGGCGAATAAACTCCATGTCCTTTTCTTTCTTTTTCTTTCTTTCTTTTTTTTTCTTCTTCTGTGTTTCTCGATCCAGGTTGTGTACCATGTATGAAACTAAGTATATGGATTGACTGGCTGATTTATTCTAATGTGACTTTTTGTGTGATCATAGATTAACAATAAAAAAATTAAAAAATATAAAAAAGACATTGACTTAGAAGAAATGTGTAAATTATTTTGCAGCACACTACCAGTAATAAAGTGAAAACACAACACATGCAAAAATCCTAAACCAATCTCGAAAAATATAGTACAGGTTGCGTCTTCCCCAGCCTGGGTACCTGCCAATAACTATGCCACACACGGAGCTTAGTATTACAAGTCTTTTTTTGTTTGTGTGTACTGCAAACTCAACATTCTCAATCCACATTCATGCATTCCACTCTAACATTTGCATCACAACTCTACGGCGTCCATCAGGAGCCAACAGGGTTCTGTCATTGCCAACTAGCAAGACACTACATCTCCCCTGCTGTTAAATTAAAAATGTATATTTTTACAAAATATATATGTACACTTAATTCTCTTCAATCAGTCTTTTTGGCACTTTAATAGTTTGACCTGATCTTGTTGGAAGCTGGGAATTGCCACCATCAGTGTCCAGAAACTGTGTTGATGGTGTAGAGGCAAACGCAGAAATTGTATTTCAGAACTAGTCTATCTTCCAAAATGTAGATCTGATGAACGATGAGTTAAACACTGAAAGTGAGAAGAGCCTCTGTGTATAGGCTTCCCAGGGTACTGGGAAATCCCATGTGTCCAATGGAGGACACCACTTGAAAAGGTTTGGCATCAAATGGGGCATCAGATTTTCTTTTCTGCATCTCGAATGCGAACACATGATCTCTCTCTCAGACGATGTTCTTTGCATGAGGTTTTTTTCAGCATATACTTTCATCTTATGTTTATGTATCAAGTTCCTCTCATGAGTTGCTTTCTTGTCTCTCTCTCTCTGATTGGCCCACTGAGGTACCTTGATTGTCATTGCTCTCCCGACCATCAGTGTTGCAGGGATTTCACCTGTGGTCGAGTGAGGTGTTGAACGATTAGCTCCTACGACAGAATATTACACAGTCATTACATCAAGCTTCTCAAAAGTAGCATTCTGCACTGCTTTCTTTTAGTGCACCCATAAAGCGATCAACAAGTCCATTGGCCTCTTCTGATGCTTTATACTCAGATGCTCTAAGAAATCTTTGGACTGTTGACTGTTGAAAGGAGGGTTATTGTCACATTTCTATATGACTAGAACACCTCATGTGGCAAAGATGCTACATAGTCTCTCAATGATTCAGGGAGGATTATGGGTTTGCCGGATGGGATACTCCATCACAAACGTGATGGATATTCTGTCCTCTATATTACAAGTTCCATAGGAAATAATAGAATTTAAATTTGTCTGACAGGTTATCCGTCAATTTATGATTAAGCAACCCTGTCCGCCAAACTCTACTCAGGCCCCCAGTCTTGAGTGGTAGATGAGAGATCCTCAATTAATGGAAATCTGGAGTAATTTCCCAAAATCACCATCAGGTGATGCCAATTGTCAAGTGTGTCAACAAAGTCAATGGCTACTCTCTCCAGGCATGCTTTGGGGGTTCTGACATGTTTAAGGTGTGTTGAGTAACTTTTGCAGAAAGGCAGTTTATTTATTTATGGGTTTGTAATGCGCCAGAATCACACTCGAAGGTGTATCTCCGCGCAATGCTGTACAGGGAGAGTGCAATGAGGAGAGACATTAATTACTGAAATAGCACTGTTTTTAAACTTTTCCTGAAAATTGAATGGCTGGTGCATTGCCTAAGGGAGAGAGGGAGGCTGTTCCACAGCAGAGGGCCCATGACAGAAAGGGCTCGTCCTCCTTGCCTGGCTTTCCAGATTCGGGGAACCTGTAGTAGCAACTGGTTACTGGAACGGAGGTTGCGTGTGGGGCAATGAGGGACAAATCTATCAGCCAGATAGAGTGGTCCCAGGTTATGCAAGCTTTTATGCACCACACAGCAGATCTTAAATTCAATACGTTTTCGAATAGGTAACCAATGTAACTGGCCAAGAAGGGGCCGGTACGGAGTTCTGGGAGGGGCGTTTGCCACCAGTCGTGCGGCGGTGTTCTGCACTACCTGAAGTTTGTTCAAAATGCCCTCATTAGCCGCCAATAGAAGACCATTACAGTAGTCCAGACGACTCAGCACGAGAGCCTGAACCAGAGTCTTCCTAGAGCTATCAGGTAGGAGGGGGAACACCTTCCGAAGAAGACTGATGACATGAAAACAGGACCCCACAATGATGTTAGTATGATGTTGAAGTGTGAGGTCTTGGTCGAGATGAACTCCCAGATTTTTTACCACCTGTTTAGGAAGGGGGGCCACTCCTAGGCTGGCAGGCCACCAGTCTGGAGTCCACCGAGTTTTAGCTTCCCCGAACAGAAAGACTTCGGGCTTTCCCACATTGCATTGGAGGAAGTTGTTAGCCATCCAGCTGGAGACCGCCGTCATGCCTTTCGAGAAAGCTTGCCTTACCGCAGGAGTAAAGGTTTTAAAGGTGAACAACAGCTGGGTATCGTCGGCGTAAGATATGGGTACAAACCCATAGGATCTCATGATTCCAGCCAGGGGGGCAACATAAACATTAAACAGCGTAGGGCTGAGACAGGAGCCCTGCGGGACTCCTTTGGTGATTTTAGATGAGGCAGAACTAAATGCCCCCATATTCACCCGCTGAGTACGATCTGTTAGGAAGCTAGCAAACCATGCCAGAGCAGATTTTTCTAGTCCAATCTCTTCCAGCATTTTTAAAAGGATGGCATGGGATATGGTGTCGAATGCTGCTGATAAATCCAGCAGCACCAACACCACAGACAGACCTCTGTCTAAGGACATACGTATGTTATCCGTGACAGATAGCAGGGCGGTTTCGGTACTATATTTCGGCCTGAACCCAGATTGAGAGTGGTCCAGGCATCCGACCCGCTCAATGAAACTCGAAAGATGGTAATTAACATGTTTCTCCATTATTTTACTAAAATAAGGCAGGAGAGAGATAGGCCTCAGATTCGACATGTCGGACCAAGGGATTGATGTATTTTTCCTGATGGGCTTTACTAGGGCGTTTTTCCACTGTGCTGGAACTGAACCTTCAGATAAAGAAAGATTAATCAGTGTCTGAATGGTCGGGCTGAGTGTGTCTCCTATTAGATGCATCACTCGGGCAGGGACAAGATCGGCCGGACATCCTGATTTAACTGTGCCAATCAGTTTATTAACTTGATCCAATGTAATCTGAGGTATAGAAGACATTTTTATGGGACTAATGTCTGCAATCCCCTGTTGTAAACCCTGAGAAGGGTCACTGGTGTCAGCTACAAGTCTTGATTGAGCGATTCTTTCATAAATGGACTCAATTTTATTCTGAAAGTATCTGGCAGTGTCCTACAGAGTTGTTGAGACACGGTCTCAGGACTTTTCATAAGCTATGGGTTTGGTAAAAGTTTGAAGAACCTGGTATAATACTTTCGGGTCCTTACATGCCTCCGCCAGTTGAGAGATAATGTAATTCTTCCGTGCTGCTCTAATATTTTTATGATAAATTCTCAAGGCAGAGTGATAATAGGTTTTATCTTCTATAGTGTGGGAGTTTCTCCAGGTCTTTTCCAATTTCCTACATACTTTCTTTTCAGATCGCAGCTGGTCCGAATACCACAATTCCTGGCGGTGATTTGACCGCTGATTGCAGGCTCTTAAAGGGGCGATAGAATTCACTGCAGTGTCTAGGACTGTGTTGAGTTTGGAGAGAACAATGTCCGAAGTATCAGAGGAGAGAATACCCGGGAATTCAAAAGTGTCTTTAAAAACTTCTGGGGACACTTTATACCATTGTCTACGCCAGAAAGGTAAAAGGGCAGGTTGAGGGCATTCCTCTATCAGGGTGGGTAATATGAATTCTATCACAGAGTGATCCGTCCATTCTACCTGTTTGGGGGGGAAGCAGGTCAGCATGTGGGAGTTCGACAGAATTAAGTCTAAGGTGTGTCCGGCCTTATGGGTGGGGCCATTATTATACTGCTTCAGGCCCAAAGTGGCTAAATCTGTTAGCAAAGTTTGAGCTTCTACATTGTCCAAGAGTTCGCTATGAATGTTAAAATCTCCGAGGAGTAGGAAGTTGGTCCCCATACAGATGTGGGGTGCCAAAGTCTCCATTAAAGTCGTGGAGGCAGCTGTACAGGGCCCAGGGGGATGATACACCAATGCCCCCTTCCAGCTGCTCCCCATGTGGTTGCTTATTTTAAAAACCAAAATTTCAATATCGCTGGTACAGCTTTGGTCCAAGATGGTAATCGTGAAAGTGTCCTTATAGACAATGGCCACCCCCCCACCAATTTTCACGGGGCGATCTAGCCTAATTATTTTGTATCCCAATGGGATCACCAGCGTAATAGCTGGGACCAAATGCGGTTTTAACCATGTCTCAGTACAGAAACAGAAATCTGGGAGTGCAGAATGGATTAGATCCCAAACCTCGGAGTAGTGCTTGGATAATGACCTAACATTACAAAGAATGCTGTTGCCTGTGAGAGAGGAAATCTTAGGATTCTCCGGCAGTCTCTTATCCAAGCACTCTTTACTGGAGATGGATTAATATTTACAAATCCTGCAAGAGAACGGGCCGTCCGGGAGAGGCCATGAGTCCTCCACACAACTCAAGGGGGAGATAAATTGTAAATTGCGTAGTTCTTGGGTTGAATAGCTAATCCTCCTGAGAGAGTTCAGACATTGCGCTGGAGATGTAAGGTTCATGGCCCCAGGCCCCGTCCAGTCGCGGACGGGCGCAGACGGGCTCCTCTCTGGCTCGTCTCAGGCTCGTCTAAGGCGCTCCCCTGCGCGCGACCGCTGCGCGCTCGGGGCAACGAGAGGGCTTAATAGCCCTGCCTGCTGCACAACTAGAGCGCTAACCGCGCGTGAGGCTGGGGTGGGGTGACTGGCTCTTCCTGTCCCGCCCTCCGCTCAACGGCACTGGTTGCCGAGTCGGACCGGGGCGGGCAGGTGGAAGGTCGAGCACAGCCCCTCTCACTACTGGGAAGCTCCAATGGACCCCCTAGTGCCCCCTGATTAAATTAGCAACAAAGGTAAATGAAATTAAAAACGATAAAATTTCAAAGAGCAAGCAAGTTTAAAATTTACACAGCTCAGAGGTATCAGGCAGTTTTAAGAGCAGTGCGCACTCATGCACTCACGATCCGCAAATGGTGTAAAGCGGGTCGGGGAGACTCTGCCACCCTCCTCCCTACCGCCCTGTAACTCCTGTTCAACCCGCTCATCGAGATATGGAAACCAGACTAATTCTCAGAGAGCTCATTTAGTGGCAATAATTCCACAATGTCCTTCATTGGCCACTTCAATCATTTTCTGCCACAGACTCTTTGGAATCAGGATTCTTGACCCTCGCAGTATTACTCCCTCCTGAGTTACGTACAGTTTGTCTATGACATTTTTGTATTTTTGATATTCACCATCATTGGTGTAAGGTTGAGGGGGTTGATTCCATGACTGATGTGTAATTATATCTTTCAACTTTAGCATATCACTATCATGCCTCATGGCAGTGATAATCTGGGTGAAATGGCAGCTGGTGTGTTAGATTTTACAATGAAATGTATGTAGGCTTCAATTGTCTCAGATGGAGTATCACAACCTTGTATAGACACTCTGAAAAAGTAGTCAGCAGGGATCTGTTCCTTCTCTGGATGATACACTGTGTTATAATTGTACTCTTGCAATTGTAATCCCCATTGTTCAATGCAAGGAGGAATCTGGGCCTTTGGATTGCAAAATATAGTCTGTAAAGCTTGATGAACAGTTACCAGCATGAACGGCTTTCCATGCAGGATACATCGAAATGTTCACAAGTCCATACCATTGCTAAACTTTCTTTTTCAAGTTGAGAATAAGCCCGTTATGTTTGGGACACACTTCTACTTGCATATGCCACACTATGCCTTGAGCATTCGGGTGTCCACTGTGCTGGGCAAGGACAGCGCCTAAGCCAAAAGGGATAGCACTGACAACAACCTATGTATGAAGCTTTGGATTGAAATGAGCCATTTCCGTAATGGCTTGTTTGATCTTCTTGCAACTCTTCTCAAATTTATGTGACCAATGAAATGAAACATTATTTTTCCTCAACTCTCTCAATTGAGCACTTACAGTGTCAAAATCTTGTATAAATCTGGAACAGTAGCTTGCCATACCAAGAAATTAATTCACCATAGAAACATCTTGTGGGGGATCAGCATTTGACAATGCTTGTACTTTAGAGGGATCGGGTGTCTTACCCCTTCAGAAAAGAAATGGGCAAAGAATTTTAGCTTTGTCTTGTGGAACTCACGCTTCAAAGTCAAACCTGCATCAGCCAGTAAATGACATACTTGTGTGAAACCACATCATTCTCTTTCATGACAGGCCGTATGATATGTCGAATGGATGTATGTCGTTACTACGCATGCATTTACAACGCATGCCTTTACAACGCAACTTTTACAACGCAAGTCGTTACAACAACTTGCGTTGAGGGGCGCTGGCTAGTGAATAGTTTAATTTACTATCCCAACTCCAGTCCCCGTGGATAGTAGGGAAGGAGTTGGATAGTAAATTAAACTATTCCCTATCCTGGAGCGCCCCCCCCCCCCAGCGCAAGTCATTGTAACGACTTGCGTTGCAAAAGTTGCGTCGTAAAGGCACAGCGTTGTAAAAGTTGCGTAGTAAACGCTGTTCCCCATGTCGAATGACATTTTTGAAAAATATCTGCAGCAGAAGAAACACCAAAACTCAGTCTTTTGTCTCTAAACAGAGTAACATATGTAGAAAAGGTTGTAATGTAGCTGCAATTTTCTTGCAGTTCCAACTGATAATAACTTTTATTCAAATCAAGCCGAGAGAAGACTTTTGCACCATTTAATTGCGTTATCATGTCAGCAATATGTGGACCTGGATGTTGTTCTCGTTCAATTGTCTTGTTTGATTGGCACATGTCAACGGATATACGTACAGCTACTTCACTGTCCTTTTTAAGCACTAACACTAAGGGAAAAAAACATTTTGTGTGTGACTCGTAGAGCACTCAATGACATAATGCTTAAGGAACGCTTCAAGTTCCTTTTCAACAGTATCTGTAAATGAAAAGCAATTTGTCTACGTCTATGAGCAACATAACGGATGTTCTTATTAATATACAGCTTTATTTTCCAAGTCTATAGCCTTCCTAAAACATGAAACAATGAAGGGAATGGACTTACTATTTTGTGGTGAGCACTCATGTTGTAGTTTACGGAACTCAGTCTTATATCAGCAGCTGTGCTGAAGCTGAGTAGACAGACACTTGGCGCCGTACCTTGAAGCACATCAACTGGTGCTTGCACCTTTGTTTTCTTGTGTTTCATCATTGCTACAAATAAACCTTAACTTTTTAGCGGAGTCGATGCAGCCTTTTGTACCTTTTGGTTTTCTATGGCGTAAGTTGCTGTATTGGAGCGAGTTAACTATGTTTGTCTTCAGGAATAATGCTTATTAAAGTACAACTGTCAATGATGGAAGGTATCGAACAACCATTTACTTTCAGTTTAATCTTCAGACAATGTTTGAATGACTTTGGTGCTTTTGCATGCCGACTTTTCTTTGACATTTTTCTTCAAATAAAGCCAGTCCAACATGCGCACGCATTTCTGAGGTAAACATCGACATAGCACAGCCATCTTCTTTACTCTCACTTGATACTGATATAGAAGAACTGTTTGACAATGATTTATAAGACAATCAACTTTGTTCAGTGTCAAGTTGTCCTAACTGATATTGCCGCTTGGCCTTTTGGGTGCACGTCAAAGGTTGCCTTTGGAATGTTCTGGGGCCATTTTGTCTTTGCGCCATATGCACTTGCTTTTTCCTTTGCTTTGTAGTTTCCACTTTACAGTAGAAAGTGTGCAGTTGTTGGGCAGCATAACTTTGGGATGGTGCCAGACTGACTTTGTGCACCCCCTCAGGATGTGTTGTCCTATTGGCCAGCTAGCTCTTGGTGCCACTATAAGCACCCCTAAACCTAGACAGACGGCAAATGGTTTTGGCAACCACAGAACATGACAACCCTGATCCTCCAGGAATCTTGGTAACAGATCTAGAACCCTTTTGGTTTTTCTTGGAGAAATATTTAAAAAATTCACAGAGGGGTGTTTTCAATATTTATTGAACCAATGTGATTCTTGTGTAGAATATATGCGCTGCAGTGATCAATAGCCCAAACAGATAAAAGCAATTAGCAATATAAGGATTTTGAACAGAATAAACATTTCCACCATCTTGCCAAACAATGTATATATGCGAGCATGTAAAACAATATCTAGATAGCATACCTCTACTATGTGTTCCCTAACCTAAGCATCTAGGGGAGTGTGTGTGTGTGTTCAGCCAAGAATCCCCCATTGGTTGATCTAGCCCACAATACCTGAAGGAAAAGCATGCAGGCCCCCGTCTTGGTCAGATGTCGGACTTACGAAGTGGAATTTATAAGCAAATGTAGTTTCATGGAAACTAATCACACACAGTCATGCACGCAAAAGTGTGTCAAAAGTCTATGTGTGACGGAGAAGGCAACTTAGGAAAAACAAGTACATTTAAAATGGCAGTGTTTCCCACTGGGTCTAGCTGAGACACATGACACCCACTCTGTGAACATAAGTCGACTAATAAGCTATCTAAATATGAAGACAGCTATGTCAATCAATGTTACTGCATATTTATGTAAATAGGATTTCAACATCTATTTAAAAATCAATAAAAAAGGCAATAATAAATTTTGAAAGCCAAAGCATACAGAGAGCCAGTAAAATCATAAAAGACAATAGCAACTGAATTAAAAACAATTTAAGATGTTAAAAGCAGACCGAATCAATAGTTCCCACCAAAACAGAATAGCCAAATGTGTCTGTGGTCCAAGTGGTAGACAAAGCATTTCTGTTCCCAGCAACTGCAGACAAAGCTCCCAGAGGCATACCTTCGAGCAGGTTTATAGAGCAAACGTGTTCCCATACCGCCCCCACAGCAGCCGCTGAGGGAATGTCCACAGCCAGTGGAGGTTCTGCTGAACCAGAGCCAAGATCCAACTCACCAGGAGCAGGAGCATCCCAGGAATGCTCATAGAATGCAGCTAGGAGAAATGGAATATGTAGTGGACAGCAATATAAATGGACCATTAAGGGGTCCACCGGTACATATATGTCTGAATGCTCAACCAATTGCGTTCATAGGCACAAGTCCAAGGCACACTTGAAAGTTCATGGCAGACAACTGGATATGGGCTGCACACAGTGAAGCTAAACAGGCTGGAATCATAAGCACCAATGCTCATTCAGTTCTCAAGGCAAAGCTGCCCAAATGCAATATACCATGCATTCACCGCACAATAGCACATGATGTAGTGCTGGCTCCATTTGGTCTTGAAATGAAACATCCATTGTGGTGCAGTAAGATTATTATCACTGTCCCAACAATCAGGAACAAAACCATTGGAAGACCTCCAAAAATGCTTCAGAGCACAGCGTGTATAAAGGATGGAATGACTGTGAAAGTGTGCTATTCCTGTTGTACTAGACTTGTTAAAAATATGTTGTACTAGCTCTCCAAAATGTTGTCAGAAGTTAGTGCAAAGTAGCGCCTGTTACTCCCAAGAGAACCTTGCAACTTGAAGATCAAACGTCTCCAAACGTTTCCTTTGCAGATGTTAAGGCCACATCTTTCTGAAATAGTAAGTCAGTTTGCTCAAGGCATCAAAATGCACGTTGGTAAGATTTATCCAAGGTCAAAGCATTGCCTCCCTAACTGTATGGGCAGGTGGAAATAATACTTTTGTACAACAAGTGACAGTGGAAGAAACCGTCACCAGATAGGCAACCCCTGGTTTCATCTGACAGCAACCTTGACTGTTCAGGAGCAGGTAAGTTTCATTAGAGAGAAGTCTGAAAGGCGGAGGTATGACAGCTGCCAGTAAACCTTTCAAGAAGCAAGATAAGTTTGCCATGAAAGCATTACAGACCCCTTGCACAGTAAGGATTCACTTAAAGTATTCTTGCAGTACAAATTGCTGAGAAACACTTCAGTTTCCCTACTTTGACTCCAAAATCTGAAAGGTAGTTCCCAATACTAATGTACAAACACTTACCCCAATGCTTCAGATCTGGCCACTTGGTGGTATTGCCGACGCGTAGCGCTACTTCGCGAACTAACGTGCACCCCTAGTCAAAATATGCAGGGTGATGTATGCATGGATTAGCCAATCCACAGGTGGTGTTTCACCAACAGCAAAAGGTAACTTCTCTAGTTTTTTCATATGTAACATAGAGTATGTTGCATCTTTACGTGCCATGAGTATCTGCTGTTCTGTAAGGTGGTAAGGGGAAAACAGACTTGTGGCATTGATATGAGGCCACAGCAAATGGCCAGAATGTCGTGTTTGTGGGTTCCAGCTCAATATTAGTACTGCAGTGCATCACTTTATCTGCTGGCAGATGTCGCTTTTAAGGACAAAGTCCTTGGTCTGTTTGTAAAGACCTGGTGACCAGTAGCAATGCTGCAATAGTGAAATTGTAGCAGCCATCCCTGCATGAGCTGATGCCAGACCCTTGTGTGCAGCTAGTATTAAACCCATCCTTCAATTGGTGTTTGGTATTACACTATCCCCCACTCCAGGAATGTGAGCATATGGTGCTTTTTTTTCATCTAACTTGTAGGAGTACTTATTATTATTAAAAAATTTTATAGAGCGCGTAGTCACCCGTAGGTATCCCAGCGCTAAGATCCCTGCACCTGTGAGTCAGAGGGGGCAGCGAGGGGGGGGGGGAGAACAGATTAGAGAGTCAGGATAGTTAGGGGAAAAGATGGGTTTTCAACTGCTTCCTGAAACGTAAATAATTTGATTCTGTTCTCAGGTCGCGGGGAAGAGCGTTCCAAAGGCGTGCGGTGTGGACCGAGAAACGCCTTCCACCCGAACGAGCCTTCTTGACTCTGGGGATGATGATAAGACACTCCTGATCAGATCGTAGGGTTCTTGGGGCTTTGTATGGTCTGATAAATTTTCTTAAGATGGGGGGGCCTTTGTTTTGAAGCAGTTTATGGGCCAGACAAAGGGCTTTAAACTTCACTCGCTCCCTCACAGGGAGCCAATGGAGCAGCTTCAAGGCTGGTTTGGCCGAAGCTCTGGCAGGAGTATTGGTGAGGGTTCGGGCAGCGGCGTTTTGGATCCTTTGTAACTTGTTCAGAGTTGCCTCCGGAGCGCCTAGGTAGATGGAGTTGCTGTAATCTAGCCTAGATAGTATCAGGCCTTGGATTAACAGTTTTTGAGAGGTGGGAGGGAGTAGGGGCAGAATCTTTCTCATTGATTTGAGAAGCCCAAAGCAGGTCCCGGCTACTTTTTTTGCTTGTGTGGTGAATGACAGGTCGGTTTCGAGCCACACACCCAGGCTCTTTACCTCGGGTTTTGGGTCTGGGTGGGGACCCAAGCAGGATGGCCAGATGTTCGGTGGGAGGGAGAGCCCTTTCTGACCAAGGAGGAGAATGTCAGTCTTTGACCCGTTCAGTTTTAAAGCTGAGCTGTTCATCCAGCCTTGTATCTGCGTCAGACAGTTGTATAGGTCCGCAGGTTGTTGACTTGGGTGAGATAAGGCCACCACTAATTGGGTGTCATCAGCATAGCTGACGATACTCACTCCGAACGGGTTGACAACCTCCTCCAATGGGGACATATAGATATTGAATAGTGTAGGGCTCAAAGAGGAGCCCTGAGGTACGCCACATTGGAGGGGTGTTTCGGAGGAGCAGGTGTTATTCTCCCAGATCTGAAAGGAGCGTTGGCTCAGAAAAGACGAGAGCCAAGACAGTGCGGTACCTTCCACACCGGCCCTCCTCAGCCGATGGATAAGGAGTTGGTGGTTGACGGTGTCGAAGGCCGCACTCAGGTCGAGGAGGATCACTGCCACTGATCCTCCCACGTCCAAAAGTGCTCTGGCCTCCTCCACCGCCGCAAGGAGGGCGATATCAGTGCCCTGCCCTGGGCGGAAACCTGTCTGTGAGCTTTTTAGTCGATTATTAGATTCCAGAAATTGTGATAGTTTCCTATTCACCAGTTTTTCAGCGATCTTGCTAGTCCCAGGGAGGAGAGAGATTGGTCTGTAGTTGGCCAGATCCACAGGGTCCAAGGATGGTTTCTTTAATAGTGCCTTGACGACTGCCGCCTTCCAACTAGCGGGGACGACTCCCTGTTGCAATGAGGCGTTGATAAGATGGGTAAGGGGGGGAACGATAGTTGGTGCTACTTTCTTGAGGAAACGTAGTGGGGCAGGGTCCCTGGGAGATCCGCTTTTGATGATATTTAGCGTGCTTTCGACCTCTTCGGCGGTCACTTGTCCCCAAGAAGATAAACAGGGGGAGGTAGGAGTGTTGAGGATCTCTTTTTCCTCACTCGAATTTGTGATTGGAATTGAGTCGAGGATTTTCTGAATCTTCTCTTTGAAAAAACTAGCTAATTGAAGGCATTTTTCCTCATCTGCCTTGGGGTCTGGTGGCTTTCTCGGTCCGGGGTCTGGAACCTTAAGTAGTTCTTTTAATATAACAAAAGATTCTTTGCTGGAGCATGCAGAGTTTTCTATTCTTTCTTGGAAGAATATGCTTTTTGTTTTGCGTAGGGCAGTCTTATAAGTTTGTAAAGAGGTGAGGTAGGCGTCCTTCTTTACATTAGACTTAGTCGTATCCCTCCTCCATGAGCGATCTGTTCTCTTGCATTCTTGTCGCAGAGATTTCAGCTCTGGGGTGTACCAAGGCACGGGGGTCACTCGTTTGGTGTGTTTGAGAGTGGTGGTTTTAGGGAGGAGTTTGTCTAAAGAAGATATGACCCAGGAGTTAAACTGTTCATCGGCAGTGACAGGATCGGTGGAGAGGGCAGGAATAGAGTCTGAAAGAATGGTGGCCCATTCAGCTGGAACAAGCTTGTGCCAACGTCTGTCGGTAACCTTAATTTTGGCGGTTTGAGCGGGTACTGTGGGTATATCCCAGGAGATAGGGATTAGGAAGTGATCTGTCCATGGAAGAGGTAGGTGGGGACAGGTGGTAATATCCGCGATGTTAGTCAGGACGGGGTCCAAAAGGTGTCCCTTGTCGTGGGTGGGTTCGTTATTGACCAGCCGGATGTTAAATGACAGCAGGTCCAGGAGGAGGTCGGATACTGTCATATCTGTGGGGTCTGTGAAGTGCAGATTGAGATCGCCCACGATGAGGAAATTAGGGGCGGAGGAGGCTAGTTGTGACACCATGTCAGTGAAAGCATTAAGGAATTTCCCTGGGGTACCCGGAGGGCGGTAGATCAACAATCCCGACAGAGAATGTGCCGGGGAGGTTTGAATGGCAAAATGGCAACTTTCGCAGTCTTCAATGTTGGCGTTGCTGATTCTACAGACAAGGTGTTCTTTGTAGATTATTGCCAAACCCCCTCCTCTCCCTCTGGGTCTGTGCAGAGTTTGAATAAGATAGCCTGGGGGAAGGGCGATGACCATGTCAGAATCCGAGTTAGCAGAGAGCCAGGTTTCTGAGAGGAATAGTACATCCAGACCATGGTCCTGTATCAGCAGGTTTATTTCATGCGCATGCTTGGGGAGGGATCGGCAGTTGAGAAGGCCTATCTGTAGTCCAGGCTTACCCGGGGGCTGAATAACTGGGTTACAGCGTGTACAGTTGAGAAAGGGTTTACCTTCACCGTGGATGTAGCGGCAATCCGGATTAATTTCCGGGTGAAGAGCCTGGAGCATATCCCTCGTGTACACCAATCGGTTGTGAGGTGAGTGGAAAGTCTTTTGTCAGGATGTTTCTGTCTGTTGTCGCACTTGAACGAGTAATTGCAGCAACTACAGCAGTGAGAACTGTTGAATTCTTGGCTTTATCAGCCATGGAATTCCCTGCAACATGAACGACAGCACGGTGATGACTCAATGTGTGTATTATATGAGTCTGTGGCAAGTAGTCTTCCAGCTTTTACACCTGTTCCCAAAGCATTTTGTGTTTTATTGTGCAACTCTTTGAATCTCTGAATCCATTCTAGCTTCAGTAGTGTAGATATTTATTGTAAGCCTGGACACAATAATGCGAATTGCACACTATGAGAGTGGGGAATTTAGGATCTGTATTCTCTAGTGCCAGAATTAGAGCCTTTAGTTCAACCAACTGTACTGTGCCATCCCCAAGTGGACTCCACTGACGGCAGGAGGGGCGCACTTGGCCTCCAGAGACCCCAAAGAGCATAAGAGCCTGAAACAACCAGCAACCCAGGCACCAAGAGTCCCAGCTGCAGAGTCACTGAAAGGGGTTGGGGATTCTCATGACATGCCATGTAGCCCACGAAGGCGTGGGACACCAGTGACGGCAGGAGGGGAGGCTTGGCTGCCAGGGACCCCAATGAGCACAGGAGACTCCAACAACCAGCAGCCCAGGTGCCAAGAGCCCCAGCTGCAGATTTGCTGCAAGGGGACAGGGCTTCTTGTGACATGCCATATAGTCCACTCAGCACCCCCTCAGAACAGGCCACACACGTGCTGTGCCTGGGCTAAGGGCAGGCGTGTCCAAGCCTGTCAAACTTAGATTAAGGCAGGGAAAGGCCACTCCCCTTAGCTTTTGTCTGGGATTAAAGTGGTCGCTTAAAACTAAGAATCACCGAAGTTTCAAGGTACTGTACTTTTTACATCTTACCCTGACTGTGCTATTATATCTGGAATCAGGGCTAGTACTATGATTATTCACTGACAGACTGCACGCTCTTCACAGACCATGAGGAAAGAAAGCCACAACTAGTCTCACGTGAGAACCATCCCAATCGGTTTGCTCAAAACAGCCTAAGCATATGGCTGCAAACTGTGTATCCAGAGACATTGACTCTCTAACAGAAGAAGTGGAAACCATATAGAAAAACAGGGCCTCATGCAAACCTAGAGGTCCAGCAACTCTAGAGGACCAAAAGGGGAGAAGGTGACAGATATCTTCAAGTAGGCGACAAGGCACTGACTGCCCATAGTGATCTGGGCCCCCTATAGCCCCTTCCCAGCCCAGGGAACAAACTACTCTTCCTGATGAGCAAAACAGCTCACTAGAATGCAAGACCAAACAAGTAATCCTTAATGTTGAATGCTTCAACAGGTATGATGCCCTCCAAGTAGACCATCGATCAGGCAGTCAATACCAAAATCCTGCTTTGCCACCACCCATTCCCACATCTTCTTATAGCCCCGACCCTAGAAGAAGCAGTCAACGTCATCAAAGGGCAGAGGGATGAAGTCAATGACTTAAAACAAGCGTTCATTGAAGTAAAAAATGATCTCATTAAAATATCTGGTGAACATTTGTTTATACATTCTACTGGGGCTATAATGGCTCCAACTGTCCTGCCTCACACTGGAGATTCCAAAGACTTACCATGAGTACCCCCAAATGGGATGACAGGAAATTATAGAAATGCTGATCTCTCACACTCTTCACACAATAACAGTAATAGCCCTCCCCTACCTCCGGTGCGGAAGATTCCGCCCATGCATCCACCAAATGATCTGACTCTTGCAAAACGGCAATCACACTTTCCACACAGCCTCCATGTTTCCTACAAAGTCCCGACATCTCCTTGGTGAACTCTGTGCCCTCTCAAGGTGCTACATCTAAAAGGAACTCAAGTACTTTGCATCCTCAAGTCGGCAATATTGAAAAAAGTCCTACATTGGGTAAGGAATGTTAGACATTGCTATTCAATTGTTTATTCCGATATTGTTTATGTCAAGCCCTTTTGATCACAGGTGGGTGGTAAGAATTTTATTGAGATGAAACTTGTAACTCCAGATTTGGTAGAGGGTTTGATCTCCCTGGACCAATGCACCCCTCTCCCCATAGGGTCTAAAATCTGTTTCAAACTTAAGCCCCCATGTGATGGTAGGGATGGGGGGATACATGGTTTGTTGATACTCGAGCAAGGTGTAGCGGGTCCTTACATCAGGAGTTCTCCCTTCATATCCCGCTGAAAGCGTTTTGACTGCGGTTGATAGACTGTGCAATCCCCTTGCTCCCTTGGGGTCAATGGAACTCCTGCAGTTTATGACCCTATCACACAGTTTACGACTGGGGCTATTAAGGCTATTGCCCATCCTGCTAGGCAGGAGACATCTCACCACCTAGTTTGGACAATGACATAAGCATATATCCTTCCCCACACCAATTGCCTTTTAATATACAATTAGCAAACTGGAAAATACTGTCATCAAAACCAAAATGATTGATACGGAGTGGGGAAGCTTAATTGATGAATTCCAAATTTGCCTCTTTCAGGAATCCTGGGTGTTAGACAAGGTTTATAGGCATGGGTACTCTACATGGTCTTGGGCTCAATGTCCATGACTCGATAATTCTCGCCTAGGTGCCTACTCTAATCATGGGTCCCACTCTGCAACTCTGGGCAATAGCTTGCTTAATCTCCACAACGGCCCCGAAAGCGCTAGGATGCCTGGCTTCACCTTGGGGGTGCCCAGTAGGGGGCATCTCACAGGGAAAGCCAGGAAGGGTTTCACAGCGGTATACAGCGCCAGGATGCCTGAAAGGTGATAGTGCACTTTACAAGTATACATACATTTACATTTACATTCAGAATTGAAGCTACGGATTCACAAGCAGGAAGGTCTTAAGGAGACCTTACCATATGGAGTAAAACATCTTTGATCTGTGCAATCAAAGTTATTGACATGGGCTTACCAGACCTCTTTGTCCTTATACTGATACACAAATCAGAGCACCCTATCTCCTGGTTAATTCTTATACTAGATCCTGCCTTTTTAAAATACCTTCCTAAAAACTGGAAACTTTAAACACCTTCTTTGAAGTCCACAGCACCGGTCACTTTCTTGTCATTGCTGGTGATTTCAATACCTCCTTTGAGCCCTATCCACCTCTGTTAGAGATGACCAAGGAGGAGGATGAGTTTTGGGGGACCCCAGCACATTCCAATCTAGGAAAAATGCTAAAATGAGTGTGACTGCACTGCAGATAGCAGTCATAACGGTATTTTATGGTTTGGGAGCGTGCAATGGCCATTCTGCCTCGGATTCCAGAGCTAAACCAACCTTTAGGAGGGGGGATTACACAAGTAATATTGATTATGTATTACTAAATGTTAGAGCATGGCATGAGTTGGCTGATATGGAGGTCACAGATCTGTATGAGAGTGATCACTTTCCTCTGTCATTAAAACTGAAGGGGTTCCATTTAAAAGACTTGTCTCGTCCTGATTTATCTTCATCCACCTCAACAGATTTGACTAACAATAGGCGTAATGTGAAATGATTGGAAATGAGTGGAAATATCCGGCACAAAGCATATTTAGAAAGAAATATATGAATTGGTCGGGCTACACTGATAGCATTAAAAGAACAGGATTGCACACCTTCTAAGATTAACCATATTCACCAAGATTTATTTTCTAGACTCAATCCACTTTTTGTGAATATAAACAAACCTTTGAAAACCCAAGAATGCATTGATCACCACTGCAGAACGGCAAAGACGGACCTGGTGAAAGCTATTAAAACCAATGTAATAGTGGACATTATCAGCTAGAGAAGAAATTATACCAAGGTAATTAAGACTAGTAAAATCAAGTGGGAAGCTAAGATGTTGGAGGAGTTACTGGAAGCAGCGAGAGGGAAAGATACCAGATTGTTCTAGCACTTGGTAACCCACAGGGAAATAGACACCATGTCCTCCCCGAATGCCTTGTATCCACGGGGGAGTGGGTAAGTCACTTCTCAGATCTTTATTGGACGCTTGAATCTGAGGTCGATAGCACTGCAATTTGTTATTCTGCAATGGGAACAGAAACCGTCCCAGTGGACTTCACATTAGAAGAAACACTAAAAGTTCTTCAAGCTCAGAGAGTGGGAAAATCCCTTGGCCGCGATAGAATCCCTGCTGACATGTTTCATGCAGGACGTCTTATCTGGGTCTCTATATACATTTCTTGGCCAATGCAACAGCAATTGGGGGCATCCACTCCCCACTCATGGAAAGGGGTACAAATTAAACCCATCTATAAAAAGGGAGCTAGGCAAGACCCGGGTAACGATCACCCCATAAGCCTTATTGATAATATCTCAAAAATGTATAGTAAACAACTTTGCTATTTATCAATGGGTGTATTGCCTACCTCCTAGACTCCTAGAACAACTCTCCAATTTTAGCAGGATTGAAGGCCCCGGGTCTGCTTTTTGTAGAAGACACTCTTCTCCACTCCAATATCCTGCAGGGTCCTAATATGCTCTTGGGAAAGTTTAGGTTATTCTACAAGGATCATGGCCTTGAAATAAATAAAAACAAAACAAATGTTATGGTATTCGAATATCGAAAGAAAATGAGGGGGGAACTAGTTCTAGAGGGCAATAGACTACAAAGGGTCCATGAATTTGACTACCTTTGATTGTTATATGTTTGTGGACCCTATAAACCATTTGTAAAATTGTGTTTTTTAAAAAAAACAATTTTTTTGGTATACTTTTATGATTCTTTTTGAATGAATCGAAATAAAGTTTTATGACTGACTGACTGACTACCTTAGAGTGAGACTCAATAATTTCCACAACTGGATGGCCCAGATTGAAAAAAGGGCATTGTCTCTCCATCATAGAGCAGGATACATAGTAAGATTTGCCAACAGTGCAGATAAATTCCCAATATTTACTGCACTAGAGATATACAAGGTTCAAACGTGTAGAGCAGCACTGAACTGAAAATGCCTTCATCAAATCCTTGCTGAGGTTACCGACAAGCAGCCCACTACTACCACTGAGGTTTGACTGAAATCTTAGTCATGTCTCAGACATTTTATTTATTTATTTGAAATTTCTATGGTGCAACTAATCATCCCCAGGAGAATCTCTCAGCGCTTGGCAGCATACTAGCAAGACCCTCTCCCACACCGACCCCCTAATGCAACCAGGTTTTTAGGCATTTCTTAAAGTGTCCCAGAGAGGTACAGTGACGTTTCTCTTCCGATAACCTGTTCCAATGAAAGGGGGCAAGGTAGGAGAAAGCGCTTCCTCCCATTCTTAATTTCTTGATCTTGCACGGAGCTAGAAGGTTTTGATTGCTTTACCTCAACTGGCGACCCGGGACATAAGCCCTTACCTTCTTCCTTAGGTATACGGGCCCCAGGCCTCGCCTTGCCTTGAACACCAATGTGAGAAGTTTAAAGACTGCTCTCTTTCTGACGGGCAGCCAGTGTAAGGCTTGCAGCAAGGATCGAGACAGGGACCGTCTAGGCTTATTCAAAGCCATTCTTGCAGCAGTATTTTGCAGTACCTGGAACCTAGAGAAAAGCTCTTCCCTGGCTTCCTGGCTCCTACCAGTAGTGCGTTGCCATAGTCCAGCCTGCTCACAATAAGCGCCTGAATACGGGTCTTTCTTGCAACCAAAGGGATCCAAGGAAATACTTTCCTTAGCATTCTCAATATCCCAAAACAGGTGCTCGAAAGTGCCATTACATGATCTTCAGACAATAATTTACTATCCAACAGGACTCCCAAATTCCTAACCTGTTTTGTGGGGGAAGGAGTCTTCCCAAATTCCGAAGGCCACCAATCTGTCTCTCTAAAACCTATACTATATTTGATTAGGTTCTGGATGACAGAGAATCTGGCCCCGTATAAAGACCACCTCCAGGAGATAATGATCAATCGCTCGTATTCCAAGATCCCCTGGGTCTACCACATAAAAACCTGGTTGACTAGGTTAGAGTTAATTGAATGTTGGCTGAACCCCAACTCCATACCTAATGGTGCCAAGGAATCAGTTAAACTGTTCTCCTGGAAAGCTGTTATCTGTAACAGAATATCGACTGTATCGTCTGGTAGTTTGACTGATTTATACTTGTCCCACAAAGGTGCACCGAAATCCAAGGAATTTATGGATTATGTAAATGCCACTCAGACAAGATTCCTGTTTATTATATTTAGGCTAGGGACCTTGTTGATTGCATCATTTACTTGCTCATGGAGCAAAAAAGATGGCTTTTTAAGTAATGTATGTCCCCTGGCCTGCCAAGCTATGGAAAACGAAGAACATGTTTTATTTCTATGTCATGCAAATGCAAAGCAACGTGCTCGCTGGATTGCGCCTCTTTGTCAGCTCCTTGAAATTGATATTCGACATACAGCCCTAAGAATCTACAAGTCAGACAAAAGGATTATCATTGTATATTTAGTCTCTCATTTTTGGGGCTTAATATGGCATATCAGAGATAAGGTTGAGTCACACATCCTTGCCCAAGGGCGATCTCAATTGACTTACAGCCTGATTCATGTAGGTAAATTGCACTCGCAAAGGGCCAGATTCTGAGAATCTGGCCCTTTGCGAGTGCGATTTTTGCATTTGGTATTCATGACACCAAATGCAAAAATCGCTATTTAAGAAGTCGCAAATATGCGAGGAATAGCATTTAAGGAATCTCTAATAGAGATTCCTCAAATGCTATTCATGAAACATCAAGAAATAGCGATTTTGAACCTTTGGGGCCGCTATTTACCGACAGGTCAGACCTGTCGGTAAATAGCAAAAACTCAGAAAAATGCTTTTAAGAGCATTTTTCAAAGTTGCATGTAGCACACACACATGTCCTTTGGACATGTGTGTGCGCAACACCTGTCCAAAAGTGCATTTTAGGGGTGCTACAGGGCGTCCTTTGGACACCCCTGGCACCCTTAAAATCGCTATCTTAGTTGCGAGTAGCAAATTGCTACTCGCAAATCCCCATTCATTCCTATGGGCCTCTTGGCCCATAGGAATGAATGGGGAGTATTTGCGAGTAGCAAATTGCTACTCGCAAATAAAGAACATGTAGGAATCGCTATTTAAGTAGCAATTCCTACATGAATGCCGTTTTGCGTGTCCTCAATAGCGAATCGCTATGATTCGCTATTAGGGACACGCAAAACGGCATGTACATGAATCAGGCTGTTAATGTTTTATTCTTTTTAGAGACTTTTATAATATGCACTTTATGTTTATCCCTATCAATAGTACTTGAGCACCCCTGAACAAATGTAAACTGCTAGATACCATGTTAGAGCTTATTTTTAGGTTCTTTCTGCGCTCTTTGCCTCTTGGGAAATTGTTATAGCACAGAGATACTCGAAAGTGCACCATCATATACGGATGCATCATGATCGTAACTTATCTAAAATCACTTGTTTGAAATGATTTGTGTATTTATCACAGGCAAATGTCCCAGAGTGGATCTACTTTATTGTCTTTATTGAACACAGATACAATATGATCTTAATCTATTTTAATTTATATGTACTGTAATGAATTGTGTGTTTTTCTTTGCTGATGATGTAATGTACATACGTGTCTGAGATATTTGCAATTGTGCACTTTTATGGTTCTTGGAACCGAAATATAGTTTGATGTTGATGATGATGACTGCATTTAGATTTTTTCAGGATGGAATTCTCCATCATGCATGCGCTCTTTCAAAATTGCATAGGCTGCAGAGTATTGGTGCTTAGTCCCTACGGCAGGCTGGGCAGAAACGTCAGTTTATATGATGTAATCCTATTGTTCAAGAGGCATTATTTCATTACGCAGAGGATACTTTTGTTGGTACCGCAGAAAATCTTGTGTTTGTAGTGTAGAGTCAAATCTGTAATCTACATTTATTGCGGTTATCCCTCTGAATCCAGTGTGGATGTAATGCTGAAGCATTTGGAACGCTTGCTCTGGTGATGGCCTCTAATGTATGTACAGGGGTCATTACAATAGTGCGTTTACCCGTGAACCAGGACTGCTGTCAGTATTTTTTCTGTAGGTGCAAAACACATTTCAGCATTGGTGTATAAGTGCAATTTATATGCAATTGCCAAAGTGTCACCTTCATTGAACATTATGTAGGTGTATCCTGATGCACCCGCGATGAGGCGGATCACCAGGTTTGCTGTGTTTACACATGTAAAAAGTATGTTGAAGCTATCATGTCAGCTTATATGGAACGTAAAATATTTGTGTGTTCCTAAGTCCAATGTGTACTGGACAAGTCTGGACGTATCAAGTCGTAGAACAGTTTAACCCATTCTGCGTAATCTGGAATGTATGTTCTCCCAATATTTAGGAATCTGAGGATGGATTGTAGTCTTTTCAACATAGTTGGAGGCTGAAGTAGCACACATTTTTCTAAGAAATGTGTCACAATGTGTTTGCCTTCACTCACAACTCATATCCCAGAAAAAGGAAATTGAGATAGGCAATTAAAGATTTTTTTTAATTGAATTTGTAGCCTATGTGGGCAACCCCAGATTTATGCGGTCATCTCTTGTCAAGTGATCCAAGAGGTCATCATCTATCAGATATATGTCATCGACATAGGACAATGCTTTGTCATCAACATATTGAAGTAGCTCTGTTACTCTGGCAGAAAACAGCCCGGGGCTATTATTATACCCCTGGGTCTCTGAGAGCCTAGCACAGAGAATGCGGTCAGATATCTGCTTCTAGGCACTATATTTTGGTAGAATAATCCATTAAAGATATCAAGTGATATATTGCTTTTCTTCCGCAGTATGTTATTCATTAGTGTCACACTGTGTGCATTTTGTACTGTAAATATGTGAATAAGTGTCTGTAGTCTAATATTAGATGATATGAATGATTGGGTTTCATCACAGGAAACAAGGGATTATTAATTGCAACTTTCTATTCCACCTTAGCATACATGTTGTTGAAGGATCTCCCAAAGTTGTTTTTTAGCTTCATGCTTAGTAGGATGTTGTCTTAGAGGTGTGGGGTTGTCCTCAGTGGGTATTTCATGGTAAGGGGAACTATCATCCCACCCCACATCGTTGTGGTATAATGCAGGAACTACTGCCCACTAATTGGCGTATGAATGTTTACCTCATTCTGGAATGAGGTTGGAAATAGCTGCCAAAGTTACAATTTCTCTGTTTGAGCAATCCATTATAAAATCAGGTGGCCAATACTTTTCAGTCAAAAGAATATCGTAACCTTGAGTTAAGTCCTCCCAACAGAGAACATTATTGTCTCGGGTTATGTCCCCTTCCAATTGGAGTTGTATTTCGTGTAAACGATGAGGGACGCTTACCCTAGTATCAGGTATTTCCACCATGACATTCTCACTCAGCGCTACTCCCACCAGACAATCCATCAGGTTCTGGCTAACTATTGTGACTTCTGCTGTGCTGTCCATCCTGGTCTCTGCCCATTTCCCGCTCTGAAGCAGTGTCCTATTTAAATGTTTACTTACCTGCAAACCTCCATTATCCATACATTACTAACCCCCACCCTGCCCCCCCCTCCCCACATCACCGCCCCGGCAGGTACTCCCCTACCGACCGCGGCTGGTTCTGAAGACAGTTCTCCCCCACTCTTGAACCTCTGATCCCACTGCACTGATATTATAAACAGTGTGTGAAGAAAAGAAGCTCAAGGGAAGGGGGAAAGTGGATAAAATAATAAAAGAGAGAGAAACACTTCTCCTCTTGAAACGTCAACTGGAAAGGAGCTCTGTGTTCTGTATTATCTATCAAGAAGAGACAATCAACATAAAAGTATTACCACCAGACTGTTCTATATGTAGTAGAATTTTGTCTTCACATTAATGTATACATTATCATACATTAATGTACCTCTCTATCTCTGGTCTTTTTCCTGTCTCACCAGATAGGACTCATTTTCTTGAGAAAGAAGGGATACCTTTCCTACATATATTCGAAGAAAGAATAACCATTAACACCTTTTCCATTACTGGATTGTACAGGATTATTTGTTAACAAATCTGACATCACTTACTTTTCTTATTTGTCCTTGCAACATAAATAAAATGTCCTGTGATGATCTGGTTATGACTTAAAATGTTCATAACTCTTTACATTGATTCATAGAAAGTTCCCTGCTCATTTGCCAATGATGCTGCTTAAGTCTCTATTTTGATTAGAACCAACAACCTGTCCAGGTATTCCTTCGAGTTCGAGTTCTTTGCGTGATGCCTCAGCAAAATTAGGACAAAATTAAGATGTCTCAATGTTTCAAAAGCATTCCGAAAGTTTTCTGCACTGTTTAACACTTTCTTTAGCAATGAGTAATAAAATGTACTTACTCAAGTGATTTTGTAAATTCAAAACGTTTGTTAACCTCTATTTTTTGTTGCAGGTCGTCCCGATTTACTCCGAGGACAGGAAGCCTTGAAGTTCCGGAAGAGCTGGGGAAGGAATTCCGAGCCGGATCTGGAGCTCTGAAAGAGGAGATGCACCGGAGAAATGAAGAGCCCCAGACAAGGAGAAGCGCCGCCGAAATGAAGGGTTTCTGCTGCAGGAATCAGGTAGGCAGAGCGGGATCTTCAGGTGGGAAGGTTGTCCGACGAGCAGATGCAACCGCTAAAGCTCCGGATGGTCTTTTATAGGCAACAACGGGTGGGCTTTAATTAGACACACACGCGCTGCACGTTGAAACGATTTCTGATGTAAAACGTGCAGCGCTCAATTATGCAAACAAAGGGCTCCATGTGCATAGAATGAGAGGCTCTTTGTAAGATTACAAATAGCTCGTTAAGAGCAAACATACCTTGGCAAGAGTAAACAAACCTTGACAAAAACAATAAATAACTGTGCATACTTTACAATTATTATTATGGCCTTGTAAGTCTTTTTAATGCAAAAAACATTTAAAGCCAGAGTCATTGTGAAGAGAGGGGACAAGCTCTTTGCTTTGAACAGATCCTAACAGTCGCTCCCCTCAAAAGCCCCCCTACGGGACGAGGTTTCCCAGGATTTTTCAAATAAATTTGTCTGAGTAACCTTGGGGCATGCACATAGGATGCTGGTTCCCATGAGTTTTCTGTCTCATCATATCCTTTCCATGCCACCAAATAGTACAGATGTCCACAAATTCTTCTGGCATCTAAAATACTACGAACCTCATATTCAAGATGTCCATTAACTGGGATAGGTGGAGGTGGGGGTTTGGGTCTGGTATGAAGATTATAGGGTTTGAGTAAGGATACATGAAATGCGGGATCTATTGGATACTCACTAGGCAATTCCAATTTTACTTTTACAGGATTTAAAATAGCAGAGACAGAGAGGGGTCCGATATACCTGGGATGCAGTTTCAAACAGCCCTCAATGTTCAAGTTCTTTGTGGAAAGCCATACTTTATCTCCAAACTGATATATAGGTGCCTCTGTGCTATGTTTCTCTGCTTGTTCTTTCGTACGTAAGTAGACAGATGTTTTCTAGCTTTTCCTTGTATGTCAGACAAAAACTTTAGTCTTTTTGTAACCTTTGGAAGAAGGGAGGTATCTAAAACTATTGGCAAGGCCCTTGGATGATATCCTTGCATGAAATAGAATGGGGTACAGTGTATTGCTGCATGATCCGTATTATTATAAACAAATTCTGCGATTGGTAACGCCGTTACCCACTCATTAGAGAATTCTGCCATTAAACATCGCAAGCTTTGAAGTAATATTTGATTAATTCTCTCTGTTTGTCCATCTGTTTCTGGATGGAAAGCAGAGGACAGAGCAACCTCCAGTTTTAACTTTTCACATAATGTTTTCCAAAACTTGGAATTAAATTGACTGCCTCTGTCTGAAATTATCTTGCTTGGCAGTCCATGTAAACGTACAACTTCTCTTATGAAAATGTCTGCAAATTCTACTGCTGTGGGAAGTTTTGTTCAAGGTACGAAATGCGCCATTTTTGATAGGTAGTCTATGATTACTAGTACGGTGGTGAATTTATTTACAGGAGGCAAATTGACCATAAAATCCATACTCACTGTATGCCATGGACTAGTGGGGGTTGGCATCGGTAATAATAAACCAGCAGGGGCTTTATGTGACGTTTTCTGACGGGCACATATAGGGCAAGCATTCACATATAGTTTAACATCATTACTCATGGAAGACCACCAGAACTGTTTGCGTACATTTTCTAACGTTTTTACCCAGCCTGGATGTCCAGCTAACACTGAGGTATGATGCCAAGTTATGATTTGTAGTTGTAAATCTGTGGTTGGTACATAAAGCAAGGAATCATGATATAATAGTCCTTGTTGAATTGTATTTAGTGATCCCTTCAACCAATCCTGAGGATTTATCTTTAAATGTTCTGTATAGATGTTTTTCATAAAGTCCTTTTCTTGTATTGGTCCTAGTATTTTTTGAGGCACTATAATGGGTAGTCCTTTCTTCTCTTGTTTATTTTCTAAAGTATGTCCATACCTAGATAACACATCTGATTGAACTTTGTTGTGTGCCTGGCCTATAAGTGATAACGAAATCAAATGCACTAAAGAAATTTAGCCAACGCATCTGACGTGGAGTTAAGGCTTTTATGGAACTAAAGAATTGTAAATTCTTATGGTCACTGAAAATGGTGACGGGGAACTTAGCCCCCATTAAATGGTGTCTCCATTCTGAAAAAGCTACCTTTATAGCCAGAAGTTCTCTTTCTGCCACAGTAAAATTTTGTTCGGCAGGTAACAATTTTTGGGAATAAAAAGCAATCGGGTGTAACTGTCCATCTCAAGGATCTAGTTGAGAGAGTACTCTCCCAAGTGCCACTTGCGAAGCATCGGCTTCTACATAAAACGGGAGATCAGGGTCTAGATGTTTTAAAACTGGTGCAGATGTAGATTTTGTTTCAAAAGTTGAAAAGCTTGTGAAGCTTGAGCATCCCAAACGAAGTGTAGACCTCTCTGTAACAATTTGGTAATGGGAGCTATTGTGTCCGCAAAATGAGAAATGAATCTCCTATAAAAATTGGCAAAACCTAAAAATGTCTGCACTTCTTTTACAGAAGTGGGTTCAGGCTAATCATTAACTGCACTGACTTTCTTAATATCCATGGTGATACCCTGCGGTGACAAACAGTATCCCAGAAAATCAACTGTGTCTACATTGAAGACACATTTTTCTAATTTAGCAAAAAGACAGTGATCTTTTAATTTAGCTAACACTGCTCTGACGTGCTGAGTATGTTCCTCCTGATTTTTGGAATAGATAAGAATATCGACAATATAAACAATGACGCAGACATCTAAAAATTCATGCAGGACCTCATTGATGAAAAACTGGAACGCCGCTGGGGCGTTGCACAAACCAAACGGCATAACAGTGTATTCAAACAAACCGAACTTGGTTTTAAAGGACTTTTTCCACTCATCCTGTTCCTTAACTCTCACTAAATGATAAGCACCCCTTAAATCTAGTTTAGTATAAATGGTGGAGTGACGCAACTGATCAAGGAGTACAGGTATTAGAAGGAGTAGATATTTATTTTTTATCGTGGCCTTATTGAGTCCTCTATAATCAATGCAGGCGTGAAGTGACCTAGCCAGTTTTGGTGTTAAAAAAAAGTGGAGACGATACCGGAGACGTAGAATGTCGAATGAAACCAGATTGTAACAGGTCATGTAAATAAGTTCTCAGATACTTTGTCTCTTCCTCAGTAAGAGCATACACTCTGCTATTTGGCAAAGGAGCTCTAGGTATTAGGTCTATGCGACAATCATATGTCCGATGTAGAGGTAGAACACTTGCTTTTACTGGATCAAAAACGTCCTTAAAGTCCTCGTACTCTGGAGGAATGGTTACTTCTAATTGAATGACTTTGGCCCAATGTACTACTGTTGAATGTTCATTCCCTGCTTCTTGGTAACAACTGGATCTACAATAGGAAGAGTCTAAGGTGACTTTTCTGGATACCCAATTTATTTTTGGGTTATGAGTAGTAAGCCATGGCACTCCCAAAATCAGACAAAAAGTGGGGGTATCTATTAAGTCAAAACTAATAACTTCTGTGTGTCCGTTTTGACACACCATAGTTATAGGACTTGTTTGTTGTGTGATTAGCCCAGAAGTTAATTCAGATCCGTCTACAGCAAACACTGATTCGGAACAAGTCTTATTAATAATGGGAAGACCTAACTTTTTAGCCAAACCATTAGCCACAAAGTTTCCGGTAGCACCAGAATCAAGTAGAAAGGGGAGAGAATGTCTTAACTGGGTGCTCACAATCAAAATTACCTGAATCAAAAAATGTCTTGGTATTTGTGGAACTGTGTAAGCAGCGTGGTTAGATGTCTGAGTCAAAATTTTTCCCGAACAAGTGACCTCTGCCCTTGTTGAGCCTATTCGTTTTCCAGTTTAGGAAGATCTATGGACAAAGCATTAACTTTTCTTGGAGTCTTGGGTTTTAAGGGACACTCCTTGGCAAAATGCCCTGCTCGACCACAATATAAACATAATTGGAGTTTTCTTCTCCTTTCCTTCTCTTCTTGAGACAGTGGACCTTTAACAGTCCCTATTTGCATGGGTTCTGGCTCCGGGAATTTACTTTCTACTTCCTTTTTATCATGTTTTACAAAGGTCAATTTAGTTTCCATCTTGGTTTTATCGCCTTTCGTTTCCTTTCTCCTAGTCTGTGATCTAACTTAACAACCAGATCTACAAAGTCAGAATACTCTTCCGGTAGATCCACGATATGGGCAAGAGCATCTTTTAAATCATCTCTCAATCCTTTGTAGAATAAGGAGGTATGTTTTTCTTCTGGCCACTGTGTTTCAGTCAGTAGTTGGTTGAAACTGGTAAGGTAAGTCAACAAATCTTTATTCCCTTGTTTAAGATTTAAAATTTCATTATCACTTGCCTGCATGTATGTATGTTTTGCAAATAGGCGAGTCATAGTTCTTTTAAAATGGGACCAATTATGAAGGATTGAATCATCCCTATCTACATAAGGAATGGACCAGTTGGCCGCTGTGCCCCCCAAATAGGAAATCACAAAAGCCACATTAGTAGCATCAGTGGGAAATTGTTGTGGCTTACAGACATAGTGTAATTGACACTGGTTTAAGAGTACGTGGATTTTATTACTATCTCCATAGAAGCGTTCTGGAGCAGCTAAAGGTACTGTGTTTGGAACATTAACTGTAATCTCCATAGGAGAGGAGTTTGAAGTAGTGTCTTTAGACCTAGTAGCTGTTTCAGAAGAGTCTTTAAAAGAAGGGAGGAAAGTAGTTCCCCAAAGATTTTCTCGAGGTTTGTAACGTACCAAGTAATGTCTTAGATTAGTGTTTTCTAATTTTAATTTTTCTCAGCTTGCATCTGCTGTAGGAGTGTTGTAACTGACTCATTGCGTGCCAAATCCTCACTTAATGCCTGTGCCATGTCAGCTGCATCAATAGATTCAGCTTCTTCCCCTGCATTCATCATCTTTCCAGCAGAACTAAGTGTTGTAAAGACTTGTGCTTCTGTTGAGCCCTCTCTCACCAGAACATCCAGATAGTTCTGCCAGAGTGTTCTGAAGACAGTTCTTACCCACTCTTGAACCCCTGATCCCACTGCACTGATATTATAAACAGTGCATGAAGAAAAGAAGCTCAAGGGAAGGGGGAAAGTGGATAAAATATTAAAAGAGAGAGAAACACTGCTCCTCTTGAAACGTCAACTGGAAAGGAGCTCTACGTTCTGTATTATCCATCAAGAAGAGACAATCAACATAAAACTATTACCACCAGACTGTTCTATATGTAGTAGAATTTTGTCTTCACGTTTGTTTATACATTATCATACATGAATGTACCTCTCTATCTCTGGCCTTTTTCCTGTCTCACCAGATAGGACTCATTTGAAGAAAGAATAACCATTAACACCTTTTCCATTACTGGATTGTACAGGATTATTTGCTAACAAATCTGACATCACTTACTTTTCTTATTTGTCCTTGCAACATAAATAAAATGTCCTGAGATGATCTGGTTATGACTTAAAATGTTCATAACTCTTTACATTGATTCATAGAAAGTTCTCTGCTCATTTGCCAATTATGCTGCTTAAGTCTCTATCTTGATTAGAACCAACAACCTGTCCAGGTATTCCTTAGAGTTCGAGTTCTTTGCGTGATGCCTCAGCAAGATTAGAACAAAATAAAGATGTCTCAATGTTTCAAAAGCATTCCGAAAGTTTTCTGCACTGTTTAACCCTTTCTTTAGCAATGAATAATAAAATGTACTTACTCGAGTGATTTTGTAAATTCAAAACGTTTGTTAACCTCCATTTTCTGTTGCAGGTCATCCCGATTTACTCCGGGGACAGGAAGCCTTGAAGTTCCGGAAGAGCTGGGGAAGGAATTCCGAGCCGGATCTAGCGCTCTGAAAGAGGAGATGCACCGGAGAAATGAAGAGCCCCAGACTAGGAGAAGCGCCGCAGAAACGAAGGATTTCTGCTGCTGGAATCAGGTAGGCAGAGCGGGATCTTCAGGTGGGGAAGGTTTTCCGACAAGCACAAGCAACCGCTAAAGCTCCGGACGGTCTTTTATAGGCAACAACGGGTGGAGCTTTAATTAGACACACACGCGCTGCACGTTGAAACGATTTCTGATGTAAAACGTGCAAAGCTCAATTATGCAAACGAAGGGCTCTATGTGCATAGAATGAGAGGCTCTTTGTAATATTACAAATAGTTCGTTAGGAGCAAACATACCTTGGCAAGAGTAAACAAACCTTGGCAAAAACAATAAATAACTGTGCATACGTTACAATTATTATTATGACCTTGTAAGTCTTTTTAATGCGAAAAACATTTAAAGCCAGAGTCATTGTGAAGAGAGGGGACAAGCTCTTTGCTTTGAACAGATCCTAACACCCCTGGAATTTTGGTAACAGATCTAGAACTCTTTCTCTCAGTTAATTGTGCTCTTTCTCAGAGAACTATACAAAGAATACACAGAGGGGCATTTTCGATGTTTATTGAACCATCGTGACTCTTGTATAGAATATATCTACTGCAATGATCAATAGACTGAAGCAGATAAAAGTAATTAGCAGTATAAAGGACAGTTAACAGAATGAACAGTTCCACCATCTTGCTAAACAATGTATACATGCCAGATAGCATACTCCTACTATGCGTTCCCTAACCTAAGAGTCTAGGGTGTGTGTTGTGCCAAGAATCCCATATTGGATGATCCAAACTCCACTACCTGAAGGGAAAGCATGTAGGTCCCCCTCTTGGTCACAGGTTGGACATCCCGTCTCACTGAGGGATCAGCACCAGCTGGGCTGAGGTTCTAGCATTTGGTAAACTCACAATGACAGCAAGTGCTCCTCTGCCTAAACCAGGAAATGCTTGGTTATTTATAACCAAAAGCATCCTTGCTGAGAGCCCAGACCTCAGTCCGACCGCCATTGTTTATGTTCTCTAGATAGCTGCATCGCCGCATGGACGAACAATGAACTATCACATTTGCACAATGTAGGTTCAGACCTTGTACAGGATGTTCAAGGCGTTGTGTAAGTGTTCTTACGAAGTGGAATTTGTAAGCAAATGTACTTTCATGGAAACTAATCATGCACTGTCACAAGCGCAAATGTGTGTCAAAAGTCAATGTGCGAAGGAGAAGGCAACTTAGGAAAAACTTATACATGTAAAATGGCAGTGTTTCCCACTGGGCCTAACTGAGACACATGACACCGTCACAAAATGGGTCTCCTTTCCACAGCCTTTACATATATGTCCAATGGCTGGACAATTACTTTCATGTGGAAATAAAAATACACATCTAAAACACAACTTTGTACGTGTAGACATCACCTTGTGTCCTTCAGTCTTTTGCTTTGGTTTACTTTTCACAATCATTTTCTGATTCATTCTTGGGGTTTCCTGCCTCCATGTCAGCAGCTTGTCTATCGGCATACTCTTCAACTCTGGCAGCCATGGACACTCGCTGCAAACTAGGAGTTTCTTTCAGGATTCGTCGTCTGATTGAATTTGACAAGCATTCATCAAAAATTCTAAGACATAAAACTTCTCTGTCATTAAAATCATTGAACTTAAAGTATTTGATGAGTTTGTCGAGACTTTCCACAAATGTCTCGATGGTTTCCCCAACTTTTTTTATTCTTAACTGGAAAGTATCTTTCATAATCCACAATGGGCATTGAATTAAACTTGAGATTCAATGTTTCTGTAATCTGACAGTATGTGATGTCCTTGTCAGTTCGCTGCATCTTCCTTATGACTTTTTTTACACCATCACCAGCAAGATGTTTGAGGTATTTGATAATTTTGTTGTTATCAGTCTCTTCAAATGCATCAATCAAGTCATCAAATGCCTTTATCCACACATTCCATATATTGCCAATATTTAGTTATTTGGCAGAATCAAAAGGTGGTGGTGATTACATGAAGGCAGAAGCAGTGCAACCATTTATGGGAGTGGCTGACATTGAGGGTGGAGCTCTTTTAGAGATTGTCAGCTGTCCACTAGGACCTACCTCATCTGCACCATCGATAAGGCCCTGTAATGGATTTGCCTCCAGATCGTCGTGGACAGTCTGTGCTATGGTGACCTCCTTCTTGGTCTCCATTGGAGCCCTTCACTTTCTGGAGACTTCTGGAGTTGTTTTGAGCCAACACCTGGCAGAGTTGGTGGTGTGCCACTTCAGGCATTGGACAGCTCTGTAAGCACAAACATTCTACTTCTTCTTGGGTCTCCTCGCCTGGTGCTGAGGTCGTGGAGCTGCACATATCGAGGCTCTGGTAAGTGCAATGACAGTATGCTTACTTGTTTCGTCAGACAGCACTTTATGTATGTTATTTGTATTTACTACTGCAGTATTTACTGCGTCTTTGCTGTATCTGTGCGCATCTGCCTTTGACAGTAACGATTTGTATAACGTATGACTTTATCTTGCGTGGCAGCACAGTACCTTTATGGCTGGCCTGACCATCAGGTTCTTGTCCAACAACGCGTAGATTCTCTACAATGCTTTTGTTGTCTTCAACTGCTTCACAGCGGCTGAAGCAGCCCATTGACTTCCCATGCATTAGGTATACATTCCATATTGCGACGACAGCACATGTGGCATTCACAAGCAGTTTGCTTGGACCACTGCAAACTCTAAGGGAGAGCACTGTTGATATTCAGGTTACTTACTCCCTATCTCATTGTCATTTGTAGTGTCTTCCCCAGTTTGGGTACCAGGTAATGACTATGCCACACACAGAGTTTGGTATTACATAACTTTATTCGTCTGCCTGTAACTGCAAACTCAGTTAGTAAATCAGCCTTCTTGCATTCCACTCTAACACTTTTTATAAAAAACATACCTTATTGATTTTCCTTTTATCCGTTGCATCCGTAAACATAATTTATACATTATGCTGTAATTAAGCAAGGTGTCATACATTTGTTGTTTACATTATAATACAGCCGTCAGTTTACCTGAAATTGTTATAGCTATATCCTGTATATATATATTTCTCCATAGACTAAAATGTGTATCAACTATGAACTAGGGGTACTAAGCAGGGGATCACGTTCTAGGGCTTTGAAGGCCTCTAACATGATATTCCATTCCATAGAGATCTGGTTCTTACGCAGCCCTCGGACCTCCCCCCACCAAATAGCTGCGCTCTCAGCTCCACCCCAGCGCACCACCTCGCTGTGCCAGGTGTACACTGTTGGGGGTTTTACCGACTTCCATCTCATTGTTATGGTCTGTATGGCTATAAGTAAAGCTAGGTCTTAAAATCGGATCTTTACTTTCTGTTCATCTGCAGAGCCCTAATAGGCATCCTGCAGCTGTTAGCCCGGTTTGAAGGTGTATCACTGTGTCTATGTTTTGCCGTACTTCCTCCCAGTATGTTCTGAGGCGTGGGCAGGACCATAA
The DNA here is from genome assembly GCF_964261635.1 of Lissotriton helveticus. Classification (NCBI taxonomy): domain Eukaryota; kingdom Metazoa; phylum Chordata; class Amphibia; order Caudata; family Salamandridae; genus Lissotriton; species Lissotriton helveticus. Next base: position 456,930,766 of record NC_136069.1, on the reverse strand, counting down.
CATATGGATTAAGCCTGCTCCTTCTGCCTTGCATCGGGGCAGTAATGCTGTGTATTTGGGAATATCTGCTGTAGATGGTGTGGTTTAAGGTATGCCCTGTGTTGGACCATGTATGAATCAAAATTTAGCATTTTGTGTCACTTTCTCAGGGCATTCTAAAATGCTGGCCCATTCCCTGTCGGATATCTCCTTTTCTAAATCCCCTGCCCATTTGTCACACAAGGCATTGAGGGACACCACAGCCTGTGCCCGGATACCGGCATACAGCCATTTAATGAGATGCCGTCCTTCACTCATTAAGTACATTGCCTGCACTAATTTGTGCATTGGGTGTTCTTCCCTGGTAGGAGCCCAGTGTTTCTTTACGTATTGTATAATGACAGCGTGTGTCATATATAAGTGGTCTGGGACCCTGTTCTCTTGTGTGAATTTCTCATGGTATAACAGGATTTTATTGCTGAATAATGCACCTACAGTATCGACCTCTTCTTCAGTCCAGGCAAAAATTCTGCGCTTCGTGATCTGTCCATTGGGCAGTAGTAATATAATGAAACAACAAAAATCTCCACCTGTATTCACTGAACAAGTGCTTATAAAGTCACATACCTTAATACAACCTCCCTCCCAGCAAAAAGTAGATCAACAGACCAAGATAGGATATAAGTCCATGAATACGTTTTAATCAATATTCATCAATAAACAATTCATTAATTTCAGTAAAAGCGGTAACAGCAAAAAATACAATGAGAAAATGATGTACCCCCATGCAAAACACTCATTCATACATTCACTCCAACTCATACTCATTCAATCACATTTGTCCTGATCCTAGAGGATCCATTCATTCAAATTTAGTAAAATCTTAAAAATTACAACGGGCGAAGACCTATAGGCCTGGGTAGGACAGAAAACAGGGGACTAGGAAGTCCTAATGGGTACAGTGTTGCTATATCTCCCAGTGAGTAGCAATACAGAAATACAGAAGACAAGAAATAATAGTGTATGGATACTATCAAGGAATATACTTTACAGAATTAAACAATAAAGGGATTTTAAATGATGATCCAAACGGGAACGATGAATAGTTGAACAGTTCAAATAGGCTTCGCCAGATAATTGTAGTTGTGCCGACGTACGTTTCGGTGTGTGACCTACTGTAGGTCTCACCTTCATCAGGGCACGTGTCTTCTTGGAGACAGAGGTGGGGGTATCTGAACACTGGAAGTAAATAGTAAAGGATGGTTCAAGCAGCAAGAAACTGAAAGGGTCACTTCGGAAAATCAATGTGTGGTGTAAGGCAGATCAGGGAGGCGTACTGGATCGGGGTAGCTTCCATTATATGGTGCAGTCTTCTAATGTTTAGTGATGTGCTGCGTGCTGGCACAACTCCACACTGATCAATGTGAATAAGCTAATTCAGATATGGGAGAAGCCTACGGGCCAATATTTTGCTTAATAAGATCTATTCTGTAGCAAGGAGTGAGAGCGGGCGATATCCAGCTATGTCCGTCGCATCTCTTCCTGGTTTAGGGAGTGAGACCACCAATGCATTCATGGTGGTGGGGTGATGGTGGCCTATATCCAGCGATTTATTATATAGCTGCTCCAGCTGGGGAACTAAAGCCTCTGACAATGTGTTGAAACATTCTATAAGTAGGCCATCTAGGCCTGGCACCTTGTTGGGCAGCAGTTCCCTAACAGACGCTTTGATTTCTGCTTTCGTAATGGGTCCTGCCAATTCTTCTTGTGCTTCTGTACTAAGTTGAGGGTAGAGCAGGTCATCTAGGAATGTGTCTGAGAGCACACTATCTATGTGGGTAGGTGCACTGTATAGAGTGTCATAGTATGTGCAGAAGGCCTCATTAATACCCTTTTGAGTGTGCACAGTCCCACCCACTGGCGTATTGATTTAATAAATGACAGTGGTTGGCGGTGTGTCCCTCAGTATCCTGGCAAGGAGTGTACCCCATTTGTCTGCTTCTGTGTGTTTTATCTGGTGAACCTTCTATGGTCTTTAACCCTAAGGCTCTCTAGCAGCTCAGCATGCCTCTTGCAGTGATGCCGATTTTGTAGGGTTGCTCGCGGGCTCATGCTCTAAAGTATTCATTTTATTTTATACTGCTTTAAGGTTTTTGTGTACCTCCTGTCTTGCGCCCACTGTGGTGCTAATTGCTGTGCCTCTTATGACCGTTTTGAATGTGTCCCATTCAACTAGGATCGAGGAAGCTGTACTTGTGTTGTCTGCAAAGTAGTTAGTGATGGTAGTGGACAGAGTGCTGCCAAGTGCAGTGTCCTCCAACATTTGGGGCCAAAGCTTCCATGTGGGGACGGGGGTGGGGATTCTGCCCCATGCGAGTGAGATTTCTAACGGGTTATGGTCTGAGAAGGTCTTCCCTAAATAAGTGGCATCGGTCACCTGTACAGCGACGGGTAGCGAGCACAGTATTCTGTCAATTCGTGTGTGTAGCTGATGGGCTGAGGAAAAGAATGAGTATTCTTTGCTAGACGGGTTCTTCATTCACCATACATTGACCAATGTCCACCCATCTACCCATTTGCATAGGGCCCCTGCTTGCTTAGTAGTTCCCGCTCCGTGGAGTAGGGGGTGTGAGCGACCCATTTGTGTGTCCATGACTGCATTGCAGTCTCCTCCCAGGATCCATGGGTACGCCACCCATTCTGTTAATGTTGTGTTTAGAATCTTAAAGAATTTGTCATGGTCGAAATTTGGGGCGTATAAGCTGCCTATCACTACATGCGCACCGTCTAGCAACCCATGTATCAGTATATACTTTCCCTGGGCATCTATGTGCTGCTCTAGAACCTCAAACGGGCTCCATGTCTAATCGAGATCGTCTCACCCCTGGCAAAGGCTGAAAATGTTGTGGAAAACACTTGTCCCTTCCACTTTTTTTATACCTTCCCCACTTCTGACTCTGTGAAAAGGGACTCCTGCAGAAGCATTATCTGCGCCAATTGCCTGTTCAGTTGTGCGTGTACTATGTGTCGATTTTCAACTGAGCCCAGCCCCCGTACATTCCAGGTGACTATGTTATATGAGTCTTGCATTTGTGTTTGGTGTTACTGGTTTGTTGTATGTCTGGAGTGGGTGCCAGGATCTTCAGTGCTGAACATGTTTCCAGGTGTAAGCCAGAACCCCCGAACTCTCTTTTAACTGTGAATACAAGGTCCAGCCTCGAACTGTGCTGGTCCAAACTAAAAATACAACTATTTTAACATTAGTCCATTTGGGGGGTGCCTTCGCAGTAAGGGGAATGTCGCTTACACCATGCATGGTATTGTAAGCTTTCTGTGGGCTCTGCAATGCCAGGGCTTTTTTTTTTGTCCTCATTCGCCTTCAACCACCTTGTTAGAAACCAACCGCCTGTTCGTAGCCTTACTAATTGGCCTTAGTAGTCTTTAGCTTCCTATATAGAAGGGGGGTGGGGTTAGGTTTACTCCAGCTAAGTCTTTGTTATCCTCCGAGTCCTCGGGATCAGCGGGATGATGAAAATAAAGGCCACCTCCTGATCTAACCGAACCCAGACAGCTGTAATAGCCTGGGTCGAGGAAGGATCAAGTGAGGGCAGAAGGGAAGGAAGCAGGAGGGGAAGGAAGGGGACAGCAGGGAGGGAGATCTGGAACGACAAAAAGACAATAATGATCGTACCTCTTTTAAAGTAAATGATGGACACAAGCAAATACTCGAAACAACTATACCCTATACCTGTAACGTAAATAAGAGTTGGCCCTGAAGATACTTCTCTTCCCCTACTATCTGGTCCTGGATATTTGTATGAAGCGTGTATGATCTCCACCTGAAATACACAATCAGCCGTGACCTTAGCTAGGATATCCCACTTGCCTGTCACCAATGTAATACTATTCCATAGTACATACCATGACTAATCTGATGGATAGCTGAGAACACGATTCACCATACCATATCAAGGACCAAGTTATAAGTACGTGAACCAAACAAATAAAGTAAAGAATTGGGTTACGTCACCCCTTATAAATGTAAGTACAGTACCTGGTAGAAGAACCAACAGGTCTGGAAAAGGCAGGGAGGTCTGCCCACAAGGTGTCAGAATCAACAACAGAGCTCCTCCGCACGAGCCGGAGCAAGAAGGCTCAGCCAACGGAGAGCACTGGGATCTGATGAACCAGGAACGCTTGTTACAGGTAAGGAGTCTTAGCGTCCACCGCACGAGTCGGTGAAAGAAGGCTCAGCCAACGGGGACGCTATAACGAAGAAACAATAACTCAGGGCGTTCTCCGCACGAGCCGGGGAAAGAAGGCTCAGCCAACGGAAAACACCATAAACGAGAAACACGCCATACCTTGGCGTGAAGCAAAACGGAAAGCTTGGAACAAGGTAAACAAATGCTTTCCCCGCACGAGCCGATGCAAAAAGGCTCAGCCAACGGGGAAACAATTGAAAACGAATGGTAGCGAGGAGAGGTTCAAGGCAACGAGACGATCAGGAACTCCGAATGACTAACCAACACTCCGACACCGGGTCAGGCACGAGAATATCCGACGCTTTGCATCAGCAGATTCCACCTTTTATACTCCTCCCATAACACCAAGGATTCTGGGACATGTAGTCTTGATAGCATGAAATGTAAACGGAGGCGCTTTCCGACTCCTGACAGTACATCCTCCCCCACACCTAAGAGCGCCTCCATGGGCCAGGACGCAAAGGGAACCTCCTATGATAGGCTGCCACCAGGCGCGGAGCATGAACTCCAGACGCTGGTTCCCAAGAGTTCTCCTCCGGGCCATACCCCTTCCAAGAAACCAAATAGCGCAGGCCTCTACCGCTCCACCTAGAATCAAGAATGCCATCCACCTCGTATTCCGGACCATCCTGGACAACAAGAGGTGGGGGTAGCTTGCGCACAAGTGACAAGGAGGGTTTCAAGAGTGACACATGAAACACCGGATGTCATCTCAAATGGTGTGGCAACTTAAGTTTCATGGCCACAGGGTTGACACGCCGTAGAATGGGAAATGGGCCAATGTATTTCGGATTAAACACACTGTACTTCCGGAACCTGATATTCCGTGTAGACAACCACACCAGATCCCCCACCTGATACAGCGCACCCGATCTTCTGTGCTTATCCGCCGTTCCCTTGTAAGCCACCTTGGAAGCCTTTAGATGTGCTTGGGCTTTCACCAGATTGTCCTTGATGTGAGAAACCCTCTTGGCCGCCTCAGGCACTGAATACTCCCCAAGAGGATGGAGAAAAGGAATGAAGCGTGGATGGCGCCCATAAGTACAATAAAAGGGGGAGACACGAGTGGCACTATGGGTGGCATTGTTATAAGCCATCTCCGCAAGCCACAAATAACTCACCCAGTTGTCCTTTCCCTGATCTACATAGCATCTCAAAAACTGTTTTAATGTTTGATTGAGACGCTCCGTCTGCCCATCTGTTTGAGGGTGAAAGCTGGTCGATAAAGCTGTCTCAATATGCAACAATGAACAGCAAGATTTCCAAAAACGTGCTGTAAATTGGGAACCCCTATCAGAGACAATAACAGCAGGTAGACCGTGCAGTCGTACTACGTGTTCCATTAATAGTCCCGCTAGATGACCGGCTGAAGGTACTTGCGGGCAAGCAATGAAATGACCCATCTTGGTCAGATAGTCAATAACCACCAACACTGCCGTGCATCCCTGATCCTTAGGCAGACCAACCACAAAATCCAAAGAAATGCGTTCCCAGGGAACAGAAGGAGTGGGAAGCGGTTGTAGGAGAGGTGTGGCGCCGCGGCCAGGGCGACTGACGCTGGAATCTGGGGACCACGGTTCGATCCCCGGCTCCGGCGGCAGGTTAGCCCAGCACCATGTGACTCTGGGCAATAGCTCGCTTAATCTTCCCGACGGCCCCCAGCGCCTAGAGACCCTTTCGGGTGATTGTGCGCTTTACAAATGTGGACTTTACTTTTTAGAAGCCCAGCCGGGCATCTATGATCTGCCTTTACCGTTGCACACACCTCACACTGGGAAATCCATCCCTTGACATCAGTTCTCAAGGAAGGCCACCAACAACTACGAAGGATCTGCTCGGTTGTCTTGTCCACACCCATGTGACCCGCACTAGGAGACTCGTGGCACCACTTGTAAACCTGTTTACGGAGAGGTAACGTGGGAATCAGCAACCGCCCATTGTGCACTGGATAACCATCCTTGAGTTGCCATTCTGTATGCATACGTATCCAATCCCTCCAGTAGAAGGTTCTGATTCCATTGCGGATTCCCTGCAGGAATGCGTCAGGCTGGATGACACATATCATTTTTGCCGGATCAATGATGGCCATTTCCACCACATTCTCCGGAGCCTTAAGAGATGACTGGCGGGTCAAGGCATCAGCCTTCCTATTCTCCACCCCAGGGCGGAAGGTGATGGTGAAATGGAACCCCGAAAAGAACAGCATCCACCTGAGTTGCCTAGGCGTGAGATGTCTAGCCACCGTCATATACTGAAGATTCCTGTGGTCAGTACACACAGTTACCATATGTCTGGCTCCCATCAAAAAATGCCTCCATTCAGTAAATGCCACCTTTATCGCTAAAAGTTCTTTTTCTGCAATACAATAATTAGATTCAGCCCCATTCAGCTTTCTAGACATGTAGGCGACAGGATGCATCTGCCCTGTTGACTCATGTCTTTGTGAGAGAATGGCCCCAACAGCAACATCAGAGGCATCCGCCTCTACAATGTAGGGTTTCTCAGGATCCGGATGTGCCAGCACCGGAGCCGACATAAATGCAGCTTTCAAAGTCTTAAAGGCCTCATCAGCATCCTGAGTCCATAGAAAAGGCTGTGTCTTCCTCAGTAAATGTGTAATGGGAGCCACCACCTGGGAGAACTGTTTGATAAAACGCCTGTAAAAATTGGGGAAGCCTATGAAGCACTGAATGTCCCTGATGTTTTGAGGAACAGGCCACTCCTTGACTGCTCTGATCTTTCGCTCTGCCATCTCCTGCCCCTGTGGACTGAGAATCACACCCAAAAACTCAACTGTAGTTACATGGAAATCGCATTTGCTCAATTTGCAAAAAAGACTATGCCTTTGTAATTTCTGCAATAACTTCTTGACATGCTGAACATGTAAATCCACAGTATCTGAGTATATCAGAATGTCATCTATGTAGACGATGACGTATATGTCCAATATCTCTCACAGCACATCGTTCAAGAAATATTGGAACGCCGCCGGGGCGTTGCAGAGCCCAAATGGCATAACCATATATTCATAAAGGTCATATCTGGTTTTAAATGCTGTTTTCCACTCATCCCCCTTCCTCATTCTTACAAGATGGTAGGCACCCTTTAAGTCAAGCTTGGTATAGATGGTGGCCTTCTTCACCTGTTCCAAAAGCACATGGATGAGAGGAAGGGGGTAGCGGTTCTTTATGGTGACTGCATTCAGGGCCCAAAAGTCTACACAAGCCCTCAGTTCTCCATTAGCCTTCAGTATAAAGAAAAGAGGGGACGCAGCAGGAGACTTAGAAGGCCTTATGAACCCTAACTTCACCAATTTGTCCAGATAAGACCTCAGATGTGTGTTTTCAGGTTCGGTCAAAGCATACAAACGACCACTAGGTACGACTGCTCCAGGGACTAGATCAATTTGACAATCGTACTGCCGATGGGGAGGGAGTACCTCGGCTTGAACCTCATCGAAAACACTCGAAAATACTTTATAATCTTCTGGCAACAACACTTCCTTTTCTGCTGCTGTGGCCACATGTATGCTGCTGGCTAAAGAGAACGAGGGACTCGCAACATCTTCATAACAATGGCTTTTACAAAATGAAGAGTTCATGGTAATGATGCCTGTTTCCCAATCAATGTCAGGGTTATGTAGTTTCAACCAAGGGATCCCTAAGATTATGCCATAATGAGGTGCCTTGATAATACTAAACGTGACCCTTTCTTTATGACATCCAAATGCCATTTCTGTCTCTCCAGTCTGGTAACCAACGGGGCCGATGTCTAACTTCCTCCCATCAACTGCATACACCTCTTCAGGAATGGCACTGGTTAGGAGCGGTATACCAATCCTTCTAGCCTCAGTCAAATCCATAAACATCCCTGTGGCCCCCGAGTCCACCATGGCATGTACCGCAATCCATTCGGTTCGTATGAATAACAGGATCTTAATAAACAAATGTTGTGCTCCAACAATTTCTTTCAGTAGTGAAGGGATGACTGACTGACTCCAAGGAACCCCTTCGTTCACCTCAGAGCCCTCTAGTTTTCCGTCGACTTTTCCACCACAGCAGATGCCCCTTTATTAAAGCGGAATCTGGACACCTTGGGTTTAACAGGGCATTCTCTGACGAAATGCCCTTTTTTGCCACAGTACAGACAGAGCCCGTTCTTTCTTCTCTGCTCTTTCTCAGACACAGTTAACGCTGCTCTCACCGTCCCTATATCCATAGGTTCAACCCCTGAAGCAGTAGTATTATCAGCGGGTTTGGATGGAACAAAAGAAGGTACCGTTCTGCCCTTGTCTTTATGGTCTCCCTTGCGTGCCCTTAACCTGTGATCCAAACGCATGACCAAATTAATTAAATCCTCACAAGTCGCAGGTTGTGGAGCTATTTGGGCAATTACATCTTTCATGTCTTCATTCAATCCTTGATGAAACAAGGAAGCCTGGTTGGCTTCCGGCCACTTGGTTTCTGTGACCAGCCTCCTAAATGAGTTCAGATAGGTTAACAGGTCTTAATTACCCTGTCTAAGTCTCAACAACTCCCTATCAGCTGTATAAGAGTCTGCCCGTCTGTCAAAAACCTTTACGAATTCATCTCTGAACGCCTCCCAATCGTGAATGATGGGGTCGTCTCTTTGTATCAGGGGAACTGCCCACTGTGCAGCATCACCTGCCAAATAAGATACTAGAACGGCCACCTTGGCCTGGTTAGTGGGGAAGGATCTTGGCTTACATGAAAAGTGTAAGGTAACTTGGGTAAGGAATACCTGAATGGAGCCAGCATCCCCTTTAAAACGCTCCGGATTAGCCAACGGTATAGTGGTCAGCATTTCTACGACCACCGAACTTGGCGGATTTGCCCCTGATGGCCCTGCGCTGAAAGGATTCCTTTGAATTGTATCCAACCTTGTGCGTAAATCTGCTGTCTCCTGTTTAGAGGAGTGTAATTCAGATTGCACTATCACCAAGGCTGCTAAAACATCATCCAGAGTGGCCATTTCCAAAACCCACTGATCAGGAGGACATATAATCTTGGTTCGGATATTCTGTTATCCTCCGAGTCCTCGGGATCAGCGGGATGATGAAAATAAAGGCCACCTCCTGATCTAACCGAACCCAGAAAGCTGTAATAGCCTGGGTCGAGGAAGGATCAAGTGAGGGCAGAAGGGAAGGAAGCAGGAGGGGAAGGAAGGGGACAGCAGGGAGGGAGATCTGGAACGACAAAAAGACAATAATGATTGTACCTCTTTTAAAGTAAATGATGGACACAAGCAAATACTCGAAACAACTATACCCTATACCTGTAATGTAAATAAGAGTTGGCCCTGAAGATACTTCTCTTCCCCTACTATCTGGTCCTGGATATTTGTATGAAGCGTGTATGATCTCCACCTGAAATACACAATCAGCCGTGACCTTAGCTAGGATATCCCACTTGCCTGTCACCAATGTAATACTATTCCATAGTACATACCATGAGTAATCTGATGGATAGCTGAGAACACGATTCACCATACCATATCAAGGACCAAGTTATAAGTACGAGAACCAAACAAATAAAGTAAAGAATTGGGTTACGTCACCCCTTATATATGTAAGTACAGTACCTGGTAGAAGAACCAACAGGTCTGGAAAAGGCAGGGAGGTCTGCCCACAAGGTGTCAGAATCAACAACAGAGCTCCTCCGCACGAGCCGGAGCAAAAAGGCTTAGCCAACGGAGAGTACTGGGATCTGACGAACCAGGAACGCTTGTTACAGGTAAGGAGTCTTAGCGTCCACCGCACGAGCCGGTGAAAGAAGGCTCAGCCAACGGGGACGCTATAACGAAGAAACAATAACTCAGGGCGTTCTCCGCACGAGCCGGGGAAAGAAGGCTCAGCCAACGGAAAACACCATAAACGAGAAACACGCCGTACCTTGGCGTGAAGCAAAACGGAAAGCTTGGAACAAGGTAAACAAATGCTTTCCCCGCACTAGCCGATGCAAAAAGGATCAGCCAACGGGGAAACAATTGAAAACGAATGGTAGCGAGGAGAGGTTCAAGGCAACGAGACGATCAGGAACTCCGAATGACTAATCAACACTCCGACACCGGGTCAGGTACGAGAATATCCGACGCTTTGCATCAGCAGATTCCACCTTTTATACTCCTCCCATAACACCAAGGATTCTGGGACATGTAGTCTTGATAGCATGAAATGTAAACGGAGGCGCTTTCCGACTCCTGACAGTCTTAGACAAACCTGAAGGACTTTATCGATAGCCTGGGCGCTTAAGGTAGTCCAAGGAGTATCCAAAAGGCATAATCATTGGATGCGGAAAAAAACGCTCTACTTTCACTGAATCCACAGGTCCCAGTATGCGATTTTTTTCTTACTGCATAGTCTAGTCATGTCCATCTTGGATACTTCATATAGTGAGGTTAGCCAATCTGAATGGTTTGGTGGAGCTGACTCTAACCAATGCTTGCAAATTTGCCTCCTGGCCATTAAAATTGCATAAAATAACAAAGATCTAGAAGGGACTGTGATGTTCCTATTAAGGCCAGAGATTGTCAGAGGCAGGTCAATATTGATTGATACTTTCAAGATACTCTCAAGGGTCTTCCGCACATTTTCCCAAAAGGGAGAGATGGAGGGGCAATCCTTAAACATATGTATGTCTGATGCTTTTGCCATCCCACATTTGTTACAAACTTTCCCCTTTAAGAATTTTGAGAGGGGATAATTACGCTCTATGTGCTGTAAACAGATGGTACTGCCTCAACCAAGTGGGTTTGACTAACCTATAAAGGGTTTTAAATGAATTCTGCCATAAGCGATCACACTGTATGCCCATATGCTCTCCCCATAGCTCATCTGCCAGCTTAAACACCCCATCTGCTTCAGCTTCAATTTCCCAATACCATACAGAAACCTCTATTTTCCCCACAGGCCTTCCGACAAGCTGTTTTTCCAGGTTACTGCCCTTACCAAATGATGTATTCCGACTGAGCTGTGCTTGAACCCAGCTTTTTTGCTGGATATTCTTAAATCTCGAGAGACTCGTCCCTATTCTCTCTCTTAATCCTTCCCAGGTGACAAAAGTTTCTTCATTAGTCAGATCTCCCTACACTGTAATTCCGGCATCTCTCAATGGTATTGTCAGACTATCCTGGAGGCACTCGGGCGAGCCTGGAGAATCCCAGAGTGGTGCTAGATTTGAAAAGTAGTTGAGCCTCACCTTTTGTCTTATTGTAGTCCAATTTTTAGCTATCGACTGTAGAACCTTAAGCTTGACCTTTTTGAAAAAATGTTTGGTCCCAAAACTTAAACATAAATCCTTGTTCTGATAAACCAGCACCCCTTAACATGGCCCAGAACATATCTCCTCCCCTTGTGCTGAAGGGCATTTTCAACAACAATGTGAGAGCTGGTAGGCCCAGGCATAATACTGCAGGTCAGGCAACGCCAATCCCCATTTCTCTCTCTTTCATCTGAGGTTCTTCCAGGCTAACCTAGTCGGTCTGTACTTCCAAATAAAGATGTTTACCTCCTGTTGGAATTTTTCTATCAGAGATTTATCAAAATACAGCGGGATTGTATTATAGAGAAATGTGAGCTTAGGCAGGATTGTCATTTTAACCGAATTTACCCTCACCAAGAAGGATAATGGGAGGTGAGTCCACAGTTTCATCTGCTTCTGACATTCTCTAAAGACTCAATCTAGATTGAATTCCGCAATCTTCCCAACATCCTGAACAATTCTAACCCCCAGATACTGCATATTGGAGCCGTCCTGGAATTGTGTACTTCTTATGTTCCATGTCATTATTTCGGTTTTACTGGCATTTAATTTCATATCCCGAAACTTGTCCAAATTCCTCTGCCAGTTTTATAACTGTCGGGAAAGCTGTATCCAAATCAGCCGTCAGTATCAGGATGTCATCCGCATACAGGGCCACCCTCTTCTCCCACTCTCCATATTTAAAAGAGGAGATATTGAGGTCTTCCCTAAGCCTCTGTGCAAACGGCTCTATGTACATATCAAAGAGCAGAGGGGAGATAGGACAGCCCTGTCGCGTTCTCCTAGTAATTCTAAATGCGTCAGTCAAGATTCCATTAACCAATGATCTAGCTGTGGGAGCCTGGTATAGAAGCTGGATGGTATCACGAAATTTATCCCCCAAATTAAATTTTGCCATGACTTCCGACAGGTAACCCCAGTTCTCCCTGTCAAAAGCCTTGGTTGCGTCTAGGGTTAGGACCGCTAGAGGGAGAGAAAAGGTGGAGGCGATATCAATTGCACCGACCTGATCGTATGTGAGGTCCGCTAGCTGGCGACCTTTAACAAACCCCTTTTGATCTGAGTGAAGAATACTGCTTGCCACCGCCCCCAACCTATTTGCCAAAATAGAAGAAAAGAGTTTATAATCTGTGTTCAACAGTGATATTGGTCAATATGACCCGCAACTAGTTGGATTCTTTCCAGGTTTCATGATCAAAACCACAGTCGCTTCATTCCACGAACAAGGGGGGATTTGCTCTTTCCAATAATTTCTTATTGTACAGTTGGGTAAGTACTGGAATTATAGTTTCTTGTAAGGATCAATATAATTTGCCTGGTATCCCATCAGGCCCGGCCGCTTTACCTCTTTTGGCCTCTGCTATGACCCTCCTCACCTCCTCTTCTGTGAAATCCCGTTCCAGCTCTATTTTTTGATTAAGAGTAATAGATGGTAGAGTAACCCCTTCTACCCAAAGCTTTATTTTAGCCCTGTCCTCTGTGACGGTCTCTTTATATATATCTTGAAAGTAGTTTCGGAAGGCCATACCATTATCTTTGTCTGAGGAGCAACTAGATGGCTCATCATCTAGTTTAATTTCTTTTATGTAATTTTGTATCTGGTCTGTTTTAGCTTTCCAGGCAAGTAATTTACCTGCCCCTTCCCCATATTCAAAATGGGAGATTTTGCTTGCTTCCCATCTGCGCATAAGTCTCTTTTGGAGGATACCCTTCAACTCTTTTTTTGTTGGTCTTGCTTTTCCAAATCCTCTTTCAGGCCAATACCAGTTTGATTATTCATTTTGCTCTCGATTCTCCTCATTTCTGCTTCTAAAGCCGAGGTCGTTTCCCCATATTTCCTTTTCCTATAACTTGATCTGTTAGTGATACAGCCTCTCCAAAAGGCTTTCAAGGTATCCCAAACTATAGTGATGTTGGCTGTATCTAAGTTGTTCTCTAGGAAATATTTTGTTTCAGTTAGAAGGAAAGTTATCTCATCTTCCTCGAGCAATATTGTTCGGTCGAATGATCAAGTTCTACTATGCTGAAACTCTATACAGTCAATACTTAAAAGAATTCCTGAGTGATCAGAGAGATGTGAAAGAAGGTATTCAATCCCCTTGACTCGATCTTTTAAACTATAACTAAGCAGAAAGTAGTCAATTCTTGACTTATGTCTGTATTTCAAGTTTCTGACAGATACTCCTAATAGCTCTCCCGACCTCTCCCTCCATATGTCACATAGCCCTAATTGGGCCATTGTTGTCAAAAGCCAGTTCCTAGATCTAGAGGGAACTGCTGCTCTACAGTTTGGGGACTTATCTAGTTTGGGATTTAATACGATCTTAAAGTCTCCTCCCATATCACTGGGTAGGTCGCTCCCCCTCCTCTGCAGCGCCACCAGTGCTCACCTGCCTTTGCCTGCTGCCTTGCTACCTTGTCCGCTGCTCTCTCCGTATTGCCATTGTTGCTATTTGTCTGCCTGCTGACCCCTCTTCCCCCGTGTATCCCGTGTGAGTGCCCAAAGTGCCGTTACTGTTATTGTTATTGCTGCCTGTTGACCCCTCTTCCTCCGTGTACCCTGTGTGAGTGCCCCCAGAGCGCCTCTTCTTTTGCCTTATTTTTTCCGCTTTTTCGCCTGTTTTTTCGTCCTTTCTGGGCCTCGTCGTTTTCTGGCCTTGCCGCCTGTTTTTCCCTCCGCTTCTCCCTAGCCCTGCCTACCCTCCCGCCACCCGCCTCCCAGCTGACCCCTCCTCCCCGGCTACCCATATATGGCGGCCGCTGCGAGGCAGAGGTAGTGACCCTTGACCTCAGGGTAGGTCGCTCCCCCTCCTCTGCAGCGCCACCAGTGCTCACCTGCCTTTGCCTGCTGCCTTGCTACCTTGTCCGCTGCTCTCTCCGTATTGCCATTGTCGCTCCTTGTCTGCCTGCTGACCCCTCTTCCCCCGTGTATCCCGTGTGAGTGCCCAAAGCGCCGTTACTGGTATTGTTATTGCTGCCTGTTGACCCCTCTTCCTCCGTGTACCCTGTGTGAGTGCCCCCAGAGCGCCTCTTCTTTTGCCTTATTTTTTCCGCTTTTTCGCCTGTTTTTTCGTCCTTTCTGGGCCTCGTCGTTTTCTGGCCTTGCCGCCTGTTTTTTCCGCCGCTTCTCCCTAGCCCCGCCTACCCTCCCGTCACCCGCCTCCCAGTTGACCCCTCCTCCCGGGCTACCCATATATGGCGGCCGCTGCGAGGCAGAGGTAGCGGCCCTTGACCTCAGGGTAGGTCGCTCCCCCTCCTCTGCAGCGCCACCAGTGCTCACCTGCCTTTGCCTGCTGCCTTGCTACCTTGTCCGCTGCTCTCTCCGTATTGCCATTGTTGCTCCTTGTCTGCCTGCTGACCCCTCTTCCCCCGTGTATCCCGTGTGAGTGCCCAAAGCGCCGTTACTGTTATTGTTATTGCTGCCTGTTGACCCCTCTTCCTCCGTGTACCCTGTGTGAGTGCCCCCAGAGCGCCTCTTCTTTCGCCTTATTTTTTTCGCTTTTTCGCCTGTTTTTTCTTCCTTTCTGGGCCTCGTCGTTTTCTGGCCTTGCCGCCTGTTTTTCCCGCCGCTTCTCCCTAGCCCCGCCTACCCTCCCGCCACCCGCCTCCCAGCTGACCACTCCTCCCCGGCTACCCATATATGGCGGCCGCGCGCAGCGGCCGCGCCGCTGGCGCGCCTAAGGCAAGCCCGTCTGCGCCCGTCCACGCCTGGACCGCGCCCAGTCCCAGGACCTTGGCCCCCGCAGACGTCATCCCACCCGCCGGACCTACGACGCCACCGAGCTCAATGCACTCAACGCCGGCCGGATCCCTGGCTGCTACCGAGCCACCCCGAGGCGCACCCACGTACCTTTCTGCTGCCACTCCTGCAAGTTCACCTGCATCCGAACCTGCACTACACCAGCACCGACCAAGACGAGCACCAGCAGCAGCCACCTGAAGTGCATCCTGCTCAACACCCGCTCCGTCCACAGACACGCCGTCGAGCTCTGGAACCTGCTCGATACCACAGCCCCGGACGTCGCCTTCCTCACGGAAACCTGGATGAACGCCTCCTCAGCGCCCGACATCGCCATCGCCATCCCGGACGGCTACAAGATCATCCGGAGGGACCGCGTCAACCAGACAGGAGGAGGCATCGCCATCATCCACAGGAACACCATCCGCATCACGACCAACACTGACGACACCCTCGCGCCCACCGAACACCTGCACTTCCAGATCCACATCAACCCCAAGACCACACTCAGAGGCACCCTCATCTACAGACCCCCGGGACCACGCACACAATTCAGCGAAGACATCGCCGACTTCATCAACCCACACGCCCTCCCCTCCGCCGACTACATCCTCCTCGGGGACCTCAACTTCCACCTGGAGAACAACAACGACCGCAACAACACCACTCTGCTGGACAACCTCGCAAACCTCGGACTCAAGCAGCTGGTGACCACCCCCACCCACTACGCCGGACACACACTCGACCCCGTGTTCTCATCCAGCAAGGACATCACCTTCAGCCACGCCACCGGACTCCACTGGATGGACCACAGCTGCGTCCACTTCAGCTTCAGAAGGACCACGATCCACCACCACCAGAAACAGGTTGCACGCAGAAGCTGGAACAAGATCACAGCCGACCAGCTCGTGACTTCAATGAGCAAGAACCCTCCCACCGGCGCAACGAACCCCAGCCAGGCGGCCACCAACCTCGCAAAGTGGATCAGCAACTGCGCAGACGACCTTGCCCCTCTGAAGACCCCGCCTAGCAAACCCGGCAGCAAGAAAGCCCCATGGTTCACCGATGAACTCAAGAGCTCCAAGAGGAACTTCCGAGCCCTCGAGAAAGCCTGGCGCAGAGACCCAACACCGGACAACATGACTGCCCTCAAGCTCGCCACCCGAAAACACCACGAACTGATTCACGCCACCAAGAAAACTGCATTCAAGGAACGACTGGACAACAACGCACACAACAGCAAGGAACTCTTCAACATCGTCAAAGAGCTCTCCAACCCCAACGCCGGAAACAACGACATCACCTCTTCACAAGACCTCTGCAACTCCCTGGCCTCCTACTTCTACAACAAGATCGCAGACATACACAACAGCTTCAGCACTCAACCGACGCACGCCACGACCGAACCACCGCCCCCCACCACCATCCTCCGCGCCTGGACCCCGATCAGCACCGAAGACACCGTCCGCACGATGAACTCCATCCACTCGGGATCTCCGACCGACCCCTGCCCTCACCACGTCTTCAACAAGGCCGACGCTGTCATCGCACCCCACCTGCGGGACATCATCAACACCTCCTTGGACACCGCTACCTTCCCGGAGAGCTGGAAGCACGCCGAACTCAGCGCTCTACTTAAGAAGCCATCAGCCGACCCCACCGACCTCAAGAACTACCGCCCCATCTCGCTGCTCCCGTTTCCTGCAAAAGTCATCGAGAAGACTGTCAACAAGCAGCTGGCCGCCTTCCTCGAGACGAACGGATCCCTCGACCTCTCGCAGTCCGGATTCCGGGCCAACCACAGCACCGAGACTGCCCTGATCGCAGCCACCGATGACATCCGAGCACTGCTCGACAACGGAGAAACAGCGGCCCTCATCCTCCTAGACCTCTCCGCGGCCTTCGACACTGTCTGCCACCGCACCCTAGTGCAGCGCCTCAGCAACTTTGGAATCCAGGAGAAGGCACTGGAGTGGATCATCTCCTTCCTCGCCGGAAGGACACAGAGAGTCCGCCTCCCCCCGTTCAGATCAGAAGCCACCAAAGTCATCTGTGGCGTTCCTCAAGGCTCCTCGCTCAGCCCAACCCTCTTCAACGTCTACATGAGCCCCCTCGCAGCCATCGCTCGCCAACACAACCTCAACATCTCCTCCTACGCCGACGACACCCAGCTGATCCTCTCCCTCACCAACGACCCCACCACCGCCAGAGCCAACCTACACGAAGGGATGACAGATGTTGCCAAGTGGATGATGAACAGTCGCCTGAAACTGAACTCGGACAAGACGGAAGTCCTCATCCTGGGATCTTCACCCTCCGCCTGGGACGACTCCTGGTGGCCCCCCGCCCTGGGCAGCGCACCCAAACCAACAGACCACGCACGCAACCTGGGCTTCATCCTGGACTCCTCCCTCTCCATGACCAGACAAATCAACGCCGTCTCCTCATCATGCTTCAACATCCTGCGCATGCTACGTAAGATCTTCCGGTGGATCCCCACCGAGACCAGGAAGACGGTCACCCAGGCCCTCGTCACCAGCCGTCTGGACTACGGCAGCTCCCTCTACGCCGGTACCACCGCCAAACTCCAGAAGAGACTCCAGCGGATCAAGAACGCCTCAGCACGACTCATCCTGGACATCCCCCGTCGCAGCCACATCTCCGGACACCTGAGAGACCTGCACTGGCTCCCGGTCAACAAGAGATTCACCTTCCGTCTCCTCACCCACGCACACAAAGCCCTACACAACCAAGGCCCAGGATACCTCAACAGCCGCCTCAACTTCTACGCTCCCACACGCCAGCTTCGATCGACCGGCCACGCCCTCGCCGCCGTCCCCCGCTTCCGAAGAGCCACCAGAGGGGGAAGGTCCTTCTCCTACCTGGCCGCCAAGACTTGGAACTCCCTCCCGACCCACCTCCGCCTGACGCAGGACCACCTCGCCTTCAGGAAGCAGCTCAAGACCTGGCTGTTCGAGCAGTAGCGGACCCCCCCTTCCCCTAGCGCCTTGAGACCCTCCAGGTGAGTAGTGCGCTATATAAATGCAGTGATTGATTGATTGATTGGGTCCGGAAAATCGAGAAGATGGGAACGGATGGCATTAAGATACAAGGCATTGTCTAGATTAGGACCATAATATCCCACCAAGGTATAAAGAATGCCCCTTAGAGTGGTTTTCAGTATAAGCCATCTACCACGAAGATCTTCCCTATATTGAAGAATTTGAGCTCTAGCTTGTTTCTTAAAGAGAAATAGTAGTCTTCTAATGTTTGCCTTCTGGTCAGTGCAAAGGAAACCGTCCACCCACTTCTGATTTTTCAGCATTTCTTTTATCTCTGTCTACAGAGGATGAGTTTCCTGGATGACAATGACCTGCGCGGGGAATCTGTCAAATACTGTAAAATTATAGCTCTTCTTCCTTTCATGCGCAGGCCATTGACATTCCTGGTCAAAAACTGGAGAAATGTCATGTTATTGTGTCAGAGTTGCCCTTGATAAATACTGCCTTAACTCTACTTACACAACAACCTAGATGTAGCCATGACCAACAACACACAACCAATAGCCCTCGAGCCCTCACATTGTTCCTACTCTTCAAGATCAATGATTCTAGCGGGGTCTTGTCGAATGAGGTATTTTTAGTTTTTATCCCCCAGTGCTTCACTCCCCACCACTCCCACTCCCCCTGGGAAACACTTCCCACATTACTCTGGTCTGATGTAAGACCAGTTTTGCGTCCATAGCCTCCCTCTCCCCTCTATTCATATTGGGTGTTAGGGCCTATATGCCTGTGTGTATTATTAATATCCAAAATCCAAGAAGTCCCTTAATAAACAAAGCCCTTAATGAAAAAGGGAGAGAAAAAAAACCTACCCCCCTTTTTTTATATGTGTGTTTATATTTTCTGCTCTTTTGTATATGTTTATATGTTTTTTGTTTTTGTTTTCCATTCCTTAATCATTATTTTATTTATGCTTCCTTATATTCTTCAATTTCTTATACTTGTTTTAATACATTATCCATATAGCAAGGTAAAGTATATTTGTGCCAGTAGCTGTAGTTGCCACTTCTGTTACTTCGTTTGTCCATTTGGTGAATGAGGCATTCTAACATGCTCCTCACTAGCCTAACAAATCATCCTCAGTCTGAGGTGTTACTGTGGGGAACAAAGTGATAATGTTCTCTGAGTCCAATTGCACAGTACTTTCCTCTGAGGATTCGAATGCTGCACGAACTCCACATTTTCTGCACGTGTTTGCCGCTGCCAGGGCTCTCCTTTGCTCCTCCAAGCTTGTTCATGGTTAGGGCTGCTCATTTGTGATTTGCGGGTGGTTTTCGTGTTGGGACGTGATCGCTGCCCCTACGTTTTCTTGGGGCTATGCAGCAAGCTTTGTGACGAGGTACCGGATGCTGTGTGTGTGGGGGGGGGTCATGACTTCTAGCAATTCCTCTGCTTCTTCTGGCTATCAAAAAAGTATGACTTTTGGTCGTGGATAATCTTCAGGCGGGCAGGAAACAGGAGTGTGTATTTAAGTTCCATGGCTTTGAGCTTCTTTTTTATTGGTTGATACGAGGACCTGCGGTGTTGGACCAGAGTGTATAGTTGGGGTATAATGATATGCGATGATTCTCATATTGTATTAGCTATCTTTCCCGTGCCTTTTGGAGGAGGACATTCTGGTGGCAGTAATTTAGAATCATGGAGCCCCCGCTGTCGGTCTGCCTGTAGGAATTCTGTGGGCCCTCTAAACACAAAAGAAGTCCGTTAGTCCCTCGGAGGCTATGTGCTCGCAGAACCATTGCTCAATAAAGCTGGTGGCATTGGAGCCCTCGCTGCGCTCGGGAGTCCAATGACGCAAATGTTATTCCTTCTTGTTCTACCCTCGGCGTCTTCAACTCTGTCTTGCAGTCCAGAGACTTGCCTTTGTAGTTGCTTGATTTGTGTTGCATGTTCATTGTGTTAAGGTAGTATCTCTGCCAATGTTGATTTGTTGGCCTGTACTGTAGCTGCCAGTTTGTTGTGATTTGCTTTAAGTAGCGTAAAAAGCCTATTTGCTGTTCTATGGCCTTGGGAGATTCTCTGACCTCCTGCAAGATTAAATCCAGCGTGTCTGTGGCCGCCTCATTGTTTGTGGGCGGTATACAGCTAAGCAAGAGTGGTTGGGTGGACTGTGCTGGTTATTCAGGATGTTGCGTGTTGGTGGCAGATGTATCTGGCAGCTTCCCTTTGCGGCGCCTCATGCCGCATTGTATTTACCCTCAGTGGTGGGGGTTAGTCTGTATCTTCCACCTGTATGTGGTGGGTAGTGCCTATGTTGCCCACCCAGACTTTTATCACCTGTCTCTTGTAAGTTGCCTTAACTCATTGTTATGTTGCTAGCCAAGGGGCCCCCCTTTTGGTGGATTACCATGGAGCTATAGCTGCTTTCCTCTGGAGCTGGTTGCACTTTGTTGGCCGTCTGGTCAACTCTGGCACAATAGTTTCTGGGTGACTGCTGTGCACTCCGTCTTGTTTGGCGGTCCTAGTCTGGTGCAAGCCTTGTGTATCTTGCTTTTTTTAACCCTTGGTGGCGCATCAGGATACGTGCTCTACAGACCGCTTCCTGCCAATACAGCTACTCCAGTTGCACCAGTTCACTTCAGCTGGTGGCATGCCTCATACACGGTCCCCCTCTCAACCAGCACCCTGCTCGGTTTGTGTCTCACTCCCACACAGTGGGCCACCACACGCGCTTCAGGCTGCACTACTTCCTGCCATCCCTCTCCTCCTTCGTTCATTAATGGAGCATTGACCATGCTTCTGGTTTATATCTAATGTGGCCGCCGCCTAAGGTTCTTCGCACTGTGCCTGGCCTCTCAGAACTTATTTGTTTTGGGCGTCTTCTCATATAGCACCCCTTGGTTCTAGGGGCCTCCAGTGCGTGCCGCAGGCCTCACCACATTGCATAGCTCCTTCTTTCCTGCTGCTGCAAGCTGGGCAGCATGGAGATCGCTTCCTTCACTCCCAGCGCATACTCTCTGGCCGCCTCGTTTTCCCGCTGTGGCAGCAGGGAGGGGGACAGGGAGCTTGGGAGGCCCTCTGGGGGATCTGCGCTCACCTCATTGCAGCCCTCAGTTTTCTTCTAGGCCCACACCGGAGCCTGCAGCCGCATTTGCACCCCCGCTCCAGCCTCACAGACAGAAGGCGAGCACGAGGGGTAGGGAGAAGCAGTCAGCACCCTTTGCCGTCCTCAATTTGCCCGCAGCCCTTCACCGATGAGCCTTGTCCACCCGCTGCAGCAGGGAGCCGCCGCCTCACTCCTGGATCCACTCACCGCTCCTCCTCCCCCGCCGGTGCATGCTGGGGGCATGGAGATTGCGGCCACTGCGCCCAGCCTCATAGACTGAAGGCGAGAGGGAGGGGTAGCGAGAAGCAGTCGGCACACTCGGCAGTCCTCAATTTGTCCCTGGCGTTTCACCAATGAGGCCTTGTCTGCCTCACCGCAGCAGGGAGCTGCCGCCGCACTCCAGGGTCCGCTCACGGCGCAGGCCTCACTGCAGAGCTCGGGCTTCTCGGTGTTGTTATTCACCGCTGTATCGCCCAGCTGGTGTATTCTGCTTCCGTTGTCTGGCAGGTTGTTGTTTTTGGCCTTGATGAGCCGAGGCTGGTGGTAATTAAACATGATTAGGCGGCCCGGGCTTAGTGCTCTGTTAATCTGTGACCACCATGTTTGGCAATTAGCCACGCCCCCCATTCCACTCTAACACTTATGTCACAACTCTGTTGTGACCATCAGGAGCCAAACTCTCAAACACTACACAAGTAACTGAATAAAATGACAACAAAAATAATTAAATCCAATAAGTAGAACTGGAATTATGAATTTTTTACGATGTAGTGCAAAATAGCTCCTACAAGATCAAAGTGCCTACCATGGGTATCTGTGTGCACAAAACTGGCGCAAAGCCACAAGGTAAGACCATCTCCAATGCAGCACAGGTCCGATGCATGAGGTAGATTGGCCTTTGCTTACCTTCAGACTTAGAAGAATATCATGAAGAAAAGTTCCTGAAAAGGTAAGGTTCAGCAGGGCAAGGCAGCAAGCTGTGCCAGATGAGGAGGAGACATCACCAGGAATCTGCTAGACATGGTCTTGGTGAAGCCATCAACAATGCCAGGAAAAAGCTTGGAGAGGTAAAAGCTGTATTTCCAGGTCGACGAGGTTGTTATCATTGACGGGGAGCCGGTCGAAATGGGAGTTTAAAACTGCACTATAGGCTGCAGTGGCAGGCCTGAGACATGTTGTAAATTACTACTTAAGTGAGTGGCACAATGAGTGCTGCACACCTAGTAGTGGTATTTAATTTACAGGCCTGGGTACCATGTAGTACCATATACCAGGGGCGTATAAGTAAATGAAATGTGGCAATCAAGTGTAGCCCAATTTTAACATGTTTTAGGAGGAGAGCACAACAACTTTAGCACTGTTTAGAAGTCGTAAAAATCACAGAGTCCTAATGCCAATAAAATCAAATTTAAAAAATTGGAGGGTTAAGGCAAAAGTATTGGGGAAGACTGTACCAGGGATGTTGAATTTAAAAGTTGCTAAAAAACGTTTTTTTTGGGTGGTACTAATGTCTTATTGGCACATACATATTAAAGCCTGATTTTTTATTTCTTTACAACAAGCACTCTTAACACATAATGCCTACTAGTATGAATGAAATGTGACCCCTACATCTTGTGACATTCTCTGCCTTATATAACAGTACCTGTGCGTTGATTTGCACATTTGTATGATTCGTTGTCTCTATATCATATGTGCATATGATGTAAAACACTTTGACAGCCTACAATGCAACAAATAGCTGTATAAATGAAACTAAATTAAAAAGAAATTGATACGTGTTGTTTAATTCAATATTAGTGAAATTATTCAAACAGACAGATACACTTGACATTCTTACAGTGCGTGCATATCTCTTACAGGCCGTGGATGAACTAACAGCTAGATTCATCATTGTTAAATCGGCTCGCAAAGGGCCAGATTCTGAGAATCTGGCCCTTTGCGAGTGCAATTTTTGCATTTGGAATTCATCATCCCAAATGCAAAAATCGGTAATTGCGAAATCGCATATTTGCGAGGAATTTCATTTAAGGAATCTCTATTTGAGATTCCTTAAAAGCAATTCATTAACCATTTTTAATTTGCGAATTCGCAAATTTTGGCCGCTATTTATCACGAATTGTAACTTCGCGGTAAATAGCGAAAACTTAGATTTTTCTAAGTTGCATGTTACACACACACACATGTCCTTTGGACATGTGTGTGCGCAACACGTGTGTACATTTGCATTTCAGGGGTGCTACAGGGTGTCCTTTGGACACCCCTGCACCCTTGAAATCGCATCCTTATTTGCGATTAGCAATTTGCTAATCGCAAATAAGGAAGATGTAGGAATCGCATTTCTTTATGCAATTTCTACATGAATCCCGTTTTGCAAGTCCTTAATAGCGATTCCTTAATAATCACTATTAAGGACTCGCAAAACGGGACTTTGATGAATCTAGAGGTAAGTCAATAACCTCACCCAAAATCATAGTTTCTCTTGAGCATTTTTGAAGTGGTAACAAGCTGAATGTTTGTTTCCCTCCATTGCATTGACACCTAAGCATTTGCTACAGATAGCTCCCAGCCAGGATGGCGGATGGCCCTTTAATTCAGTCATTTGTGTTGATCCTGCTGGAAATGAAATAAGAATATCTTTCGCTGGCAAGGCAATCCCGGTTATCACGATCCCACAACCCTCATTCCGTCCAACTGACTTCTCTGAGAAGTGCCTAGAAGCAAATGAATTCTGAAACGTGCGATTTGTAAAATAGTAAACATAACCCTCTTTCCACGCTACAAGAGCTCAGATGCTGATCAAGAACATACCTGCCTTGGATGTTGCGCAACAAGGGTTAAAACTCCCTGGTCTATTGAGGTAACTTGCATAATTGTGACAGTAGCGATTCATCCATCTCAGCATGAGACGCAGTTTGAAAAGGCTGATGCGCAACCGCGGCTCATTCATCGCCAATGTATTCCGTTTCAGACACGGTGAAAAGATAATTTCAAAAGCACAGGAAACGCCAACATGCTAAAATAACCTGCTGGAGATTTTTTAAGTGAGGACGCTTATGGAGCTGGGATATCCACAGCCCTCCTTTACATTTCAGCACAAATTACTTGCAGTGACTGAAACATCTATCAGCTTCACAGCTTGAATCCTTCTTTACTCACACACCCCGCAATATCGCTGCATGCATTAGATGTTTTTTTTCTCAAACACAGAGTGAGTCTCTTATACTTAGCGGAGATGAATTCTCTCCTTTTCATGTTTTGCAATGTCTTGGTGTCCTATTTCCAGAGATGTCTGCGTGCCCTGTCTCTTCTGGTTCATATTATGCTTTTATATCCTAGCCTTCCACGTCTCTTATCCAACAGCTTATTATCATTATTAAAATCACTAATAATAATAATCTTTCTTGACATAAAGTTACATCTTCATCCACAGTTACAAGTAACAGTAACAAATATAGCAAGGCTTTTAAAAAAACAGACAAGAAACACTGAAGGCCTCATTTATGACACTTTTGCACCACTGGAACATCAATTTTTTGACGTTCCGGTGACACAAAGTGCCACTGGCATACTTATAAGGCCAGGTAAAGCCACATTATGTGGCTTTTCATGGCCTTATAAATATGTGCCCCTTTCACACAGAAAACTGCTTGCAAGGGGCTTCCATGGGTGCTGCTGGGGCGTTCCCAGCAACATCCATGGCTTTTTGACACTGCCCTGGATTTGCGAGAAATCGTAAGTCTGGGGCAGCGCCAAAAGCTTACACCTCCTCAGGGAGGCACAGCGAGGAGAAATATCTTTCTTCTGCATTCTGCAGCACACATAGAAAGAAGAATAAGTCTCTTGTGATTATTTTTGTGAAGGAAGATTTCCCGACCTGCACAAAAATCATCTCTGCAAGCAGGTCCCCTGGCACCACTGTGCAAAGGTGCCTGCATTGGCACACTGCAGCCCATTGTGTGCCGGTGCAGGGGAAAAGGACAGGAATGTGCCATATCTAATAGATACAACACATTCCTGCCCTTTTCTTTTACCTTAGGGCCACGCAAGAGCAAGGCCTGCTGCACTGCCCTATGGCAAAAAAACATAAATGAGGCCATGACTTGCAAACCATGGGCCTCATTTATGAGGTCCCTTGCAGCACTCTTGCGCTGGAACGTCACTTTATTAGGTGTTTGGGTGGTGCAATGGCCTCTGCACTTTAACAAGGGCATGTAAAGTCACTTTACTCTGCTTTTCATGGCCTTGTAAATATGTGCCCCTTTCACATAGAACACTGTGTGAAAGGGGCATTCCATAGGTGTTGCTGTGGGTGTTTCCATGCAACACCCATGAAAGCTGAAGCATTCCCAGATTTACGGGAAATCGTAAACCTAAGAATGCGGCAGAATCTAACGCCAACTCAGGAGAGGCGTTAGGGAGGTGCAGCAAGGAGAAATGTTTTAATTTCAGCTGTTTTCTCCTTTTTCTGTGTGCTGCATCTGCAGTACATATAGAAAGAGGAAATCACCTGAATTGATTGGTTTTGGCTCTGGAAGGTGCCCATTCCGGCACAAAATCAATCAGTCAAGACCGCAGGTGCCATGATGCAGGGATGCCTGCATGGGCGCATGGCAGCCCATTGTGCGCAGTCGCATGGGAAAAGGACAGGAATGCACCTTATCACATCTATACAGTGCATTCCTGCCCCTTTGTTTTGAAGCAGGGCAGCACTGCAAGATTCCTCGCGGCGCTGCCCTGCTCCCAAACATCATAAATGAGGCCCCATGTTTGTTTTGACGGGCTCTTTACAACTGGGTAAGGTAATCGCCCATTTGTTAAAGCTTCTCCCTCAGGGTGCAGTATTTACTGGGCGTAGTAGTGTTCCATCACACCAATTTTCGCTCCTCAGAAGAGCGGATAGTTAAATTGCATTTATATATTGCTTACTACCCCAGGTGAGGCGTTGAAATGCAGATATACTGCATGTGTCCTCTGTTCGGAGATTCTCAAAATAGGAATCTTGCATTTGTCTCCTTGGGCAAGTTGAAAATCATCCTGGGAAAGCCAAGTGGATTACATACTTACAGGAAACTTGGAATCCCAATCTTGACAAAAACTCAAGTTCATGCACAAATCTGGATTCTTGTAGGGGTTGTAATGTACAATTTAGAGGTTTGAGTGGAAGTAGCAGCTAACAGTTTTCTCGGAACCCCCTTCAGAGAGCCACGGAGAAACAGGAATTACTGGACCCCAACCTGAGTGGTTGAGGCCAGGGTCGGGCTGGGAACCCAAAGCATCCCTGGCAAAGTTTTACAGACCAATAGGGTGGATAGCGAGCGAGTGAGCCTGACCACTGCAAGATGGTGTGGGGTTTTGGGGGAGGGGTGTTCTCCCCCAAAACAATTTGAAAAAAATTGCAAAAGTGGAGCATTCTTCATTATATATTCAATTGTATTCGTTTTTAAAGCATAGTAAATGATGACCTTCCTATGCACCAGGATATGGCAATCTTTATTGGGGTTCTTCAATGATTGCTTCACTATCACGCTCCAACAGTGTCTCTCATTTCTTCATAGCCCCCTCTTACATGTATTTCATTTGTTTTATGGTGCCTCTCATATCAGTGTAGGGTGTCGGAGCATTTTACATCACACACACATACATAGACAATGAATCATACTTGTGTAAATAAGTGTAAAGAAAATGTTTCATAAGTCAAAGAGGACTACAAGGTGTAGCATTCACATGTCATCAACACTGCTATGCATTTTTTAATCGGGCTTGGTCTGAGGAAGCACAAACTCAGGATTTAGAATGTAACAGAGTGGTAAGGGTTGACTTTACTAATAATAATTTATTTCTGCCCCAGCAAACAATTTTTAGCAGCAGTAGAATAATAAAAGGCTGGGAAAAACATAGCTTTCTAACCTGGATTACAACTGTAACTTATGAACTGCACAGTAACAAATGGATCTCTGTGACAAAAACGATAAACCATTGAGTTACGCGCATAAAATACTGTTCTGTAATCTGCATAGTACACACTCTTTGCAGCAGGCATATTAACCATCTGCGCTACTTTAGATGAGTCAAATCTGCCACTAGACAAAACTTTGATCTCTCTCAAGCAGTTACATTAATCACCAGGGTATCTTGCCACTTTTATTGTATCCTGAAAACTGTTGGATGTACAAAGGACTCTGCAGGGCTGGTAAAACTGCTACAAACCACCCCCCAGGAATAAAACTGGCTCCCCATCCTTCCAGACTCCCGGGGAAACACCCGATGCCTGATGCGGCCAGTCTGGCCTTGGTTGAGGCCTTTTTGCTCGTGATGCCCTGGGGCCCAGCCTACTGTGGATTCTGGGAAATTGGACAAGTACCCCATTAGCACTTGATTCTCAGTGGTAGTACGGGTCAGGCAGTCTAAGGCTTCTCGGGGAGGAAGTAGGTGTAAGGCGAGCACAGACTCACAACTCAAAACAGATCCAGCAACCCCAATAAAGGATTGTTAAGTCAAATACTTGCTTTTATGTAAAATTGAGTATTTATCCATTAACAAAAGTACAACACATCACACTGCAAAAAATATACACAGCCTACTTGAAGCAAGTCCACTAGCATTCCAGAACCAGCATTACAGTTCCACTTCCTTGTTTATGGCTGATGGTTATTTCTCACTCATGTGTGGCGACAGCCAAACTAGGCCTCACTAATGTGTTTGAGTCTCAGAAGTTCTATGGGACTCTTTGGCTAGACCCTCAAGTACCTGGGTTTGGGTGCTTTACTACAGAGCAAGTTCTCCAAGGGCTTAACGGCCTGTTTGTCAGTCTTACTTGCTCCTGTAGAGTGGTGTTTCACAGTCTCCAGTGCCCCTTGCCCACCTAGTGATGTCCGGATGATGGGAGACTGCAGTGGTGGCGACCCCTGTCCTTGGCATTCCTCCGATACAGATAGTCTCTCCCAGGGTCCCGGGTAGGTCTCCAATGCTCCCGAATGTGTCATTTGAAGTTGTTGCTCCCACTCTCCACATATCACAGACCATGATGTCTTCTCCACTGCACGTGGGGACAGGGCAATGGTCGTCTTCTGCCTTCTTAGTTACTTCCTTCTGACATACAGGTAGGTTCGCTGCAGCACATACACGGTAACAGCCTTCTCTCTTCATTGCGTCTCTCATCCGGTGTATGGGGGTTGCAGGAAACATGAACAAGGTGACGCCCCTTGCAGGTCATGTCGCTGTATCGGAAATGGCCCTCCTTCTCTGCCAGTGCAGCACCAAGAGCTGTAACTCTAATCCTTCACTGAGGCCCTCATCTGGCAAGGGAGGCGTGGACTTTGACACTGGCTGATAGCCAGTTTGGTGTGGTGTTCCAAACAGACTAGAATTCCAAGCTCTGCTTCAGGGATCCACACAACAGGATCCCCACTGTAACTGGCTACCTCTAAGCAATCTCCTTTAATTCACGGTGCTCACTGGTCTTGGAACAGGCAGAAGTTGTTGCTACAGGCTTCAGGTAAGTGTTCTTGATCCTCCTGGGTGATGTTCTCTCACCTAGCATAGGAGACTGACAGACCTGTAGTCCCCAGCCCTGGCCAGGCAGAGCTTGAGTTGAACTTCTCCAAGTTGATGCACTGCTTCAGTTTGATGACCTGGGCGTCTCAAGCTCCTCTTTCATAATCTATTTCTGGACACAATTGTCTAGTGTCAGTTGTTTAGTTCATGTTCTGGAGGCTGCTCACTTTGGAATGCCCATTCCTTTGTTGTGCTATTCCTCCAGAAACAGTCTGTCACAGCAGGACAGTCTCCAATCTTGACACAGGCCACTGGAGTAACTAGAGGTTCACACCTGGATGTCAGTCTCATTGATCTGTTATATGTGCTTCAAAAGGTTAAAAATATCTCCAGACCTACTTTTTATGATTCTCCTATCAGCCCCATCTCCTTCATCAGATGTGCCTATGCCCCCTTGACAAGTGACCTCCTTTCAGAATCATAGCGCTGCCATTTAAGTGCATCTGAGGTCCTGGCTTTTCCTCTCTCCCACATGTGTCCATCCTGCTCTCAGAAAAGCAGCAATCCACAAATGCATCTGGATGAAACATCCACTTCTCCCTGCCCCTCCAACAAGTCTTGGATCTCCCAAAATGGAACCTAATGTAATACATGTATTGTGCCCTGACACACTCCTGCACACCCACGAATTCAGCATGTGCAGTCTCACATATATCCTCATGGGCTCATGCAACATCACACGCTATCTCCTGTGTGATCTAACTTCT
The DNA here is from genome assembly GCF_964261635.1 of Lissotriton helveticus. Taxonomy (NCBI): domain Eukaryota; kingdom Metazoa; phylum Chordata; class Amphibia; order Caudata; family Salamandridae; genus Lissotriton; species Lissotriton helveticus. The sequence continues at coordinate 456,901,131 of NC_136069.1, read as the reverse complement.
CCTAGGGACATGCACATGATTGCGCTATCCCTCCTGCACTGTACCATCTCTTGAGCCCATGTACTTCCTTGCGCACACATGCATAGGCTCAAGCTATTCAACCTGCACTGCACCGTCTCTCAGGCACATGTATATTTTTGTACACATACACAATCACTCGCGCTATTTCTCGTGCACTATACCATTATTTCAGGTGTAAATATATCCAAGCACAGTACCCAATTAAATGCATGCCAAGGGTTGAGTTTAGTGCACATCAGCAGAACTTTACTGGATTGGCCGGATGAACCACTCTAGTGACGCAGGCACCATAGACCTGTTCTCTCTACTGATTATTGAAAACATGGTATGGTGCCACCACCATGCTTGTACTACTTAACATGAGATGAAGGCAGTAACCTTGCACCTCCTATAGGTAACTCTTTGGGAGCTCCTCCTGATCTAAGCAGGCCGCAATCCATAAGACATGCCCAGGTCATAGCGAACCCGGTGCTTGTTCCTGACAAAAAATCATTACCAAGGATACAGATATCAGTGCAGCTCTGGCACTCAGCACAGGACTTTTTTATTCCAACAATTTCAACTCCTTTCAGTGACAGTGTTCTTGCTGTTCTAGTAACATGTTTTTCTCTTTTACTTTGCAATGTAGTCTGACAAAATCCATGGCCTTGATTATGATTGCCCTGAAAAATTCTGGAATGTGCTGTAACTCAATTTACTGCACATATCTGAATTAAAGGTTTTGCGATTAAAAGTTCATTTCCCAGATAATTATCGGTAGGTGAAACCTGCCTATGTTTATTGAGGGGTAAATGTCAGGTAAATACCCTGACTTCAGGATTTTGGTAGGGCAATCACTAAACTCTGCATGCTATTCCCCATTTTTATGGTTGAACCCATAATAGGTGTTATTTATTGCAAATGATAAGTATATATTTTGAGCAACAAGCCTTACCACTGATGCCTTCCTGGATAAGTAGAATATTCTACATTCTAGGCCTTCATTACGAGTTGTGGGCTAAATTCCTATCCCTATGAAAAACACATATTTGCACAGGGATGGAATTATAAGTTATGTGATAAATATCACACACTTGCAGTTTTCCCCTGATGAATTCTGGCACAACCCCCAACAGTAATAAGAAATCATTAGAAAACCTGCAGATAAAGGCAGAACAATAGTGATACACACCAAGTATAATAACCAACAAGCGTGAGTGGCCCTCCTGTCAGACAGAAGGAACTACATGGTACTACCCAGAGATCCAACCAGGAGATTACTCACCAAGATCAGGAACCTAGTGGAACATACATTGGATAGGGGATGGATCACCAAGAAGTAGGCTGAATTCCTAATAATACCGGAAGGTCCAAGATCCTATATTTCTACACCTTACACAAAATCCACAAGAATTGTAATCCACCACCTGGTCGTCCCATAGTATCTTTGTTTGGCTCAGTACTAGTGCCTTTATCAGTCTTCATAGACTGGTTCTTGATACCATTTGTGAAGGAGATGCCTTCCTCCATTAAAGGCACAACACAGCTTTTAAATACACCAAAGGACCTTCCTTTCATCCAGATACGCAATACTTGATGGGTCTAAATGTTGAGGTTTCATATACAAACATACCCAGGAAGAATCTTTGGGGGCCAATTGAATATCTGCGACAACATGACAACTGCTATTGGAAAAATCCTGTGAAGTTCATTATGAAACTAGCCAGAATGGCACTTGCAAAATATTATTTTGAGTTTGATGGTACCATCTTTGAACAACAGCACAGTTCTTCTGTGGGCAATACTTTTGATCCATGCAGAGCATGCCTATATGTACATACTTTTGAGCAACCACCTATACTCTAGCTACATTAAGCTTTGGTGATGCTATATAGTTGATATATTCATAATATGGCATGATTCGGGGAAGATGGCTCAAGATTTCATGATCTGGCTGAATCTCACAAAACACGTTTCTACAATTCACACTGACTTTAAGTAACCAGAAACCCCCTTTCCTAGATTTGGAGACTTGAGCAGAAAGAGAAACACTCATCACCAAGGGTTACACAAATCCTACTGACAGAAACTGCCTGATACACTTTCAAAGTGCCCACCTAGGTTTTTTGACAGAAAACCTCCCAATAGGCCTATTCCTAAGCGTAAGGCATAACTACTCAGAACTTGATGACTATGAGGATGAAGTAAAAAACTATCTGAGAAACATCTAGATAGACAATATCCGTGGCAATTGATAAAAATGGCAGATAAAAGGGTAAGGCACAACAACAGGGAAACACTGCTGACAGACAAAGAAAGAAAAGATACCCAACAATTGATTTGTGTTAGTACTTTTACAAACAATTCAAACCATGTGAAAAAGATCATTAATAAGATTTGGCGAATACTGACAGCAACAGACTAAATTTTGAGAAATCACAATTTTCCTTTAAACTGAATACAGATATAGGGAATCTTCTGGTTCATAGAAGATGACAAATCACAACAAAAATCCAAAGCACACTTTGGGACTTTCCGCAGGTAAAGGGACATTTTTTGTGTGGCCAGTGCTCCATATGTGCTTACACATCGCTAACAACCGTAGTAGACTTAGGCCTCAAATGCCTTTGGGAACAAAGGAGTAATACTAACTGTAACTCCACATATGTAATTTATCTTTTTACATGTCTCTGCAGGTACAAGTAAATAGACTTCCAGCAAGATTAGGTTGAGATTTGTTGAGCACCACAGTGCAATGAGGTGCAAACGTAATAATGCTAAAATAACATCACATTTCTTAGAGAAAAGACACTGTGAAAATAATAAACGACGGACAGTAATTTAAACAAATTACATCATCAGTGAACATGCCAACAACCCTTTTAGAATGCAAGCAGAGATGGGACTTGTCGTGGGGTACGGCAGGAGCCCCGCACGGGTCTTATGTTAAGCAATGATGTAGCTCTGCAGTAATGGGACACACACACAGGGATAGATGGTATTAGCCAGAAGTACCGAGCGACTCCGGACCCCTTTATTTAAGCTCTCTGGCCACGCCTGGCCAGAGAGTGATACAAAGTATGGGGTTGCTTCCGGGGTCTTGTCCGCTCTGGTATTAGCGGATATTATCTAGACTGCTACATCCCATCCCAAGTTAGTTCTTCAAACAGAGAGTTCTAGTCACAACTCAAATGCAAAATCAGCCAGTCTTCGATTGGGTCTAGGATTCGGTCTAAGGTTGTATCGGTGCTGACGACCACTTTGTTCTCTGTCAGGACTGCCTGGTCCTGTGTTGCCAAATGGGGTTCTTGGACTCAGGCATGTGGAAGATGTTGATGCTGGAGGATCCTGAGTTGTTTCATCACTGGAGTTTGGTTCCCTCATTTCGGCCACGGGTTCTCCACTCCTTGATTGTTCTGACTCTGGGACCACACCACTCATAGCAGGGACTCTTTTGAACCATTAAATATTTTGTGTGATTACTTCTCCGTCTCGCTCAACGGTAATGGCTGTTCCTCGTGTCGACTTCACAGTCCATAGTCCTGGTTCAAAGGAAGTTTGGTACTTCCCTCCTACGGTTCCGTATCAGGACAGAGCATCCAGGCGTTAGCACTCGGACTCATGCCCTCCGTCGGTGACTTGCTTTCTCATTGGTCAGCTGCCTTCTTGGCTGGGTACTTGCTGGGTCATATATGGTGTCTACCTCCAGTTCTCGGCCATGGGAAGCGTGTCACGCTGGGCCCCTGTCAGCATCAGTGACCATGGAGACCTTTGCGTTGTGCAGTGAGGTGTGCTGCGGTATTCCCTCACAAATTGTTGCAGAGCAACTTCCGGGTCTGTTTGTTCAGCGACCGCTATCCGCAGTACCTTGTTCACAGTCCGCATGAAACGTTCTGATTCACCGTTGGCTTGTGGCCACTAGGTGGTGATGCTGTGATGCTTGACCCCTAGTCGTGTCAGAAAGTCCTTGAACTCACTGCCCTGGAACGGTGGACCTTTGTCGGTCTTGAGGACGTGTGGTAAGCCGAACAGTGCAAACGACTTTTCCAGGACAGGCTATAGATGGGTGAATGCTGTGGATGGTAGGACCTCTACGATGGGATATTTGGTGTAACTGTCAATTAGGACAGCTGTCACTCTCCCGTCCGGGAAGCTCCCGAAGTCAAGGCTCACCCATGACCAGGGTGATGGAGCAGGACCTTCCGTTATGACTGGAGATGGTGCTTCTGGGCTGCCAGCGAATTGACAGTCTCTGCAGTTGCACACAACGGTATCCATGTTTTCTTCCAAGTGAGGGAACCATACTTTTTCTCTCATTCTTGACTTAATTCTGCTAGTGCCTTGATGACCTTCATGTGCAAAGAGGGTTGCTCGCTCCTGGAGGCTCTGTGGAATGACAATGAGTGACACCCTCAGTATGATGCCATTCTCAGCAGCACTGAACTCGTCTCTGACTTTCCAGAATTTCCCCACCCGGGTCCTGTCGGGTTCACCCCATCCATTTACGTCTCTGAGAAATCCTTCCCAGGATCCTCTCTGTAGGGCGTCAGTCGCTCGCTTAAGAACCACATCTGTGTCCTTGTGTGCTTTGATTTCTTCTTTAGAGAGGGCTCATGGGCATGACCACTGGGAGACCATGTTGACGAAGTCCTCCGTCTTCATTTCGTGATCTGAGTCTATCTCTGCAGGATGTGTGGGATGGCATGATAAGAAGTCGGCGGGGTTCTTCGCACCTGGTCTATACACCAGTTTCATCTGATAATGTTGGAGTTGGATCGCCCACCACTCAATCCTTGGAGGCGGATGAGGTGCGGTCCCCTTGAATAGCGGGAGTAGAGACTGGTGATCTGTTACCACTTTGAAAGGCTGTCCACTGACATACAGATGGAAATGGTTACAGGCCCATTTGATGGCTAGGGCCTCTCTTTCTACCTGTGAGTAGCAACGTTCAGTGGCGGTTAGTGCTTTGCTCGCAAAGGCTAGCGGGACCCATGTTCCTGGCTCTGTTTCTTGCATCAGCAGGGCCCCTAAGCCTACCGGGCTGGTGTCTACTATGAGTTCCGTTGGTCGGGTCGTTTTGAAGTAGGCCATGGTCGTGCTCTCCAGTAGGGCTGACTTTACTTGGTCAAATGCTTTCTCTTCCTCTTGGGTCCACCGCCAGGTGGTCTCTTTTTTGGTTTGATTTCGCAGTGGCTCTGCGATAGTGGCAAGGTTAGAAATAAACCTTCCTCAGTATGTTGCCATACCCAGGAAACTCCTCACCTCTGACGCATTGGTCGGCGCAGGGGCGAGTTGAATCGCTTGTGATTTCCTGGGATCTACCTTGACCCCATCCTGACTGAACATGTAACCAAAGAAATCAATAGTCTTTTGGAAGAACTGGCATTTCTCCTTGTGAAGAGTCATCCCATGTTCTGTCAGGCGCTGGAGTGTTGCTCTGAGCCGGCATTGATGATCTTCGATGGTTGCTGGTGAATGAGGATGTCATCGCTGACGTTGATGATGCCTTGAAGTCCCGACAGAACCTCTCTTACCGTGTTCTGGAATATTTCAGCTGCTGAGGATATGCAAAAGTTCAAATGCTTGTATGGCCAAAGCCCTAGGTGTGTCGAAAACGTTGTGATGTACCTGCTTTCTTCAGCAAGTTTCAGTTGGTGGTAACCAGCGTTTAAGTCTAATTTTGAAAACCATTGGGAGCCATTAAGGTCTGCTATGATGTCATCAACTGTCGGTGTTCGATATCTCTCTCTTTTTATCGCTTGGTTGGGCATCCTCATGTCAACGCAGAACCAAATCTTCCCTGCTTGCTTAGGCTTTTCAGCTATGACCATGCGGGACACCTAGGGGGTCGGCCCTGTCACTTTCTCTATCACCCCCTGTTGTTCTAGTTTCAGGAGTTCTTGCTCAAGCAGCGGTCTTAGGTGAAAAGGTATCAGTCGATGTCGGAGAGCGACGGGTACTGCCGTGTCTATGTGCAGCTTCACTGGTGGCCTTTTCATGCTTCCGAGTCCTTTAAACAACTGTGGGAACAGCTCTCAGATGTTGTCTGTTTGGAGCAGCTTTACTGCATTTGCAAACGCAACCAGGCTCAGGTCTTCCGCCGTGTGACTTCCAACCAATATGTCTGCCTCCCTATCGACCACGTGGAATGTGGTCGTGACTTCTTGGCCTTCTGACTTGACCTGGACGGACATTTTGCCTTTCAAGGGAAGCTGTTTTTGGCTTCCGTACGTGAGAATCCTAACTTTCGATGGGCTGAGGGTTGGTCTTGGATTCAACTTCTTGTAGTGTTGAGACCCCATGACATTTACTGTTGCTCCTGTATCGATGAGCGCTGTTACCGGGGAGCCTGCAATCTTGATAGGGAATTTAGGTTGTGGTCGACGTCTTCGCTTAAGGTTGCTTGCGAAGGATATAAGGTAACACTCTTCTTCTTCGTCTATGGATGAGTCTTCCAGACGTTGGTTGAGGTGTGCTACGGTTCCTGCTGATCTTGAAGACTCTGGTTCCTCCAGCGTGAGGTGTCTCACTGCTCTTTATGGTAGTTTCCGTCCTGAGTTTACTTTGTTCCGCATGCCTCCTCTGCATACGCTCGCAAAATGATTAGGAATGCCACACCTTGTGCAGGTTTTTCCCCTGCCTGGGTAATTTTCTTGGGGGTGCTCCTTTCCACAGTATCCGCACTGTGTTCGCCGCGTGTTTCTCGTGGGCCTTCTCCCTCGCCTGCCACGAGTCGACGTGTGAATAGCATCCACGCGTTCCATCTTGACTGTGGGTGTCTGTTCCGCTGGTTGGTTGAGTGCGGCTTCCATCGCCGGTGCTCTGATGTTTGACTGCTCATTTGAACGGGCTAGGATCAAAATGTCTTCTAATGAGATACGAGGCTGTAGAAGGATAAGGGATCGCAAGGTCTTATTGTGGCTTCCTTGGATAGCTTGCGCTCTTACCTCTTTGGCCTGATCGTCTTCGTTACACGTGCTGGCAAGCTCTCTGAGACGTGCATGAAACGTGTCCATGGACTCTCCTTCTCTTTGACAGGCTTGTCTGAGCTTGAACCGTTCATAATCAGGATTGAGCTGAGTATCAAAATTGGTGTTCAAGGCCCAAACCGTGGTGTCTTAGTCCGTTGGCGCTCCTGTGTCCGGCAGATGGGCGAACAGCTTGTATATTTCATCTCCCGCGAAGTGTAGTAGCAACGACCTCTTAACAGCTCCATCTGTTTCTCTTGTTGCTATGAAATAGTTGTCGAGGCGGCCAATCCATACCTTCCATCTAGGTGATGCAGTGGCGGGATCGATAAGTTCACTGAACGGCGGGAGCGCACTGACCTGGAAGTGCACCGGATGTGTTGGTGCGGCTAGAGCTACAGGTTGTTGGACTACGGGTGCGGCCTGGTCTACCATTGTGTGTTTCTATGCTGTGGCTCTTGGTTGAACCAGTGTTTGTTTCAGCTTCGTGTGGCTCTTGGTTGTGCCAATGTTTGTTTGTTCCAGCTTCGTGTGGCTCTTGGTTGTGCCAGTGTTTGTTTTTTATTTCTCCTTTTTGTTTTGCATGGAGGTTTTGCACTTGCCTAGGGTTGTTTGCCTCTTTTCCTGGTTCAGCACTTATTGGGTGTGGGTGCTGGTGCTGCACGTCTGTTTTCAGGCCTTTGGAGGCCTCATGGAGTTAGCGCGTCTCTGTGCTCGTATCTTCCAGCTCCTGGGGAGGCCTGGAGGTGGCAGTGCGCTTCTCCGCATGCGAGCATGCTGGGGATCAGCGTGGGCTCAACCGGGTTATGCTCAGGAGCTCCAGCGCGATACGTGCAGGCAGCGGCAGTTTGGGGCACAGCAGACAGCAGACGCTGGGGTCGCGGCTTACCCACTGGTGAGTTCTTGGCGTCTTCGGCGCATCCTGTCCACTTCCTTTCTCCGGCAGTGTTCTTATGAGCGGTCTTGTAGCTCTGGCCGCACCTCATGATTCTGGCTCATTTGCCTCTTATGGAGCCAACTGGGGGTTGCATGCTTCTTTTGTGGGACACAGCGTATCCCACCCTTGTCGCCAGTGTCGTGGGGTACGGCAGGAGCCACGCGTGGGCCTTACATTAAGCAATGACGCAGTGCTGCAGTAATGGGACACACGCACAGGGATAGATGGTATTAGACGGAAGTCCAGAGCGACTCCGGACCCCTTTATTTAAGCTCTCTGGCCACGCCTGGCCAGAGAGTGATACAAAGTAGGGGGGTGCTTCCGGGGTCTTGTCTGTGCTGGAATTAGCGGACATAAACTAGACCGCTACAGGTCTACTACAGATTGAAGACCCACCAACTGGGCTTGAATGATGACATACTGTGGAATTAGTAAAATAAAGTATGAACTCCACGTAGACAAAGACGTAGAGCCGTTTCCCTACATTAGAAAAGGTGAATGTAGAACTCAAAGTCCGAATGGCTCCCCTTCTGCTACTTTTCCTCCTCCCCCCATTGGTGACATATTCAGAACCAACTAAATTGTCTGCATTTGGGACCAATAAATAACAATTGCCACTAATGAAATTAAATAAAAGTGAGAGACCAGATTAGGATTTGATATTATGAGCATTGATGTGACCAATTTAAACAAATCCCATAAACAAAATATTAGTTTTGATTATCCCTTTTTTATATATATTTAAAATATGTATAGGAAACAATTCAGGCATCGGAGCCAGCATGAAATAAACGACAGTTCCCATGATCCCTGGAGACGCCCCTGATGCTGGACGTGACGCTGAGAGCATAGCCATGCCCTGTGACAGGGAAGGCTGTGGGAAGAAGATAGCAAAAACTATAAAATGTGGGCATAACAATGGAAATGCCACATATCAGGGACATATTCAGGTGCTACCGACAGCGAGGTACCCTTGGAGTGGTGAGCACTGAGAAAATACTGACAATGCTCAGGTAACATTTACACTGCAAGATACTGTCTGCATCTCTTCTACAAAGTCTGACTACAGGAGCATCCCCTTGTCTGTCCAAGTGGGGCAAATTTCATTTCTTCACTATCACCAATTTTATTTGCAGTGAAAACACAATAATTCCACCCAAGCAATGTCTATTTTTATGTTTTTGCATGAGGATATGATTCCATACTGACCAAACTCGTGTTGGCTCACTTATGCAATTCCTACATGCAAGTGCACTCAATTCATGTCGTTACATGTTTTGTCACCATATAAAAAGATGATTTCAGTGCGAGTGAGAATCTGGTGCTTTATATGCCATTTTTTTGCTTTCTCAACACAGGCATTAATAGGTTTTCTGACTGGAAGTCCAGGCAAGTAGGCCTGGTGTGTTTGTTCAATGTTACATATTGTCTTTAGAGCATGTAAAGAAAAGGCAGTGTGGTATAAACTGTGCAAGGTTAAGTGAAACAGTACTTGTCACCAATATAGCCTTCCTACTAGGACAAAGCTTAAAGGAAATTGGGCAATGACCACCCAGCGCTGTAAACAGTGTAGAGAAGGTCTACACACTTATACCATGATATTAAATCAATTTCCTGAGCTACAGCCACATCATTTCAGCCACAATTAGTCCACGCAGTATTCTTCTCAATGTATTTCTTCTTTATTCTTTTTTCTGTATCCTTTGTGGTACAGTTTGTTTTTCAGTTCTTCAACAACAGAACAGCAACAGAACAGATAGCCACAGATTTGTGCCAACACATGTTTTGTCTAGATTTAACCAAAGATTTCCTCAGGGCTAAAACAAATCAATAACTTCACATTAATTCAAAGAATGGCCGTCTTCTCCTGTTTTAAGCGATGTAGACATTGTGCTCTGACTCTGACCAAATAGGATCTTGAGACTAATACTATGGATAATCTACATATAGGTCGTGATGAAAGTCCCAGACCCATAGTGGCCTAACCACGAATGGCTGAAACATGTCGACTGACTAGCAGGGTGTAATAATAGGCTAATCTTTATTCTGGCACCCAAGACATGCCTATTTTTTAACCAAACCAAAGGCACTGGCATAAAGGGATTCCTTGGTGACCTTAAGCTATTGTTACTATTACTACGTAGTAGACCCTCTCTCTAAATACCTTTCAAAAGTGCTTCCTGGAATATTGTGGAGCCCATCTTGATTTTAGGGACCAGAATGAGACCCAGTGATGAAGCATGACACCAATAGGGCATGTTAGGGTCCCAAAACAATACAGGGTCACTGGTACCAGGATTGTTATTCATTCATGATTTGACTAATAACACATGGTTGTAGGCACCCCTTAAGGTGACAGTCAGATTGGGAGAAAATATCCTATATCTACAAAAATATTTTGTTCCTCCCCTGAGTAATTGAGGATCTGGGAAACATTTTCCTAACATAATCACTAAAACCTGAATATTTCTCCCAGTGTCAGGAAAAAAACCTCATAATAGGTGTTATTTTTCCATTCCTGATAAGTATGTTTTGTGAGCAACAAGTCCTCCTACTGACACCTTTCTGGATAAATTGTTGATTCTACAATCTAGGCCTTCAGTATGAGTTATGGGCTGAATAGCTATCCCTGTGCAAACACATGTTTAGACAGGGATCGAAGTTAGGAGTTATGTGATAATTAGCAGTCACTTGTAGTTTCCCCTGATAAATTCTGGTAGGTCAAGCCTGCTGAAATGTATCAGGTAAAAGGCACAGGAAAAAGACAACATCTGTAGAATTCAGTCTGCTAAAAATTGATTTAGCATGTTCTGCACCATTTTCTTTTTCAAAACTCAGGATAGAAGGTATTTACCAAACGTAGTAAATACCTCACCCTACCACTTGCAGTAAATACATTCTCTAATCTATTCTTAAAAACGTGTAATAAAGGCCGTTAGAAAGAAAAATGTAATGGTTATTTAATTTTAGAAGGAATTTTTTGTGTGTCACTGAGATAATTCATGTGCCAACTAGTATGGCTGGTTTAGGTTTTCACAGGGTTTGCTGTCTTTCTAGAAACGAATTGCATAGGTGAATATACCAGATCATTATTTTGGATGGTAGCTTGTTGGGTACTTTGAATTTGGTGACATCTCACTCACGAACAATAGGGAAACGTAGGTGTAGCCCAAATCTATTGGGGACTGCATTCGTCCATCTCATATGTTCTCCTTAGGTGGATGGGGAGCAGGCAGAAGTGTCTTATCCATAACACGGAGGGACACATCTAGTCCTTTGCAGTTTCTGTAAGATGTGATCCTACGAGGTTGGGGTGATGATTCCCATCATTGGTGATAGAGAGTAAATAATTGTGAATGTACAACCACCCTACTTTAATGGTTACAGTGAGACAATGACATGCACAAGGAGAAATCTTCCAGATACCATTAACTGTATTCATTCTACAGCCCCTCTATCAGTTGGAAAGAATATTAAGGCCACAATCTTGCCCCCTAGATAGTAACCACTATCTAGCTCAAGCTCCCTTCAGTGGCAGAAAAATTCTGTATTGTTGGATTTGCCCAGAAACAGTGCACTATTGAATAGTTTTAAGTAAAGCAAACAGGATGTGCTGAAAAAGCAGGAAGGGTTGCTGCTGGAACCTTTGGTGTCAATGGTTGGGTAGTGTCCAGGAGTAAACCCACTCACTGGCTAGTGAAATCTACAAAGGTGGTACCTCAACCACTGCTCAAAACCACACTTTCTGGACCTGCAGAAAAACAGAGTAGGACTTGACCTGCTTTGTGAGATGAGTGGAGACATGAAGGGCTACACTTGCACCTATTTGTAGCCAGGACTAAAAAAGAGTCTGCAATGGTCAGTTTTCCGACCTCCTGTGTGGCTACAGTGACACAAAAAGCTGCTTGGGCACATTTGCTGAAGTGCCCAACTGACCAGTAGCAACTGCAACTGGCCTGGAACCTGCTGGCGGTTCATGCTGGAGTGAGTCCCTAAGTCCCTAAGATCTTGGGAACTTTAATAGTGGCCAAGAGGCACTGCTCAAGAACCTCTGAAAAGCTGGAACTGAAAAAATATATTTTTTTAAACATCCAAGACGTCCAGAGCTTCAGCTGGACCTCATGCTGGTATATTTTGAGCTGCATAAAAAAAACAGATTTAGAGTTGGGCAGATGGAGTAAAGGCAGTCAGAGTGGCAGAGAACTGTACATCCACCACTCAACCTTTACTTCACCCACCAAATTTAGAGTTCACTGTCAATTCTGCAGTTAAGCCTTCCAACAGTAAAGCTGTGGGTTTGTAGAAACAGCTGTCACGACATTTCATACAAAGCAATTTAAAACGATGTTGTGCGTATTGTCAGGGAGAAGGTTTGTCAATTGCAAAAGTGTAAAGGAATGTGAAGAAGAAAGTCATAGTGGTATTGGAATGGGGAAGTCAGGTTTAAGTTAAAGTGATGGAAGTAAAAGTGTTGTGGTTGTAAAGTATAATCAGTAAAGCTTGGGAACGATTGATGATTTGCCATGTGATGCCGCAGGTATGGATTATTCTTTGGTGGATGAATTTGTGGCATCAGGGGTAAAAAAGAGTGGCAGGACCAGTCATTCTCCAGCAAGGTTTAATGATTGAGTTTTGTTTCCTTGTATGTATTTTTGTTATTAAGGGGGAAGATGTGTTGCATAGTCCTTGTGTGTATTATTGTTTATCTTCAGGTACTGTTATGATTCTGCTGTCTCCAGAGGGATATTCTAGAATGTTTATGGGGTCAGCAACCAGGGGACAAGTTTGCATGCATTCCTGGTTGTACTGTGCTTTTACTAATAAAGAAGTTGTTATATAAACCCAGCGTTGGATCTTTACACCCTGTTCTAGACAGAGTTGCTAGTTCCGAGTAACTGCAAATCATACTTGATGATAGACTTTGCTGGCGACCACAGTTAGAGAAAACCAACGCCTCACTCACCCAGAGGACGGCTGACAATTTTTCATTTTTAAGGCGGCCCTATCTAGGGCCATTTCACCAGCAATTGAGGTTTACCAGGCAAAAGGCCAAACAGTAGCAGTTTATGGTGCTGGAATCTAGGGGTACTCATCTGTAACTCATCTAGCTGTTCAAGAAAATAATTTCATAAGATCAGTAAGTAGTCTTCACACAAAGAACCCCTTTAATTCCCATATTTATGGAGAAACCCTCTTTGGCTGGTAACACAAGTCTTCCATGGTTCCAACACATTTGCTAATGGTATTAGGAATTGGGTCTACATGAACTACGAGATGACCCGCGTACATTCACTGAGAGTTCTAAAGGGATAATAAAAGCAGTATTCTGGAACAGATGCACCTCTCTGGGAATCTTCGCTAGTAGGTTCTTCTTTTACAAGCCTTTTCCTAGGTATGAAGCATATGTAGAGTCTTTTCAACCGCTATTGGCTAGGTCCGTGTTTATGAAGATGCATTTTGAAGTGCTCAGGGTTCTGTTAATGGATTCTTATGTGAACTGTGCCCTAATTGTGTTGTTGAAAGTGCCAAACAAGTCCTATTTGTTTGTCCAATGTATGTGAAACCTAGACGCAAATGGATCAGACCATTGTGTCTTACCTTGGTTTTCCACACTTTTCAGCCAGCGCTCAGATTATTTTTAAGCAACATCTCACCATTTTTGTCTTTGGCATGAGCAGGTTTTTACATATTGTATGCTTAAATAGAAGGATGAAAGGTAAAGAGTTTTAATTCTTTTTTAGCGCATGCTGGCGCTAATGAATTGAAGTTTTATCTACAGTATCAGTAGTCATTTTTGCTATGTATATATTAGTTTATATCGTAAATGTACTTTCTGATGTCATTTATTGTATACTGCCCGATTCACAATCACTGATTGGTTATTACAAATGTATGTTTTGGCTCCAGGGAGGTACCCCCTAAGACCCAAGATTAATTGGTCCTTTCAGAAGATTCTTAAGCATATACGTACGACATAGTGGACCCATTTTTAGGTTTTTGTCACTGTAATGTGATTTGGCATAAACTCTCTTGAGTAGTTTTCATTTCTTTTCTCATCCCTTTGTATTATGATGCACTTTTTTAATAGTATGACAATGACTTGTGTGACATTGTATGGTTTATTTTAACATCTTTTTAAGGTTTTTAACCAAAATAAAGTACTTTTGATGATGATGAACTTCTGGGTGTCTTTAATATTTGCATATAGTTAAGATTGTTAGATGCTGAATGTAGAGATGCAAATGACAATCACTCTTTTTGTTATTTTCCCCAAAGTTCAGGTTGTTTTGCAAGAGTCTAAGGCCTCAGTTAAGAGTGCCCAGTAAATTGGTGACTCCGGGCCAAACACCAGTTTTCCCAGAGGTTGCAACTATATGATGTATGAAACTTACCGCACCTGGTAAGTCCCCACCCCTCGCAATTTTCTCCAGGTAGATATGGGCAGAACAAACTAGTGGATATTTACCTTAGAATAATGCCTGTAAAATAAGGGATATGTGATCTTGGTATGGAAACCATATAATGCCCCATTTTCAATGGGTTAACTCAGAATATGTGATTGCTATAGAACATATTGGATTCAAACCCCATGGTATTGGATTTTAACAGGTGTGATCATTACTGCATCCAGGGTCAGGGCAGTCGTAATCAAGACAATTTCCATATGAAAAGTAGTCTTATGCCACTGTTTGTTTGACAATTCAAAATATTTGGTGGTCATAACTATTACTGGGATACCACATTTGAGGCAAGATTTTACAAAGGGTTTGCGTTGCCCTTGCATCGCGCAGGGCAATGCAAGCCCTTAACTTGGATTTACTAAGCCACGCAAAGCCACCCTGGATGACTCCATGTGGTTTAGCAAATTTTTGCTGCTGTGCATTACCTCCTCGTCCGTCTTCCTCGCCAAAGTAATCACCATTGAGCCTCCGGCTCCCACAGAAACTCCAAGTAAAATTTAACATTTTAGTCTCCCTCTCCCTCTCCCTCTCCCTCTCCGAATATGGCCCCTGGTGGCAACAGCCAATCCATAAAGGGACACATAAACAGCCAAACAATCTGTCTTTTTGTTTCTGCACTACTCCAAGTGCTGTGTGCCTGCGTTGCGGGTCAGTGGGGCTGGGTCCTGCATTTGCTGTGATCTAGGTCCTTGTGGGGTTTTGATGTCGGGGAATGTTGGTGTTTTGTTTTATATGTTTTTTCTCTGTTCCCCTCATCTGCCGATTTTTCATCTCGTCCTGCTTTAACGGACTCGGGATTTTCGTGGAAGTGGGTTCGCATGGGAACCGGTCTCCATTGCGGGGACACACGAATCTTGACCTGCTTTAGCGGTCTTTCTGACTCGTTTTGCATCTAGGAAACCGCGCGTCCTGCTTTCAGGAATTGCCTTTTGGGCTCTGCTCTTCACCCAGGATTTTTAATAAAGTTCTGGCTCCTCTTGTTGCCCATTTACATGGGGAGGGCATTTGTGTTTTTCCATATCTGGACGATATTTTGATTTCTGCTTCTTCTCTTTCTAAGGCGGAGTTGCATGTCCGGAGGGTGTGCCATGTCCTGGAACATCACGGATTCATGGTGAATGTCCTGAAGTCCTCCCTGGTTCCTGCACAGGATTTGACTTACATTGGAGCACTTTTCAGGACTCAGTTGGGGATGGTGTTCCTGCCCCCTGCTAGGATTGTGACTCTGATATCTGCTGTTCAATCCCTGTTGTTGGGTCCTTCTCATCCTGTGAGCCTGTGGTTGAGGGTGCAGGGTCTGATGTCAGCATCTTTGTTGATGGTGCCTTGGGCTCGCCTACACAGGTATCCAGTGGTGTCCCACATTTTGTTGCATTGGGACCCCTGTTCCCCAGATATGAATGTATTGATCCCTGTGTCGACCGAGATTCGGGTGGTCCTGGGTTGGTGGTTGGACGAGGTTCATCTGTCTCAGGGTTGCCCCTTTATGGTTCTTCCGTCTCGGATTTTCACTACCGATGCCAGCCTGTTGGGCTGGGGTGCTACTCTGGGGAATTCTACGACCCAAGGGGTTTGGTCTCGCTCTGTGATATCGTGTTCTTCGAACTACAAGGAGCTGAAGGTGGTTCGGTTGGGCCTGTTGACCTTCTCGGATCTTCTGTTGGGTCACCATGTACAGGTCCGGATGGACAATCAGGTGGTGATGTCGTATGTTAACCATCAGGGAGGTTGTAGGGTTCTTTCCCTCAGTTGCCTCAGTGGTCAGATTTGTTCTTGGGCGGAGTTGCATCTGGCATCCCTGTCTGCGATTTATCTGCCTGGTCGGGAGAACACTGTGGCGGACTATCTGAGCCATGTGTTTCCATCCATGGGTTCATTGTCCCTGACGCACTTGATATTCAGGAAATTGAGGCGGATGTTTGGGTATCCGATTGTAGACCTCTTTGCGTCGCCGTCCAATGCCAAGTTCCGCTGCTTTTGCACAATTATGCCTTGCCGGTATGCTTGGAGGGTGGATGCTCTGTCGTTCCATTGGCCACGAGGCCTCCTGTATGCCTTTCCCCCTGTTCCCCTGAATCCAGCTGTCTAGCAGAAAATCAAGAGGGAGGGATCCTTTGTCCTTCCGATTGTTCCGGGATGGAGTCGTCGCCCATGGTTTCCCCTGTTATCGGAATTGGCTGTGACACAGGAGTGGGCGTTGCCATTCGTGCCTTTCCTTCTGTTGGGCCCTCCGCTTCCGCTTCCTGTGTTCCGATACCTAGGTCTGCGGGCCTGGCTCTTGAGAGGGATTACCTGATCCGTGGTGGTTGTTCGGTGACTGTTGCTGGTGTTATTCAGCAGTCCCGGATGCCTTCTAGGTTAAAATCCTATGCTAGGCATTGGGACAACTTTGCTTCTTGGTGTCTTCATCACGATTTATCTGTGTATTCTGTGGAACCGGCTCGCATTCTTGATTTTTTGAATGAGGGTTTTGACTTGGGTTTAGCCATTTCTACTATTCGTGTTCAGTGGGCCGCCATCCGGGCATTTCATGTCCTTCCTTTGGTTTCGGTGGCTCCATTGGTGGCGCGGCTTTTTAGGTCTCTGTCTTTTCAGCGACCGTGTCCTATCTTATGTCCTCCTCCTTGGGACCTTCCTTTGGTCTTACGTTCTTTGCAATCGGTTCCTTTCGAGCCTTTGGAAACGGTTGATTTGAAATTTTTGACGCTTAAGGTCGTGTTTCTTGTGGCTATTTCCTCTGCCAGGCGTATTGGGGAGTTGGGGGCTTTCCTCCGGTCTGCCCGTTTTTTGGTTGTTTTGATGGATCGTGTGGTCTTGCGCCCTCATCCTACGTTTGTACCGAAGGTTGATTCCTTCTTTCATCGGTCTACGGAGGTGGTTCTTCCTGTTCTTTGCCCGGATCCTTCCTCGGATGAGGAGGCTCTTTTACATCTTTTGGATGTTCGACGGGCCTTGTTGATTCATTTGTCCCGCACGTCTTCCTTCTGTAAGGTGGACAATTTATTTGTCAATTTTGGTTTGTCCCGTCAAGGTTTGAAGCCTTCCCTTTCCACGGTCAGTCGTTGGATCAAGGAGAATATTTTGTTGGCATATGAATCTGTTTCCGAGGTTCCCTCTCTTCCTGTTCAGGGCCATTCCACCAGGTCTGTTGCGGTCTCCTGGGCGGCGTTTAAAGGGGTCTCCATGGAGGATGTTTGCCGGGCTGCCACTTGGTCGTCACCTCATACCTTCATGACCCATTACTGTCTTCAGGATGGGGGTGGTGGCTCGGTCTCCTTTGCCTCTTCTGTACTGAGTGCTGGTGTTCCTTGAGGGGGCTTGTTTTGTTTATCTGCCTCGTGATATTAAACTTGTTATTATGCTGCCTTCCTGGTGTGGGCTGTTTTTCTTTCATGAAGCTGATATGCTTTGGTATCGGCTCAATGGTGATTACTGTGGCGAGGAAGACGGACGAGGAGATAATGCCCCGGTTACTTACTGGTAATCTTCATTGCTCCGAGTCCTTGTCTTCCTCGCCACAGTATAGTTTCCTTCCCTCCCGGCCCTCTTGGTGGCTTCATGTATACGGCTTGGGTTTCAGATCTTTTGGCTGTTTATGTGTCCCTTTATGGGATTGGCTGTTGCCACCGGGGGCCATAATGGGAGAGGGAGAGGGAGACTAAAATGTTAAATTTTACTTGGAGTTTCTGTGGGAGCCGGAGGCTCAATGGTGATTACTGTGGCGAGGAGGACAAGGACTCGGAGTAATGAAGATTACCGGTAAGTAACCGGGGCATTACCTTGTAGCAGGGAGGCATTCCATGTGTGAAATGTGGGCATTACAATGTATCCACCCATGGAGTTTGGTGCATTCCCATATTTACAAACAATGCGTCAAAATGGTATGTCACCCAGACATAACAAGGAGAAATATCTTAATTTCTCCCCATTACTTCCTTTTTCTATGTACAATGCCTTCCGAATCACAAGTAGAAAAATCAAAATGGCCTTAATTATTGGTTTTGTGCAAGAAAGTGTCCGTTCATGCACAAAAACAATCCTGCTCATAACGCAGGCACCCTTGCACCTAGATTGCTTACGTTGGAGATAAGCAGCGCCAGCTCAAGGAGGAAGAAGAAATCCATAATTTCTTTGTAAAAACGGTGCATATTTGTTGTCTCCCTTTCACACAGTGCTGCAGAGCAAGTTGCCTTACTGTGGCTGCATGCTGTGAAATGCTAGTAAACCTGTCGCCCAATATTCGTCCAAACCAGGATTCTATCGGAAATCATTGGTGACCTGTAAAAATGAGTAGGTGAGATGGAAGCATTTTCCTTACTGATTCAATGGTCCTGATTCCAAGTGGGCTGGAAAATGATGAGCTTCTTACTGAACCGGGTAAATATACAAATGTATTGGGTGCAGTAAATACTTTCTTATTCTGAGTTTTCCTCGTAGAAATGAGGATTAACCAGCAAAACCTGGCACTTTTTCACCAAATTCTGGATGTTTTATAATTTACCACATGCTTTCACCTATTAAATTTAGACAGGCTTGCGCAAGGATCAGAAATTACTGACCCATTTGGAATCAAAGGCGAAGTAAATTACTTTCTCTAGTGGCTCTATTTTCGACAAACGTTCGCTTCAGGATATTTACATCCAAACAACCCTGAAGTCAGTTTTGTTAAAAAATGCCCTTGATTTCCTGCTTTGCTATGGATAAAGCAAAAATAACTCGCTTGCAAAAGAAGACAATGAAGCAAATAGCATGTGAAAAGATGAATTGTTTTCCTTGTCACACATAAGGAATGTTAATGCATGTTTTCATATAGAAAATGGCTTATGACATGAATTTGTTTACATACATTGCAGAAACATTACAGTTGTTAACTTCACTATGGATAGTTCACACTAAAAGTGTTTTTTTAATGAACAAAGACTGAAATAAAGTCAGAATAATGTGAAACCATGTGGAGGCAGTAAACACCATATAATTTTGTTTGTAAGTGTATACGATAAGAGATAGGGAATATAAGTGCACACGTAGGAGACATGAGTAAAGGAAAGGCAGGAGATAGAGTGGGAACCGTGGGAGAGCGAAGTGGTGGGAGGTCGGCCTGCAGAAAGAGGGAGAGGTGTGAAGTTGAACATTCTGTTGATCATGAATATTTTACAGGCAATTACCTTATTTGTATCACGAATCACTCTTTAATAATCTACGGAAAAGTAAGAAAGAATTCATAAGGTGGGAAAATGAGAGAAAACATTGTTGCAGGCTCCACTACTATTATCTTGACCAGAGCTGGGACAGAGAGACTCTGTTGCAAAGTAATAATGACCTTTATATGAAGAATTTGCATCTAACACTTGTTACTTTAACTTTGCACTTTCAATTTATCTTCAGCTGATCAGGTACTGTTGATGGATCGTTCTTCCAGTAAGTGGTAAGTAAAAGTTTATTGTATAATAAATTAAAATGTTCACAATAACATCACAACACATTTCAGTGCATCGAGTTAAGAAGAGAGCAAATAAATATGTTAACCTTCCATGGTGCAATATCCAAACCGTTTCAAGTGTTAGTGCAAATTAATTTTACTAAAAGTGCAGCGCACAGTATAGGCAACCCTCTGATCAGTTTTTCGAAGCAATTAAGGCATTTATTGAATTTTCGTTTCATGGTTAAAATGACATACAAATAGAGCAATGCGAGCAAGTTTAAATCATTTTATTATTGCAGCATGTTCATGAAAATGATAAATATAAGCTGTCAACGTGGCAGGGCTAGTCATGAATGTAACCAGAAATGTAAAATCATTAAAACAATGTCAAAATCTACCAGAGGTTAAAACCGATCTACAGTTCACCAATCTGAATGCATTTGTGACTAATGATAAAATTAGTGCAAATTTGCGATTAGTGCAGTATGCTATACCATACTTCATATTCCAAGATTCTAAGCACCTATGATTTCAAGTGGAATATTAAGGTAAAAGTAATACAAAATGCGACAAGCTGGGCTACCATTCCATTCCATAGGAGGGGTACCCCAAAAGGAAATTGGAATTCACCCTAAGCACATTTTCTGTTCACAACTACGGTTGCAAACTTGTTTCGGACGCCATTGACATATGGCCAGTCTCGTGATTTCAGGTATGAGTTCAGGGGGAGACTATTGCAACCCGCCCTGAAAGTTCACCAGTGCTCATACTTAAGCCCAGGGTAACAGACTATCAGCCCTATTCATCAACGGGACGTTTTGCGTGGCCCTAATAGCGATTCATAGCGAATCGCTATCAAGGACACGCAAAACGGTATTCATGATGAAATTTGAGAAATAAAAGCGATTCGCACGCGGCCGCAAATACCGTTTCCGATCATCGAAAATCGCATCAAAAACGCTATTTCCGGCAACATCCGTGTCGGAATAGCGATATCTCTAATAGCGAGATCGTCAATAGCGGGACCGCAAATAGCGCGAGATCGGGAAAACGGGAAGTCGCATGTCGAGCACAGCGATGACATCACAACCAGGAAGCAGCCAGGGCCCACCCCCATTCACCACAGTGAGGCAGACCTCGAGGCAGCAACAGAGACAGCTCCTGCAAGGACACCTGCTAAGTTGGACTACCACCTCCAATACCACTGCAGCAATGGCTGAGGATGCAGTACCTGGGCCCAGCAACCCCGGGCGCAAGAGGAAACTCAAGTTCTCCGAACAAGAGTTGGAGCACCTAATTGAAGGGGTGGTGGAGAACCACTCCAAACTTTTCGGGAAAGACTCAAGGAGGGTGCCCGAGCAGGAGAGGCGCAGGATCTGGCTCAAGATAGCGGCCGCAGTGAACTCTGTGGGTGTGGCCGACAGGTCACTGGATGACCTGAAGAAAAGGTGGTACGACCTCCGAGGTCGTGCCAAGGAGAGGGTCGCGGAGAGGCTGGGAGAGTCCCTGGGCACTGGAGGGGGAGGACCTACAGTCCCTCCAAACACCCCCCTGGAGGATCGCGTTGAGGACACACTGGAGGAAGAGGCGTGTATTGGAGTCACCCAAATGGACTCATCCCGCCCCACCCAAGAGAGCCAAGGTAAGTGGCATGCGACTGCGACCCTGTCCCCTATGAATGGCCATGACCCTATAGCCCTCCATAATGTTCCAAAGTCATGCCATTGGTGCACTTCAGTTAATGCCCTAAAGCATTGTGGGACATGTAGTGTGGCCACAATGTACAAGTACCCCAATGCAGCCAGACAGGGCCAAAAGTACGCAATGCTATAGGCAGTCAGGGAATGTCACCCAGCATGCATGTAGCAACTGCACGTGTGACAGATACATGCAACTAATGTACGTCCACTTCCCCTCACAGGTGGCGCTGACAGCAGCGACAGCGAGAGGCTGCACAAAGATGAGGATGCACAGGATTAAGAGGAGGAGCAGTTACTCACACAGCCTCCTGCATCTGCCGCAGCAACAACACCTGCAGCCCGGCCCACTACCACTGTGCCTCCAGCCTCTGCCGCTGCACCAACACCTGCAGCCCGGCCCACTACCACTGTGCCTCCAGCCTCTGCCGCTGCACCAAGACCTGCAGCCCGGCCCACTACCACTGTGCCTCCAGCCTCTGCCGCTGCACCAAGACCTGCAGCCCGGCCCACTACCACTGTGCCTCCAGCCTCTGCCGCCGCACCAAGACCGGCAGCCCGGCCCACTACCACTGTGCCTCCAGCCTCTGCCGCACCAGCAATGCCTAGCTTGACACCACCAGCAGCTGGCGCACCACCATCAGGTCCCGCGACAGCGGCCACACAGCGGCCACCCACTGTGGCAGGCCAGCAGAGCAGGCGTGGCAGGGCTCGCCTGCAGACCAATGCTCCCAGCACCAGGATGGAGAATGGACAGCGGCTGCCGAGCATGAGTGTCGAACGTCGCATGCTCCGGATTCACCAGCTGCAGGCACGCCGGCAAGGGGCCATACAGCTGCAGCTGCATAACATTGGTCGCAATGTGGCAGGTGTGGGGGAGGGGATGACCCGCATGACTGCAGCCATGGAGGCCAACACAGCTGCAATGATTAAACAGCGCAACACGGACCGCCGCCGCCACCGTCAGCTACTGACCCGGCTGACGGCTTACATCCGGTCAAACTATGTGATTGGCAATGCCACCTCGCAGCTATCGCGCCGGTGCCTGGCGCAGCAGCAGCAGCTCATTCAATGCTGCGAGGATGTTGCCAGGGTACTTGGGGGCCTGAGCACTGCCGTGATGGCACTTCACCCTGCTGTACCTGCCACTGTCGGGGGTGACGATGCCAGTGAGGGGACATCAAGTGTGAGCAGCCACTCTGCCTCACACGTAGGGGCGCTGAGACGCAGCACCAGGCCCAATGCCGGGACACGTGCGGTGGATGAGGAGGAGCCGGAGAGGCGCTTGGGTGCTTCGCGCCAGAGGCGCACCTCACTGAATAGTACTTGTACAGGCACAGGCTGAACATAAGCCTGCCCTGTGTATTGGACGCAGCAGTATGCTGAAATACTGTTTGCAATGAAAGGATGTCAACTGGAAACATTATTGTGATTCAAACAATAAGATTTAATTTGGCAGCACACATTGGCGTAGTGTCATTATTAACTTTTGCATGCAATTGTGATATGTTGGGTGAGGGGAGAGGGTTCACTAGAAACAGTTCATAGTGATGTGGTTGCGGCGTCTGTGGCCTTCAGCTGGGTTCTCCCCGCGTGCATGACACCCATGTGCAGGTGGCCGGTCGTCCCCTTCCGACTCACTGCCAGATATGTCAACAGGTATCCTGCGCTTGGTGGCAATGTTATGGAGTATTGCGCAGACAGCCACAATGCGGCAGCACAATTCAGGACTGTAATACATGGTCCCACCTGTCTTGTGCAGTATGCGGAACCGGCTCTTCAGTAGCCCAAAAGTCCGTTCTATACAATTCCTTGTCCGTATGTGAGCAACATTGTACCGCCGTTGCTGTGGTGTTGCAGGGTTGAGGAATGGGGTGAGGAGGTATTCCCGGAGGGCGTAGCCACTGTCACCTGAATGAGAGGAGCAGAGGGTGAGTGCCTGTGCTGCGCAGCTACTTCATTGCAATGTGACATTGTTGACAAAGTGTACTTACCAAGTAGGTGTCCTTCCCCAAAGTCTCCCCTGGCCAGTCGTGTGTGGAGGCCGCTGTGCCGGAATATGAATGCTTCATGGGTACTCCCTGGGTACTGGGCCACAATGTCCGTTATGATTGTCTTGGCATTGCAGACCATCTGTATGTTAAGGGAGTGGTAGGACTTGCGATTCCGGTACATGTACTCCGTCGGAGCTGGTGGGCAGATGGCGATGTGGGTACAGTCTATGCAACCTATCACAGATGGGAAATGGGCCACATTGTAGAATTGTAGCTTTGTCAAGTCCAGATCCTGTTGGCTGGTGGGAAATGTGATGTGTCGGTGTAGCTGGGTAAGCATTGCGTCAACGAAACTCCTGAGGCAGCGTGACATGGTGGGCTGGGATATCCCCCCAGCAACCGCTACTATCCCCTGGAAGCTCCCAGAGGCCAGGAGGTGCAGGCTACACAATACCTGTACATGTGTAGGCACGGCATTGGTCCGCCTTGTTGGGTGCTGCATCAGGGGGTCAAGGTCCTGTATTAGCTGGATTATCATTTCCCCATTCAGGCGGTACTTTGCATATATCTGCTCCCTCGTTTGGCCCAGCAGGGTGACCCGCTGGCGGAATATCCTGTCCTGTATTCTGCGTCTCCTCCGTGCTGCTCGCTGTAGCCTTCGCCGCCTGACCACCATGTACATTCCTGGCATTGTGAGACTCCAACTGCTGCTGCTGAATCTCCTTATGTGTGTTTGGTAAGGCCTGCACCTGTTCCTGATTGGCCAACGGTTTTTCAGATTTTTTTTTTCTAATGGCTTTTATGGTTACCACCTGCTTTGGGTTGTCCTTAATTTGCGCCTAGCAAACAGCGATTTTGGGTTTTTTCGCTATTTGAGAATTTTCATGAATACCAATTGCGCTTGTATAGCGATTTCGCAATTTTTTTCTCAGATTCCGTGGTTTGTCGCACTCCTGCCGGAAATCTGAGAATGTATTTGCGAAATCGCTATTTATTTTTTTGCGCTT
Source organism: Lissotriton helveticus (assembly GCF_964261635.1). NCBI lineage: Eukaryota > Metazoa > Chordata > Amphibia > Caudata > Salamandridae > Lissotriton > Lissotriton helveticus. Next base: position 456,876,645 of record NC_136069.1, on the reverse strand, counting down.
TGGTTATTTTCTTGATGAGTGCCGATTAGGGAAATTGCGCCCGCAATAGCATTTTCACAGCTATTGCGGGCGCAATTTTGCTTCATGAATCAGGCTGTATGTTTCCTCAGTAACCTTCCTACAATAGCAAATAACTTAGCGATTTGTGCTAACTCCACGGGAACTTCACATGTGTAGACGTAAGACACTGTCTCTTTTCAAATTCTGATACCACGTTCCACAAATATTGGCCAAGAAAAGAGTTGCCTTTGAGACAGCAGTGCTGGGAAACAACATACTAAGTAAACCACAGATTCTGGAGTTTATGGACACAGTCTACACTGCAGGTATATATACACAGTCGACACAGCCATTGTCCTGGCATTTATATTTTCCAGTGCCCTCTGAATTCCCATACAGGCAGCGTCAAAAGTCTGTTAAATGAAATGTTCACTAAGGCTTGTCTCCCCATGGCAGCTTTTGTATATGGCTGGCATACAACGTCCTTGTGGGATTTGTTGAGCCCTAAGGTGCCCATGATGTGCCTGATTTAGTTCATGTATTGTTCTTTTGATAGGTGGTTTCCCTGTTTCTTTATATGCTTTTCAAATGGGGCATTAACAAGGCTGGGTTTTTAAGATTATCTGGTTAGCAGATTTAGTTATGTTATGTTATGTTACATAGTTTTATATAGCGCTCAGCTGCCCCAGCCAAGGGGCGTCCTGGCGCTGTCACTAGCAAGGAGGGTAGCTGTCCCCACTGAGAGCACAGCAGAGCAACAGCCAAACATTTGGAGCTTACTTTAAAGGAAAAAGGTGGGTCTTAATCGCCTTCCTAAACGTCAGCAAATCCTCTAAACCACGGATATGGGACGGCAAAGCGTTCCATAGTTTAGCGGCAAGATAGCGAAACGAGCGGCCGCCCAAACCGGAGCGCTTCACCCGAGGGACAGCTACAAAGTGCTGACCCTCAGAGCGCAATGATCGCAGGGGAACATACGGGGTCAGTAGCGAACAGAGCATCGGAGGAGAAGCAAGCTTCAGAATCTTGCAAGAGAGAACGAGAGTTTTAAATTGGATCCGCTTTGCCACAGGAAGCCAACTTAGTGCAGTAGAAGCACTATGAGATACCTTGCCCATGGGCTCTTTGTGTTGTGGATGATCCCCTGCAAAGCACCTTTTGTGGAAGCTTCTTCTGCTCTAATGACTTGGTGGTGGTATTTTATTAAGTCCTTTTTGCATTAAAGTCCATATTTACAGCCCCAACGGCAGCCGTTTCAATGTTCATCTTGTTGATTTAGAGAACCCAAATATTTTCCTATAGGTTGCAATGTGGCAGTGCTCTAGTGTGTTTGTGAGCATTGCTGGGAGGGCAAGATGCCCGGGGTTTATGGTGTGTAGCACTTTGGCACTGTTAGACCTGGCATCTTTGGCGTGGTTTCCCCTGTCTTTTTGCCTCTACCTCCTATATTTTTGACGCTGTGCTGGATTTCGTTTTTGCTGGTTTAGATGCTTTGGGCACTTTGCCACTGCTGATCAGTGTCAAAGTGCAAGTGCTCCCTGAGTAAATTGTTACTGTGATTGGCTAACCATGATTGGCATATTTGTATTACCGAGAAGTCCCTAGTAAAGTCCACTGAGTGTGCCAAGGCTGGTGATTCAAATGCCACTAGTGGGACTGCAGCACTGATTGTGCCACCCCCATGAGTAGCCCTAAAATGGTGTCTCAGGAATGCCACCGCAGTGCCTGTGGGCAGTTGCTGACTGCCATGCTGCCCTGGCCAGTGTCCTCACTGGCCAGGCCTAACCCTTCCCTTTCTGTACACATTGGACACCCCTATAGAAGGCCCTAGGCACCCCCTGGGCAGGGTGCAGTGTATATTAAAGGTAGAGCATGAACTGGTGTGTGTGCCATGCTCTGTTAGTGAATTACAGCCATTTTCGTTTTTCACTACTGAAAAGGCTATCTTGCCCATAGGCTATAATGGGGAATGCTGAGTATAATGTTTACCTGCATATCTTCCCATAGGAGCAAGATGGAAAATTAAAGTCTGGTATCCCTGAACTCAGAATTTAATAACACATCTTTTAGGAAGGATGGTTTTTAAATCCTGTGTTTGAGAACAGCACTTTTAGAAAGTGGCTGTTCTCTTGTCTAACCTTTCTGTGTGCCTTGGCCTGTTTGTGAATTGACTATCTGGTTTGTGAGTGACAGGGGCTGGGGAGCCCCCAGGAGGGTGGATGAGTCAGCCCTAGGCTGAATGACTGCATCTGCATCATGACTGGTGGGAGGGGATAGCACCTGGGCCTGAATAAGGCTTTGCCTGCCTTCCACAATACTGGCTCCACCTCCTGCTGGGCGGCTGACGACCCTGTCCCTCTCTCTGAAAGGAGAGGAGAAGACAGAAAAACAAAGTGCTCAGGAACTGACCTGAACTGGTTCTGATCAAGCCAAGGGCTCTCTGCCTCTAGAGAACAAAGGAAAGACTGATTTAAGAAGGGCTACCCAGACTACAGAAAATTAGATCGTCCTGGAATCAAGAAAGAAACTCTCCCAAGCAGAAAGCTGGAAGACTTTCCTGCTGTGTGTTTGTGGGCTGACCTGCAGTTGCTTTGCTGCCAATGAGAGGGAAAGGATTTTGTTGGTTCTTAGTCCCCTTGCTTGAAGAGATCTCCAAGGGCCTGAAGAGAGCTGGCCTCCTGTTAAGAAGTCCCAGGAACAAAGAAAAAACGTAAACTTTGTACTTATATAGCGCACAACTACCCAGAGGTTTCTCTGCGCTGTACTAATACCGCTGTAAGAACCCTTCCTGGTTTTTCCCTGTGAAGTGTCCACTCCTGGGCACCCCCATGGTGAAACCAGGCATCCCAGCGCTGTTGGGGCTGTTGTGGAGACTAAGCAAGCTATTGCCCAGAGTTGCAGCGTGGGACCCATGATTAGAATAGGCACTGAGGTGAGAATATCAGGTCCGAGGAATTTTGAGCCCGAGACCCGCCGAGGCGGGAATCGAACCCTGGTCCCGGGCCACAGTTCTGCATCAAGGTCTGCCGCTCTAACCATTGAGCCACACTTCTCCACAAAAGAACTTCACCCCCAGCTTATCCCCCTGAACTCTGCTGAGAAAGTTCTGCCCTTCCTAGAGTGCTGAATCCAACTGAGGGGCCTCTGGACGTTGTGGCCTGCTCTTTGGGAAGCTGGACAAGGAGAAACTAAGACAATCCGCAAATTTTCAAGCATTGCTCCTTGCATAGCGCATCTCCCACAGTGCGAGGAAATTGCTGCCGCCGCGAAGATCGAGACCGACGCAGCGCCTGTTGCCGCTGCAAGAGCCGACGCATCCTTTGCTTGTGGAACGCATCGGCCCGGTGGGGGAAGATTCCTGTCGCTGCGAGTATCGTCGCAGAGCCTGTCATTGCTGGGTGAGATCCCCGCACCGCTTGCTTGCGAACTGCATCACGTCGCTGCAAACATCGTCGCAGAGCCATCGCATCCAGGGGCCGTGAGAGGAGAAGATCGCCGCTGCGCCGCGCATCGCCGCCGCACCTGAGATCATCGCCATCCTGAAGATCGTCGCATCGTGCCTTTGCGAGGCGCTTGCTGGATATATGACGGTACAACGCGTACTTTTACAACGCGTACCGTTACCACGCTACTTTTACCACGCAAGTCGTTACCACGACTTGCGTGGAGGGGCGCTGGATAGTAATTTTTTTAATTTACTATTCCAACTCCAGTCCCCGTGGACTCTAGGGAAAGGAGTTGGATAGTAAATTAATATATTTACTATCCTGGAGCGCCCTCCAGCGCAAGTAGTGGTAACGACTTGCGTGGTAAAAGTAGCGTGGTAACGGTACTGCGTTGTACAAAATGCGTGGTTACCGTTGTATACCCGCTTCCTACGGAACCTGCACACCGGAATCCGTACAAGGTATTGCATCCCTCCCCATACAGACCGGATTTGTCACAACACGCCCGCTGCGTCCAGCGGGGCTGTCGCATCGCCTCCCCAGGATCTCAGGAGTGACGCATCGCTTGTTTTTCAACGCTGCAACTTCCATTTGGAACTTTTTGTCGCATCTAAAAGTACTTTTGGCTAAACGTGACGCAACTGTGGATTATTTTAACGCAAAACCTAGAACATTTTGAAAATCATATTCTTGAACTGTGTATGTTGGATTTTTGTCATTTTGGTCTTGTGTAGTTTAGATAAAGATACTTTATTTTTCTGAACTGGTGTGGAATCCATTTGTGGTGTTTTCACTGTGTTACTGTGAGTGTTGGTACAAATACTTTACACATTGTCTTTGATAAGCCTGTCTGCTGGTGCCAAGGTACCAAGGGGGTGAGCAGGAGTTATCTAAGGAGTGTACCATCCTTACCCTGACTAGAAGCAAGGGTCCCTATTTGGACATTGGTACCTACCTCTGCCAACTAGAGACCCCCAGATCTAACAGGCACGTTTACTGTTCGGATCCATTTGGGCTCTGTAATTTATGGTGAAGTTTAGCCAGGGAAAATAATGTCTTAGCTACCTTTTCCTCTATTGTCCCTGCCTGAAGAAATGCTTTGCCTGTGCCCGAAAGCCAGACACCAACATTTTTTTTTTTTTGTGTTGTAAGATGTTTATTGCACATTTCGCAGAAGTGGTATACAATTTTGCGCCTACAACCTTATTAGGCCGGCCACATAGTGGTGCAATTCATGTAATACATTGATATTTGTACACAGCCCATCAGCCGACATCGTTAGGACCGGCGGCGTTTCATGTAAAAGCATTTATATCAGAAAACAGAACTGTATACGTTCCAGAGCATGTCCATGTTCTTACATTTTATATTTTTTAATTGTACCATAAACCTGTAATAAAAACAACATGTAATTCCGTAACTTCAAACACTGTGTCACAACATTCTTCCTCTCCTATGGTAAGTATGTATTACTCATCAGTATGTATTCCGTCGCGTATCATGTTTGGTCACTCTATACAGGTCAATCCGGCGTGTGCGTTAGTAAGTAGTCACGCAAATACATCCAATAGTCTCTGGGGCGTGATCTAAGCGGCAGCTCCTCCTCATACGTGGCCAGTGTGTCACAACAGTACGTCAAATCTTCCAGTCAGCTTTTCATCTTCGGCCCTGCCTTACTATTCCAATGTAGGGAGACCCTCCTTTTCGCCATCAAAAGCGCTACCACACAGAACCTACGTCGTGTCGCTCGTAGGTGCGGGACAATGCCTAACAAGCAGATCTTGGCTTCGCATTCTAGTGATGTCCCCAACATGTCACTTAAGGCCCATGTCACCTGTTTCCAGTAATTAGCCACAGAACCACAGTTCCATGCTAAATGCATGAAGTCCGCATTTTCTTGCTTACACCGTACACATTTGGAGTCATCCCTTAACCCGTATCTATGAAGCCTTTGAGGCGTGTAGTACATTTGGTGTATGTATTTGTAATGGATGATCCTCAGGTTCCCATAGCTGGTAACATGCCAGTGAGTAGGCATGTGGTTTCCCAGTCCTTGTCTGACAATGCACCTCCCAGGACATCGCTCCACTTATCTCTCATCTTTTCTGTGTTCCCCCCAATGTCAGTTTGTATGCTCGTGTAGAGTCTGGACACTAGATGGGAGGCAGTAGGACTGGTGAGAAGTAGTTGCAAGGGAGACAGGGTCTGGGGTTCCTCCGGAAATGCGGGAAAGTGCTCTTTGACCGCTCTCTGTAATCTATAGTAGTTAAAGTGAAATAATAGTGTTGGGTTGCTAATGTAGTCTAATTTTTCTAGTGTTTGGTAGATTCCTTCTTTATACAAATCTCCCATCTTATCTATGCCTACGTTTCTCAGTAAATACATTCCAATCCGTTCTTGTGTAACTGATAGCGCCGGATGATGTGCTAGGGGGAGAGCAGGCGCATAAAGTGGGAGGCGTTGAGCCACCTTTCCCATCTGTCTCCATGCATCCGTGGTGGTGTTCACCGGGTTTATGTCACGTTCATGTAATCTGTCACGTTTGTGTGTTAGTATGCTAGTCAATGGAACCGGGTCTGCATCACCAGCCTCCACCGCCACATGGGTCATGAAAGGAATTTCGTGATACCAGTAGTGCGCAAAGTGCGCTTGCACGCACAAGTAATACAGATAGAGATCTGGTACTTTGAAACCCCCTTTAGCGTATGGTAGTGTCATCGTTTGCAAATCCAATCTCGCTTATTTCCCTGCCCAAATTAGATTTAGTACCAGTTTTTTGATATTTCGGAACACTTCTGCAGGAGGCTAAATTGGGATATTATTAAACAAGTATAGGAACTTGGGGAATACTACCATTTTCACAATTGCAACTCTGTCTGCTAGCGACATCGGTAGCTTATTCCACCTTTTAATTTTGTCGTCTAATGTTGAGATCGCTCTCCCATAATTGGTCCGGATTACAAGTTCTGAGTCCCTGTGAAACCACACCCCTAAGTATTTGGTCGGTTCTTCCTGCCATTCAAGTGGATAATCCATGGCCGTTGGGTGTGTGCTGTCTGTTAATGCCAGTATGAGGGACTTAGTCCAGTTGATCTGGAGTCCTGAATGTTGGCCGAATTTGATATATTCGCGCAGTAGTGGGTTATGGTGCTGTTCTGGATTTTTTACGTAAAGCACCATATTATCCGCGTACAGCGAGATATGAATCGGGCGTGTCGGTAGCTGTATGGCCGAGTAGTGGTGGTGTTGTCGAATTTTGCATGCTAGGGGCTCTAGCACTAGAGCGGAAAGCAATGGGGAGAGTGGACACCCCTGCCTAGTGCCGCGACATATTGCGATTGGTTCTGAGATGTGTTTGTTCACTCTAATTCGTGCTGTCAAATTTGTGTAAAGCATCGTGATCCATCCTATAAAGATCGGAGGAAACCCCATACGTGCTAGCACTGCATGTAAGAAGGGCCAATCTATTGTGTCAAACGCTTTGGCCGCATCCAATAAGACAGCCACAGCTTTTACTTCCGGTGCCAGATAGTGAGCTAGCGCAAATAAGGTGCGCGTGTTGTGTGTCGTTGACCTTTCCGGTATGAAGCCAGATTGGTCGGGTCTTATCAGTAGCGGCATGAGTGGTTTAAGTCTGTCAGCTAGGAGGCTGGCTATAATTTTGGTATCCACATTTATGAGGGATAGCGGGCGGTACGAGTCGCAGTATTCCTCTTCTTTGCCCGGTTTTAGTAATGCAATCAATAAGGCCTCCCTCATGGATGCCGGAAGTGTCTGTGCCTCGTGTGCCTCCCCATATAGTTTCACTAAGTGTGGGGCTAACAGGTCTGCGAACGTTTTGTAAAACTCTATCGTGAAGATGTCGGGCCCCGGTGCTTTGCCATTCGGCAGACGTTTGATAGTGTCCACTACATCTTCTACCGTGATAGGGCGAGCCAGGTACTCTCTATGGCCTTCAGACAACCATGCCAGTTCTACATCCGCCATGTAAGACAGTAATTTCTCTTGGGATAACGAGGGGCGAGCTTCATATAGTTTGCCATAGGTGTCCATAAATTCGCCCATTATCCCTTGTATGTCATGTGTCATGTGTCCCGCACGGGTTCTGATAGCTGTGATGTGTTGTGGTGCGCGCCCGGTACATATCTTCTCAGCTAGGGCCCTACCTGGCCGACCCGCCTCACCGTATCTCCTAGCTGTTTTACGTTTGTAGATATATTGAAGCTCATCTGCAGCAAATTGTCGGTGCTCTGTTAGGAGAACCTGTATTTCCCCCAGTACTGCCGTATCTCTTGTTTGTGTATATCTTTGTTCTAGTGTGTGTATGGCGCTTTCACGCGTTTTTAATTGTAGTCTGATGTCTCTTAATATGCCCGTGGTCATGCTAATGCACACCCCCCGCAATGTAGCTTTGAAAGATTCCCATAATAGGCATGGGTCTTCCGTCGTGGAGCTATTTAGGTCAAAATAGTCTATTATTGCTTTATGTATGGTGTCTGCATATACTGGGTCGCGTAGGGCTACTGCATTGAATCTCCATGTAAATGGCGGAGGTGCATACCGCGGTATTTCAACCTCCAATATCACCGGGCTGTGGTCAGATAGTGTTCGAGGGAGATATTTTATGTGTGTTACCCATGACGTCACCTCCTGTGTGGCCAGCCAGTAGTCTAGTCTAGACCAGCTTTTGTGTGCTGCATTTATGTGCGTCGCCACCATCTCCCCAGGGTGCCGTACCATCCATATGTCCACCATCTTTAAGTCTTCTAGAGCCTCCTGGAGTGTCGCCCTCGCCTTTACGTGTGGTTCCAGTGTGTTCGGGGACCTGTCAAGTCCCTTCCTCAGCGCTACGTTGAAGTCGCCTCCCCATAGTATGTTTTCAACCTGGATATCCGCTAATTTGCCCCATATTGTCTCAAAGAAACCTGGGTCGTCTACGTTCGGGCCATAGGTGTTCACAAGTGCCAGCTTGTGTTGTCTAACTGTGCCCACCACAATTACGCTTCTTTCTTCAGCGTCTCTATGTGTGTTCGAGATCTTAAAGTGCACCCCCTTTTTTATTAAAATGCTGACCCCTCGAGAGTATGATGAGTAATTGGAGTTGGTGACTGATTCTGCCCATCTAGCTCCCACTGTGGAAGTGTCAGCGGCCGCTATGTGCGTTTCCTGTAGGAAAGCTACATCAACATGTAACCTGTCAAAATATGCAAACATCTGCCGAATTTTTTTCGGATTGCCTAAGCCTCTGACATTCCACGTGATACATTTCAGTGTGGCGGAGTATGTCATCTTAACAAATGTAGGGTGCATTGAATCTTGGTAGAGTCCTCCACCCCGTATTTTAGGGCCCCCTCGTGGTCTGTCCCGCATTCGAGTGTACATTTTTTAATAATGAGTTTATCATCTAATACAGTGCATCTTGGATTCAAAGAGGTTGCAATGCTTCTCAGACACAGTGAGTTAAATCGAACATTTCCCAATTCCCCCCTCCACCCTCCTCTCACTTTAGCACCCCAACTTTGCCAAAGCCATCCCCTTGTGTCAACAAAACTAGTAGCAGAACTGAAATTGGGGCGCACCCGCCTAGGGGTGTCGCCAGGTGCACAGGTCTCCATCCACAAGGTGGATGTGGACGGGTGCGTATGTCATTTCTATAATCCGCTGTATCCTTATCACCTCTCTTTCCCTGCCATATTTTGGTAGTCAACTAGTAACCCATAACTGCAATTATACTGTGTTCCATTTTGCAGTGGAGTCTCTGAGGCCAGATGTGGTACAAGAGTACATTCCTTACTGTTCCTGCCCCTTTTACTTCGCAATACGTCTCACCTGTTTAGTCGCGCAGGCTAGGCCCAGTGTTCGCCAGCTCTCACGTATGGTGCTGCCACATAGTGCCGCTGGAACGGTGCCGCTCTCACATGTTCCAGCACCGAGTTCCCTCGCACATCTCATACCATGCATGGAATGCCAGCTGATTCATTGCGCAACCCCCGTGTTTGCGCGCTGTACATCGATATTGCCTGTTCAAGTGGCTACCTTTGTTCTGGAGTGTTAGCTGCTCCCAACCATTGAACATGTCAGTAAGACTCCAAGCGCCACAACGTCGGCTTTGAAACGTACGGCGCAGTCCCATTTCGAAGGGCGTTGCTATCAACGTGTAGTCTTTCATATGTCCGCGGCATCTGCCTTTCCAGCGTCTCAGTCATTGTCACTTGTTCGACCTTCTCGGTCTTGTGCCTTGCGATGCTTGCCCAATTTCTTGACATATTCCTGCGCTGCCTGTACCGAGGGTAGGATCACGGGCTTGCCCGCGTTCATGATTTTGAGCTTTGCAGGATATAACATTGCATATTCAACTCCTAGTTCTCGCAGCTTCTTTTTCACTGGTGCAAATTCCTTGCGTGCCATCTGTATCACCATCGTGTGATCAGGGTAGAATTCCAGGGTATTGCCTTGATATGTGATTGCACCCTTTTCTCTGGCCAGCCTGAGGACGGTATCTCTGTCTCTATAGTTGAGCAGGCGGGCTATTATCATGCGCGGAGTGGCACCTGGTTTTGGTGTAGGCGCCAGGGAGCGGTGTGCACGCTCGACGAGGAACACGGAAGATAGATTTTCAGCTCCAAATATGTCCGTCAACAACCTCTCGATGTAGCTTTCCATTTTGCCCGTGTTTGTTGATTCTGGCAGTCCCGCTATGCGGACGTTGTTCCGTCTCGATCTCGCTTCCTGGTCCTCCACCCTTGCTCTCAGGACTTCTAACGTTTTTTCCATGCCGCCACACGCTTTCGATGTGGTTCTAGATTCGTCCTCCACTTTGTAGATCCTTTGTTCCGCCTCCACAATCCGCTCATCATGTTTTTCTATCTTCGCTGCCATATGATCCACACGCTGCACTACATTATCTAGTGTGTTATTCATTTCCTGTAGACTCTGTTGGATTGCTCTCAGTACTGCTTCCATGCCCGACCTTTCCGTTGCGTCTTGTTCCCCTTCTGCATCTGAAGCAGTGGCGTTGTTTTTTGTCTGCTTGCGCGTCTCAAATGGCAGTTTAGTTTGTTGCTTGTCCGGTTTCTCCATGGTACCGGCGTTCTGTGTGGGGCTGTGTCGCATCGTCCCCGGGCTTACCGTTGACGCGTCTTTAGCTGTAGACAGGTTTCGTCGTTGAGGTGTTTTCGCCGGCCTCAGCGATGTTGAGTTATGCATCTGCCGCCTCGCTCATTAGCATGCTCCCCTATAATGCGTGGCACTCTGGCTTTAGGAATGGAATGGTCGTGCAGGAGCCCCTCTGTAACTTCTCTGCGCTATCTTTATATGGCGCACGGTATGACCGTCGCGTCATGATGAACTTGGCGCCGAGTCGCTGCCCGCCTAGCCCTGTGCACCTCTCTGTTATTGTCCAGATGCTGTCGTTCGCGCTGCCTCCTATATCTCTTGTAGCGCTAGCAGAGTGCGATGGTCGTGGGCGCAGCTCGCTTAGATTTCTATAATCTCTCTTGTGACCAGTTTAGGGGCTACTGTGGGGTGCGCACAATCCCTCGCGCCAATTAGAAAGTAATGTCGGGCGCCATATTGTGCACAGTGTCTTTCTTTCAGCGCATCTGGGCAGCGCTGTATTAAAACGATCGGGGGTTCAGCACTCGCCTGTGTTGTCACATTCCCTTGGGTCCCTGCAGCCGCTTCATTTGCCAGTTCGCCGATAGTCGCCGAGCCTTCTTGTGGTCCCGCAATAGCTCCCAACCGCCTTTTAGCGTTTGCGTTTCACTGCCGCCGCCATCTTGATTTCCGTGGAACGCAACCCCTCATTTCACTTTTCCGACCTCGCCTGTAGCATTTAAAACATGTCGCTGTGGCAGCATTTGGTCGCAGTAGGCAGTTGAGTCAGCGTGTACCTCTCAACAGCTTGTGGTTGCAATCTTACGCCCAGTAGAGCCGAGCGTCGGGAGCGGCCATCTTAACTCTCGTTGTGCCTTCGTGCCGTTTTTCCTCCGTTTTGCTAGTCCCGATCATCCTGCAGAAGTTTTTTCACTTTTACCGCATGGGCAGCATGTTCCGATTTCTACCGGTGCCTTTTTCGATGTTCTGGCTGTAGTTTAAGAGGCTCAAATTCTCTGTTTACGCACCCGTCCAGCGGAGCTGACTATCTAGCCAACCATCCCGCAGTGCGCCCTCTAGCGCCCCCCGCCAGCCAGACACCAACATAGCTTTATTTACCAGCTGTGGTTATACATAAGGGAACCAGGTTCCAAGTCAACTGGAATTTTTTTGCCCATTGTCCAAAAATTAAGACTTTAGTTTTTGGAGCATTTGCTTTTAAGGAATTTTTAGTATTGAATCTATGTAATATGCCCAATGCCCGCTGCCGCCCGCGCAAGCGCATTTCTCGCATGAAATGCGCATGCGTGGGCGGCCGCGCATGCGCATTTCGATGGGAGAAGTCGGCGCAAAATAGAAGAGGGAGCCCCAGGACGCCGCGGACCAGGTAAGTGCTTTTATCTACTTTTATTGTACTCTGTACTTACATTTTTGTATGTAGAAGAGGGCGGGAGGGAGGCGGGTGGCGCGTAGTGGGGCTACGCGAAGCGCGTGAGCGGGCGTAGCATCATGCCCACTTCACGTAGCTTCGCGTAGCCCCACAACAACTACATTTTAAAAATTGGTTCTTTTAATATCACGCATTGATTGTGTTTTACCTTACTGTCACTTGAAATACCGTGATTGTTATTTGCTCTGTACCTCGCTCCTACCACCGCGGCTGCATTGCCGTTTGAGTGGAGGGGAGGCGCCATCTTAGGACTGCTGGGACCGATTCGAGCGGTCTAGTCTCACAGAGGTAGGCAGGCTATAAATTGCAATGTGTATTAGGGGGCGCAGCGGACGAGCGCAGCGGGCGCGCCGATGGCGCGCCAAAGGCGCGCTTAAGGCAAGCTCGTCTGCGCTCGTCCGCGACCGTCCGTGCCCAGGGCCGCGTCATTCTGGCCATTATTATACATACTCCTCGGCTGATCTCGTGGCCCTCAGACCATTAGATCCACTACTTCCCCCTGTGTTGCCTCATGTTCTAAAGCGTACTAATCTCTATGGCATTCAGAAATCTGCACTTCTAGCCCGCGAGGACAAACTTGCACCTCGTACCTCCATCAGCAAAGAACCTGATAGTGCACAGGCTGATAGGAAAGTCCATTGCCTTTACCTCAATACGAGATCAATGGTCAAACATCAAACGGACCTTTTCCTGCTATTATCATCCGAAAAACCTGATGTCCTTATGTTGACCGAGACATGGCTCTCGGAGGACTCATTACCAGACATCCTGGCTGTTTTACCTGCCGATTATTTTATACTTACTGGTAATCGGCCCCCAGGCAAGAAAGGCGGTGGTGTAGCGGCCATCATACATAAATCACACAATTGTATGGCTTTACCAACCTTGTCCTTGGGCGATTCAGACAATATCGTCTTTAAAATGGATACTTCCATGGGCGCCATTCTCTTTGTCCTCATCTATCGCCCCCCACACTCGATGCCCTCCTTCCCCGCTTCTCTGGCCGAACAACTGGCACCGTTAGTGACCAACTATTCCAGGTGTATGTTGGCCGGTGACTTGAACTTCTGGTTTGACAAACCAGAGGCGGACCCTCAGGCAGCTGTATTGCTGGAGCTACTGGTCGACCTTAACCTTAGGCAACACATAGATTCCCCCACTCATAAGAAAGGCCATAATTTAGACCAGCTTTGGTCCTACAACTTGCCTATCAGCTCCCTGATTATTGAACCCTGCATATGGTCAGATCATTTTCTGATACGCTTCTCTTTTCTGATCCAAGGGCCTTTGAAACTGACAACTGGGAAAGGTGGGACGTTTCGCAAATGGAAGGGCATCGACATGCCAGCAATAATTGACACCCTGACCGCGATGCAACCCTCTTTTACACACAATTTGGATTTGATGGAGAAATGCCTTTCGGACTGGCTTGTGAACGCGGCAGACACCCATGCTCCTTGGGTTAAAGTCTCTCATTCCCGCCCCAATAATGCCCACAAATGGTTTACCTCCCAACTTAACTCTCAGAAACTGGAGGTCCGCCAGTTGGAGAGGAAATGGAGAGCTAGCTATTCTACTCCAAATAAAGTGGCCTACTGTGTAGCCCGTAAAAATTACCAGAAAGCCATTCTCAAACAAAAAACGGAGTATTTTTCGGGAATTATCCTTAACTCACACAACAAATCTAAAGACATATTTAGGATAGTGCATGAACTCAGCAGCTGTGACCGAACAACTCCCTCTGTTATCCCCACCCAAGAGCTGTGCAATTCCCTTAACAGCTTCTTCTTGGAAAAAATCGACACCATCAAAAAGAGTATCCTGGCCTGCCCCTCACCCACCCCTTTAAGTGATATCTCTTCTAACCAGTCGCTACTGCACTCATTTACTCCTATTACCTTAGAAACATTGACTACTCTTTTAGCTCGGGTCAAATCTGGCTCTCCATCTGACCCTTGCCCTCCGCTCATTCTCAGAGATATCGGTCTGTCCCTCCCGCAGGGGATAATTACCCTGTTAAATAACTCGCTTTCCAGTGGCACTGTGCCAAAAAACTTCAAACATGCTTCTGTTGTTCCACTTCTCAAGAAACCTGGCACTGACCCTCTCACCCCTACCAACTACAGACCTATCTCCCTACTCCCCTATTTTTCAAAAGTACTGGAAGCTCATGTAACAAACTGTTTGTCTAATTTCATCGAGACAACTCAGTATCTGGAGCCTAACCAGGCAGGATTCCGACCCGGCCACTCGACGGAGGCCGTCATCGTGGCTGTCCAGAACAAGCTCCGTTCGAATACTGACAAAGGCATCCATCAGGCGCTGATACTCCTCGATCTGTCGGCCGCGTTCGACACGGTTGACTATTCCATCCTGGTCAGCCGTGTCGAGCAGGCCGGCCTCAGGGGCTCGGCCCTGAATTGGATCACTTCCTTTGTCTCTGACCGATCACAATCCGTCACACTTGGTCCGTTTTCTGCTCCTAAATTGTTTTCATTTTGCGGGGTCCCACAGGGGTCCTCACTGTCACCTCTCTTATTTAATCTTTATCTTCGTCCTCTGCTTCACTCACTACAGAATTATCAGGTCTCCATTTTTAATTATGCTGATGACCTACAACTTATTTTCCCCCTCAATACCCCAGATTCAGTTACTGAATTCCACAATGCTATGGATCACATCCATAGATGGATGAACCTCAACCACCTCAAACTTAACCCAGGCAAGACCGAACTGATCTTGCCTGGGAAAAGTGAGCTAAGTTGGGGTCCTCATTTCTGGCCTAGCATCATGGGCCAGCCCCCATGCAAATCTTCCTTTGCGAAAAGCTTGGGAGTCATAATCAGCGCCGACCTCTCTCTTAAGGGTCAAATTGGTGCTGTTGTCTCCGGGGCTTTCTTTCAGCTCCGGAAAATAAAAAAGATTTCCCAATTCCTCACCCACTCAGCCCTGATCCAGGTGGTCATTGTTTTGGTTATGTCCAGATTGGACTTCTCTAATAGCATCTACCTGGAACTTCCGCTTGGCCAACTTAAGAGACTACAACTAGTTCAAAACCAAGCAGCCAGACTGATCCTCAAGCAGCCAAAGTGGCAATCTATCACCCCTGGCCTGGAACAACTGCACTGGCTCCCGGTGGCGCAGAGGGTCATGTTTAAGACGGGCCGCATGGTCTTCAAAGCTCTTCAACATACTGGCCCTAAGTTTATTGAAGGCTTGGTACTCAGGTACACCCCCTCCCTTAATCTCCGTTCTGCAAAGAAGGATCTTTTAATTGTTCCTTCCTTTAACAAAAAACGTTCTGGCGGCTGCTGCTTTGACTTTTTAGCCGCCAGCCTCTGGAATACGCTTCCTCTGCCCCTCAGACAGAGCCCTGATGTTCTCACTTTTAGACATCACTTTAAAACTTGGCTTTTTAGACAGGCCTTCAAATAATGTTTATTCCTAAACCGGCTGTCTATTTTTCCTTTCTTTGTTATGTTCCCGTACCTCAGCGCCATGAAGCCCAAGGGCGTACGTGCGCTTTATAAATATTATTTAACATAACATAACATAACATACTACGCCCAGGGTTACTCATTACTTGATCTGAGTTCTCTTCGAGGCTGGTACCATCTTACCTTTTGAGACAAGTATTTTGGACTGTTTCCATACATGTGTTTGTGGACCAAGTATAGAGTTTTAAAAAGGATTCGTTTTTTCACTGGGAGCCAGTGGAGGCTTTTTAAACAGGGGGCCGATAAGGATCTTCGCGGAAGATTGAGATCCAGCCGAGCTGCAGTGTTCTGAAGAACCTGGAGCCTGTTTAGGTGGAGGTCATTTATGGAGAGTAAAAGCGCATTCCCATAATCCATTCTATTTATGATTATACCCTGAACTAGGGGTTTCTGGGCCTCAGCGGGGATCCACTTAAAGAACTTCCTCAAGCTGCGCATTAGTTCGAAGCAAGTGCCCACGATATGATTGATTTGGTTTTTCATGGATAGTTTGTTATCCCTGTAAAAACCTAGGTTCCGGACTGATTCCTTAGGCATTGGACAATTGCCCAGATTGGTTGGCCACCAATCATGTGTCCAGTGTTCTGCAGTTTTGCCAAAAAGCATAATTTCTGATTTGCTGCCATTTAGTTGAAGGTGGTTGGTGTTCATCTATTTCTCAACATGGGTCATGCAATTTATGAAACGCTGTTTGGTTTCATTTGGATCTGGGCCCAGTGTGACTAGAATCTGGGTATCGTCGGCATAGGACAGAACATCAAAGCCATAGGCTCTGATCACTCTGGCCAATGGTGTTATATAAACATTGAAAAGCGTTGGGCTTAGGACGGAGCCCTGCGGAACACCCATCTTAACAGGTCCTTCACCGGCTATGTTTTTGTCAATCTGGACAGCTGTTACACGATCGGATAGGTAACTAGTGAACCATTTTAGGGCGTTTCCTCTGACACCAATCTCCCAAAGCCGTTGAATTAAAATGCGATGGGAGATGGTGTCAAAGGCCGCAGACAGATCGAGCAGGATGAGGATGGTTGATTGGAGTTTGTCTAAAGCCAATCTGATATTGTCAGCAACCTCGACCAATACTGTCTCCGGGCTTTGTGATGCCCTGAAGCCAGATTTTGAAGGGTCTAAGAGTCCTTAGTTTTCAAGGTGGCTCACAAGCTGTTAATTGACAAAAAATTCGAGCATTTTCCCGAAATATGGTAGTAATGAGATGGGCCGGTAGTTTAAAAGGATGTTAGGGTCGGCCGTGGGTTTCTTTAAGATTGTTCTAACTCTTGCTGCTTTCCATGTTGTAGGGAAATCTGCCTCCGAGAGTGACTTGTTGAAAAGACTGGTCAAACGTTCCACCAGTGCCGGGGCAAGCATAGAAAAGAGTTTTGGGGAAATATGATCAGTGGGAGACCCGGACTTTATTTTCAGCCCGACTGACATGGTCGCATCGCTGTCAAATTTTACTAATTCGTTCAAAATATGTGGCGGGTTGGCTGACAAGTTTGCCTGAGCTTCAGGCTGCGTTGTATTTTGATGAGGAGGAAAGGAGAGGTGGATAGCAGTTGTTTTTTCCTCAAAGAAATTCGAAAGAGCGTCGGTCCACTCTTGGGAATTCGGTATTGCTGACGGGTTACTGGAGGTGGTAAATTCTTTCAAAATTTGGTAAAGTTCTTTAGAGGAATTTTCAGCTTTGTTTATTTGCTCCGTAAGAAATGCTCTCTTTGTTGCCTTTATATCACTCATATGGCCAGTGTGAAATATTTTGTATGCTTTGCGGTCGGCCTGATCTTTGCTTTTCCGCCATTTTTTATCAGCAATTCTACATAGAGATTTAGTGGTTTTTAGTCGCTCTGTGAACCAAGGGGTAGTTCTAATCTTACACTTGACTTTACTCAGGGAGGCAATTTTGTCAAGTGCTGTCTCTATGGCATTGTCAAGATGTTGTGCTGCTATACTTGCGCTCATGGTAGGAGTTACCAAATCAGGGTTGAAATGTTTTGAAAACAGGGGTAATGTGATTTTTTTATGGTCCTGCGTAATGTAAGTTCACTTTCCAGGGCCACTTTGGTTATGGTGATGGGAATGGTAAATTTCAATAGGTAATGATCTGTCCAAAGCAATGAAATGGGAGGGTCTACCTTAATATCAGGGGAAATTGAAAAAAGGAGGTCCAACGTGTGACCAGCCCGATGTGTGGGGCCTATAACCTTCTGGACAAGACCAAGAGTGTTCATGTTGGAAATTAACTTTTCGGTATCCAAGTTAGATTGTATTTCCGCATGGTAATTAAAATCACCCATCAGGAGAAATTTATCAGAGGCTAGGCCATGAGGTGCAATGATCTCAAGCAGCTTGTTTGCAAAATCTCCTTTGGCGCCAGGGGGTCGATATACTAGGGCTCCTTTCCAGACGTTGTTTGAGGATCCCTTAATCTTAAACACATTGATTTCTGTATGGTTGAAAACAAGGTTTTCTAAACTAACAACGTTTACATTATGGGTGGTTGCAATTAGTAATCCGCCCCGCTGGTGTCTTTCCTGTCAAGTTGTGTATGTACGTCGGGAGAGGCGTTCTCGTGCAGCCAAGTCTGAGAGACAAAGCAAATGTCCAGGGCTTCTGAGTCAAGAAGGCTCCAAGTTTCTAATACATGTTTAGAAATTGAGCGGGTTTTAAAATATATGGCATTAAGTTGTTTGGCAGCTTTGCAAGTGCTGGACAGATTTGGACTGGGAGATACAAGAGTCCTAATCTGGTCAGAAGGTAGGGCTAGACGAGAAATTTCAGGACACCTGCCTATTTCTACTGCTAGGGCCTTGGTAGGTTCGATCAGGGGGGTTTTAATTTTTTTTTTATTTCTTTACTAGAATATCTAAGACTGGTCATATTTTCAGGTATGTGGAAATGATGAAGACAAAAATAAGTTACCAGAGAAAAGAGATGCAAGGGTCCTGGCGTCTGGCGGCGTTCGGGCGCGGACGGGCACAGACGGGCTTGCCTTTGGCACGCCGCCCGCGCCTCTGACTTGAGGTCAAGTCAGAGGCGCCGCAGCATTTCCCATAATCCATCTTCAGAGGAAGTGGCATCATTTTCTGACTTCTCCCTACTCCAGTCAACTCTTATGGGTGTCTCATTGCACCTGGTGTTCCCAGCAAAGGAGTTGACAAAGACAAACAAGGACATTGTCGTTTAGAGCTAGAAAGGGCCTTGATCTAGAACCCCTGTTCCACTAAAACGTATAAGGTAAGATATAATCATGTGCCTCACCCATCACCCTGTACTATCACTCCCCACAATCACACCCAGTCCTTGATAACCCGCACACTCACATAGCATTTGCACAACCCATAGCTCCAACCTCTTGTACATCCCACTAAGTACCACACACCCAAAACTACAGACAACCCACATGCCAATCCATGTTTATTAGCACTTTCTCTGCAGTACTCCACACACCAGACATCTTAAACATCACCTGTCACAAGCTTGCTATCCTAATCATCACAGAAACATGGTTCACCCCCACATCCTCACACATCCTAAACATACTTCTTCCCACAGGCTATGGCATCTATATAATGGACCAAGAAGATAAAAAGGAAGAGGCATCACTCTGTACCATAAGTCCTCCTGGTCTGGTACCCATAGGCAAGAAAGTAACATTGAACTCCATGGCGCTGCTGACATGCCATTTTCCCTCTTTGTAACTGAGATTGCCACAGTCCATCTCGACTGCAGGACAGGGCAGGGCAGCACAAGAACTTCATTGGTGGATTCTCAGACCTACTTGCCACCCCGTCCAGCTGAAATGCAACGCCAGACAAAACAAGCTCAAAAAGAAAAGAAATACTCTGCTCAACCTCATCAACACACTCAACAAACTACAACATGTTTCACAACCAACACACTGCAAAGGCCACATCCATAACCTTTTCTTCTTAACATCACCAACATTCGACTACAAACCACCTATACCCCGGGACTGGACTGACCAGTTTGCCATCCCTATCTCACTGATCAGTGTCCTACCAGCATACCAAGGTCAACTCAAAAGAGAAGACTCAGGGCTTTCAAAGACTTCTCTGTTGACAATCTAATACTTGAACTCATCTCTCACCCTATCAACACCACAACTGAAGTTAACACCCTTTTCAACAACTTAAAGACTGTTCTAGAAAACTAAATGGATCTCCATGCCCCAATTAAAACATGCAAGTGCAAGCTAAATCCTTCAGCACCATGGTACTCTAAAAACCTTGCTGACAATAAACCACCCATCTGCAGACAGGAAACGAAATGGAAGAAATGCTGACCTGCCAATGAACTCATGATGCTGAGGTTCCTGTGTGGCACTCAGCCATAAAATGTTATGGTATGTTGATTTGTATAGTGCCATAATCACCCAAGAGGGTATCCAAATGCTTGGGCAAAGTGTGTAGGTGTGTGGTCCCCAGGTGCTAATATGAAGAGTCAGGTCTTTAGCTTCCTACAGAACTCAAGGAGTAAGGAGTAAGATGTTATGTGTTGAGGGAGGCCATTGCATAGCTTGGTTGCAATGGAGGAGAAGTTGCAGCCTCCACATTTGCTGTTGCAGATGCAAGTAGTGTGTGCAAGTGAGAGTGAGGCAGAGTGTAAGTGTCTGGTGGTTTGCTGAAAGTGTATGCAGCTGTTGAGGTATTTTGTTCCTGTGTTGTGTAGGGCTTTTTATGTGTGGGTGAGAAGTTTGAATTGGCTGTGCTTGTGAATGAGAAGCCAGTGAAGCTTCTTGAGGTGCGGTGTGATGTGAGTGGAGCAGGGGGAGTCGTGTTTGATTCTTATGGCTGTGTTCTGGATGATCTGGAGTCTGTGTAGGAGTTGTTTGGAGATTCTAGCATAGAGGTATTGTCGTATACCCGCCTGCTGGTGATAAGTGCTTGTATGACGGTCCGTCTGGTGTTCTGAAGCAACCATTTGAAGATCTTTTGCAAAGTGTATTGGATGTGAAAGCAGGAGGTGCACACTGCATTGACTTGAGCCATCATATTGAGCTTGTCATCTAAGATGATCAAATTATCCAAAGGCCAACACCATCCCTGAGGCCACCAACAGAAGAAAAATGCTTTTCAAAACAATTAAACAGTGCATTAACCACTGCCAGACACCCCTAATCCTCACTCCACAGAAAAGTGCAATGCCATCAACCTCTCCTTCAGTGAAAAAATACAGAAGATTCAACAGCATATTGACCACACCAAGCCTGCCTGCCTCCTCTCTTAAGGACACCCCTTTCAGCAGAATCCCATGATGGCAATCATTCCAAGTCCTATATCATTCAGATCTCACCAACATACTCAACTCCTTCAAAGCCACTTCTTATGAAGATGACATCTTGCCCTTGCCCTTCACCAAAGCTCTCTCTGCGGACCCTTCCTCACTCAAGGCATTTTCCCAGAATGTCTCAATGTAGACATGATGATCTCGCCAACCACCAGCCCATCACTTACCCACCATCGTCCATCACTTACCTATCATTCATCAGCAGGATTATTCTACGTTCAACTCCGAGATTAAATTGATGCTAGGCCCTGTGAAAATGTATGCTACTTCAGCGTAATCTTGCATAATTTTTGTAATTTTTTTATTATTTTTATTACACAAAACAACCTGAAATTTCATATAATATGCCATACTGTGCAATTAAGTGGCGTTTATTGTAAACATTTACAATGAGTACACTGGAACAATGCGATTGACAGAATGTGAGTGGCTGTTGTCCATTTTGCTTATGTTTTTTTATGCTTTTTTTGCACAGAATGCATTCAAACAGAATGACAAATATTGCACTAAAATATAGTGCCAAGTGGCAGTTTTGCATTTTACATAATTAAATGTAATCTTGCATAATTTTTCTGAAATTTTTAATAATTACTCCAAGGCAAATTATGCAAAAGTTGCACATTATATATTGATGCTAACCATCTCCTGCATGACTACCAATCTGGCTTCAGATCATTCTGCAGCACGAAGACCGCTAACTTGCATGTCATAGACGATGTCCTTTAGACCATAGATGACGATGAATCCTGCATCCCGATGTTGCTCAAATTCGAAGCTGCCTTTGACACAGTCGACAATCCCAGACTTATAAACACTGTTCAGTCTGTGGATTCCCCAGTAGTGTCCTTCCCCTCTTCTCCTTCTACCTTTCCAAATCACACCAGTTTCTTCACATGAGCAGCTCAAGTTCCCAAAACAACCTTATCGTCTTCAAGGTTTACCATTGTTCTAAAGAGGAACCTGTCCACTTCAACCTCTACATGGACCCGCTTCATAGTCTTGTCACCGATAACAGCATCAAGATTAATTAATATGATGATGATATAAATCTAACTATAAGTCTGTTCTGCTTCAGGCATTCAATTGACTGCACAGCATGCAGACCTAGATGCCCAGCACCTACCTGAAGCGCAACCCAAACAAGACATAATTCCTGTTATTTGCCAATAACTACAAAGAAGAAACAGTACAGACACAGCTCAATGACATGAACCTTGACCGGACAACCCCGAGCTTTCACTGAATGCCATGTCACTTGGATTCACCCTGGAAATACACCTCACCCTCATGGAACACTTTGCCAAAAAAGCAAAGATGACTCTCTCTTCTAAAGTGAGTGTAACTGTTTCATCTAGAAAGCAACTTCAGAACTGCTGTTGATGCCATCACACTCTTTTATCTGGATGGTGGTAATACTCTGCTCCATGGTCTCGCAGACTCTACATTGGGACCCCTTAAGGTCATCCTACATACTGCAGCATTTCTTATCCAGGGGCCAAAGAAATATGATCACATCACCCCGGCTTAATAGAATTCCACTGACTCCCTTTGCAGGCCTACACCATCATCAAAATCAGTTTCATCATGTATAGGCCATCAAAACCCGCTTATCTTGCAGACAAGCTTACCATTTCTGGTGGATCTTGGAATACCAGCAGTCAACAGGCTTTTCCATCTATAAATTCAGGATCTGGAACAACATCCCCATATCCATCAGAACCGTCCAACACTGCTCCAATTTGGGAAAGAGTTGAAGAAACAAGCACTACATCACAATGCATTAACAGTGCACAAACCAGCTACCTGTTCTATCATGCATTGAGGCTATGTTTGTTGTTGACCCTGTACAGCGCTTCTCTCCCTTTTGGCTAGATTTCTGCTATAAAAAGCCCACATACATACACATGATACAGTGTGGGACAGTGGGTCAGACTACTTCAACCATTAACTCTCCTCACTGCGAGTAACGCATGTTGCTTGTGCATACCATTCAATTCCACCGAAAAAGAAGCCCACTTCAGCGCTAGGGGACTAATGAGCCAGAAAAAAATGTTCAATCAATGAACAGTGTTTTGCCCTTATACAAACTTTCTTATGATTTTTTGCCGGGGACCCATCAGCTCCCCAGACACTGCTACAGGGAATCTCTCCTGTTTGCAGTGTGCTGCATTCCGTGTGGATACATACCGCTAGCTGCTTTTGGTGAAAGACGATAGTATTTTAGCTTTGCTGAGGAAGAACCTTAGTGCAGCCCTCGTGAAACTGCATGTGCAACATTAGGTAACGGCTTGCTACTAATGATTTCACAAAATTCTTGTGACATCATTGCTATAAATACAACTGCTACGCTCCCATGCCTGAAGCCCTGATGCCACGCTAACAAGCAGAGCCATTTAAATATGTCTGCGCTTTGTCATTCTTTTTGGTTTTCAAAATATATATTTTTTAAGTTTAGACAGCTTTTATTAGTGCAAAGAAAAACAGGGCACAATGACACAACCATGGTCATTAAGAGAAGTGCAAAATATATAATAAACATGCACTATAGAGGAGGTAAAAACTTAATGTAGCAAACTTATAGAAAAGTATTAACCAAAGTTAGGAGCAATTAAACAATTATGTACCGTAACAAATAAGCATTTTGGATATTATAAAAAGAAAGAAAAAAGAGAGAGAAAGAAAAAAGAATAATAAGAGGGGATTAAAAAACTGAAAATAACACCGTAACCAAGTACAGTACATAAAAATATCCAATATTGAAAAATGATACAGTGTCAAATAACAAGGAAATAGCAATCAAATGCGAACATTGTGAACAAATGTCTAACATTATA
This sequence comes from Lissotriton helveticus, assembly GCF_964261635.1. Taxonomy (NCBI): domain Eukaryota; kingdom Metazoa; phylum Chordata; class Amphibia; order Caudata; family Salamandridae; genus Lissotriton; species Lissotriton helveticus. Next base: position 456,853,013 of record NC_136069.1, on the reverse strand, counting down.
GTCATGGTGGTTGAAAAACAAAGGTACTATCCTTGTTGCGTAATGCAGAAGAAGATAAATAATTGGTAAGTGGGGACCAGAAGGCTTCTTTTCGGAGATGTTGCTGAGAGGTTGTAACAGAAGCTCTATCAAGCCTGTGGTGTGAACAAACAAGATTCCACCAAGCAGAAAAAGTAACTTTCGAGGCATCTTTCCAGTTAGAAGTGGTAACCTGAAATGTGACGGCAAAAAGCAGATCTACAAAAGAGCCCATCCTACGAGCACAAAACCCATATTTGGAATTACTACCTAAAAATATGGAGTATATATCAAACGGAAAGATAATTGAGCAAATGGAGGTAATTAAATTACATATCTTTGTCCAGTAAAGAGAAATGTTAGGGCAAAGGAAAAAAAGAGTGTAAATATGGGCCAGGGGTATTTCTACAAGTCCGACAGTTAGAGGAGAGGTCAGAACTGAACTTGGAGATAGACAATGGGGTTAAAAACAACCTTTGATAAAAAATAATAAAGTGTTTGAGAGGTACTGGCGTTACAGGAAGTATTATGTATTTGTGTCCAAATCAAATTCCAAGTTGGTATAGGGATAGTGTGTTGTAAATCAGATTCCCATACAATTTAAATTTACTCTTGGGACGGGAAGGAAGAGAGAACAGAGAAAGAAGTAGGTACGGGTTCGAAAATATGATCAGAGGGGGGAGAGTGTTTCAGAAAGAAGGGAGAGTGTTGACTTAATAGCAATCTTAAGGAATCGTAATGGCCAAAGGAGGAGGCAGGTAAACAGAATTTAGTTTGAACTTACGGAGAGGAAAAAAAAATCATATCCTTTAGTAAGTGTTTAACTTGGATAACTCCCTTATTTACCCAAATCCTCCAAAACAAGGTATGATTGGGAATTTTAATGGACTTGTTGTGCCATAAGGAGGAATCTAGGAAAGATCGCAGAGGAGAAAGGGAAATTTTAAGGACTGGGTTAAAGGTTGATATAAAATATGAAATAATAGAGGACTTAAAAGGATGAGGAGAATGGGTAAAATTGGCTAACGAGGGAAACGGGTGAACCAAGGATTCCTCCAGTCTGTACCATACTGGTACAAAGAATTCATCAGGAGAGGATAGATAAGGTAAAACCTGACGGATTAAGAAGGAAGAGTGGTATAGACAAAAATTGGGAAAATTAACACCTCCCCTGACCTTAGGAGTAGATAAGGAAGATAAAGATATACGAGCCTTCCAGAAATTCCAGAGAAATTTACTTAAAACACCATTAAGAGTTTTAAAGAATTTTAAGGGGAGCTTCACTGGTAACATGGGCAAATTAAAGTTAATAACAGACAGGGAGCATCATCATTTTGGGAGTGTCCAGCCTGCCCCACCATGACAAAAATAAGGGGAACCATTTCTTTGCCAAACCAGAAATTCTTAGTATGATATGCTCCAAATTAAGCTGAACTGTTCGAGTGATAGAAGAGGCGTATTTTACTCCCAAACTTGTAATGTAATTACAGTTCCATTTAAAATCCGTCCCTTCAAACATACTGTTTAAACAATATTTATTTAGTGGGAGAACTTCTGATTTAGAAAAGTTTAATTGATAACCGGATAGAGCAGCATATGAAAATAAAAGATCTGTGAAAGCAGTCAAAGAGACAGAAGGGTCGGAAAGATATAGAAAATATCATCCGCGTAGGCAGCAAATTTGATTTCAAAGAACTTGTGCTTAAAATCACAACATACAGAAGAATGTCTTAAAGAATGAAGGAAAGGTTCAAGAGATAAAATAAAGAGCAAAGGTGAAAGATGCCAACCTTGATGAGTGCCTTGTTGAAGGGTAAAGTAAGAAGCTTGGGACCCATTAACAAAAACCGAGATGGTAAGAGATGAATACTGCAGATTAATAAAAGATAAAATGACAGGGCCAAAACCGTGCAACTTTCTTTTTTTTAACTTTATTTATCATTTTGGTACATAGCATCAGTGCAAACTTTAGTGTTCACTGTCAGTGCCGCAATCATTAAACAATGAAAAAAGAAAAAAATTTGACCATACAGAAGTTGATGCATCAAATAATAGTAGGGAAAGAAGGAACCAATTGAATTTTGATAATACAGTCCCGGAGGCTCGCCCCGCTCCCCAAATGACATCGTTCGCCCACATCAGCTTAGCCATGAGACCAAAACACAACCTTTGCATCTTACAGAGGGGTATTAGTTAAACATGCAATTGTGATCAATAAACAGGTTACCCCACCCCGGCCGGGACTATGCCGTGTTCTAGTTGAGTGCTAGTAGCTCGGTGTTCAGCCTCCACATAAGTTCTAAAGGGCCCTTTAAACATCTTTGGGATGGGAGAAGCGAGATAGTGTACTGGAGTAGACTTCACTGTTAGTGTTACAGAATGCTAGACTATTCAGCCAACTGTGCAATGTGGGAGCCGTTTTGCGGCCCCTATGAAGAGCAATTTCCCTTTTGGCCAGTAGCAAACTAAGGGAGACAAACCTTCGGACTCTTTTAGGGAAGTTTACTACATAACCCAACAATGTCACTTCGGGTGTGGGGACAAGGGTCATTGTGGCTATGTCACTAAGCGTTTTGTGAACCGCCTCCCAGTACGACTGCAGTTTTGGACAAGTCAACGTGAGATGGGCAAAATCAGCATGTGAGGCATCACATTTATGACAGTTATGAGGTCTGGAAGGATCCAGCCTGTGAGATCTGGCGGGGGTGATGTACATTCTACACAGGAATTTAAAATGGAGCAGCTTATGTCGACCGTTTAGAGAGACTTCTTTCGTTACTGTGCAACATTTGGTCCATTGGTCGTCTGAGATGGGGTGGCCTAAGTCGTCTTTGCAAATCTTGTCGTCATTGACCGGCATAATGTCGGAGCATGCCTTGTACAGCTTAGATACGAGATGTACCCCTCCCCTACTCTCAATGATCATGGATAGTGGAGCAAAAGAGTCCGGCTCGATGGGAAATCCAAGCAAAGAGGTGCGTTGAGCCGAACATATACGTCGCAAAACAAAGCAATCCATAAAAGTAGCACTGTGGAAGCACTCTTCGTCCGCCACAGAGAAGACATACCCACCGGGATACAAGTCTCCAGCTTTAGTAATATCAAAGTTGGCCAAGGTGCACTGCACCAGTCTTTCACCTGCGATTGGCAGCCAGAGAACATTGGGAATAGGTAAAGCCAAGGAATATTGTGTAGTTGTGCCAGAGAGATGCTTCAGTTTTTCCCAGGCCCAGATGGTGGTGGAGACTGTCTGTATGTCATTGGGGTCTCTGGGTACGCCCTTGGGCAATACTGTAGATAACATCTCAGGCAGGACCAAATCCACCTCAGGGCGGAGAAATGGGATCCTGGCGTCGGGGTGGAACAAAGCAAAGGTGTAGCTGCATTGGGCCACTAGGTAGTACAACTGAAGGTCAGGCACCCCGAATCCCCCCTCTCATATGGAAGTTTGAGCACTTGCCAACGCATGCAAGCCTGCTTGCCACCCCAGACCAATCTAAGAAGATGCAAGCGTAATGTCAAAAAGAAAGTGTTTGGGAGGGGAATGGGGATATTATTAAAAAGATATAAAAAATTTGGGGAGAACTACCAGCTTGATTACTGCAACTCTGCCAGTGATGGAAAACGGTAACGGCAGCCATCTCTCCACATGAGCTTCTAGGGTGCTGACCGCTTGACCATAATTGAGGTGGAGTTTCAGGGCTGTGTCCAGATGTATATGAATGCCCAAATATTTAACAGAGTCAGTGCACCATTCAAGGGGGAATTCGCACTCCCACTGCTTCGTGCTCGAGGTTAAGGGGAAGATGACCAACTTTCGCCAATTAATGCCCAGGCCAGAATGTTGTCCAAATCTGAGTATCTCCCTAATAAGTGTCTCTAAGTTGACCTGAGGCTACCTGCCATACATAATAGTGTTGTCATTATAGAGTGAGACCAGGAGGGGACCAGTGTTGAATGGAGGCCCCTCTGCAGGTGTTTCTCCTAAAAATGCCAGATTAAGGGGTCCATGGCTAGAATAAACAATAAAGGCAACAGGGGACAGTCTTGCAGAGTGCTGCGGGATAGAGAGAAGGGTCGGGAAAGTGTACCATTCAGGCAAAGTCTTGCTGTGGGGCGGCTGTTTAATAATGCAGTTGTGGCAATAAATCCCGTAGGCATTCCCATGCGACGCATGACGGACACAAAAAAGCACCACTCTAGGGAATCAAACTCTTTCTCGGTGTCCAACAAGACTGCTGAATCAAGAAGAGTGTCCTGAGATTCAAGGAAGTAGATCGATGGGGAACAAAGCCGAATTGAGCTGGGAAAATAATAAATTCCATCAGAAGAGATAAGTGCATGTCAAGCACCTTGGCCAGAATTTTATAGTCTAGATTTAGTAGGGATAAAGGTCTGTATGACCCGCATAATGACGGATCTTTGCCAGGCTTGGGAAGAAGTATGATGACGGCCTCACGAAGTGTGGGGGATAAGATCTGCCGTTCGAGGGCCTCTGCATATACCTCGATCAGTTGAGGAGCCAGCAGGAGCCAGCAGATCCTTATAGGACTCCCCTGTGAAGCAATCCAGCCCAGGGGCAGTGGAGCTTCTAAGGGCCTCAACGGCACTATTGACCTCCTCCTCCCAGATTGGCTCCACCAAGAATTCGTGTAGATTCTTCTCTAGATATACCAATGCAATCTCAGAAAAGTACGCTTCCTGTGCAGTGGGGCCGCTCCCTACTCTAGAAGTGTACAGAGGGGTGAAATATCCAAGGAATTTATTACAAATCTCTGAGGTGTCGAAGCACCTGGGCTAGTACCCGGCCTGGCCGCTCACCCTCGCCATAGCGACGTGCAGTTTGGTATTTACCTAGAATATTTTTTTTCGTAATCTGCCGTCTCTCTGCATTCATTGAGGGCGAGCCGAAGTTTGACCACCTCTGGATTAGAAGTATTTACTGTTTCGCTGACCATTTCTGCCAGGTCACGTTCTAAATGGGAGAGTGTCGTTCTAAGTGCTTTTAGCACCCGCCATGTTTGGCGATGCAGACACCCCTAATGTATACTTTCAAACCCTCCCACAGGACTCCCCAAGTATCAACTGAGCCGGTATTGATGGCGAAATATTCTACAATGGCTTTGCGTACCTCCGTGTGGAAGAGGTCATCATTGAGGGCACGGATGGGGAAACCCCACTGTCGTTCGTACCCATCTGGACGGGGAACTCTAAGGACAAGCTTAACGGGGGAGTGGTCAGAACATGTTCTCAGAAGTGTTGTGATCGAATGGTACGAGCTGGAGATGCCAGGGGAAACTAGCCAGTAATCAACTCTAGTCCAAGTGTCGTGTTGTCCAGCATAATGCGGGTACTCAGTGGTGGAAGGGTTGTGCTTGCACCATATGTCGAGTAGCGATAATTGCTCACAAAGATCTAGTAGAATCCAGTGACTTGAACGAGCACGTGGTTTGGTGGCAGGAGATTTAGCGGTGCCATTCAAGGGGTTAAGGAGCAAATTAAAATCTCTCCCACCAAAAGTAGGACAGGATCCAACTTCATTAGTTGGGGATGCAGGGAATAAAAGAATTCCAGGAATCTGTGTTCGAGGTATAAACACACACCAGGGTAGGGCTATGACACATTAGTGCCCCTGTGACAATGGTGTATCTACCCTCGCTATCCTCAATGGCTAAGTGAAGGCTGAAGGGCACCCTTTTATGAATAAGAATGGCTGTGCCTCTAGCGTAATTGCTGAAGTTGGAAAAGTATCTATGTGCGCCCCAGCTTGAAGCAAAACGTGCGGGGTCAGATTTGAGAAAGTGCGTTTCCTGTAAAAAAAGCAATGTCGACGTTGTGATGCAGCATGTAGTGAACAACATGCCTTCTCTTACAATTGTCATTTAGACTGCTGACATTCCAGGGTAGTAAGGACAAGCCAGAGGGACCATAAACATTACCTAGCAGGGTCATCTAATGGTCGTGGTATATAGGACAAAAACTATCAATTGCTGATAGAAGCTAAATCGGACAGTGAGAATATAAGTAAGTAAACAAAAGTCTCTGTAATTTGAAAGTTGTCCACCCCACCCCCCCACCCAACCTCACAATAAAAAAAGCGAGGCAGAAACCACAACAGAATGACAAATACCTGTATCGGTATACCCGTCTCACTAGAAACAATCCCAAGGTGTACACCATGAGGGGTGGCAACGCCATGTCAGTCGACCAGCTATTAGAAATGTTCCGTCCTGATGAGTAATATTATCCCAGTACAGCCCTATTGACAGATGAAGAGTTGACAATACATTAGACTAATTCAGTTCCGGCGCTCGAAAAAAGTTCCATACTTGCGTTGGAGCCGCTGCATGGCGGGGAACTCCTGGCCCCATCAGCGACTGTCCGGTTGTTGTTCTGTTTATATGTGTGGTAGAATTCCTGCACCTCGGTTGGGGTATCGAAGATGCGGGCCTGGCCATTAACATCAACTTGCAATCTGGCAGGGTAAAGCATGCCATACTTCAAACCCAAGTTCCTGAGGGTGGCGTTGATCCCATTTTACTTACGGCGGGCCTTCTGTACCATGATGGTGAAGTCTGGGCAGAGAGATAGTTTGGAACCCTGCCATGTGGTGTCATGAGGCGCAGTGCAGTGTCACGATCTCGAAAGTTCATGATGAGTGTGATGATGGGCCTTGGAGGGAAGCCCGGAATAGGCCTAGGGCTCAGAGAGCGGTGAGCACATTGTACTACAAAGACAAGGGTTTAGGACTCACTCCCAAACAGATCGGTAAGCAGGGTCTCAATGAAGAGGTCCATAAGGCCCGTGGCTGTGGTTTCCGGCACTGCCAGGATGCGGATGTTATTTCGCCTGATGCGTGCCTCAAGATCTTCATTCTTAATCGCCTCATCTTTGAGGATTCGTTCAACACGCTCCAGTCTTTTAATAGTTTGCGCAGTGCCATCCTCAATGCCAGCAACGCGCCTCTGCAAGATCCAGGCTCCTATCATGTGCTTGGATTTTGGCCACCAAGCTCTCGAGTTGCTTGTCCAGGGTGTCAAATCACCAATCAAGTGACTTGAAACCCGATCTCATCTCCTGTATCAGTGATAGGAATTGAGTGCTAGGGTCACCATCTTGGACTGCGTCCTGGCCTTCCCCCGCTATGTCGGGCCGCCCTCTGGAACCTTCTTGGCACGTTTTTCAAAAGAAAGGGTCTTTTGCTTAGGCTCTTTGCAGTCCATGCCGCTTCACAGAGACGAGAAACAGGAGGCAGCAAAATGTTCACTGAGCAGGTCATATATGAGAGACAAAACAGGATTCTTCAGCAAGGGGTTGGAGAGGGGGGAATGGAGACGGGGCACAGGGCACACCAAGAGCAGGCAGATCATTCCTCGGAAGAGCCTGAAGAGAGGAGTGATGGTTGCCCTGGAGTGCGAGCCCTCCGACGAGTACACATAGATGTAGGGGTATGCCCGGAGGTAAAATGCGCCACTGTGCAATAGTTGGGCCTATGCACTGGACGGCCGGGAACCGGAAACCGGTAATATGTGAGGCTGGCAGTTACATGTAGATCAAGGCCCAGGGTTCAGGTGGATCCATTTGCAGCAAGGGTTCACTTGATGTTGCCAATATCAGGCCCTGTGATGCGGGCAGCAGCATGAGCATTGGGCCCACAGGTCGCAGATTGAGCAGACTAGAGCAGCGGGGTCTAGCACAGTGGCAGCCGGGTGCCGGGAGCGGTGGATCAACTCCCAACCACCCCAACCACATCAGCAAGCGGCCAAGTGGTTGCCTCTCAGGCTTGCCCGCATGCCCTGTCCCTGCAGGGCCTCTGGGAGAAGCTAGGAACCGGTGGAGCAGCTTAGTTGCAGCCAAACATGGCTGCATCTCAGCTGCAACGTAGTATATATGGAGGGGGGGAGCACACAGAGGGAACCGCACCCGGCGCACTCACCGCGGTAGTAGCCGTTTGCCTCAGTCTGACACCGGATCCTGTCCGTGTCGTACCACCAATCAAACTGTGTAGAGTAGGGATCTGGCCGCTTCCGACAATCGCCATGCCCCGTAATCCTGCAAGCGCCTGAAAACCAGGAGGAGGCCCGGAACTTCAATCGGGTGGGATCACCATGCGCCCAGCGATCCAGCGATGTCGCGCTGGAGTCAATTAAGCCACATACTGAGGGCATATCACCATTGAGCTGGAGACAGCTGGCGAGCTTCAGTGCCGCGCGGCCATCTTGGTTGGTGGCTTGGCCATGCCCCCCAAAACCATGCACTTCAATGCGCGCATCATGAAAAGCCAGTGAATGCGATCAAAAGCTTTTTCAGCATCCAAGGTGATGGCAGCAACAGGGGAGGAACTCTTAGAGGCAAGATGTATAATATTTAAAAAGGTTCTTGAATTGTCTGCTAGCATTCTGCCTTTGAAAAACCCAGTTTGTTCATATCCAGTCAAGTCAGGGATAACCTGATTGATACAGAGGGCCAGCACCTTAGCAAGAATCTTGTAATCCAAATTAATTAAAGAAATTAGCACAGGAAGAGGGATCTTTATCTTTCTTTGGAATTAAACAGATCACAGCTTCAAGAAATGAACCACAAGCCTCCTTATGAGCGATAACATGTTGAAAAAGAGACAGAAGGTAGGGAAGAAGAGTCTGTGAGAAGTAAGAATAAAATTCAGCAGTAAACCCATCTTGGCCGGGGCCTTATCTTTAGGTAACTGAGCTCGGGCTGACTTTAATTCAGAAAGGGACAAATCCTTCTCTGGTAAAGAGCAATCGGGAGCAGAGGTGGTAATGATAAAAAAAATACTCCAATTTGGTGTTAGTAGGAGAAGATTCGGGGATATATAGGGTCTTATAAAAATCTGTAAAACAATGTATTATCTCCTTATCTTTAAAATGATTAACGTCCTTATCATCGATCATATTAATTATTTTGGATCTTTCAGACTTAACCTTCAAATAGTTAGCAAGCAGCTTGCCAGCCCTATTACGGCCACCATAAAATTTGGCATTAATTTTAACTAATACCCAAGAGGCTTCCTCCGACGATTTCCTGTTAAAATTTAATTTAGCTTGGACTCATTTCTTGAGAGTATCATAATTTTTGGAGGAACAGTAGGAATGCTCAAGCTGCTTAACCCCTTCCAGTGCTGCCGTCAGCCAATGGCCGACGCGGCCCCGCCCATTTGGCGGAAGTGCCGCACTTCCGCAAAATCGCGGGCGCATGAAATGGGTTAATGGAGGATAGTAAGGAAGCTGATTCTTTAAGATTTTTTTTTAACAGCAACGTAGTCAATGATGAAACCTCTGGCTGTCGCCTTGAAAGCGTCCCAGATGGTATGGAAGGGGATATCAGGATTGGCATTAAGAAGAAAAAATTCTGACAAGAAATCTTTGAAGCACTCAATAAAGGTGGGGTCTTTGAGTAGGCAGTGTTTAAAAAGCCATCTGTGGGGTTTGGAGAGTTCCGAATATTGAATACAGGGGCATGATCGGAAATGATTATGGATCCAGTTTCAGCATGAATTAAATTAGGAATAAGATGAGGATTTAATAAAATGTAATCGATTCTAGAAGTAGAACTATGAGTGGGTGAGTAGAAGGTAAATTCTAAACTATCATACATTACACATTCTCCAGGCATCAACCAAGCCTCTGTGGTTCTGAAAAATCTGGATTCACATAATAGTACTGGACTCGAGAATAAAAACTTCGTCGAAATAGGACGAATTTGGTATTAAAAGACCGAGAATGACGAGTACATCAAGTACATGTATTTTCGGCGTATTCGAGTGACGATTTCACCTTGAAATCGTCATTTACATTCTAAACCCTTAGCTACATGTTGCCCTTTACATAGGCCTTAATCCAGTTGAATTTGATTCCACAAGGACACATACTCCTTAATCGACTTCTCCCTGACCCCAGTACAAGTTAGAACCATTGCCCCAGGCCGAACTCGTTAGGTCAGTTCCCTCCCAGTGGCCGAGCAAGATAGCATCTAGGCTCAACCAGCCATAAAACCATTTCAGCGCGCACACCTGCCATATCTCGCTCACATCTTTTCTCCACTCCTTTTCTTCACTTGCTTTATGATGGGGAGGTGACCGTTTTTATTAGGGGTCCAGCGATATCTGATGAAATGTTGGGCCTTGCCGGATGATTTGTTATGGGCAGCACGACGTGAAATATGTACATGTCATCATGACTCTGCTTTTCTTTTGTAATCAGTAACTATAAATGAAATACCACGAATCCAAGGAATGTTTTGCCCAAGGCTGAAAATTATGTATAAGAAGAGAAGCCTGACTTCGTGAAAGTGTGCAGTCTCCTGAGAATATACCCGTGTTGTACTTCTAGGACCCTGTTACCTTGGTTGCAGCCAATAAACTAATCTTTGACTTCACCTAGAAGACTCTGAGTTTCTGTAGGTCTGACTCAGGAGAACCCGAGGTCTCTGGGTGTTGATCCCCTGGCACCGCTGGGTTACCGGTTCTGTGCCGGTTCTTAAAAACCCAGTACCTCAATTGGCGCCCAGCGTTTGGGGCGATTCCAGTGGTACCAGTCAGCCTGAAGATCGTGAGGAGCTTCGTGTGGAAATTCCGGAGGAGGGCCCACCACCTCATCGACCCCTGCATGTCGACGTGGTCCGAAGGTCTTTGCTGCGAGGTTCCCCGCTTCCCGACGGCTACAAGGACTGCTGCCCTGGCTATCGCCCTGATGTTGGACCCTTGAGGTTTTCGGTAGAGCGAAACGCTGAGACGAGTCTTCTGGTGACGCCATCGATATTTCCAGTTAAGTATAAGTGGAGCGTCTCCCAGTCCTTAGTTGGACTTACTTTGTGGTATCTTGGAGATACAAAAGGTTTTTATTGGTTCTTGCAAGCACCATAACCGAAGGACTCGTGTATTCACGAGAAATATCGTAATCGATAAATCCTTTGAAGTTTTGGAACTAGACTAGAGAGCGAGGATGCCTAGTCTTAGACTTGGGAATTGGTTTTGTCTTGGTAGTAATAATAGGGACTCCCGATTGGAGGACTCATGTCCGGTTCCTCCAGTTGGAACTCCGACTTACGAGCTATACGTTAAACATGGGGTAGGCCCCATCGTTTACAACGAGGTATGGATTAAATACACTAGGAAAGATGGTGTTTTAAAATGGCCCCAATATGGTAGCTTTGATTCTGAAATCTTAGACAACCTTGAAGTTAAACTCTTCAAAAAGAAAGCCCGGCCGGCGATGTTTGACTCTTTCCGCTTATGGCGCAAAGAAGCCAAACAAAAAGAAATTAAATTAGCTAAGAAAAATAAGAGAGAAGGGGGACTTTCAGTAATGCAAGCTGCCGTGCAGTTTAAAGATAATGAGGAAGAGCAGATAAATGAGCAGTTGCACAGGCAACGTAAAATGGCAATAGATAAGTGTTATCCAGTTTTGCCGTCTCTTCAGCAAGGGACAGCAAAAGAGCGTGAAAAAGACCCATTAATGTCGCAATTATTAACTTCACCACCCCCCTATGCACAGAATGCCACAGCACCCCCGCAACCTTTAGTTGCGCAAGCTGCGCCTCCGGCTCTTCCACAGCACCCACCAGCTGTTCTTCAGCTGGCTCCAATTTCTTCGGTGCAGCCTCCTCCAGGCCCACCGACCACTTCTGTTTCACCTATGTTTTCTACGATTTTGCCTACTGTACTTTCTACATCTCCTAATGCCCCCTCTATGATTTTGCCTAGTACCACATCTATTATTCCTGATACCTCTTCTGCCATCTCTACCCCCGCCTTATCTCACCCCGTTCTTTCATCTGTTTGTCCTTCAGTCTCACCTTCCATTCGGCAGAAAATGGCCAGCACTGTTACTAATCTTCTTTTACCTCTTTTCGGGTCGCCTGCTACGACCCCTAACATAGGAACAAGACAGTTGCGAAGTCAACTGCCTGATTATCAAGAGAGAGATTCCCTGAATAGTTTAGCTCAGAAATGGGTCATGGACACTGCAAAATATGATGTACAGTCTGTCATGGAAGTCTTCCATCAATGGGAAGCAGCGACACAGAGATATGTGTTCGAACAGATGTGTGTCTTTCTTGGCGAGGATTTAGAAGACAATGATCAAGAATGCATCCAGCGAGAGATGTGTCGTGTACGATTTAAGTTTGGAGAGGGTATGATTGTAGGTCCCGATGTGGAAAAGGCAGTTGAAATGCTATTATCATATCGAAGTAAGGGAAGCAGTTCTGGGTCACCATCGGAATCTAGTGCATCTAGTAGGAAAAAGGCACGACAATACCCTATGAGAGAAGTTCCCCCACAGTGGAGAGAGGGTGACGCGACAGCTGTCCCACCTGTCCTGCCCCACTTTCACCGCGTATGGGTACATGTCCCATGGAAGCGAGCTGAAGTTTTAGCACTCAAACAAACACTACCAGATCCGCGTAAAAATCCTGCAGGGTACTATAAAGAATTGTCGCAAACTGCTGGGTCATGTATAATGAATTTGGCCGATATCGATATGTTATTCGGGAACGTTGTTCCACAGCCTTTATGGGGAAAAATTTGTCATGTAGATCATGACCAGGAATTAGGTGACACATGGGCTAATATTACTGCTGCAGATGCACGACAAGTTGGTGGTGCCAAGCCTGAGCCTCTGATAGCGGAACTACCTGGTAGAATAGTAGATTACATGAAAACGATAATGCCTGCAATACGCGTAAATTGGGATAAGTTATCTGCATGCAAGCAAAAGAAAGAAGAAACTTTCAGATTTCTTCACCAGATTTGAAGAAACATTCATTGACCACAGCGGTCAAGATATGACCACAGAAGGTGGTCAGAGATTGTTTGTCGATAAATTTGTGCACAATCTGCTTCCAGATTTGTGTAGGAAATTAAAAGATTCGGAAAGTTCTTGGGCAGTCTCATCTTCAGCCCAGATATTAGCTACCGCACAGTACTACGAGAATAGAGACAAAGATGAGAAAGATAAAGTAGAAAAGAAAACTAGAGAACTCAAAACGAAGGTTTTGCTACAGCAAGCCTATCCGCCACGTGGTGATGGTAATCAAAATAATAATGGTCAGAATCACTACCAGAACACTTTTCAGCAGCCTCAACAATATCAGAGAAACTTGCAAAGATTCGATTACACTCAACACCGCGTAGGTCCCAACCAGTGTTTATATTGCAAACAAGAGGGTCATTACAAATATAACTGTCCTGCCCTACCACAACGTGCAAATGGAATTTCTGGCGTAAGAGGTCATGGCAGTCAGCAAGCGCCTAGAGGTAGAGGGCATGGAAACGCCCCTCAGGACGCACGTCCCCTTCCACCACAAAACTCTATGAACAGGTTTGACCAGCAAAATAACGTATCTGACAGGACAGCTCAATACTACGTTGATGAGTATTACACAGAAAATGAGCAGTGGGAGAATAATGATTGCTAGGACAGCCTTAGACAAGGAGAGGGAGTTGTTTCAGTTCCAGTAGATCAGAGTGGACCTTACGTTGAGGCGATTACATCGGGTGTGTCAGAACCTTTTCTGTTGGATACTGGTGCTACAAAGAGTTCTATTATGCACTCCAAACTCCCTGGCGCACCTTTGTCTGGCGAAATGAACGTTTCCGTAGGTTTTTCTGGCGCCCCGGTTAGAAATCCGATTTCTGACCCTTTATCTCTTTCTGTTGGTCCTTGTGAATTCGAAGCACCCCTTATTTTGACAACAGGTTGTGGTGAAAATTTGCTAGGATTAGATTTGCTAAAAAGATTGTATGCGACTTTGTACTGTTCTCCCTCAGGAGTACAACTTACTTTAGGTAAGAAAGTGGTTTCTCCCATGTATTTGTCGAGAAATGCACTTCCAGCAGAATTGGCACTTCTACCAGATATTCTTTGGGCTACTGGTCCGAATGATGTAGGTCTTTTAGAAATTCCACCATATGTTGTAACATTGAAGTCGAATGTCAAAATGCCACGAATTCCCCAATACAGAATATCCAATGAGGGCGAAAAAGCTTTGCTAGCGATTGTTTACGAGTTGATTGAAAAAGACGTAATTGAAGAAACACGAGGCAATGTTTGCAATAGTCCTGTTCTGCCTGTTTTAAAACGAACTGACCCTTCTCAGCCACCTGTGTATAGATTCGTGATTGATCTTAGAGAAGTAAATAAGATAGTGGTGCCACAATTCCCAGTTGTCCCTGACATTACAACATTATTGACTATGATTCCAGCCTCCGCCTCCTGGTTTTCGGTGATTGACCTGAAGAATGCTTTCTTCAGTATCCCGATTGCTGAGGAAAGCAGGGATATTTTTTCCTTTAGTTTAGGAGGTCGCAGCTTCCGCTTTAAACGCGCTCCTCAAGGCTACTGTGAAAGCCCCTCAATATACAGTCAAGCTCTGAAAAGTCAGCTTGACACAATGGTTTTGCCCAAAGGTGCCACTCTCGTACAGTACGTGGACGATTTGCTCATCGCTGCGGATACTGAGAAAATCTGTAAAATGGCCACGTTGACATTACTGCGTCATCTATGTGATCTGCATCACAAGGTGTCACTTTCCAAGCTTCAATATTGCCGACAAGAAGTGACCTACTTAGGTCATCTCTTATCGAAGGAGGAAAGGAAACTGACCCCAGAAAGAATTCAGGCAATAGCAAAATTGAATGTGCCAAGAACGCAGAGAGAAGTACGCGCTTTCTTGGGCATTACATCGTACTGTAGACAGTGTATTCCAAATTTTTCGTTATTAGCCAAACCCTTATTGGCACTAATGTGTAAAAATACACCCAATCCCATTCCTTGGTCTGATGAGTGTCAGAAAAGTTTTCTCGAATTACGCACAGCATTATGTTCGGCCCCTGTGTTAGGTAACCCCAACTACAGTAAGCCTTTCACATTATATGTCCACGAGAAGGAGGGCTGTGCATTGTCTGTGCTGACTCAGTTATACGGAGATAGACAGCGGCCATGCGCCTATTTTTAGTCAACTTTGGATCCGGTAGCACGAGCATTGCCAAGTTGTTTAAGGGCCACAGCAGCAGCAGCTGTTTCTATTCGACAGTCTGCAGGTCTAGTAATGAATAATACACTAATCGTGATGGTCCCGCATGCAGTAGACACATTGTTAAATAGGACCAAGACACAGCACTTAACTAGTGCTCGACTGTCCAGTTATGAATTGACGCTACTAGCGAGCCATGTGCACATAAAAAGGTGCAGTGCCTTGAACATAGCCACATTGTTACCAATTGCAGAGGAATCGGATGCTTCAGAACAGCACGATTGTTTCCTTAGAACAGAGGAAGAGACGAAAGGGAGAGTTGATTTGTTCGACACTCCTCTTGCTGAATGTGATGGTACATTATGGGTGGATGGTTCATGCTTTAAACTCCCAAATGGTAACGTGACTACAGCATATGCTGTCACAACTTTGCACACGGTCATTGAAACTGCGCGAATACCACATGGTTCAGCTCAAGCCGCTGAACTCGTGGCACTGACGAGAGCATGTGTGTTATCTAAAGGAATGAAAGTGACTGTCTATACCGACAGCCAGTATGCTTTTGGAGTGGCTCACAGTTTTGGACGATTGTGGAGAGAACGTGGGTTCCTGACTTCGCATGGAGCTAAGATTCAGCATGGTCAGTTGGTGAATGAGCTTCTTGAATCACTGACGTTGCCCCTGAAAGTAGCGATCGTGAAATGTAGTGCTCACAAGAAAGTGACTGATGATGTTGGTCGTGGAAATGCATTTGCTGATGAAACTGCTAAGGAAACTGCAAAGAATATGATGAGCCGAATGTATGTTGCGAGCCCAGAAAGATGGACTGGTGATGTTGGAATATGTGAAGACACGATAGAAAGTGTGAAGTCCATCCAAGCTGAGGCCACGGAGAAAGAGTTAAGCATGTGGAGAGAAAGTACAGGGAGAATGGATGCAAATGGTTGTTGGATTGAATCGACAAAGCAACAGAGATGGTTGTTACCCGATGCATATGTGCCTGCAGTGGTTACAATGGCTCATGGGATGGCCCATATCAGCGCGAAAGGGATTTGCGAGTTGTTGGCCCCAGTGTGGAAGAATTCAGGGATTCCCAAGTGTGCAGAGAATGTTGTCAAGAATTGCATGGTATGTCTGAAGCACAATCCTGGTAGGGGAACCCCAACTCCAGCTGGTCATTTTGCACCTCCTACGTATCCGTTCGAGGTTTTGCAGCTAGATTTCATACACATGGAGAGGTGCAACAACTTAAAATACGTGCTCGTGGTTGTTTGTGCCTTCTCAAGATGGGTAGAAGCCTATCCCCTAAGGGACAATACTGCCTTGTCCACAGCGAAAGCCCTTGTGAAAGAGTTCTTCCCCAGGTTCGGAATGCCTAGAATGGTCTGGTCTGACAACGGAAGTGAATTTGTGGGTTGTGTGATGAAAAGAGTGTGTGAAGGGCTAGGCATTAGGCAGAAGTTCCACGCTGCAAATCACCCCCAATCAGCTGGATTAGTGGAATGTTACAATGGCACGCTTAAACTTAAATTGGCCAAAATCCAAGCGAGCACAGGTCTTAAATGGCCTGACGCTCTACCCTTAGCACTCCTATCCACCAGAATGACTGTGCATTCGCGAGTGAAACTCAGCCCCTATGAAATAATCTTTGGTCGGCCAGCCAACATATGGGGAGTGCCTAGGCCCACGAAGTTTAGCGAGCTGCAACACCCCATTTTGCTTGACTATTTGTATGAATTGACGGCTAAATTGCGTGTTTTATATCAACAGGTCCACAACACCTTGCCTCCGGTCTCTGAGACACCGGGTCACTCCATTGACCCCGGTTCCTGGATACTTGTCCGCAACTTTCAAAGAACAAGAAACGACCAGCCCAGATGGACCGGGCCTCACCTCGTCCTCCTGTCTACAAGGTCGGCTGTTAGGGTGGAGGGGAAGGCCAATTGGGTCCACGGGATCCATTGTAAGAAGATACCCTTCCCTCTGCCACATGACCAATGGGTCCGGAAAGGAGGCACTGACTCAGAGCGCACAACTTATGAACGTGTAAAAGAAGCTAATCCTGATTGTGAAAGTGAGAACATTTTTCAAGAAACTGTGCCACCACCAGAACAATTGAACTCTGTGGAACCTGAACTACTATTTCTGGACCAGACAGTACCCGGGAAAAGACGCTACAATTTACGTCCAAGAAAAACAGACTAAAGTAAAAGTGATTTTTTTTATGATCCGAGAGAAAAACCTATGGACTAATAAAAAAAAAAATGCGCTTCCCCAAATCCTATTTTTGAAAGTGCAGATTCTCCCATCTAGGTAACTTGCTTATTTTTTTTTTTTTTTTCGAACCGCCATCCGGGTCCCGCTGCTAGGGTCGCGGTTGATTAAAGACTTTTGGGTGCAGCTGACGACGTTAGGTCGCTGGTTCCGGTTGGTCCAAGGGAGCTGCCCTAGACTGACGGAAGCATCCTTTAGCAGAGACAACCTACCACCGCGGGCAGCACCTTAGAGAGGATGGAGTTTCCTGATGTGGAGAGGCCTGCCAAACAAATGAACTTTAAGCAGAGACTTTTTAAAACAATGACGAAGAAAAATGTTATAATAATGTGTATTTTTATGCTATTCAGCGTAATGGTCTTTTTGATAAGCTATGTTTTATTCTCTTTTCATGTGACATTTGCGCCCACTACATCACCCATACCTCCTCCTACTGTTTCCTCTCATTCTTTCCACCCTCTGCCTGACCACGAATCAAATAGGAGATTAGAGTTCATTAATAATTCCTTCGTTCAGTTATTACACCAACACCAACTTGTAATGAACACAACTAACTGTTGGGTGTGTGGTCTCATGCCCCACACCACGGATAGAGGTATCCCCTATTTGGTCCTGCCATTTAGTCACAATGGGTCAGTATGGGCATATAGGACAATGTTCATATATGCACGAGAAATCCAACCCCTACGTTCTGTAAAAGACAACCTCAAGACTAGCGCCCTAGTCAAAGGTATAGTTGACATGATCAAGGAAGTAACTTCTTACGAAGATACCCCGGATGATGAGATACTTGCATATGTAGGTTGGAATGTGACCGGATATGGCACTACATTAAGTGAGAAACAGCAAGCCAAAAGATCGTCCCCTATCTGGATCGTACCCCATCAAGGTCACCTGTGTCTGCAAGGTATTGGCAGGAATCCCAGAGCTCAGCTAGGGAAGAGTGTCTGTACAGAAACGTATGTTTTTGGATCTCAGACTTCCCCTGCCCTTTTAGCCGCTAAGGGTACTTATTTCATCTGCCATGATAGAGCCTATACATGGTTGCCCCCTGACTTCTCGGGCTCATGTTTTGTTTCATTCCTGTTACCTCCCACCTACACAGCAGCGGCGGATTACCATCGGACAAGGGTAGTTAGAGGTGTTTTGAGTAAAGAAGACACTGCAGGTCAAGAATTTGGTGACTTTGCAATGGGTTTTCTGCCGTTCTGGGGAGCCATGGCTAACAGCAGAAACATAAGGCAATTGACAAGGGTAGTTGAATCCACCGTGATTGAAACTGCTGGTGCCCTTAGTAACCTGACTGCTGAGCTCCAGTCGGATCGACTTATGACTCTTCAGAACCGGGTCGCTTTGGATGTAATACTTGCGGACCGAGGTGGAGTATGCAAATTGATCCAGTCCAGTTGTTGCATTTTTATTCCAGATAATGCTCCGACAGTGTACAGGGCCATCTCCAAACTACATAAGATTTCCGAATCTATTCATGTGGATAAAGGAGATTGGTCGTTAATGGGATGGTTCTGGGAACTGATATCTGCCTGGGGATGGAAAATTCTGATGGTCATTGGGATGGTCTTAGCCATTCTTTTCCTGTTCTGTCTATGCATACAGTGTGCTCCTGCAATATGTGGCCTCTGTGCTACATCATGTGTAAGGAAGCCTGTGTCAAGAAATGAACTCAGCACTAGAATGATGTTGCAGCAACATCTCAATGACTTTAGGAATATAGATCTGGACTCAGATTAACATGAGGATAGATTAATTGCCTATGTAAGGGCAAAAGGAGGGTCTGTGGTTCTGAAAAATCTGGATTCACATAATAGTACTGGACTCGAGAATAAAAACTTCGTCGAAATAGGACGAATTTGGTATTAAAAGACCGAGAATGACGAGTACATCAAGTACATGTATTTTCGGCGTATTCGAGTGACGATTTCACCTTGAAATCGTCATTTACATTCTAAACCCTTAGCTACATGTTGCCCTTTACATAGGCCTTAATCCAGTTGAATTTGATTCCACAAGGACACATACTCCTTAATCGACTTCTCCCTGACCCCAGTACAAGTTAGAACCATTGCCCCAGGCCGAACTCGTTAGGTCAGTTCCCTCCCAGTGGCCGAGCAAGATAGCATCTAGGCTCAACCAGCCATAAAACCATTTCAGCGCGCACACCTGCCATATCTCGCTCACATCTTTTCTCCACTCCTTTTCTTCACTTGCTTTATGATGGGGAGGTGACCGTTTTTATTATGGGTCCAGCGATATCTGATGAAATGTTGGGCCTTGCCGGATGATTTGTTATGGGCAGCACGACGTGAAATATGTACATGTCATCATGACTCTGCTTTTCTTTTGTAATCAGTAACTATAAATGAAATACCACGAATCCAAGGAATGTTTTGCCCAAGGCTGAAAATTATGTATAAGAAGAGAAGCCTGACTTCGTGAAAGTGTGCAGTCTCCTGAGAATATACCCGTGTTGTACTTCTAGGACCCTGTTACCTTGGTTGCAGCCAATAAACTAATCTTTGACTTCACCTAGAACACTCTGAGTTTCTGTAGGTCTGACTCAGGAGAACCCGAGGTCTCTGGGTGTTGATCCCCTGGCACCGCTGGGTTACCGGTTCTGTGCCGGTTCTTAAAAACCCAGTACCTCACCTCTGGAATGAATAGTATTGATGAAGGTTTTTTGCATTTTATTGGGAATGTACTTTGCAGTGGATTTCCTGCCAATGAAGTGATTACAATCACCACCCACCAAGAGGTTAGAACCATGACAGGATTCAAGAGTGCGGGACATGGACAACCAAAACTAGAAATCAACACCAATGGGACCATAAATGTTAAGAAGAGAAATGGGGGGCCATTAATAGTGAGATGTAAAAGAAGCCATCTGCCATCAGCATCCTTCTCTTCCCTCTCTGTAGTCATAAAGAGAGATTTAGGAAATAGTGCCATCACGCCATTCGTTCGGTCTTTAGCTGGGGAGCAATAAACGTGTCCGAACCATTGTTTTTTAAGCTAGGTAACATCTTTTTCGGTAAGATGGGTCTCCTCAAGCATCGCAATTTTGCAGTGTAATCTGGATAAATGATTAAGACCCTTTGTTTCTTGACAGGGTTATACAGGCCCTTAACATTCCAGGATATAATGCGAACATTATCAATCATAATGGTGGAGGAAAAACATTAAGTAACACCATGAGCATTGTAAAACTGATAAAACAGAAAATTGTGAGGAGGAGCCAAGCTCGCGACCGCAATGGCCGCTCTGTAGCTCGGCTCCGTCAGCCTTCCTGCCCAACACGCAAATCCTGTCAAATATCCTGCCCCGAGACAGCACACTCGGGAAGAAACAGAGACGTAAAGCATTGCTCTTACTCACCGCCTGATCTGGGGGCTCCTGCGTGCTGTGGTTCCGAGACTGTGCTCCTGCTTGGTCCGGGCCTTCGCGGTGTGGAGACCGGAGCCTCGCCTGCTTGGATCGGCCGGGGTGGCGGTGTCGGCGGCGGCCCCTTACGGGAGAGAGAGCCGACGGTGAGAAGCCGTTGTGCGATTGTCCCGGTGGATACTGACCAGGCCTGTTCTGGCGGCCGGGAGGCCCCGTGTGGAGTGCGGCGCGCCGCGGACGGGGTTCGACTGTGCAGGGGGTGCCCCCCCCGTTGCCGCCTCGTCTGGCCATCTTGAAGCCCTGCGCCCGGAGTCGGCCTGTGATGCCCGCTGGTGGTGGTGCAGGCGGACCCCCCGAATTTGGTGGCACATCTTTCTGCACCAAGATTGCCATTAGTGGGGCCTGTGTGAGCTCCAGGGGGGTCCCCACTTAGGAGCCCGCTCCGGGAGTTGTGGAGGGTGGTGACGCTGCTGAACCCTCAGGATGGCGGCCGACGACCTGGGACACGGATTTCCTCAGGACGGCGGACTTGTGTGGCTGGATTGTGCGGGGGCCTGGTCATATGAGCGTGAGCCCACGATTGGTGATGTTCTTGACGCCCTGCAGTCCCTGCATGCGGCCTTGGCCCCCAGTGCCCCTGTGAAAGGTGTGCGGTCCGCCGCCATCTTTGATGGACCGTTCTTCATGGACGCGGATCGGCTTCGTGGTGACGCTGCTTTGTCCCCCTCGATTGCTGCGAGGAGTGCTGCCGCTGTCCATCGACAAGTCTGCAAGCCTGCGGCCCCGAATCTTCTGACAGTTTTGAGTGTGGAGTGTGGGGACGTGGGCTCCATGTTGGGGCCCGTTCCTGCCCGAATGTCCGAGGAGCGTTGTGGACTGCTGCTCCGATCTACTTTGGTGAGGTCGTACTGTTGTACTGCGGGGGAACCTCTGCTTTCCTATTCGGCTAGACTGAACTCCTGGTTTTTGTTGCTCTTGTTGTCATTGTTGAGGGATCCGGACTGCAGAGAACGATTCTTGTTTTGTTGCTGGTTACCGGGGCCCCCTAGTCTGTATCCTTGCCCTGTTTTGTTCCGATCGGATGGCCTCTCCATCTTGCGGTGTTTGCTACCCACTGCTACCTCATTTGTGATAGTGAAGTCTAAGAAGGGCCAGGGGTGAGCCACACTGAATCCCTGAGGACTACCGGTGAACGGATTGTGCTGTGGCTGACCCCCACTCATGACAATATGGACGATCCCCTTGTGAGTTTACGATACCTGTAACTGTGTCGATCTCGTTTCAGACGCTGTGTAACTGTGTGGGCGGGCGGGGGGCTGGGGCAGAACGCCTCGTTTGATGGTCCCCTTCCCCTCCCTCTTGCTTTCTTTTCCCCCCTTTTTTTGCCTCTTTACTCCTTTCTCTCTTCTTGACTTCTCTATATTTCTGGTTCTGATTTAGGGCGACAGGCACGCTGCTAGGGGGGGTAGGCCGTAGCCTTCTGCAGGGGTGCAGGGTGGGGTGGGTGGGTTGGGGTTTCTTTCTGTTTTCTTTTCCTTATTTCTATGGCCCTTTTGTATCCCTTTATCGGAACGCCGTGTCTGTCCCTGTCTCCCATGGTACGCTTGAGGGTGGGGACTGGAGGTGCGTTGTTCTCCTTCTTGCGCTTTGCGCATTTCGATTACGATTCGCATGCCCACCTTGCTGGCGATATCCTTACTTCTTTGCGTGCTTATTACTCTGGGGTGCTTGTACTAGCGCGGCGTTCTCTCCTTCTTGCTTACATTATTTCTTCCCTTTCTCCCTCCCTTCTTCCCCCTTTTTCTCTTTTAGGCTAGTATGGCGGGTGATTATATTCACTGTCGCTATTCCGGTTCCTCTGTTCTGTCTAAAACGTGTAACTGAGTGATAAGTAGACAAACGACGAGCCACGGTGGGTGCTGCTTTGCTATATGGTGTCTATTTCCTTTATGGTGTAAACTGTTGCTGATAACTATCCGTACTGATGCCCTTATGTTTTGCTGTCGCTTCGTGGCCCACTCTGGGAACTCGGATATTCATATACTGCAATTGATCCTGCGATACTCCTTATTTAAAAAATTAACCCTCTTTGCTCCTGCTCGATGGCCGTACCTATCCTTTCTAGTCTGACTTGGCTGCTTCTGTATTGTTGGCTGATTCCGGTGACCATCATTCCGGAGTCACCAGCTGCTCATACTGTGTCGTGGCCGGCCTGAATGGTTGTAGGCCCGTATTTGTATATTCTTATTACATAATAAAGGTTTTCAAAAAAAAAAAAAAAAAAACAGAAAATTGTACAAGTGAAAACTTTAGAACCGACAGGTAGGGTATTTTACAATAAATCAAATAAAAAAGGGAACAGTAAATGAGTAACGAATAAGAGAAAAGGAAAAAGGATAAGAGAATGATTGGAGATGAACTGTTAGAGGAATTCAGAAAATAGAGAAAAAGACAGAAGAAAGAAAAGGATGGTAGATGAGAGGAGAAGAAAAAACAAGAAAAGAGAGAAGTGATAGAGAGGAAAAGATTGACAAGAAGTTGGAAGACTCCAGTCAAAATACCAGAACATATTGCCAGTATGAAAAGATTAAGAGAATTGACATGAGAATGTGGGGAACCGTGAAAGACAGATGAGAACCAACACAATCAGAAATAAGCAACAAAAATCAGTAAATAAGTAGAGAAAAAGGAATATAGTAAAATATAGAGTGGCAGCCAGGGATACAAGATAAGTAGATTAACTGAAAAAAAAGAAGTGCAGTGAGAACAATTATAATAAACTTATAAACATTGAGGTGGGAGGAACACTTATCAATACATGGAGTACTATACACAATAGGAGTAGGAGATGAGGCATAATGAGGAGGGAACAGCAAGGAGGGGAATCCGTACTACACAAGCTGTATCTGCGGAGGAAAACCACAAAAATGTTAGAGGGTGATATTATATGAGGATTAACATACATCATTTATAGAAAAAACAGGAAATGAATACATAAGTAAACCACTGAAACATGTAAATTGAAAAAAGTTAATCAAAATAAGCAACAAAAACATGATAGAAATGTTAGTATTCAGGTTTTGCCAAGGTTCATTTCTTCTCCTTTGTGAAGAGAAATGAACTGTTTTAAATCCCCTGTGCTGTCAAAAGAATGGGTCCGTTCCTTATAAGTAACTTTAAAAAAACAGGGATGAACAAGGCCATATCTGGCATTCATGGAACGTTCAACAGGGCGGAAGGAAATAAATTCCTTACGACGAGCGGCGGTGGCACGAGCCAAATCTTGTGAGAGAGATACTCTGTGACCAGCCCATAACATATGCTTCCTCTGTTATGCTGTGGACAAGACCATCAACAGTTCTTTATATTCTAGAGAAAGAACAATAATCCCTCTGGGACGGCTGATTGATGAGGGATAGAAGGAGCCCCCGAGTCTGGGACCAATAAGGTGTGCACGATGTAGGTTGAGAGTAGTACCTTCCGTAAGGCCAACCAGCTTAGGAATGTGGAGTTTAAGAAAGGAGATCATGTCCTAGCGCTCCGAGCCCTCAGGAATGCCATAAAGCCTAAGGTTGTTATGCCTATTACGATTTTCCAAGTCCTCGGTTTCCGGTTGAAGTAGAGCTATTTCTTTAGACATAGCTTCCACCATAGGATCATATCCTGAGCATCACTAATCCTCTGCTCCACCACTGTAACCCTGGACTCTAAATTGGACCATTTCTCCTCTAGTCTCTGGAGGGTAGCATTGGTGTCCACTTAAAAGGGCTTTAAATGCTTTAGCTCCTCCATGAGATCCTCCAGTGTCACAGGCAGTGGAGATTTTGAGGGAGAACCAGGCTCTTTCTTCTGACGCTTAGACGCAGCAGTGGTGGAGTCCTTACGAGTTAAAGACATAATGGCGGAGGCAGCTCTTTGGTTACAGGAAGAAGGAGGCTCCATAAACATTTGTAGAAGGACAAGACTCCAATGTTAACAGGTTAGAAGGAACAAGGAAACGCAGCAAAAGAGATTATAGAGGGAGGCACATATAATTCTTTAATTATCTGCTGTATCCTCCTTCCGTGCTATATATAACGGATAAGGGCATAGATAATCAGCAAGTATATCAACAGCACTCGTTATACCGTTTTCCACATTAGTGTAGGCACTGAGAGGAGTATGACACCCAGTAAATCATTCCTGGGGACTATATAATTATTATTTTTTTCATTTTTTTTTTTACTAATCAAAGAAGAGGGAGGAGGAAATCCTGATCCTTCAGTTTCCTAGTTTCAATCCAAATAATCAAATGGGGAAGGATCACTTATCCTGCATGAACCAGGGTATGCAGGAGATAAAGCAAAAGTGTCTCCAGTAAAAAACCCTCATGCATGTGTTGGGAAGCGTGGGTAGCGGTATATCTTGGTTCTCCGCTCTTCGTACACGTGTGTGCATAATCATAGGGTTAGTTTCGGTATGCAGCCTCCACCAGGAGGATCATACCCTTGGTTAAAAACAGTAGTGACCCAGTGACGTGGACAGTGTTCAGTTAAAAATTACCCGTATAACCAGAAAATTAATTTTATTAAGTCTGGGTTCGGGTAAATCCCATAAGGGAATGCTCAAAAAAGTGCGTTCTATTGAAAAAATTAGGATTTCAGGACGCACTAGCATTTCTGTGAAATCAAAATGGCCGACATGTTTCAGCCCTATGTGCCGGAATTCGGACTTAAGGGCTTTCTTCAGGACCAATCGTGGCAAGTGAAAGTGACGCCAGTTTACTAGACTATAGCAAACAAGTGATAGAAAAAGGGACATTTTCAACCTGTTTCTTCTCCAAGGTCTCAGTGTACCTGTGAAATAAACATTGTGGACATATAAAGACAAGACAAGGGAAGAGGTATGGGAGACACACAACGTAGTGAATTCACTACTATACAATTCAGTCTTGATGCAACTTAAAATGGCAATACTTCATAACCCCCAGTAACTGGCAGTGTCAACTCTCTTTCTCCACAAACGTGTACCATGCAAAAAAACATTCGGTTACAGTGGTGTTGGTGTACTCTTTTTGGTCATGCAAGGTAAAAAAGGCTCATTTATCTTTGATTATTCAAAAAGCGTGTTTGTCATCTTGTATCATAATGTTCTCATTAAACATAAACTTAAGTAGCTTTTGCATGCGTGTATGTTGGAGTTTGTATATTCATGCAAAAGACTAATCTACCCATGCGATATTGCAAAATGTGTTTACATCGCCCTCAGTATTGCAAATGCCACTCTCAGCGTGCATGCTCTTAAAACGTATGGGGCCGCTCATGCCGGTGATCGTTTTTCGGAAAATGACGTACCTGAAGTGTACACAAATTAAACCTCCTTCAGGTGTAACAAGGGCTTCGAGGGGGCTAGACCCAAAAAGAACATTAAAACGATTTAGTCTGGAATTTAAGATACTTGCGGTTGCATCGCGGGGTTGTGGAGGGAGTTGTGTACCTAACGCTCCGTTCCTCGCGCCTCGCGTTACGCTGCAGCTGCCTCTTGTGACCCGGAAGTAGCAGGGCTTTGCTACCAGGTTGATTATAATGGCTCTACAGCAATGGAGATAGAAATGGGACTAAATGGGAAACAAAGTAGTACGTCATAACAATTGACGAAAAACACGAAAAACACTAAGTTTGTGTCTCAAGGGGAAGTTGTAATGTAAATGATCGTGTATTCGATCAAAATTCAAAAAAGGTTATTTATACCATTTAGGTTACAAAGTGGCAAATAATTTTTTGGGGGTATACAAGGCGATGTATTTACAGATAAGAGCATAGGCACTCGGCTGATTTTATATTCAGTGTCAGCACGAGGAAGTCTTGCTTAGAGCTCATGCTTTTTTATGCAAAAATTGAGCCATATGTTGGTATAACTGCATGATTGGGATGAAATAGTAAGGTTCACCTCTGTATGGCACTCATTAAAATGCATATAGCAGATCGGGGAAAAAGGGGTGATGTGTGATGACCCTTTATTGAATATTGGCCGTACTTACGAAGAGAGACCCTAGTTAAAATAAAGCTTATCCTGCTTATTTGAGGTGCCTCAAAAATCGAAGTTCTTGGAAGATGGGTATCATCTGGAAACTGAGGAATTGAGCTCAGGTAGAATGGCTTCCACAGTTATGCTCGAGGTCTGTATGAGAAAGTAGCTTATTCTCGGTCTAAGAAAATAGCAGTGTTTTATCTCAGCAGGCTCAGCCATGGAATATTGTCATTCAAACCTCTGGTGTCTGTGCCCAGACGGTGTATCCAGCCCTGTTCCTTTTTAAAAAGGATTCTCTCTGCATTGCTGTCCCTAATCTCTAGGGTTTCTAGAACGACCCAGTTGAGTTCATCCACCGTGTGGCTTTTTTCTAAGTAATGACTGGCCATCTTAGTGGTACTCTTTTTACATTTTACATTGCTCCGGTGTTCTCCAATCCTTTGTTTGACCTTCCTGCATGTCATTCCGATGTATCTCAGATGACAAGGACAGGTTATCATGTACACCACATGACTGGTGTTGCAATTAGTGTGTTTCAGTATCTTCCACTTGAAATTTGTGAGCAATTGTAGTAATTTCGATTGGGACCTGTGAATTTAGTGGACAGAAGGTGGACTTATTTCTCAGTGGTGTGCCGCCGTCTGGAGTGTTTTTTAGTTGATCCTTAAAAAAGGCTTTTAGCTTTAGCGTGCGACAGAACTCTGCCAGTTCACATTTGGTCTTGAAAATATCCGTGTTCGGAGTTGGAACAAATCCTAAACCTTTGTTGAGGATATTTTCTTGTTCTCTTGTCAGAACTCTATCAGTCAAGTTCACGATGAGGGAGTTGTGTCTGGTCCTGTCTTGGCTTTTGTCACACTCCTTGTCTGGATCTGGCGAGTCTAGTCGGACCAAGTTACTCCTCGTTTCCTCCCTCGTTGTTGTGTTTGTCCGTTCCCTAAAAAAGGAACCCTTGGTTGGAAATTCAGTCCCTGTTGATGAGGCATTTGTTGGTTCATTGGAGGGGGGCCTTGGAAGAACGGATTCACCCAGCCTTGAAATTGGTGGTTGAAAGGTTGGAAGGGCATCCCTGGATTGTGCATCTGAAAGAATGGTGGACGCCACGAGTTCCTGCCGATGCGATTGCCTCTTCTATTCTGGGGTCTTCCTCTATTGTGATTGGGGAATTCGTCGCCACTTTGATCCCACCCATCTCCTGAGGATCCGCTGGTTGACCCATAGTTTGATGCGTTGTCATTAAATTTGTAATCCTTATTACTATAAGGATGCACACGTTCCAGAGAGAATCTTTTCAGTTCTTTCGCCAATTTCTGTAGCTTTGTTTGGGTAAGATATTCTTGGGTATCTTCCATCTCCTTATTTATTTCATCAAGTCTTTTTTTATAAATCGTTATGTTGAATGTGTTGTTTAGTTTAGTTTCCAGGATTTGAATTTTGATGGTAAGTTCATCTGTTAGTCTAGGTGCAGTTTTAATGATCAGGACTAAATAGTCCCTCGTGCACTTCCAGGATATTGCCGACCAATCCTTTCTAAATGCCAAGTCTTTTCAAAAAAATTTGAGGGGCATTCGTCACCCAGAGACCTCTGGGAGCCGCATTGACTCTAAGGTATTCTGTCATGACTATGCCATGGACAGGGGTTCTTACTTGTTCTTTATTTCAGTAAGTTCATCCCAATCTGTGGTGCTTGCTAGAGTCTGAGTGAGGTCACTCTCCAGAAATTGTAGGGGTCTTGCTAGTATTGCATCAATTTCTTCGGTCGTGTAACTCAATCCGAAGTTTTCAGCCATGGTTGGTTCGTACCAGGGCGAGGAACTCAATCCGAGATGGATTTCAGGAGAGTCCGATTATTGTTATGCTCCCACAGCTGTGCGCTGCTTAACATTTACTAATCAAAGAAGAGGGAGGAGGAAATCCTGATCCTTCAGTTTTCTAGTTTCAATCCAAATAATCAAATGGGGAAGGATCACTTGTCCTGCATGAACCAGGGTATGCAGGAGATAAAGCAAAAGTGTCTCCAGTAAAAAACCCTCATGCACGTGTTGGGAAGCGTGGGTAGCGGTATATCTTGGTTCTCCGCTCTTCATACACGTGTGTGCATAATCATAGGGTTAGTTTCGGTATGCAACCTACACCAGGAGGATCTTACCCTTGGTTAAAAACAGTAGTGACCCAGTGGCGTGGACAGTGTTCAGTTAAAAATTACCCGTATAACCAGAAAATGAATCTCATTAAGTCTGGGTTCGGGTAAATCCCATAAGGGAATGCTCAAAAAAGTGCGTTCTATTAAAAAAATTAGGATTTTAGGACGCACCAGCCTTTCTGTGAAATCAAAATGGCCGTCATGTTTCAGCCCTATCTGCCGGAATTCGGACTTAAGGGCCGGAAAACTACTGGGGGCATTCACGAACCGCCACCTACCTCTGTGGATTGTTGGCTGCCACGCTCTCTTGCCTCGCTCTCCCCCGCCGCCGCACCTGCCAAAGCGGCCACCGAGAGGGGGGAACGATCACCGATCATCGCATCAAACTGCCTACAATTCCCAGCGTCCCCTGCTAGGACTCGGGGCCGCCGCCTGCAGCGTCACTTGCCAGCGGCCGGAGGCGCATAAAGAAGAGCCGCTCCTCCCGCGTCGCGGGACGCGCGCGGGCGGAGCCCGTGCAGAGGGCCGGCCGTCTGTGGCCGTCCGGGGACGACCAGGGACGGTACGGGCCACCCCCCTTGATTGCGACTAACTCTACAGGTTCTTTCCATTCGGACTGGCATTTTGTTATTGACTGGGGTATTCAACACGTTGATACTGAACTGTCTAATACGGAGAAGTGGGTGAAGGGCAAACATAGCTTATTTCAGTCCCCACGGTGTCATTTACAATAAGGAAGCCAGGATTGACAGATAGGGTTGGGAAACAGCTAATTAAAATCCTACTATCCCAATCCCCCTAAAACACGCTCGGCTACGAGCAAAGCTTATCTAGCTGGCACTCAAAAACAAACCATGGCCGAAACAAATAACGTACCTCCTATCAAAGCAAAAAAACCTACTGCAATTGATTTGATGTTGAGGAAGGTATCGGGGGAGATAGAACGTATGGAAAGGAGTCTGTCCTCCTCACCAATCCCTATATTAGTTACCCCAACGCAATCCAGGGATCAAACATTATTTGAAAGCCCCAACATGACTGGGAATATAGTGTTAGTAAGTAATTCAATGGAGGGCATTCCCTGTGCTCAACAGGTACTACAATCTGGGGCAGAAAGTCTAGGGCACAGCAACCTTACCGCTCATAGTAAACCCAAACAACGGGGGGTAGCAAGGGCCAGCATAGGAAAAACAAATCAAATATAGGAGCTTGTCTAACTAAAAATAGACAAGAGGTCGTCCCTGCAGATGATAGAGCGCCAACCAACGCAAAACCACCAGGGTGGATAGAGGATGTAATTGGGGAACTCAAAAAACACCTGGAAGTTTTTATTACCACCCAGTTAAAACCGATTGTAAGCAGGATGGATAAAATAGCCAATGAACTGACTAAACAGGGCAAGATAATGGATCTGACAAAGAAGAAACCTCCCTCAGGCCCCAATCAACCCACAATTGGGGCCTCTGATAACATAGTGACCAAAAACGACTGTGTCAGTAACATCCAACACACGATCGCCCAGGTACATGACCCACCTAAAGCTCCTCAACACCCTGAGAGGGGAGTAAATCACAAGATTGGCACTAAAAATATAGATAATGTCCAACAGCAACCAACTACACATCTCCTTATTTATTTCATCAAGTCTTTTTTTATAAATCGTTATGTTGACTGTGTTGTTTAGTTTAGTTTCCATCTAAACCACCAGGGTGGATAGAGGATGTAATTGGGGAACTCAAAAAACACCTGGAAGTTTTTATTACCACCCAGTTAAAACCGATTGTAAGCAGGATGGATAAAATAGCCAATGAACTGACTAAACAGGGCAAGATAATGGATCTGACAAAGAAGAAACCTCCCTCAGGCCCCAACCAACCCACAATTGTGGCCTCTGATAACATAGTGACCAATAACAACTGTGTCAGTAACATCCAACACACGATCGCCCAGGTACATGACCCACCTAAAGCTCCTCAACACCCTGAGAGGGGAGTAAATCACAAGATTGGCACTAAAAATATAGATAATGTCCAACAGCAACCAACTACACAAACGGGGCAGGCAGACCATTACTCAAGTCAAGGCCCATCTAGTTCATCCCAAATGGATTATGATCCATCCCATAGCCCAGAAAGTCCTCCACTACATATAAATCTACCACCGGAAGCTAGCCCTTATGTTATAGTATTTGCAGGGGCACCGGAACTCAGGGCAGCTGAAAAAGAATCACACTCACAATTACACTCAAAAATTGCAAAGTGGTTGAATATCCATAGGCCCTTGAACACCGGGGAAAGGGGGGAGATATTACATGTAAGAAGAGTGAACTGGCTAGGAGGCAGGAAAAAAGATATAAGAGGGGACTGTAGTGTGGCAAATTTCAGAGATGTCAATCTGGTGGAATACATACTGAGAAATTCTAATAGAAATCACACCAGCACAATTTGCACCCTCCCCCTGGGGTATTTCTACCCAAGGAGATGGAGCATTAATAACCCAAACTATCCAATGTGGAGCACTGGAAGGTTACCAACTATCCAAAGGGAGAGAATCCTGAATCACCCCGACCAGTTTTTATCTTCCCGAGATTACCCACAGTGGAGAAACAGATTTGCCCCTCTGCAGTCGCTCGATGAAAATGACTGACTACCTCATATAGACATCGAGCAAACAAATATTATAATATTATAATAGGGGATGGATCTGTTCGTAGCAGGGAAGGGATAGGAGGAAGTGCGGAAACTAAGAGGACAGAGGATCCCCCAATGCAGAGGGAGGAGATTGATAGTGTTCAAAAGGCTTGCAAAAAAAGAGTGTGTAGACTGAATGACCAGACCGCAGTGGGAAGGAAAGCCTCTAGGGCAGGGTTATTCTTTTTATCCTGGAACATAGCGGGCCTGGGGGGTAGATTCGAAAATAAGGAGTGGAGGGAGTACATTAGGGGCTTCCACATTATAGCCTTACAGAGACATGGGCACGAGACCCCGATTCCTGTCAACTGGAGGGCTATAAATGTTTCTTTAGGCCAGCGCAAGAAGGTAGATCAGGGAGGGCGAAGGGAGGGCTAGTCATATATGTTGACCTAGATTTAAAAGGCACATGGTCACAACCCCCATGGGTGTCAGATACATACAAGCAGTGGCATTCCAGGGACAGGGACAAAGGTTCCTAATATTAAATTTTTATAATTCAGGTCCAATTGAGGGAAACTACCTTGTGTTACAAGAGCTAGAGAGTAGACTAAGTGATGAAACTGACCTAAGGCAGGGGGGCCCTGAACCAACGATTCTGTTGATGGGTGACTTTAATTGCCACCTGTGCCCAAAACTACTCCCGACGTCCCCTGATTGGTCATCCTGCCTTGAAGAAAGTGGACCACACTTTGAACACAACAAAGAGGGAACACTGCTTATGAAGCTACTTGATAGGTTCGCCTTCACCCACACAATGGACCTGCTGGCTTTGAAAACAGGGGACACTCTTACACCAACATTTAAGGGAAGAGGCTGCTCCTCCATTATAGATTTTATTTTAATATCCGTCTTTGCTAAAGAGCAGATCAAAGAGGTAAGAATGGAGTGGAGCCCCTTTAGCGATCACAACCCCCTAACCCTCGATATACCATATATTGGTCTGCCGGTAGGACATGCTGGGGAAGACACTGTAATCCGCCCAACTGACCAGAGGAGGCGCCTAAGATGGGAAAAATTAATGCACAAGAATTCTATAGCACCCTAGTGGTAAGAGGGAAAGAACATATAGAGGCCTGCCTCGAACTTACAATAGAGAGCAGAGATGTGGTCCTGGCATTCGAGTACTTAACTAGGGTGGTTGATGTATTATTAAAAACTAAGCGGCCCATAAAGGAACCGCCAACCCCAAGATGGTTTGACTCTAACTGCTCTCGGGCTCTAAGGGAGCTAAAACTGAGCCTCAAGAAGTCCCCGAGAGAGAAGAAAGAAATTGCCCTATGTAGACGTAACTATAAAATGCAGGTCAAGCAGAGAAAGAGCACACTACAAAAGGAAGTCTGGGCAGACCTGAGGGAAGCAGGCGAAAACAGCGACTATTCCCAATTCTGGAGAATCATAAATGGACCCTGCTATCAAGATTCCAGCTCCCCTGTAATTAGTACCAACATACTTCCCGAACAATGGATTAACCATTTTAAGAGTCTATACAACCAACAGGGGGAGACAGTTAGGGATGGAGTGTGGGAAGGGGCTAGACCCACTGAATTAGAATTCTCTTTACTGGAAATCACAAAGGCAATTCAAGGCCTGACTCAAAATAAGGCACCAGTCCCGGATGGCACCCCCCCAGACCTCTACTTAAGCAACATTGAATTATGGGCACCAATTATGACAAGAGTACTAAACGCAGCAATAAAATCTGGGCTCCCGCGATCTTGGTCAACAGCGTTGATTGTCCCCATCTACAAGAAAGGGTGCAGGGATAACACGCAATGCTACAGACCAATCTCGCTGATTGATGTGTCAGCTAAACTACTAGGCAGGGCAATTCTAAATCACCTTGTTCAGTGGACTGAAGCACACCACATCCTAGCTAGCAGACACTCAGTACGGGTTTAGAGCAGGCAAATCAACTAGTGACCAATGCCTTAATCTCTATCTACTAGTTGCCAAATACACGAAATCTGGCAATGGAACAATGTATCTGGGGTTCATGGACCTGGCAGCTGTGTTCGATAACGTAAACAGAACCAAACTCTGGGCCCTTATGTTTAAATTGGGAATTGATCCGGATCTCATAAACATCCTAAAGGAACTCCACTGGAACACCACTGCCAAAGTCCGCTATAGTGCTCTAGCGGGGTGAGGCAGGGGTGTATCCTGGCCCCCTTTTTATTCTCCCTTTACATAAACGACTTAGAGAGCTCACTGACCGCTTTGGAGACTGACTGCCCTAGAGTAGGATCGCGTCACATACCAGTACTGTTGTACGCGGATGACGCGGTCCTGCTTGCACGAACAGCACTGAGTCTGCAACATTTGGTCAGCGGATTCGTAAGGTTCATGGAGAATCTGGATCTCTCGGTAAACCTGACCAAGTCATTTGTTATGGTGGCAGGGAAAAAACCCCCAAGAGATTTGTATTTAAAATAGGAACACATGCCTTAGAAACTGTGAACACATTCTCGTATCTGGGTCTCCTGTTTGATGGAGATATTAGGTTTGCCCCTCTGTTGGAGGAAAGGTGCAGGAAACTGGTCTCAGCAGATGGCGCCATTTTTAATTTCGCACGTAGGATGGGCCGCTGGTCACCAGAACAAGTAATGATGCTGTTCGGAGCGGTTAGCACTGCCAAAGCTACGTAGGGGGCAGAGGTGTGGGGCTTCAGGGATGTACATCAGATACAAGTAGAGGAAGACAAATTCCTAAGAAAATTGCTGAAGTTACCACAGAGCATTCCAGCAGCAACTGTACACAAGGAGCTTGGTATCCTGTATATCTCTGACCTGATCAAAGTGAGACCGATCCTGACCTGGCTCCGAATTTGGTTAAACCCAGAAGCTGAACTCAGTAGACAAATAATTAAAGATTGCCTCCAGAGAGACAGGTGCCTACAAATCCCCTGGCTCAAATACGTTAAAGAACCTCTAGAGTGCATAGACCATCAAACATTATTTACTGACCCGTCAATGATTGACACCTCTTGTAAACACCGTATTCACAAGCAGCTACTTGACAAATATGATTGTAGTAGGAAACAACTTGACTCTACCAAAACATCTGTAGTAGCGCACTCTTTAGTGAGCAACGGAGAGTGTATGGAACCATATTTATTTTTAATGCACAATCAACAAGAGAGGTTTTTAATGTGTTGTTTTAGGCTCAATTTGTTACCTAATATTTTAGCTTATCCGTCTGGTTTTACTCTAACAATTGAGCAGAAGGGTGCCTGCGGCTGCGACAATAGATCTCCGCAGGACACCCTTCTTTTTGTATTATTATGTTCCTTTTATAGAACCCCTCGCCGTAGATTTCTTGTAGAGGTTTTAAAGGAGTCAAAAATGTATCAAGCTAAATCTGCTTTAACATTTTTGCAAAGAGTTACTGATATGCGTACTCTATGTTCTGTCATGAGTTTTTTAAAAATTGCTGTTAAATTAAGAAACACTAGGGGCTGATTTAGGATGAAATGTACTAAATGCTTTTTTTAGTTTATAATAACCTCATTTATAATATTGTATAGTTCAGAAGTGTAATGTATTTGACGATTGTTGATTTGTACTATGTATTTTTATGATGGTTTTTAATCATCGAAATAAAGATTTACTGAACTGAACTGACTTAAGGGCTTTCTTCAGGACCAATCGTGGCAAGTGAAAGTGATGCAAGTTTACTAGACTATAGCAAACAAGTGATAGAAAAAGGGAAATTTTCAACCTGTTTCTTCTCCAAGGTCTCAGTGTACCTGTGAAATAAACATTGTGGACATATAAAGACAAGACAAGGGAAGAGGTATGGGAGACACACAACATAGTGAATTCACTACTATACAATTCAGTCTTGATGCAACTTAAAATGGCAATTCTTCATAACCCCCAGTAACTGGCAGTGTCAACTCTCTCTTTCTCCACAAACGTGTACCATGCAAAAAAAATTCGGTTACAGTGGTGTTGGTGTACTCTTTTTGGTCATGCAAGGTAAAAAAGGCTCATTTATCTTTGATTATTCAAAAAGCGTGTTTGTCATCTTGTGTCATAATGTTCTCATTAAACATAAACTTAAGTAGCTTTTGCATGCGTGAATGTTGGAGTTTGTATATTCATGCAAAAGACTAATCTACCCATGTGATGTTGCAAAATGAGTTTACATCGCCCTCAGTATTGCAAATGCCACTCTCAGCGTGCGTGCTCTTAAAACGTTTGGGGCTGCTCATGCCGGTGATCGTTTTTCGGAAAATGACGAACCTGAAGTGTAGACAAATTACACCTCCTTCAGGTGTTACAAGGGCTTTGAGGGGGCTTGACCCAAAAAGAACATTAAAACGTTTTAGTCCGGAATTTAAGATACTTGCGGTTGCATCGCGGGGTTGTGGAGGAAGTTGTGTACCTAACGCTCCGTTCCTCGCGCCTCGCGTTACGCTGCAGCTGCCTCTTGTGACCAGGAAGTAGCAGGGCTTTGCTACTGGGTTGATTATAATGGCTCTACAGCAATGGAGATAGAAATGGGACTAAATGGAAAACAAAGTAGTTCGTCATAACAATGGACGAAAAACACGAAAAACACCAAGTTTGTGTCTCAAGGGGAAGTTGTAATGTAAATGATCGTGTATTCAATCAAAATTCAAAAAAGGTTATTTATACCATTTAAGGTACAAAGTGGCAAATAATGTTTTGGGTGTATACAAGGCGATGTATTTACAGATAAGAGCATAGGCACTCGGCTGATTTTATATTCAGTGTCAGCACGAGGAAGTCTTGCTTAGAGCTCATGCTTTTTGATGCAAAAATCGAGCCGTAAGTTGGTATAACTGCATGATTGGGATGAAATAGTAAAGTTCACCTCTGTATGGCACTCATTAAAATGCATATAGCAGATCGGGGAAAAAGGGGTTATGTGTGACGACCCTTTATTGAATATTGGCAGTACTTACGAAGAGAGACCCTAGTTAAAATAAACTTATCCTGTTTATTTGAGGTGCCTCAAAAATCAAAGTTCTTGGAAGATGGGTATCATCTGGAAACTGAGGAATTGAGCTCAGGTAGAATGGCTTCCACAGTTATGCTCGAGGTCTGTATGAGAAAGTAGCTTATTCTCGGTCTAAGAAAATAGTAGTTTTTTATCTCAGCAGGCTCAGCCATGGAATATTGTCATTCAAAGCTCTGGTGTCTGTGCCCAGACGGTGTATCCAGCGCTGTTCCTTTTCAAATAGGATTCTCTCTGCATTGCTGTCCTTAATCTCTAGGGTTTCTAGAACGTCCCAGCATTTAGAAAGGATTGGTCGGCCATATCCTGGAAGTGCACGAGGGACTATTTAGTCCTGATCATTAAAACTGCAACTAGACTAACAGATGAATTTACCATCAAAATTCAAATCCTGGAAACTAAACTAAACAACACAGTCAACATAACGATTTATAAAAAAAGACTTGATGAAATAAATAAGGAGATGGAAGATACCCAAGAATATCTTACCCAAACAAAGCTAAAAAAAATTGGCGAAAGAACTGAAAAGATACTCTCTGGAACGTGTGCATCCTTATAGTAATAAGGATTACAAATTTAATGACAACGCATCAAACTATGGGTCAACCAGCGGATCCTCAGGAGATGGGTGGGATCAAAGTGGCGACGAATTCCCCAATCACAATAGAGGAAGACCCCAGAATAGAAGAGGCAATCGCAGAGGCAGGAACTCGTAGCGTCCC
Source organism: Lissotriton helveticus (assembly GCF_964261635.1). NCBI lineage: Eukaryota > Metazoa > Chordata > Amphibia > Caudata > Salamandridae > Lissotriton > Lissotriton helveticus. Next base: position 456,815,781 of record NC_136069.1, on the reverse strand, counting down.
CCATTCTTTCAGATGCACAATCCAGGGATGCCCTTCCAACCTTTCAACCCCCAATTTCAAGGCTGGATGAATCTGTTCTTCCAAGGCCCCCCTCCAATGAACCAACTAATGCCTCATCAACAGGGACAGAATTTCCAACCAAGGGTTCCTTTTTTAGGGAACGGCCAAACACAACAACGAGAAAGGAAACAAGGAGTAACTTGGTCCGACCAGACTCGCCAGGTCCAGACAAGGAGCGTGACAAAAGCCAAGACAGGACCAGACACAGCTCCCTCATCGTGAACTTGATTGATAGAGTTCTGACAAGAGAACAAGAAAATATCCTCAACAAAGGTTCAGGATTTGTTCCTACTCCGAACACGGATATTTTCAAGACCAAATTTGAACTGGCAGAGTTCTGTTGCACGCTAAAGCTAAAAGCCTTTTTTAAGGATCAACCAAAAAACACTCCAGACGGCGAAACACCACTGAGAAATAAGTCCACCTTCTGTCCACTAAATTCACAGGTCCCAATCGAAATTACTACAATTGCTCACAAATTTCAAGTGGAAGATACTGAAACACACTAATTGCAACACCAGTCATGTGGTGTACATGATAACCTGTCCTTGTCATCTGAGATACATCGGAATGACATGCAGGAAGGTCAAACAAAGGATTGGAGAACACCGGAGCAATGTAAAATGTAAAAAGAGTACCACTAAGATGGTCAGTCACTACTTGGAAAAAAGCCACACGGTGGATGAACTCAACTGGGTCGTTCTAGAAACCCTAGAGATTAAGGACAGCAATGCAGAGAGAATACTTTTTGAAAAGGAACAGCGCTGGATACACCGTCTGGGCACAGAAACCAGAGGTTTGAATGACAATATTCCATGGCTGAGCCTGCTGAGATAAAAAACTGCTATTATCTTAGACCGAGAATAAGCTACTTTCTCATACAGACCTCGAGCATAACTGTGGAAGCCATTCTACCTGAGCTCAATTCCTCAGTTTCCAGATGATACCCATCTTCCAAGAACTTCGATTTTTGAGGCACCTCAAATAAACAGGATAAGCTTTATTTTAACTAGGGTCTCTCTTCGTAAGTACGGCCAATATTCAATAAAGGGTCGTCACACATCACCCCTTTTTCCCCGATCTGCTTTATGCATTTTAATGAGTGCCATACAGAGGTGAACCTTACTATTTCATCCCAATCATGCAGTTATACCAACATACGGTTCGATTTTTGCATCAAAAAGCATGAGCTCTAAGCAAGACTTCCTCGTGCTGACACTGAATATAAAATCAGCCGAGTGCCTATGCTCTTATCTGTAAATACATCGCCTTGTATACACCCAAAAAAATCTTTGCCACTTTGTACCTTAAATGGTATAAATAACCTTTTTTGAATTTTGATTGAATACACGATCATTTACATTACAACTTCCCATTGAGACACAAACTTGGTGTTTTTCGTGTTTTTCGTCCATTGTTATGACAAACTACTTTGTTTTCCATTTAGTCCCATTTCTATCTCCATTGCCGTAGAGCCATTATAATCAACCCGGTAGCAAAGCCCTGCTACTTCCGGGTCACAAGAGGCAGCTGCAACGTAACGCGAGGCGCGAGGAACGGAGCGTTAGGTACACAACTTCCTCCACAACCGCAAGTATCTTAAATTCCGGACTAAAACGTTTTAATGTTCTTTTTGGGTCTAGCCCCCTCGAAGCCCTTGTAACACCCGAAGGAGGTGTAATTTGTCTACACTTCCGGTACGTCATTTTCCGAAAAACTATCACCGGCATGAGCGGCCCCATACGTTTTAAGAGCACGCACGCTGAGAGTGGCATTTGCAGTACTGAGGGCGATGTAAACACATTTTGCAATATCGCATGGGTAGATTAGTCTTTTGCATGAACATGCAAACTCCAACATTCACGCATGCAAAAGCTACTTAAGTTTCTGTTTAATGAGAACATTATGACACAAGATGACAAACACGCTTTTTGAATAATCAAAGATAAATGAGCCTTTTTTACCTTGCATGACCAAAAAGAGTACACCAACACCACAGTAACCACATTTTTTTTTGCATGGTACACGTTTGTGGAGAAAGAGAGTTGACACTGCCAGTTACTGGGGGTTATGAAGTATTGCCATTTTAAGTTGCATCAAGACTGAATTGTATAGTAGTGAATTCACTACGTTGTGTGTCTCCCATACCTCTTCCCTTGTCTTGTCTTTATATGTCCACAATGTTTATTTCACAGGTACACTGAGACCTTGGAGAAGAAACAGGTTGAAAATGTCCCTTTTTCTATCACTTGTTTGCTATAGTCTAGTGAACTGGCGTCACTTTCACTTGCCACGATTGGTCCTGAAGAAAGCCCTTAAGTCCGAATTCCGGCACATAGGGCTGAAACATGTCGGCCATTTTTATTTCACAGAAATGCTAGTGCGTCCTGAAATCCAAATTTTTTCAATAGAGCGCACTTTTTTGAGCATTCCCTTATGGGATTTACCCGAACCCAGACTTAATAAAATGTATTTTCTGGTTATACGGGTAATTTTTAACTGAACACTGTCCACGTCACTGGGTCACTACTGTTTTTAACCACGGGTAAGATCCTCCTGGTGGAGGCTGCATACCGAAACTAACCCTATTATTATGCACACACGTGTATGAAGAGCTGAGGACCAAGATATACCGCTACCCATGCTTCCCAACACGTGCATGAGGGTTTTTTACTGGAGACACATTTGCTTTATCTCCTGCATACCCTGGTTCATGCAGGACAAGTGATCCTTCCCCATTCGATTATTTGGACTATATAATTACCCCTCCGGTATCAGTGCATCAGAAAAAATTGCTGGGCAAAGGAAAGCACTTCATAGAGCACCATATCACACTTCAAACGGCCACCAGCAACTACTGCAGCAGACAGAAGGGTGGCCGCACCAGCACTCCCTGAGGAGAAAACAAAACGCAGGAATAGTAGGTGAAAAACAACTGAAAAATAAAAAAAAGTCAACTACCTACTTTCCCGCGTTAGTACATCACAGTGCTCCGGTCCATATTTCCCAAAAGAGGGCGCTGCCGCTCCCTAGCGAAACGGGTCCCCGCCGAGGCGCGGAGCTTCAGGCACTCGCTGCCATCTTGATCGGCGTCCAGATCACTACCCCCTTCACTAATATTTTCACCTGATTTGTAATGTCTGAAATCGAAACACTGGGTCGGAGGAGGTGGAGTGGGTGTGTAGGGTTCACATAGCTGTCAGAGGCTTGCAATGCGTTGTGCCTTCGTCGCTCTCAGTGCTGATCACACAAATCAGTTAAATTTATGAAGAAAAAACACACAGGCACGAGCTTTAGGTGTTCAAGTGAAGAAAGAAGCATACTTTCCCTTATCCACCTAGCAGGGATGATGTTTTATGGAGGAAGGCGCATTTTCATTTATAGCAGGACTCAAACTCAGCAAATGATGCCCGAGGCATTTATTAGAACACCAGTAGGTATTTGTGGGGCATGATTAGTCCTTACTTTTCACACCTCATTTCTGGATTCCCCATGACTGAAAACAGTTATAAACTGGGGGCACATTTATGCCTGCGGTGCGATTTATGAAGCCAAGCAAAGCCACCTTGTGTGGCCCTGGGTGGCTTCATAAATCCAGAGTAACGCAACGCAGCTTAAATTGCTGTGTTGTGTCACTCTGCCTTGGGAAGACATTCCATGAGCATTGCATGGGTGTTCCCACACAACTCCCAAGTGGAGACGCATCCCAGATTTACCATTGCTGATAGACATGGGAGTGTGCTTAAAAGATACACCTTCACAGGTCAGTTGTAACAAGGAGAAATTTCTTTATTTCTCCTCGTTACTTCCTCTTTCGATGTGTGCTTCATTCTTCAGCACACATAGAAAGAGGAATATTCAACTCAGGATTGCTTTTGTGCAGGAAAGTGCCAGTTCCTGAACATAAACAATCCTGATTTCTTTTGAATATGGCTCATTCCTACCCTTTTCCCTGTCATGCAGCACATCGCACCTTGCTGTACTGCCTGACATTCTCATAAATATGCCCCTCGATATCAACCTCATTAGATGAGCTCTGAGTAGGTCAGGCTTCGAGAGTTGGCATGCTGCTGGCCAGGGCTTCAGTAAAGGGGAGACTGGACTATGAACGTCTGGTGTTCTTGTAAGGAGTGGTCCATTCAAGTAACCATTCAGACTGAGCAATGGCTCCTTGCAGTAACTAGGCTTCTTGCCTCTGCACAGCAAGGCAAGGAGAAAACGCATATCTCCTGCGACACGAGCATCAAATCTGGGCGCATAGTGAGTTAAAAGCACAGACGGGCTCAGTCAGTTACAGTTACCACACAAAGCACAATAGAAATGCAATCGTGTAGATCAATATGAATAACATATTTTCTGTGGTACATTGTTGCGTAGTGCTATTTACACTCCTGTATTCAGAACACATTAAAGTTTCACATTACTCATTTGGAATTTGGACCAAAATGTTAATAGCATTTTTATTGCTTATATTTAAATATTTCAACAAAAAAATGAAAGTATTGTTATGAGACATATAATACAAGAAAACATGTTTAGATTTCTTTAATTTAGGCCTGGCTAGCCTTTATTCAGAGAAAGCATCCGAGGAGACATCGTGTCTCAGACAAGCATGATATTACAATTACAGCAGAGATATTTTTTGATCCAATGGCCCCAGATTCCAATCTCGGCTCCAATCAATTTCCATCCTTTTTGAGGTGATAAAATGAGTTAAATTGAGACAAATTAAATGCATGTCTGCTCTCTGTAAACAATTCTAAGAAACCATTTTTGGGGCAATGGGTTATCTTGTTCTCGTTAAACATTTCGCCTATGTTATATATGCTTATATGCGCATATTTACAGAGAAAAGGAATTGCTATTAAAGTGAAGCTTCGCCTACCTATCTACACCTTTCTGACTATTGGGGATCTTGGCAATGCAGCTATATTCCATCAGCGTTAGATCACTGTTATGTGGCTTTTCAAAATGTCTTGCCACTGGGTAAGATCTGTCCTTAATGGTGATAGCTCTCATATACTGTAAAATACGCTTATGGGCCGGAAGAGTCGGACTGCCTATATAAGCTTTTAGGCATGGGCATTTTTTAAGATGTAAACTACATATTCGCTTTTATAGGTGAGTCTACCTCTCACTTTTATGATGGAATTAAAATCAGTTTTAATTTGAGTCACATTTAACCCATGCGGCATGCTTTATAGTGTGTGCATATAGTGAAACCCTCCTCCTGGGGGAGCCATAATCTTCTAGGAGTTGTGGGTGTTAGTTCACTTTTGAACAATTGGTCTCTGAGGGATCTAGCACACCTGAAGCTCATCTGGCATCGATTATATATGTCCTGGCGAATTACTGGGTCATGTTTTGATTAAATGCCAGTGTCTCTGTAATGCTTGACACAACTGTTGATGTTCCACATTATGGGGGTCATTAGGATGGCGGACGGACTTGCGTCCGTCCGCCACCCCTGAGTTTGAGGGTCCGTCCGCATGGGCAGCGGCGGTCCCTCCATAGCAATTAGGATGTGACCGCCACCCTGGCGGTCACATCCTGTATGTTTTACATTGCGGCGGATGCTGCTTGAAGCAGCATCCGCCGCAATGCAAAAAACGAAAGGTGTGCATTTGCATGCACAAAGCGGCAGGCACCGCGCGGTGCCTGCCGCTTCGTGGAAGCAAGGGCAGGGGGGTACCATAGGTACCCCCCATGTGCACCCCCCACACAACCTTCAACCCAGGGGGCCCCCAACGGGTCCCCAAAGTGACTGTCCGTATGCTTTTCCACGGCGGAAAAGCCGCCGCGGAAAAGCATGACTCACCCTGCATCCTAATATGGATGGCGGTGTCTGATAGACACCGCCAGCCATGTTATTGCTTTTCCGCCGTGGTCGCCTTCCGACCACGGCGGAAAAGCGGCGGACGGATTGGGAGACCCACCAGCCATCCTGATTTGGCGGTGGGTCTTTCAGGCCTCCTCGGCGGATTTCCCGCATACTCCGGGCCGGCGGTGGCTTCCGCCGGCCCGGAGTATGCGGGAAATCCGCCATCCTAATGACCCCCTATATGTGGTGACGATTCTCCGCTCCCTTTTATTCCTTTTCTGTTTTTTAGAAGGTCTACATAAGGCTATCTCTCTTATGTGTGATCTAGCACAATGAAAAATGTAGATGAGATCAGTGTATTAGTCAAAATGAATTGAAGTGGGATATCATATATGCAATTTTAAGCATGCTACATAATGTAGATAATATGTATTTGTCAAAACGAAAGAGGCTGTATAAGCTATTAGGTGCTCGCAGTAGTATGAATCTACATGTTAGTTCCAGGATCTGAACGCTCAACTGTTTGTGATCCTACTGCCAAGGAGCCACCATACAAATTGATAATTTATTTACCTATAACAGGAGTGCTTTCTTAAACGTAATACTATATTATTCTTATTTGTTAAGTGTTGAACTGTTGTTGGTGGTGTTAGGACTCTGGGCACTTTATCACTGCTGATCAGTGCTATGGTGCATGTGCTCTCTATGGTAAACTTAATAAGATTGGTCTACACCTGCTTGGCATATTTAATTTATCTATCAGCCCCTTGTACAGTGGTATCTCACATATCCTGGACCAGTAAATAAATGCTACTGGTGGGCTTGCAGAGCTTCTTGCGCCACCCACCAAAGTAGCCTTTCAAACCTGTCTCGCGCTGCTGTGATGTGGCACATAAAGTGGATGCCACGTCTGTGACTCCCCTTTTACTACATATCAGTCACCCCTAAGGTGGGCCCTATCTAGCCCTATGGGAAGGGTGCGGTGTAGGTAAAAGGTAGGACATGTGCATTAACTGTGTGGCATGTCCTGGTAGTGACAAACAGCCTATTTGGTTTCTCACTGCTGTGAGGCTGCCCTCTCATAGGGATGCATTGGGGATACCCTGATATATGATTCAGTAGTAATTCCTGACACGAGAGGGGTAGCGTGATCAAGTTTGGTATATTTGGAATAGTGGTGATAAATGCTGCGTACTGGTGTTCGCAGATTTCTTATCACTATTTTAGAAATACCACTTTTAGAAGTAGGCATTTCTGAGTGTTCTGTGTCTTTGTGCCTGTATGTTGTGTATTGACTGTCTGGCCTTGGAGTGACAGGAGCTGGTGAGGTGCAGTGACTCCAAGGAGTCTGGATGAGTCAGCGCTAGGCTGAATAGGCCTGGTCTGCATTTGGAGTGGTGGGAGGAGTAGCACCTACATCTGAATAGGGCTGGCCCTGCCTTCCACAATGTTGACTTCGCCCCTTGTGGTGTGGTGAGGCCAGGGCCTACACTTACAACGGGGAGTGTTGAACACTTGAAAAGGTATTTCTAAGTGCCCCCCAGAACTGGTCTGAACTGGGCTCAGAGCCCGGTGCCAGGGGGAAGAACAAAGACTTCTTGTTCTATACGTACGGGGCTGTGACCCCATGTCTGTTGAGCTGTGATACTTGGACTTGCTGGAACATGTGGCCGGCTGGCTGCTGGACTGCCAGGAGGAACCGCCTAGGGACTGGATTAAACTGGGGGGGACTAAGAGAAGGACTGCCCCCCTGCTTCTGAGGCCCCTTGTGCTGGCTTACCTGGCTGCATCCTGTTGGTGTGTCCCCAGCACTCTTCCAGGAGTGCTGCTGTGCCCTTGGTCTGGGCAGACTCAAGCGCTTTTATTTTTCACTGGGTTCTTGATCCTGAAACTGGGCTTGGTGCGCTCTGAAGTTACTGGCCTAAGCATCCAGTGTGGGCTCACACTGCCCTGAAGCATGTGGAGCGCTTTGTTTTTTGCACTGTGCCCTGTAGCCAGTTTTATTCCGGAATCCTGCACAGAAGGAGTACCAGTGCTGGAATCCCTTCATGTTGCCTGGTTGTGGGTGGGGCTTTGATCAAGGAATCCTGATCCTGGGCGGGGCTCCCGTGCGGAAGAGGAGACTGCTGTGGGTTTTCTCATCCTGGTTGTGGGTGGGGCTGGCAGCAATGACCGAGCCGGAGCCTCACGGGCCCCTGTGGACACAGGAAAATGCAAGGGGGGGGGGGCAGTATGGATCGAGACTTTTCACCATGACCCAGCCACCGGGCCATGGTGCAGCCGGAGAAGCTCTGCTGGAAGCGAAGAGCATCCCATCCCTCTCACTGCAGAAGCCCACCTGAAGTCTCCTGTGGTTTGCCAGCCATTCTGCATAGAGGTGAGGCTGCCTATGGGCACATTCCCTACTGTCGTCACAAGGCCCAGGAGGGCTCCGGACGGGCTGCCATGCCTGCAGTTGGGCCCGTGTCTGTCGCCCAAGGTCCCATTGCGGACCTGTTGGGAACACTGTTTTTGCTGCATTTGCAGCAAGGGGCTAATTTGGAGGCCTTGTGCAGAGGGAGGTCAAGGGGATCACCGCCACCCATGTGTGGAGTACCTGCACGGCCAGGAGGGTTCCTGATGATTCAGAACTACTGGACATGGCGGGTGATTACTAGGATGCACAGTGGATTACGTGCATGCCAAATGTGTTATGCCCTGATGTGAGTGGGCTGTGGATTGCATTCACTGTGATTGGGAGTTCCTAATATGTGCATGCCACTAGTGGGTACTAAGGTGCATTGCTGATTATGATGTATGCATAATGTGTGATGCTAGGAACAGTCCCTACCAGTAGTGACTGAGTTGTGTTAAGCGCAGTACCAGCCAATAGTTACTGGTGATCCTTACTTTAATGTGTTTTTACCATGGCTCGATTGGCCTAATGAATTATGCTATCCCTGTAAATACATGACAAGTTCCTGGTGGCACAGTCTATATATGTGATTATGTTCTAATGTATTTTATGGATAATACAAAGGCTATTTTTATATAACCTTGTGTGGATTTTTTTTTGTAGTGTGCCTAGTGTGTTGCTGCTGTGTGAGCGTGTTGCGCAAATTCTTTACACATTGCCTCTGGGATAAGCCTGACTGCTCTGCCAAGCTACTAAGGGGGTGAGAAGGGGTTATCTTCGGTGTGTAACTCCCTTGCCCTGACTAGAGTGGTGGTTTTTGCCTGGCTTAGGCGCTTGCCCTAGAAAACCAGAAATCTCATTTCTAACATTAAGAATCTGACATCAAACAATATACACCAACCAATTTTGTACTATATCCTTCCTATTATCTGGTTTATAACATCCAAAATATTCCCCCGAACAATATCCATTTAGTCAAACTCCATTCCAAAGGGTAAATATTTCTAATACACGGAATTATATTGTCGTAAATTCTTCATTTATTTATATTCTTTGTAGACAAAAATTAATCGGCCAGCCAATGCGTTTCATCCATGCGAACTTCATCAGAGTTTGAGTTATTGCCAAACATTCTATGTATATCCTCTATATGGTAGTAACACCTGTACTGTATTGTCTCTTTGTTCAAACAATGATCCAAAACTGTGATCAATTTCTTCTTCACACCTCAATATTTAGTTAAATAGATTTTTTCTTAGCATGCAGTTTCATCAAAAAGGCAAGTACCAACCACCATCTTCAAGATCCAGAGGACCCTGAACTTCTAGAATTCAGTTCCCATGGAGAAATGGTGGACCATCCACCAAGAAATTAATCAACCCCTTAATCATATAAAAAGGAGTTCTTTTAATCTTCCATCAATAGATGGACTACACAACCATTAAGGAAACCAATAACATTTTAAATAGGGAGCACAGAACCTTACTCCAACAATCTTATTATAAAGCCCAGATAGAAAAAGGATACATTTTCAGAAAGTAGTATAAAACTGTTGTGTACCCCAATCTAGGGCTAAGTAGCTCAACAACCTTTCGGCTACATTTGTCCTACCTTGTTCTGCATAAGGGTTCTGGAACTGACCTTTTACCCAGTTATGTGCTGAATAAATGTCGATCGTAGCCTTATTATGAATGAGGATTCTTAGAAGAGTCCCCTGCACATGACGTAAATAACAGGATTAACATACTCTGTATAAAAGTCATGGTCATCTTCATCCTAGCCGAAAGAACTACTTTGCATAATCGTACTCACAACACGCCAATTGTGGTAGAAACCCAGAGGCTATCTTTATGGTATAAAAGAATGATACCTTCACTAGATAGACAGATAGATACTAGATAGACAGCGGAGAAGCTCCCAAGCTGACACAAGACACTGAGGTTCCAGTCTGCTGAAGCTACAACAGGCAGGGGCCTGACATCCCTTGTGTGGTATCAAACTCGAGACCAAGACGGGGTCCTTTATTCTTTCCCATCAGGTAATGGGGTTGACTCTTTCCTAGGGGATTCTTGGCTTTACACCCACATACATGCTAGGTACACTTAGGTAGGGTCTACATCGTAGGAGTACGCTTGCTTACTGTCATGTTTATTTGCCTGCATATATTCACTGTTTTAGCACTATGGTAGAATTCTACTTTTTATTTACTCTGTTGGTGCTTGTAATCTTTTACATTTGCTTCTGTCTAATGATTGTCGCTGCAAACATGTTTTATACTAGAATGACACTAGTTCAGTACATGCTTATTGAAAACGTCCCCAACGTTTATTATGTGTATCTTTCTGAGCTTAAGTGAGTATGATTGACTGAGCTAAAAGTACTCTACTGTTTCCAAGATCCCTGAAGGATCAAGTGTTGTTATGCTCAATGGTTGCAAGAAAGTATTCGCTTCTTGGTAAGGTTAGGGAGTTTATGGTGGCACTGTGAGCTAGGTGGTCTAAAGGCTAACATATCCTTTGGGGATGTCTTTAATCGGTCTAGACTCCAATCCCTTAGTTTATGTTGTCTAAACACACAGATCCTATGTATTTTTAGGAACTACACAACAAGACAGCAGCCTGAAATGCAAAACTGATATATTTGATCATTTATTAATATTAATATAAATAATAAGAGTTTTAGTAGAACCTGAAACAATAATGTATTTTCTCAAGATTATGTTGCACGCATCAGATACACTTATACAACTAGTACTGTAATTTCGCCAACTGATTTGTGTTTTTTTAAATTACACAAACACTGACACAAGCGCAAGTATTACATACAATGCAAAGCTTGATAAGCATTTAATGAAAAAAGCAGATCTAATGATGCACCAGCCTGAATATCCTTCCAGCTGCGCTCTTTAAGCACAGTCAAGATTAGGCCTGGGGGGTGAACTCGGCTCCGTTAGCGGAGTTTGCTGAGTTTTCTGCACTCCACAAAGCTCACGGATTGCAGAAAACTCCACTCCGCGTAGTGCATCAGGGTTTTTTCCCTGCTCATGCTTGAGAATGGTAAGTTCACGAGTGTCAGCTGCCGCTCAGGTAGAAATTCTACTCGAGCGTCAGGAAGACGAACGCTGACGGTAGACCGCACTGCACTCTACCACTTGCGGAACTCCGCAAAGTTTTTTTGTCACTTCGCTGAGTTCCGCGTAGCAAAACTGCCCGAACTACGACCAGTCCTGGTCAAGATGTTTTGGTATGCATCTTCCAACTGCTGTTTACACATTGTATACAATTGAGGTCTTTTGTGAACCTTGAATAGATCTTGGTGCTTTATCTTTTACATAAATGGGTCTGCCTCTGACCATATTCAACCACAAAATGTGAATAACCACTCCTCTGTTTCAAGGGCATTTTGCTCTTGTGAATAAACCACTTACTCTGATAAAGGGGGTTACCTAATCTCCAGCATATCAGAATTCTGAGGCCTCCCTCGAGGAGAAATCTGAGTGGCTATCAACCTACCAATAATTAGCATCATACATTTGATCAACCTACCAATAATTAGCATCATACATTTGATCAAATCCCACTGCTATCTCATGATAATAACCAATAACAAGGCATTTGTGATGTCGCTCACATGAGTGGGATTCAATCAACCAGTCCACAATAACAAACCACTCAATTCCAATTAGACAGGCATGTATGTTTTTTAAAGTCTGCTCCACATTGCTGGCACTGGTACCTAATCTTGGTCCCGACAAACTATATATACTCTATATTCGTACCAATACGCAATTAATAGAACACTCCGCGGGCTGCGGAAAAACGGGAGAGATAACAACTTACTGACCGAATTGAGGTCATTAAAGATCAATAAGAACAAGATCCTGTGGCGAATAAAACAGGACTCCACAGAAAAAACATGGGCGAAATTGCTTTACGACTCTAGAAATAACAACAGCGCGAGATTCTGGAACACTGTTAACAAAATAGAGAATCCTAAAGCCCCTGGAGTAAACTCCCACATAACGGAGGAGACCTGGGTAAAACACCTAACCAACCATTTCAATAATGAATCCGACAAAGCAAATCATGACCTAGAGGTCCGGGAGGAGAGCACAAAGGCCCCAAAGCCTCCAGCCGAGGAGACCAACTTCCCAGGCTCAATATTACGGATCAAGGGAAGAATTGCAAAAGGCCAGAAAGAGGGAGCCTCAGGGCCAAACGGAATTCCCCCCGCTCTCTACAAGCAAGAACCAAATTACTGGGCCGAGCAACTGCTCCCGCTCTTCTTAAAAATCTGGGTGGCAGAACAAATCCCGACCTCCTGGAAGGGATCAATCATCGCCCCGATTTATAAAAAGGGCAACAGGAGCGAAGCCAAGAACTACAGGCCCATTGCCCTTATAGACATAGATGCCAAATACTTTTCGGTGCTCCTACTAGAAGAGCTAACTGCTTGGGCGCCAAAGAAAAATGTAATCCCCATTAATCAGACCGGCTTCCAAAAAAATACAGGGACAACGACAAACATTCTAGCCCTCTCCCGGTTTATAGATTCCACAATTAAACATAAAAAAACGCTATATGTGTGCTTCATTGACTATTCAGCTGCATTTGACAGCATAGACAGAGGAAAACTCTGGGCTAAGCTCTCAAGCTGGGACGTTGACCCCAAATTGTTGAATCTATTGATTTTATTGCACACAGAAACCTGGATTCAAATAAAACTGGGGGCAGGTAATTGTTTATCAAGAGAAATTCCAACTACAAAAGAGTTGAAGCAGGGGTGCGTCCTCGCACCGACCCTGTTCAATCTCTTTTTGTCCGACCTCCCCGAAGACCTTGACAACTGCAATCATCACACCCCAAAGCTAGGTGGCTTCACTCTGTCCAACCTACTGTACGCGGACGATTTGATATTAATAAGCCAAACTGCCGTAGTTCTCCAACACCTCATTAACGCAACAAGCAATTTTTCAGAAAAGTACGGGCTAAGTATAAATTCAGAAAAATCAAAGGGGATGATATTAAATCAAAAATTAAAAAAGCTACACTCACAGTGGTTTCTGCGCGACCAAAAGATGGAAACAGTCAAAGAATTTAAATATTTGGGCATAATCTTCGACACGAAAGGCTCATTTAAACAACAAAAAACGGTAATTAAGAACAGAGGTATTTCATTGGCCATTGCACTAAAGAGCATTAAGAACAAAATAGCGGGACCAAACCTAATCCCTCTGCTAGACATTCTACAAGCAAGGCTATTGACATCGATAACCTACGGCAGCGAATGTATGAGAGGGAGAGACGAGGCCATCTTAGACAAAGTAGTAGCCAAAGCCATGCAAATAGTTTTCAGTCTCCCGCCGTACACCTCGCCAGCTCAATTAAGGCTTGAGTTCGGCCTACAGAAACAACAAATAGCACGTAAGGGTGCTTATGTAAAATGCTGGCACAAAGTAAAGAGTGCTGGGATGGGCACCCTGAACACTTACCTTTGGAAAGAGCTGGAAAGAAACATGGACTGCCCTGCAATGGTCTATCTCCAAGCAGCAATAAACACGCTTGTGCTAAAAGACCTCTGGGAAGCAAGTTGTACACACAAATGCTTTAAGCGCCTCGTTAACAAAACTGTGAAGATAAAATCCCTGGAAGAAGATAAAGTAGCACTAACTAGGAGGACTCATGGGTGGTTCGTGATCTAGAGCTACACCAGGCCCCTACCACAGGTATACCTAGGCACTGGCTTCTCAAGGACGGCGAAGGAATCCTTTCTGCAGTTGAGGATGGGGGTAATACCATCAAAAGAACACCTTTTCCCGTGGAGAAGCTTGGAATCCAACAGAGTCTCTGCGAAGATCCAAAGGAGGACGTTTTGCACTTGCTATGCAGCTGCAAAGCACTAGATAGTGAACGAAGGAGACAATTAACACAGCTTTGGAGCCAAATATGTCTGCAAACCCGCCGACAAGCCCTGTTGGCAAGCTTTAAGGGGGAAGACATTCAATTAGCCTGTAGGCTGGTTCGCTTTATGAAATTAGTAAACACCGCGCTAAACCCAGCAGCTAGTCCATGGACTGGATAAACTCTGATCTGCTTTTGTACATATTTACATTTTTCATATTTATTAACATTTCATATTTTTAAACGCTTTTATATTAATGTTATTGTATTGAATTGACCTGTTTTCTTTTCTTTTTCTTTTTTATGTGCTTTGCAAAAGTGCTCAACTATGTATTTTTAGACCAATTGCAAAGATTTTTATTAATCGTACAAAAAAGAATTTACTTACTTACTTATTATATTCATACCATTACTCAACCTTTTATAATTGAAAATCATATTACCTGTCATATAAAGCATGACTGTAACCCAGACAATTTTGTCAGATCTCTGTCCCTCTCCTCTCTCTTTCTGCCTGCGGCTTCACCCACATCCATACATTCTCAGAGCAGGTCAACAAAGAAATCATTTGAGATATTATCAGTGATGTCACTGAACATGTCATGAGTGATGTAATATGTGAGGTCATTAGCAATGCATGGAGGGGATGCAAGTTATATGTGATCAGTAAATTATACTGGAGAATTTCAGACATTTTTTTTTAAGTGTTCGTTTTACTTTATTCCAACACCTAACTATAACGTCACTTTAACCTTTGTTTTTTTCACTGAATATATTTATTAATAGGTTAAAACATACCTGTGTATTAAAAGTCCTCTCAATGTAAAATACCAAAATGTAAAGGTACTCCTGATGTACTTACCATGATGTAATAATTTTGGATCTAATAGTTGCAGAAGTAACAAGTGATGGTCCCAATGGACACCAATGAAGTCCTCAAAACTTCTCTTTTGCTTCTGTGCCTAGTGGATCAAACATCACATTAGCAAATACTATCACTTTTGTAGTTTTTTGCCGCTCCAGGATGTAAACTTTATACCCATTTCCCCTAACTGTTTCCCCTATCAAATGCTCATTGAGGCTACCTAATGGAGCACACATTGCTTTACAACCCTTCTGCCCCCATAAATTAAATAATACAAACAACAAAAAATGTGTTGTATAAAGATGGTATTATAAAAAATATGTTTGTTATTGCATGTAAGGGTGCCGATTGAGGACTGATTTAGAGTTTGGTGAAGAGGGTCCTCCGTCTGAATGACGTTGAAGTACCCTCTCTGTGCACGCATGCTCATTTGTCGCAAGATGTACGGCGACAAGGAGGAGTGAAGCCCGGGGTCGCCGCAGTACAGGTAAGTGACTTTATTTCTTTTTAAATTACTTTTTAAATAATTTTTTTATTAGAGAGGGTGGAGGCGGGTGGTGGAGCGGATTTCCACATAGTTTTTCCCAAACTCCGTGGACCTCCTTGTAGTGCCAGATCCGCCTAGGGTTACCTTACATTACCTGTTGTCTGCAAGTTTTCCTGCAAGTTTGACTTTATTATAAGGTAACATAAGTAATACACTTTAGCATCCACTTTACAGTGCTTCTTGGAAAACAGACAGCCAGCCAGATGGTGAAGGCTGCATAGAAGAAATATCTTGGCTACAGCCTATGTGGACGGTTGAGCTACCCAGGTACATGTGGCTAAAAAAGGAATGGCTGTGTGACGCTGAATAATTAGTGTGTGCCACTTACAGACAACTTGTTTTCATTTATTGGCTAGAGGTATATTGCAACCAAGGCTGAGTGCTTTGCCATACACAGTTACTCTCTTAGATTCATAGTTTATCATCCACCTTAAAAGCAATGCAAAAACCATTGCTTTGAGGAGGGGTCTAAAATGCTGTGCCCACTACTGGTTTAGTAAAGTAAACAAACTATTTCCCCTCCTCTTTTCTTCCCCATCAGTTACCATTGTATCTTTTTGCATGGTCACTGCTGTTCTTTCTGCCACCAAAAGTATTTCTCTCTGTTTTTGGGCTGAAACGTAATACTCTTCCTAAGAGCTGGATTCAGACCATACACCTGGCAGTGTGATTTTCTATTTCCTGAGCAGACATTGAGACACTTCTAGCTCCCCTCTCCCACCCTGCACTCCAGTAAGCAGGGACATTCCCTCTTTGGAGTCCACCTTCAGTTTGCAATGTTTTAACTATATGCCTCAACTATAACTCAAATATGTCTGATTATTATTCTTTATATTGTGAAGGCACTAATTGTTAGTATCAATTGTGAGAATAAATACATTGAGGAAAAATAATTACTTAGGGACCTATGCAAACAGCACAATAACATGTAATCCCAAACAATATAGAAATAATATGATACTCACTAATCAAACCATGTTATTTTTAACGATAGAAAAACACATTTCAGAATTTATTTAGATTGTTTTTGTGTTTTATTTTTTAGTATAAAGTTTGTTTGAAACTTATATTTTCAAAACTTAGTTGCTATTCAAAAATGACTTGAAGAGTTCATTTAATCAAAATACACATTTACACAATATAAGCAACAATCAATAATGTCATGGCTATACAATTTAGTAGATCTACTTTATACTAAAATATAAAACCTATAAAAACAATCTAAATAAATTCTGAAATTTGTTTTTCTATCGTTAAAAATAACATGGTTTGATTAGTGAGTATCATATTATTTCTATATTGTTTGAGATTACATGTTATCGTGCTGATTGCATAGGTCCATAAGTAATTCTTTTTCCTAAATGTATTTATTCTCACAATTGATCTAATTGCCCCGGTTTAGGAATAATAGTCGGGGTACCTCTTCTTTTTTACAAACACTACTTGTTAGCATCACCATCATTGGAGGGTATGGTGTACTTTGGGATTATGCCCTTTGTAATAAATATCAATGTCTTTGCCAAAATGTGTTGTAAAATGCAGTATGTTGCCACATTTTTTCAAAAGTTTGTTTGGGTGATGAACCTTGCCAAAAGCTCCCTTGCTCTTGTACTTCCACCGAGCATGATGGCTTGATTATGATACCTTGTTCCTAGATCAAATACCCTGGATAACTAATTTGTTAATTTAATTTATTAAATAAACATGCATTTTAAAGTGCACAATTAAATTGCACCGGATGCCACTTTCAGAGTAATGGTGTCTGGTGTTTCAGATTTATTATCACATTTACACCAAGACAAGGAGAAGAAAGTGAAAATGTGGAATAATTTGGAGAGAGTAGGGCCACACATGTGTTTTAGTACTTAAGCACTGACAAGGCTTGACCTGAACCATACACTAACTTTTCAGTTTTGAAAGGTTTAGGAAGCTCTTGTGGTCAATGCTTGATTTGTAGAATCAAAAGCCCACAGTTTTGATCAGAAGCTTGCTGCTGGCACTTTTGAATGTCAGGGTGCTGCATAGTTTGATTACACCTCATGCTTTTTTAATACCTCACCAGTCACTCTCTCCCCATCATCGTAATCTTGCAGGTTCTTTTTCATCCGTCCTTCTTCACAGTTTTTCCATCTTTCTCTTCCTCCTTCTTTCCCCTCTTGCTTGTTTTTATCTCTCATGCTCTGTGTAGGAGAGTAGGGTCTGCTTCCTATGGATACCCCCACTTTTTGCTCTGTTTCACTAGTTTTTCGACTTTAGTCTGGCTGTGGCCCTGCTAACCACGACCACAGCCTAGTTTTTCTCTCTCTAAATTGGTTGCATGTACTTTTGGTACATACCAGGTTGGTTACTGAGTTACCTTGTGAGCCCCTAGTATAAGGTACCTTAGGTACCAAGGGCATAGGTACCCCAGAGGCCTACCAGGGGCTAAATCATGTATTATGCCACCCCTGGAAGCCTTCCAAAATGACACCACAGGTCTGCACTTGCAGTCTGGGTAAGGTGGTGTAAGCACCCCTTACTTAGATATAGCATACCTGTATCTACCTCTATATATAGACACATAGTAACCTATAAGTCACTCCTATGGCAGGCCTTGACAATACTGGAGGCAGGGTGCTTGGTTTTGTGTGAGAGGGTGCCCTAGCATGAGCTGAGCCCCTCTGCAGCTTTCGGAATCTCTTCCTTATAGCTGTTCTATGATACAGCCATACCATATAGTCTTGGTTTGGCTGCATCAAAACATGTTGTGTTTGGTGTCAAACATTTTGGAATCCTACCCCCTTTGGAATTCTACCCCCACCGCTAGTTCTGGCGGCGGGGGTAGAATTCCTCCCTGCTAGAGGGAGAAGACATGTATACACTGGTCACCCCGTAAATGTTTTAAAGAGTCTCAGCATCACAAAATGGATGCTGCTGCCACAGACACGAGTCTGACCTCCTGCTGCTGGACCAAACTCTGGCAGGGGAGGCCTGGACAATAGGTTTCCTGTCCAGGGAGGTGCCAGCACCTCCCCAGACAGGCTTTAGTGTATTGGGGCAGGGTGGGTTGCTTTCAGTGAATGCTTTTCAGACACTGCCGGGGCACACAAGGTGCTCCATGCATTTCCCAGTTCAAAAGGGTTGCTGGGGCACTCAGCCCCAGCTCTGGCACGAAACTGGACAAAGGGGAAGGGGTGTCCCCACCCCCTCCCCAGATCCTCCCATAGGTGGGACCCTAGAGTTAGTCCAACCCCTAAACTTAGTATAAGTATAGGAGGCCAGTCCCTAGGACTTTAGATTACCCTGGACGAAACTCTGAAGACGAAATCTTGGACCTTCAACATTCCATATCAACTGGAAGATGGAAGAAATCTCCTTTGAGGTCAAAGAGTGACCTCCCTGTTCAAACAGGCACCAAAGAAGCATCTTGCCAGTCTGCATTTTCGAGGCTCCCGCTGGATCCCGAAGAATCTGCGACACAGGACATGGACTTCCAGACATCTCAGAGGCTGACACGAGTCCCCATCAGAGCTGAGACCTGTAGCTATCACAAGAGATTATGTAAAAAAACATTAAAACAAGTTTCATGTGGCTAAAAAGTGCTTTCTGAAGAGATTAAGCTTCATTCGCACTGTGCGTAGATTAAGGATAGTAAAAGTCCTTTGTATGGCTGAAGTGACTTTGTTAAAATCCTTGCACCTGCATGGTCTTGGGGCAGGTTTAAGCAGCACTGTCGGGTTGGATTGACGCTTGAAAGATTGGTTTTTGAGGGAGTCTTATGGCTCCTTACAGACTGCTTCTGCTGTTTTGTTTTGTGCAAGCTTGCCTTCGGGTGATTGTTCCTTGTCCGTGCTGAGGGGGTAATTAGATTTTATTTACCGTTCGAGTTTGCTTTATCCAGTCCCTCCATTCTGTCATTCTTGTTTTATTTCCGCTTTTTCCAGAAATCTGACAAAATGGTTTGCTAGTTGTATGGTTTTGCCATGAAAGCATGCCTTGACCGCTTGCCGGCATGATCTTATTCCTAGCTTCTTTAGGGACGGTTTTAGATGATGTCTGCACAAAACCTGGCCTGCTATGGTCGACAACTCCAATGCCGCGCCCCAGCCAAGCCCACAACAGGGACAGTCAACCCCATAACGTGCGCTTGTGGGAGTGTTGCAACCATTCAGCGAGCTTGCTGATCCAGCTACTGCATCAATACGCTGGAAGACAGGGGTCGGATGGCTGGAGAACTACTTTGTCGCAACTCCCAAGACTGATGGAGCCATCAGACATTCCCTCCTGCTTCATTACGCAGGGGAACAAATCTACAATTTTTTTAACATCTACCAAACACAAGCCCTGCCACAGACTACGACGCTGCCATGCGCACGCTCAATTCCCACTTTGTTCTCCAAATGAACTTGGACTTTGAATGTTTCAAACTTCGCCCAGCCCGGCAGTGGAAAAGGCAATCTATAGACGCGTTCTATGTATGCCTATGCGCACTTGCCAGAAAGTGCACAGCTCATGACAAACCTAAAGAGATAAGGGTGCAGATAATCCAGGGCTGAAAAAACAAGACTCTCAGGATTTATAAAGCACGGCTAGCCACACAATAGGTTATCCAGATGCTTGCCGGCGCTTGAAGGACCAAGCGGCTTATTTGAACAGCTAGGTCTTGAGGGCCATTCGGAATTTTGAAAGTGAGATGATGGTCCAAAAGTGCAAGGGAAGGCTGTTCCAGGTCTTTGCTGGGATGTGGGAGAAGGAGCATCCTCCACTTCTGCTTTGGTAGATGCAGGGTGTATGGGCAAGTGAAACAAACTCAGAGTGTAGTCTTCTAAGTGGTTGGTAGAAGTTCAGGCGGTGGTTAATGTAGGCTGGTCCTTGGTTGTCTAGAGCCTTGTGTGCATGGGTCAGCAGTTTGAATTGGCATCTCTTCTGTATGGGGAGCAAGTGTAGTTTCCGGAGGTAGGTTGTGATTTGGGTTTGTCTGGGAAGACCAAGGAGGAGCCTGGCTATGGCGGTCTATATGTCCAGAAGTCTCTGGTAGAAGACTGCAGAGATTCCTACGTAGAGGGCATTGCCATAGTCCAGTCGAGTGGTGATGAGGGCTTGTGTCACTGTGCGTCTTGTGTGTAGGGGTAGCCAATTGAAGATCTTACGTAGTAAGCGCAGAGTGAGGAATCAAGCAGAGGAGACGGAGTTGATCTGTGATTTCATGGTGAGCTTGTTAATGATGATTCTGAGGTTTCTGGCATGGTTGGATGGAGTGGGTGCGGGTTCTAGGTCTGATGGGCACCAGGAATATTTTCACGCATTGCTGCTGTTACCAAAGATCATTACTTCTGTCTTGTCTGTGCTCAGCTGCAGGCAGTTGTTCTTCATCCAGTCGGTGAAGTTTGTCATGCATCAGTGGAAGATGGGCCTGGTGATGGTGGGGTTGTCTGTGAGTGGGAGGATGAGTTGGGTGTTGTCTGCATAAGAAATTATGTTGAGACCTTGGTAACTGATGATGTTGGCCAACAGGATCATATATGCGTTCAAGAGTATGGGGCTGAGCCCTCAGAGACACAGCAGGTGATCTACTTGGGTTCAGAGGTGAAAGGTGGGAGGTGAATCCTCTGGGTTCTTCTGGTGAGGAAGGAGGTAATACATCTGAGCCTTCTTCATCTCCTTCACCAACGGCTTGAAACAATATAGATGGCTAAAGTCTACATGTATGGTCCAAATTGCCGGTCCAGACATCAAAGCCCTCATTGACACCAGTGCCTCAGTAAATGTGCTAAGAATCTAACAGTATCGATGCCTCTGGCCAAGACCACCTCTGTCTCCGACTAACACCAAAATCTTCACCTTCCGCAGCCAGTCCCTGCTGCCCCTGAAAGGGCGGATTACAGTAAAATTGAAAGATCAAGAGGTCACAACCGCATTCCACATGGTTGACAAGGAGGCTGACACTCTCATCCGGAACCACAGGGCATAAGATCTGGGCCTTGTATCCTTCACACGGACCTCAATAGCCAGAAAGGTTGATTAGCTCCAGGGTGAATTCCCTGAACTTTTCAAAGGACTAGGGTGCCTGAAAGCCCCTCTGATCACACTACACATTGACAAGTTTGTTAAACCAATCACCTTTTGCCACCGAAGGGTACCTTTTTATCTGCGACCCCTAGTCGAAAAGGAGCTAGACAAGCTCGAGAGCCAACGTGTCATTGAGCAGGTGTCTGGGTCAACATTGTGGGTGTTTCCTATGGTCATCGCTAAGAAGTCGGAACAGCTAGGGAAGATATGTCTCTGCATCAACATGCACCTCCCCAATCAGGTCATCAAGCACGAGAGACACATAACATCCACAATGAACGACATCATCGCCGACCTCAATGGGTCGAAGTGGTTCTCTATGCTAGACCTGAAAGCAGGATACCACCAATTGCTCCTCTCCGGAGAACGCAGGTATTTCACCACATTTTCTACACACCTAGGGCTGAGCTGGCACAGCAGATTGAACTTTGGCATTTCTTCTGCAGCAGATGTCTTCCAGGACGTCATCAGGAAGACGCAGTCCGGCCTCCAGAATGTCATGAATGTGAGTGACTACATCATTTTAAACTCCACAACAGCAGAAAAGCACCACAGGCACCTACGAGCCACACTAAGATGCCTGTGGGAGCAAAGCATCACCTTGCACTGGGAAAAATTTTCCTTCTTCCAGAATTCAATCCATCTTCAGCTGCGTGTTCAACAAAGATGGCAAGCAAGTCGATCCCCGAAAGTTGCAAGCCATGCAACAGACCCCAGACCTGATGACCGTCTTGGGAGTTCGAAGCTTTCTAGGGATGGTTACCTATTGTGGTAGGTGTATCCCTAATTTGGCTACAAACGTCGAGCCCCTGAGACCCCTCACCAAGTCCGACATATCCTGGAGATGGGGTTGCACTGAAAAAAAGCACTTTCCAAGTGGTGAAAACAGCTCTGCTAAGCAAGAGCACCATGGCCTAATTCGATCCAGAGAAACAAATTAAATTGCTGGTCAATGCCAGCCAAGTTGGACTAGGGGCGTGCTCACCTATGAGGTAGATCCTGGAAGGTGGGCCCGTTTAGCCTTCCCCAGAAAAGCACTGACACCGACGGAGGCACATTACTCCAAAATCGAGAGGGAAGCGCTAGCATGGGACACTCCTGCCTGAACTCCTGTGGTAGGCAGTTCAGAGTAGTCACAGACCACCAACCACTCTTCCCTCTCTTTTGTGGCTCCACCCCACACACTCCTCCATGGATTGAATGCTGGGCCATCCAGCTACAACTCTACCATATGGAGGTCACCTACCAACAGGGTCCAAAAGCCCTGCAGACTTTCTCTCTCGCCATCAACCCTTGCCGGTGAGCAAGAATGATGACAACATAGATGCCACCAAAGCATATGTTAGCACAGTATCCCAAAAGGCCTGCCCACAAGCTCTGAGACTACAGGAAATCAGAGACGCCACCACAACAGATCCTATGCTGGAGATAGTGATGGGTGCTCTACAAAACTACTTGTGGCACAACTTCCTACGAGATGCCAATTAGAGAAGGAAACACTCACAAAAACGTGGCGGCTGCGCAATGAGCTAAGTGCCACAGCAGATGGGCTCATCCTAAGAGAACAGTGCCTAGTAATCCCGGAGAAACTACAGCACCATGTCACAGAATTGGCTCATTGCGCACATCAGGGGACAGTGAAGATATAGTCCTGCATGAGGGAGAAAGTCTGGTTCCCTGCTCTCGAAGCTGCCGTAGACAAGATGGTAAGACAATGTCCCTCATGGCAGCTCACCATATCTCAAGAAGTGCCTGAACTCGTCATGACAGAAGAGCCATGTGCCACACCATGGTCCAAAGTGAGTCTTGACCTAGGGAGCTTCCTGAACAAGAGAATAACCATGGTCAATGTCATCAGTTACTCAAAGTACCCTCTGGTCAAAGTTGTCGACTCCACAGCTTTCACTAATGTGGCCCCGGAGTGGTGATGGGCCTTCACACTCTTTGCCCAACCAGAAGAAATAAAGAAAGACAAAATGGACCTCCTTTTCACGGGTCGGAATTCCAAGACCTGTTAAAGTGCCTAGGGATCGGATTACACCGAATATAGTCGCAATGGCTGCAATCTAATGGAGAGGCAGATCTATTCATGGAGACAATGAAAAAGACCCTCAGAATCACTGTAGTAGAAGGAACCGACCCTGAAACCAGCCTACAGACTTTCTTGTGAGAATACTGAGGGACACCACATTACACCACTCAATGCTCTCTGTGGTCCCTAATTCTCAACGGACATCTGCGGAACATGATCCCAGTCTATTCCAAATAGTCTCTGCCACAGTATGACCCGGTGAGCACCCATGACTGTCGCATTCAAACCATGTGTACGCAAGCATCATGCGATGAGCTGCCTCATGGGTGACTGCTCAAATACCACCGACCAGGATGGAACTTTCGGACACCTTTTGAGCCGTAGGTATGGACTGTCACCCAGACATATGGGACCGTGATCACCACCTGTTAAGGTAATGAACTGGTCACTAGGAACATATCATGGTTCCAGAAAATAGGTTTTCCTGACTCACCAGAACCAAAAGATGGGAAAAAGATTCAATGTGGAAGAGCCAGCCAGGACCGGCAAGCCAAGTGGAAGAAGAAGCTCACATCAGTGACAGGACACCCAGCCATGTCGGTGCCGAGACCAATGCTGAGGTTGACTCCCAAACCAGCCAGGGCCCCAAGGAGGCGAAGGTACATTCCCAGTAGCACTGGTATCACCATCGATCCAACCTACCACGAGACTTTGCATGCTGATTTCATCGCCAAGTTGGGGATGGACATAATGGCCACCTAAGCCCTCCCCTGCAGTGGCAGTTTGCCCCGGAAATGCATCATGTACATCCTTTGGCCAGGCGTGGCCAGGTGCTATAAAATAATCAGGCGGAGACCGCATATGGCTTTCCGGCCCACACTGCAACCCTTGTGTGTGTGTTATTTCTTTTAGGTGTCCCGCTGCGGCTAGGCCATGGCACTCCTATTCTTTCCTACCCATTCCAGATAACTAACAAACTGCAGACTGAAAGGACCTTTGATCAGGAACGTCTGCTCACAACGCCATGTTCACTCACCACAAACATAAATCATTTAAAAAATGTTAGAGAGACATGAACAATTATCAGACTGTGCAAACGCCTGATGAAGCAGCATCACATTTGTCCAGTGTGGTCACATCTATGTAACATTTTCTAAATCATTATGTTTGTGGTAAGTGAACATGGATCAGCAGTGCATCCCTAACAAGCAGAAATCATGCTATATGAGAGCACTCTTGACTCCTTAACCCCGTAGGTCTTCCACTGTTCTTTGGGTAGCAGCAGAGTCCACTTAAATGGTTCTTCCTGAGTCCTGAACTGTTAGTTTACATGCAATACGTCAAAGAAGAAAAAATGGCAAGCACGGGATGAATTTGAAAAGTGAATGAAAAAATACCAAACTTTCCCTTACTCCTCCAATCAAGAGCATGTTCAGTTAGGTACTGGCTGGGGTGAGCAGCGTAACCTTCACTGTCTATCATACAGCTGGAGTGTTCTGAATCTACCTTTCGGAAGGGTCTTAAAACGCATTTGTTTCCTGCCTCCTAATTTGAACCTTTTTTGCTGAGCTGATTGTTGATTGTTTGCTGTCTTGTTGCTCCATCGCGCGGGGACACACTGGCCTCAGTGTAACCGGGCGCTTTATAAATATAATTATAATTATTATTATTATACAGTGTTATTTTCTCACTGACGTACTTATTGTTTTTTGTTTGCAAGTGGCACGAAGGACAAAAAATGCGGTCCCTGTTGGCCCTGTCTGTTTTTTTGCTTTATTTTACTGCTGGTGCTTGGCACCTAAATGATCCAATCCATTATTATTATGCTGTAGACTCCCACCATATCCCTGAGGGACCACACTTGCCTCAGTCTTTAGCTGGCAGCAGCTCTAGACTCTGAAATCCTCTGCCGCTTGCCTTCATCACGAAGTAACTTGTGCAATTGATCCTATTGTGGACATCCAGCCTTGTGTGCACTTCACACATTTCCCAGCTCCTCCCTGGAAGAGATGGGGCCATGGAGGGTTTCTGGCCCTATCGCACGCAATGACAAGTTTAGTAATGAGTGGCGTGCCGTGGTACACAGTGCACCCTTGATGACTGAAAAAGAGTGACAGAAAAAAGGGCTTAATCTTAAAGCACCATAGCTGTATTCAATCAGGGACCTGCAGTGCATCATAGTAGACTTTGTCTTTACAGTGTTGCAGAGCGCAGAGGGCCAGGGCTGAAATCAGGTAAGCCCTGTAAAACCTGTGACTGCTTCCATATCCATGTGCCTTTCAAAAGTGTCTCGGGCAGAGCAAGGGTCAGAAGCTCTAAAAGTACAGTGACTGCAAACTTTGGAAAAGTAAGAGGTAGGAATTGACATGGGGCAGAGCTCTGACACCGTAATTAACCATCTACTTCTGGTGTGTGGAGAACTCAACATACATGGCAGAGATCTCAACAAAAAAGGGCGTATGCCTGCCAGAAATCCTTTGGTGAAATTCCTGGCAAGGATAAGTGAGGAAATTGTGATCATAATGTTATGTTTACAACTGAATTTACCTTTGTAAATAGGCCCCATGGTCCACACCCTTTAATACAGATTAACATACCTACTATTGTTGTTTCAAATCTCTTTTGTTCCCTCTGTATATGATTTAATAATACATTTCTTGTTAAGGTATACTAGGAGAACCATTGAATCATGTGAATTATTGATGTATACACAATGTAGGTCTTTATCAATACCTTTCTTGTGAAGGTATACACTAGGGGAACCATTAATTCATGATAGTTATTGCTGTATATATAATGTAGGTTCCCATCCTTATTCTGGGTTTTGTGGTACATTTTCAAATAAGTACATTATTTTTACTGTAAGACAATGGAAAATGTTTAATGTTCCCTGTCAGATTCAGTCAGCACCCTAATTAAAGTATAGGTCATGCCTAAAATAAACATTTATCTATGTTGTGTTGTTATATTAATAATGTAGGTATTATAGAATTCCAGCAATGACAATTGTGATTTCATGAGGATTGCGGTTATTTGACATCACTTCTTAGGAAGATTCAGTATCAAAGATCATGAGATGTCACTCCCGAAATGCTATTTAGGTCAAAGGTCTGTGATGTAATTTCCACTACCCTTGGTATTTTAGGTAATCGAAGTCCGTGCTGTACATTGAGAGGTCAGTTCTTATTATAATTATAAGAAACCCACAAAACTCACTCTTTGTTATTTAGGAAGCATCCCTATCTAGCAACCAAGTTATTGGCACAGTGGCTGAGTAAAGCACTCACATCTGTGCTCGCTGGACAAAGTAGCAATCCCTTATTTGAATCCCTGCATGTGGGACAACGACTTCAGTTCTACAGAGTTTGATTGAAGTGTGCCGCTGTAGTGAGTAACAGTAACAAATGCGATGGACAGCATTAGGAAAGAGAAAAAAATGTAGAAGCAGTTGTCATTAACATTTCAGTTCTGACCCGCGACCCCATTATTTCAGTGCAATCCACCTTTATCCCAATCAGTACTGGGAGCCTCATGGAATTCTGCTATTGGACTTGTTATATATTACATGAGACAATCACTCAGGGCTGGGATCTGTGTGGAGTTTGCAAATCACATTTATGAATCTATATTATCATTATTATTATTATTATTATTATTATTAACAATAATAATAATAACAAACATCGTAATATTAATGATAATACCATCAATAATATCATTTTTTTAGTATAAGTAATAATAATGATAATAATAATAATAATAATAATAATAACAAGCATACTAATAATAATAATGTTCATAATAGCAATAATATTAGTAGTAGTAATAATGATAATAATAATAATTATTATTATTATTACCTGATTCATTACATCAGTAGGGTACCAGGTAATATATTAATATTAGCAGTACATTAATACACATTATAAGAAACACAAGTTATCAGTAATAATTAAGTTCTGACCCAGAGACATTCAAAGGCATGGGCAGAGGGCTCTGACCCAGGACCCCCTTTTCAAATAGCCTCATTATGAAGCTTTTATAACTGTCCAAGTATGAATGGTGCTGATAGACTAGCCACACCACAGCCTGTGGGCAGGTGGCTTGGTCGGATCACTAGTCTATCTGATTATTTAGTGCAATCCAGCCGGAGACCGCTTGGCCTAGGGTAGGGCTTGAACGCTGGTCACCTGTCATAGTGCAGAATGGCATTATATGCTCCCTCCATGACTGCACTCTCCATCTAGTGCTGCTGCTGGGCCAGCGCGAACACAGTCTTGTGCCACTTGACTCAGAGTTCTTGTTCCTCATAGAGCAGAGACTTGAGTGCAGTCATCACAAAAAACGCCTTCTGCATGACCAGGCCTAAAGATGAGGCACCAGTCTACATGCAGCGGTCTTGTTCACACTAGCCTTTCGGCTCCTCAGTTGCCGACCAAACAGAGAGACTGTTTGGTCGGCAACTTGGTTTGAGCCCAGATGGACGCTGGCCAAGGAAGAGAGTTGCAATTATCCGACTATGAGGACGTGAATCTGCTGAAAATGCATAATATATTCTGAGTTTTCTGTGCAGGGGGCCCCAAATTATGTTTGACCAGGGATCCTGAAATCCTAAAGATGTCCCTGTCCTGGCCCGTGGCTCCCCCTGATTTTAAGGTACAGGAATCCACACAGCCTCCTATTCAAATACTGACTCTCACACACAGGTCTCAATTCCACAATGCTCAAAGTACCTCATTTGTGACCTGTAACTCACATTGCTTTTATAGTAGATCTACTACCAATGCACACTAATGCTTGATTATGCCTCTCCTTTAGCCATTTCATGACCGAGGACCTTATTCAAGTGTATTAATGAGTGTTACACCGGCATAATTTGTGTAATTTCCCCATCTTCTTGATGCGTGAAATTTCTGAAAGCACCTATTATACCACATCATGTGATTGTGTGTAATTCACAGTAAAAACTTACTGCAGGATATCACCCATACCTGGAAACTGGCGGAGTCCCCCTTGTTGGAGATTTGGAAGAAAGGGGCGGACTGGTGTGCTCCCAGGAAAAGCCGATTTAGGAGGCACGGAGATGCCCCGAAAAACAAAATACGATATGGGGCGGATCGTGTAATGATGTTGACGCAAGATGATGCATATACTGTGTTTACCTGTCTGATGCATATTATTCTTGTGGTATTGATGTATTGGCGGAGGGGGATGCGTTTACTTGTGAAAACTAATACAAATTGGTTATTAAAAAGAACTTACAGCAAATGCAAAAAATGTATAGCGAAGCTATGGGAAGAATGCAAAGAACAGAGTGAGGGAGGGAGCGTAAGCACCTGTTGTACACTGGGCTTTTATTTTATTGCACTATTTGTTTAGTGCAAAATGCATCCTTCCATCCAAAGTGGACGCAAAGATACATGTTGAACTAAAATGCAACAACAAATGCCAGTTTGCATTTCACAGCATTGCGTGTAATTTTGTGTAATTTGGCTAACTTTCGGGTAACTACGCAGAAGCAAATTACACACATATTGCACAGCCCTAACCTAAATAGATGATGGTTTTATAGACTGTTTCTATATTGAGTTCAGTGAAAGTATGGTGAGAGCTATATCACATGACAACATACTCAACCTGAGATGCATTCGATAAGACAGAAGGATGGGTATGCAAAACTGCGTAGCTATGCAAGTCCATATGTGACTACCTACTCCAGTTCAGTTTTTTTTGTTTCATGCTGGGACTCGTAGTCATAGTTCACATTGTGGTAAACATGACAACAAATCCCTGAATGAAAAGAAAAGACCTAGAATGGGCCAGCTAGTCTTTCATTGATGTGAGCAGGGCCGGCTTGAGGGTGGTGTGACTAGTGCATTCGCACCTGGCGCTGAGCTCGGATAGGTCTACATTGAGGCATAACATATGAGTTTAAATGTACCTGCTGCAGAGTTTTCTGTGTGTCCAGCAGTCAGTTTTCTTGGTGATTAATGTTTCTGATGGAGAGAAATTGGAGTTTTGTCTAGTGCCACTTTTGATTCATCATAAAGTAACGCAGGAGGTAAATATGCCTGCTACAAAGTACGTGTACCATTCAGATCATAGAATTGTTTTTTATCTGGATAGCTAAGTGGGTTACTGCTTTTGTCACGGAGATCATTTTGTTACTTGCAGTTCATAAGTTACAATCCTAATATAGCACAGTACCTATGATCTTTCATTGTAGACCTGCATGCAAACTGCATGTTATAGGTTAGGACATTGTGTTTTTCCCCTAATCTTTCATTATACTAATGCTGCTAAAAAGGGTTCATTTGGGTAGAACTTTATTTGTAAAGCCTACCCCTACCACAGTGTTATGTTTGAAATCTTAAAATGTTGCTTCCCAGAACAAACCTTCTTAAAATACACTGCCTACTAGTATGGATGATATGTGAATCCTACACTTTGTAATCCTCATTGTTTTTTCTAACATTTCCCGTACACTGATTTACCCAACTATGATTCATTGTCAATGCATAATGTGTGAGTGATGTAAAGTGCTCAGACACCCCATACTAGAATGAGCAGCGCTATAAAACTAATGAAATGCATATGAGAGAGATACTATGGAGAGATGAGGAGCCCTGTTGGAGGGTATCCGTAAAGAAGGAGGTCATTGGGGGTCACCAAAAAAGATTGTTGCTCTGGGCGCTACCAACTCTAAAAGCGTCCCAGGTTGGGGGGATCTTGGTAGGGCTGGGAATAGAAAATAAAATACTTGAAACGTCAGAATTAGGAAGGGATTAGGGATTTTAATTAACCAAGAAATTATTTGCCAGTGCCTGGCTCCATCTTGGATTACAATATAATATGCCTAGTCCTGCATCCAACAACAATGCTCTCTTTGACGAATCCCACTCAGTCATTAGGAGTCTTTTTAGTTTGTCTGAGTTGCCTCGTTGAGCACCACCCGCCCACCTGTATTGGCTAACCAGGATAAAATTATGTTCCTCATTGCCTCCTGGGCTTTGTAGCTAACAATTGTAGGAGCGTCAGTGATTATGACATTGCAGCTGTCCACTACAAGGTCCTTGATATACATGACTTTAATAGATGGAATTTTGTGTTAGTGCTGCAGGCATGGTAGGAGGAAGATTCATGTTATATCAATGCCAATACAATAACAATCGCAATAACCTTATGGTGTGGACATTGCAACATATAATTTACTGCGAGTTAGTGGATGTTTCTCTGAGAGGCTCACTCAGACTCTCACTGAGTCAAATCTATTGTTTTTTATGCTTTTTTGGAACACACTAATGTTGGTTTATCAGTTGAGTTTGGATGGTATACACACGGGGTCTTGATTGCATATAGGGTTTCTAAAATAACAGTAGTCTGGGGTAGGTGCTCCCTGAGTTGCAAGTGAGCATATTGCCTAAAAAATGTTTTCACTTGTATGAATTCTGTGAACCTTTTGATTGAGTTAGAACCACTTGTGCCATTCAATGCATATTTACTGTTTTAATAGATCACTTGACTTTTTTCAGCTCCTCCTGTAGTCTTTCTATCTCCTTCTTTTGTAGATCCAGCTAAATTGTAATGTCTTCATATGTTGGGCAAGCCATGTTTCCCGAGTCTGGAGCTATGCTCTCAATCTTGATATATGTTGGATTATGTCTTCTTGCTACTTGTGAAAACTGTTAAAGCTCCACACCTTGACCTAGAGCAAAAACTCTAATCGCTGGTACGCATCTGCATCCACTCTATTCATATGTGGGTTGAGGTTGCTCCAATCAATTCCATATATCTCCTCATTCCACCCCACTACCCCGATACACTCCTCTCGTCTGGTTTGCGTTTGTTGAAAGAAGACTACAATGGTTGTTCTCTTCACTAAAACATGGAGGGAAACCACCGCTACGATGCCAGCACACTCCACGCTCTCAACCCGGGATGGACCCACACCTGCTTCAAGGCCACCCCGAAACACACACACGGTCCCTTCACCTGCAAGAACTGCAGCTACACCAGCCTCAGAGCCGCCGACCAACCCGCCAAGAAAGACCTCAACCACCTCCGATGCATCCTACTGAACACCCGCTCCGCACGCAAGCACGCCGTCGAGCTCTGGAACCTGCTCGACACATCATCCCTGGACATCGCCTTCCTGACAGAGACCTGGATGAAGGACTCCTCTGCACCCAACATTGCCATAGCCATCCCAGACAGCTACAAGATCACCTGCAGAGACCGCACCAATGGAGTGGGAGGAGGAATCGCCATTGTCCACAGGAACAGCATCAGGGTCTCAACCAGCACCGATGACATGCTCAGCACTGCCGATCACATGCATTTTCAGATCGACACAGACCCCCAACTCCACCCTCAGAGACACCCTCGTCTACCCCGACACCATCGCCGACTTTATCAGCACACACACACTGACCTCCACCGACTACATCCTCCTCGGAGATCTTCTGAACTTTCACCTGGAGAACAACAACGACAGCAACTTGACAACCCTGAACAATAACCTCGCCAACCTTGGACTGAGGCTACTCGTCACAATGCCTACCCACTCCGCAGGCCACACGCTTGACCCCATCTTCTCCGCAAGCCCACACGTCGCCTTCAGCCACACCACCGAACTCCTCTGGACCGACCACCGCTGCAACCACTTCTCCTTCCAGAAACCCACCATACACCACCGCACCCAACAGATCCCTTGCTGCAGCTGGAGAAAAATTATCGAAGACCAACTACACGCAACACTCGCTCTCAGCCCACCCACCTAACCCTCCAACACTGACGACGCTGCCCACAACCTCAGACGCTGGATCGACGACTGCACCAACACCCTCGCCCCGCTGAAGAAATCCCCCCACAGAGACACCAGCAAGAGGACCAGCTGGTTCAGCCCAGAACTCCCAGCCTCCAAGCAAGCTTGCCGGAAACTAGAGAAGAAATAGCACAGCGAACAGATTCCGGACAGTCACACGGCCCACAAGGACGCCATCTGCAACCACCATCACCTCATTAGGACTGCCAAGAGGACTTCCTTCAAAGACCGCCTCAACAACAACATGCACAACAGCAAGGAGCTCTTCAACATCGTGAAGGAACTCTCCAACCCCAGCTCCAACACCAACGACATCCCACCGTCACAAGCCCTGTGCGACTCCCTCGCAACTTTCTTCCACCGCAAGATAGCAGACATCCACGACAGTTTCAAGACAGTCAGCAACACAACGGACTCCCCGCACACCATCGACCACAACCCCATGCTAGCCTGGACCAGCATGAGCATCGATGACACTATCAAGACCAAGAGTACAATCCACTCCGCCTCCCCGTCAGACCCATTCCCGCACCACATCTTCAACAAAGCCAGCAGCTCCATTGGACCCCCCCAGCGCAATGTCATCAATCTCTCCCTCGAGACCGCGACCTTCCCAGAGAGCTGGAAACACGCCGAGATCAATGCCCTACTCAAAAATGCAAAGCAGACCCTAGAGACCTCAAGAACTTCCGGCCCATCTCGCTGCTCCCGGTCCCGGCCAAAGTCATCGGGAAGATCGTCAACAGACAGCTAACCCGATACCTCGAAGAGAACAGAATCCCAGTCAGGGTTCAACAGCAACCAAAGCGCCGAGACCGCCCTCATCGCTGCCACCGATGACATCAGGGCACTGCTGGACAACGGTGAGACCGCAGCCCTCCTCCTGGACCTCTCTGCCACCTTCGACACCGTCTGCCACCGCACACTACGCGCATGCCTCCATGCCGTATGGATCCAAGACAAAGCCCTGGAATGGACCGCCTCCTTCCTCTCTGGCAGAACCCAGAGCGTCCACCTCCCCCATTCCGATCCGAAGCCTCTAAGATCATCTGCGGCGTACCCCAAGGTTCCTCCCTCAGCCCGACACTGTTTAACATCTACATGGCCCCGCTCACACACGTCGCCCGACAGCACGACCTCAACATAATCTCCTGCACCAACGACACTCAACTGATCCTCTCCCTCACCAAGGACCCCATCACCGCCAAAGCCAACCTCCATGAAGGAATGAAGGCTGTCGCAGACTGGATGAAGATCAGCCGTCTGAAGCTGAACTCGGACAAGACGGAGATCCTCATCCTCGGCTCCAACCCATCAGCCTGGGACAACTCCTGGTGGCCGACGGCACTGGGGGCAGCCCCAAAACCCACCGACCATGCGCGCAACCTGGGAATCATCCTCGACTCAACGCTCTCCATGACCAAGCAAGTCAATGCCGTCTCCTCCTCCTGCTTCAACACCCTCTGCATGCTCCACCAGATCTACAGGTGGATCCCGACAGATACAAGAAGAACAGTCACCCAGACCCTCGTTAGTAGCAGGGTCGACTACAGAAACTCCCTCTACGCGGGAGCCCCGGCCAAGTTCATCAAACGACTGCAACGCATCCAAAACGCCCTGGCACAACTGATCCTCGACGTACCATGCCACGGCCACATCCCCCCCAACTGAGAAACCTGCACTGGCTGCCCGTCAACAAGAGGATATCCTTCAAGCTCTTCATCCATGCACACAAGGCACTCCACAAGACCGGCCCAGCCTACCTCAACAAACGACTTTCCTTCTACATCCCCAACCGCCAGCTCCGCTCCGCCGACCTCACACATGCCACTGTCCCGCGCATCCGATGAACAACCACCGGCGGGAGGTCCTTCTCCCACCTCACTGCCAAGACCTGGAACACCCTCCCACTGAGCCTACGACAGACCCAAGACCTGCTGACCTTCAGGAGGCTACTCAAGACCTGGCTGTTCGATCAGTAGCCCCCCCCCCCAAGCACCTTGAGACACTCATGGGTATGTAGTGTGCTCTACAAATGCTTGATTGATTGATTGATTGATTGAAAGCAGAGCTTCGATAGCAATAAACCCTTTTTTGTTGCCCTGCTTTCTGACTTTTTCATTTTTTTTGTTAGTCACAGCCAGGCTTACGTGTCTTCCACTGCACCTTCCATGTTAGAGGGGTTTACTACTCTGACATCTCTTTATATTATCTGGAGTTTGTTCTCATTGAGAGTCCCAGTATGGGTGACCAGAGCACTATATGCGATAAAGTGAAACCTGATACAGCTGTGCAGCTGGAAGATTTGAAGCCCCAAATTAGATCAATCAACTTATTTGACACTTAAGCAATATATCTTTTAAAGCTTGCATGACAGATAGTTTCTTCTGATTTCTTCTCTTTTTCCTTGAAAGAGCCGATATGGTGGATATGGAAGTCGAAGTTACCTGCCATGTCTTTAGCTTGCCTGTGCACTATCTCACTTCTTCTGATAGAGGCTGTTTGCTTTTGTTAAGAGAGAGGGAATAGCTGGTACCACTGGAGGTGAAAAAGGCTAACTTAGGTTTCTGTGGTCCTCAATGAGAAATGATAAGAATCTGAAAGAATTGAAGAAATTATCTAGATAGACACAGCCGCAAAGGAGAAATTAAAATCTTATAAGAGGTGGCAAATTAGAGATATTTTCAATGATCATAGTCTGCCTATAGCTTTGGAAGGATTTACTTTGCATACTTCTGGCAGGTCTG
Organism: Lissotriton helveticus; assembly: GCF_964261635.1. Taxonomy (NCBI): domain Eukaryota; kingdom Metazoa; phylum Chordata; class Amphibia; order Caudata; family Salamandridae; genus Lissotriton; species Lissotriton helveticus. The sequence continues at coordinate 456,780,542 of NC_136069.1, read as the reverse complement.
TTAGAGCTCTCTCAACCCCTCAACCGCAAACAGCCCATCCTCATCGGAAAAGCTTTTTATCTTGAGCTGGCAGAGTGGAGATGTTATGACTTTGAGGTGTCAAAAAGACAAAGGTGGACACTAGGGGGCTGATTACAATGCTGGATGGACACGAGTCCGCCCTGCCTTGCTCCGAAACTGGAACGGAACAACCTCCAGTCATCAGTTCCAGCCCAGGAATTAGGATGCGTCCGAACCTTGTTCGGTCGCAGTCCTATACTTTGCTATAAGAGCATGCATTCCAAATGGAATGCATGCTCTGATTGCAAAGAGTAGGGGTGCAGTTCATCCATACACCCCATGGCAGGCACCTCAAGATGCCTGCCACCAGGTGCAGGGATCAATGGGGGGGCACCTTAGGCCGCCATTCGGTGGCATTGCACCCATGGGGGCCCTGCTGAGGGCCCCCACAGCTGTTTCCCAATGCCTTTTTGTGCCAGAAAGACCAGCATAAAAAGGTAGTGGGAAACTGCCATTGTAATACCTCGACCTGAAAGAGCCGGCCGGGGGATTACTGTGGGCCTTCCAAATGGCGGGGAGGCTCTCTGAGTCCATCTTAAGTAATTCGGAAGACTGATTCGGATTCCCTTCCGACCGACCCCATCGAAATGGCTCGGTCAGAAGGGAATCCGAATCGGTGATTGCGAAGCGGGCAGGAGGGTTCCGACCAACTGTCGGAGTCCTTCCTGCCTGTATCGTAATCAGGCCTTAGGAGTGCAACTTGTGGTTGATATGCACCCTAACCTTTCACTGTGATGCTGCTACTCCCCAGGATTGTGAAACAAATGCGAAGGCTTGTGTGACATACTGCACCCAACTATGCATGGAGTAAATGTGTGCATGCTGTTTTAAAGTTCAATCCACCACTCCCTCTAATAGTCTAGAACTACCAGTGGCGGCTCCCCTGCCAAGGCGGACGAACGGCACACCACTGCTCAAAAGGGAAAAAAAATTATAACAACATATCGTTATTATCATTTTATTTTACCTATTGCAATCAGTGGTGTGGCGGGCCGGGGCTGGCCAGAGAAGGGGAGAGTGGTGTGCACACCCTAAGTGCGCATGAAATGTTTGACCGGCCCTCTTGGGCCAACCAAACAGTTCACGCGCACTTTGCATGTTCCTACCAGGCACATTACACAGCCTGGTCAGGAAAAAGCACAGGCTCCCTGTTCCAGTCTGAGTGCTGATCCACAGTGCTCAGGCAAATCACAACGCTGCATTGTAGTGTTGTGATTGGCTTAGGGAAGCCTGTCTGCCTGGGTACTTCCTGCTGCAACATGCCAGGACAGGAAGATTAGAGGATGAGAACGGACGGCTGGCCATTGATAATAACTCTTTTTTTAATTGCATTCCACCCCCGCCTCACCATCATCATCCGCTAGCAGCCGCTACTGAGAACTATATCCTGAATATACATACTTCACAAAAAAAAATTGATAATTTCATCAGTAAGTTACACCTACCCGTGGTGGTAGGTATTGCTTCCGCAGACAATAACAAAAAATGTTCAGCACTGCAGTATTTTGTTCAAAAACGTCCCTAGATAAATTATGTGATTCGTTTTGGACACAATACCAAGCTTCTAATAATATGAGGTTTGCAACTCACCTTGCAGTATGTTGAGTGGTACTAAAGAACGAATGAAAAGAGACAGATACAAATTGCCAGGTGTTCTTGTAAAGGATCTGTGTACTGATATGTTTTGATATACCTCATTTACACTTCACGAGGCACACATCCCTTCATTTCATTTTATTTCATTTCCAGTATACTGGTAGTTCCAAAAATGAGTGTCCAGGGAAAATACATAAAATCTTACTTGTGCAGTACAGAAACATGTGTGTGACAAAACAAAGACACTGCATTTTGTCAACAGAGGGGCATATTATCAAGGGGGTTTATCTCTGCTTTTTTGGCTTTAAAAGCCAAGAAAGCGGAGATAAAATTATCTCCCTATTACCTAGCTGTCGCTAACACCAGTTAGCGACAGCTAGTAGGAGATAGCGACCATCTTGGGCCCCACTTTGCATGTCAGTGATATTTATCACTAATGACATGCAAAGTGGGCATGCCAAGATGTTAGCGACTGGAAACAGTCGCTAACATCGCTATCTCCTATTACCAACTTTTGGAGATATTCGTGCTAAGCGCGAATATCTCCAAAAACTAACACCTGCCCTGAGCAGTTCTTAGCCATGTTATCCAATGGGAGGTGGATAACATGGCTAAGAGCATTAGCTCGGTAATGCATGAATATCGCTGACTTTTCAGCGATATTCATGCATTGCGGCCGTTTTTTATCGCATTTGCGATAAACCTTGATAATAGCAAGGTTTATCTGCGATAATTTCTGACGATGCTTAGCGTTAAAAAATTCGTAGCTAAGCATCGTTAGCGATAAATATCGCTTAACGTTGGTAATATGCCCCAGAGTGCCCACGTAAGTGCCACTTTATTCAGAGTTTGGCGGAATGCTCCTCCGTCAAAACATGACGGATATTCTATCGACCATGTTGCAAGGCACTTGTCAGAAAAGAGACGGGATATCGTCCACGTTTGTGATGAGGTAATCCATCCCCCAAACTCTAAGGGGCATATTATCAAGGACAGGTGATACATTATCGCCGCTTTATCGGCAGTTTCCTGCCGATAAAAACGGCGATAATGTATCGCCTGTCCTTGATAATATGCCCCTAAATCCGGCCCTAAATTTCGTCGTAGTATTCGTGACTCACTTGAAATTCACAAGTGAGTCCGAGCAAAATCTTTGTGAATTGGGTCATAGTTGCCGCCGTAACTCCTAAGCTGCCTTGGTGTAACTGCTGCTCAATTTTCGGTGCTGACAACCTGTTTCTGATGGAAAATGATAACCGAGTTTAGCTGCCTCCAATCTAATCTCACTGTTTTTCCAGACATCTATTTTTAACAATACAAAGCAGAAGGGAACATGCAAGAGCAGGTGCCCAGGGCTGGAGCTATCTTTTATTCGAAAAAGCAATTAAGGTCACTTTTCTTCAATGACCAGATCTATTTTCAGAAATGTATTTTGTCCGGCCACAAATAGCATCGTTTATGTGTGAGTACGCTCTCTACTGTGACTCCCCATCCATTGTGGTACTTCTGGGGATAGGTCGGAATTTGTCAACCCCAAGAAACTATTTTGAGCACATCAGATAAAAAACACGCCTTGGACTAAAGTATGACTCATTCATGATTTTTCGCCGCGTGAGCCTGCAGCCCGTCAGCCGTGCCATCCATACACGAGAAAACACGACACAGAGGAACCACTGCAGAGGCGGGAAGGGGGGATTCGCTGATGAGAATGAGGTCTCCAAGGCCCCGAATTTATTGTCTTCCATTCAGTAGTTCGATGCAATTTTCTATTTGCGGTTGCCAAGCAGATAACATTCTTTGAAAAAAATTTCAATCGACGTTTCTCGAGAAAATTCATAATTATAATAACTGTAATGTTGCATCCATGCCCCGGAGTATTTTAATTATTTTATTATTTTTAGAGAATGTAATTATCTTCGTGTCTACTCGAGCTATTCGTCATTAAGACCATCACATCTTAATTGTATTGTACTGCAGTAGCATCAACATGGCTTAATTTGAGCTGGTGGGGCCCTCCTGCTTTCATTTTTAGGGACCGGCACTTTTTTTCGGATCACACATTTACGGAGACTAAGAGAGGAAAAAAACAAACAAAGAGGAAACATAGAGGACGAAAAAGACGGAAAAACGTCACAAAAGGAGAAAGCAGGAACCTGCAAGAATAAGAAAAAGGGGCAGGGGGTGTTTGGTGTGGGTTGAACAGACCTAAGGTGAGTCCACGACTATGCAGCTTTGGTATTTGGTGCACAGACACATAATAGTTTTAATAGCACCAGCTACTGGCTTCGGAGAAGAGCTGTGGGCACCAGCACTCATTCTTTTACAAATTAATGACTGATAGCACTTTCTACTGCTGATGAGATGCTTACGCACTTTGTGGACAGGTATCTCGCTGCTCCTTAGGGTTGGGGTTTTATGTAGTGTTCTACAGATACAACAGATCAGCCAAAAACAGTGTTGTCGCCATCTATCTTATTTGTAAAGGCCTCTATGCACCTTATGTAGGGTGGGTGGGATATTCACAGCTTTTTTGCTGCCCTATTTGTTTAGGGCCTCTATGGACTTTATATAGGGTGGACCTGACATTCACAAAATTTTGACTGGAAGCCTCACATCCACCAGACTCTAAATAGGGTCCTTAGACATGCATATGTAATGTAATGTAATGTAAATAAAACTTATAAAGCGCAGCTTATGCCCCAGGGCGTCTTGGCTCTCTAGAACTCTGATCAAGGGCAACAGAAATAGCCAATGTGTAAGCGGGAGGGTAAGATGCTTTATCCATACTGTTTAAAAAGCCAGGTTTTCAAGGCTTTTCTGAAACTGAGAAGAGAAGAAGCTGTTTTTGGGGTAAAAGGCAATTTATTCCAGAGCATTGCCGTTGTCCTGTAAATGCTCCTACCCCCCATGTAGCCTTTTTAAATGGGGAGACCATCATGTTCCTGGTCGAACCTGAACGTAGTGCTCTTGCCAGCATGTACCATTTACATGTTTTCTTAAATTGGTCAGGCCCCAGTCCTTGCAAACATTTAAAAAAAAAATGTTTTATTGAGATTTTATTCAAAGTACAAGTACAACCAAAAGGAACCAGGGCTCCAACCAGAACCAGCCAGCACATCATCACAGTTGCACAAAAAGTATCATAGCACAATACTTCAGTATGTCACATATAGAGGAATACATCTTAAGAGTAGCATGCACAGTCGAGGTAGCAATATGTATATACGCAGAACCTCAATCTGTAGTATGATTCATCACAGGACTAAACAGCATGTACAGCATTGGTGGTGACCGAACAGCAGGAAACAGCCAAACCCGTCACATCAGAGGCACACGTGTGTGGGGATTCTGCAAGCACATTTCGCTTCGACCCAGCAGCGAGAGGCAATGCATCACTATGCAGTCACACTGGGGCTGGGAAGAGGGGAGTCAGATCTGTTTCGCGCCCAATTTAAGAATGGTTCCCATATGTCCCGAGGCCTCGAGATCGGGGGCATTAGTTCCCAGAATACACCAAGTTGACTGTGACTATAAGTCACATCAGATAGCCAATCCCTGAAACCAGGTACCTTTTCCCTCCCCCACCTGATAGCAACCTGCCTTCGTGCATATAGTAAGGGAAGTGCATGCAACTTGCGCTGCTTTGGTGGTGTGTCCTTAACATAGCCTAAAAGGCCTAACGCCGGGGAGGGAGCATCTGTTCTTCCAACAATCTGGTTAATCGCGGTAAAGATCTCCAGCCAGAATTCAAGCAGCAGTGGGCATTCCCAAGCAATATGTAAAAAGGATGCCTAGGCATACCCACAACGCCAACATTTATCATCCTCCCTAAGCTTCATGCGATAGAGGCCAATCGGCGTTCTGTAATATCTGTGCCAAAAATTTTAATGTATCAGGCGAAGCCTGTAGTTTGGGGAAAGTTCAGTCAGTTGCCTACAGCAGAATTCCCATTGTTCTTCCGTCAATTGGGGGTCAAGTTCACTATTCCACTGTAGCAGGGACTTTGGCTGCACCACCGGGGCTATAGATTGCATACTGGTATAAAGACGCGTAACTAATTTGCGTGGTGAAGACGATTTCAGGATTTGCTCTAAAGCTGGCAAAGTTGGGGGAGCCTCGGGAAATCCCAGCCAAAGTGCACGATATGCAGTTTTCAGTTTGTGATACAGTAACAATTCTGTGAAGGACACAGCGTGATCCTCAGTTCCAGCAGGGAGGGGCCTAAACTCACCGGTCGGATATAGGTCAGCAAACGTGTACAAGTTCATTTCCTTGACCAGGATTTTGCTCACCCCATCTTCAATGCAGGGCAACATGGGGTTTCGCGCCAACGGCACAGATGGCGCATACAATAAGGGGACATTAGCTCTTTTCCGAAGCGTAGTCCACGCCCATCGCAGGGTGCCTGCAGTTTCTACATCTCCCGTGGGGCGTTGTGACTTCTGGTTCAATGCCACCCCAAGTGGAACAGGGGCCACCGCATCAATCTCAACCGCCACATGAGGCTTATATGGCGCCTGATGCACTCTGAAGTGGAGAAACTGTGCCTGGGCACATATAGCGTATAACTGCATATCCGGGGCGCCCAGGCCACCCTGTCGAAAGGGGAGAGTCAATAGGTCCCAAGAAACCCTGCCCTGCCCTCCAGCCCAAACCAGAGACAGTAGTTGCAATTGTAAGCGTGAGAAAAAATGTTGTGTAAGGGAAATTGGCACGTTAACAAACAAATATAAAAACTTTGGGAATATAACCATTTTCGTCAGCGCTATCTTTCCAGCGATGGACAGGGGCAATTTAGACCAGAGTGCCACCCAGCCCTCCAGCCACGTGTATGCCCTGCCAAAATGCAAATTCCAGATTCCTGCAGGCTTCTGCTTATCCACACCCCTAGGTACTTGACAGCCTCATCCTCCCATCTAAGGGGGAATTCGGATGTCACCACGGGAGTACCGTCCGTCAGTGGGATAATTACAGATTTCTTCCAATTAATGGAGACACCCGCCAGCCCTCCAAATCTGATAAATTCCCTAAGGACCAGGACCACATTTTCTTCTGGTTTAAGAATGTAAAAGGTCACATCATCCGCGTATAGCGAAATGAGAAGGCTTCGCGTGCTAAAAACCAATGCCCCGTGCTGTGTGGTGTTGCCAGATCCTGGCAGCCAGAGGTTCCATGGCAATGGCAAAAAGCAGGGGCGAGAGTGGGCACCCCTGTCGTGTGCCGCGCGTGATGTGGAATTGATCGGACAGCAAGCCATTCACCCTGATCCGTGCTAACGGGCATAGTATACAATAATTTTATACGATTTATAAACTGGGGGCTTAATCCCATGCACGGTAGGATTGTGAACAAATATGGCCAATCCAGCGTATCAAATGCTTTCGTAGCGTCTAAAAAAATGGCAGCAGCCTGCACGTCCAGGTGGAGGTAGTGCAGTACCGAAAACAACGTACGCAGGTTGTGTGACATTGACTGCCCAGGAATATTCCTGATTGGTCCGGGAGTGCGATCTTTAGAAGGAGCGGGTGTAGTCTGTTTGCCAATAGTTTGGCATACATTTTTACGTCTACATTAATCAGAGACAGTGGCCTGTAGGAGTCCAACTCCGTCTCTGCCTTCTAAGGTTTCAGCAGTGTTATAATTACAGCTTTTCTCATCGAAGCCGGCAAGACAACCACCTCCAATGCCTCCTCATACACTGCAAGCAACCTGGGGGTCAGTTCCTTCACATAGGTCTTGAAAAAGGCGGTAGTCAGGCCATCCGGCCCAGGGTCCTTATCAAGCTGTAGACTTTTAATGACCTGGGCCATGTTGTCCACCGTAATGGGGAGGTCCATATATATTCTATGCGTATTATTAAACCACACTAAGGCAATGGATTACAGGAAATCCCGCAGACCTTCCGGGCTGGAAGCCTGGGTGGCAGTATACAGGGAAGAATAAAAATTGGAGAACTCAGTAAGGATCTCTGCTTGGCCCCTTACAATGCCCCCATTGGCGGTGTGTAATTCATGTACATGAGTGGAGTGGTGTGGCTCACTGGTTAGAGGCGGCAGACCCGGAAGCAGAGGACGGCCCGGGACCAGGGTTCAATTCCCGACGCGGCAGGGTTGTGGACCAGGGTCAGCGGACTCGATAATTCTCGCCTCGGTGCCTACTCTAACCAGGGATCACACTCGGCAACTCTGGGCATTAGCTTGCCTCATCTCCACAACGGCCCCCCACAAACGCCGGGGATGCCTGGTTTCACCTTGGAGATACCCAGTAGGGACCATCTCACAGGGAAAGCCAGGACGGGTTCCCCAGTGGTCTATAGCGCAGAGATACTCCTTCGGGAGTCGATTCTAGCGCTTTAGAAACCCACAATTAATGTACAAATGTTGTGGATCTAGATGGACAGATCATGCCTGCCAGCGTGCGGCCCAGTCTGTCGCCCTAGCCATACCTTCTTGCCTCAACATACTTGCCCAAAAATGTGACCTCTCGCTGCGATTCCTCAGCAAACTCTAATAGTTTTTCCTTTAGAAGTGCAGCTGTATTGGAGTCATTTAACAAATAGAATCTTTCCTCTAAGTCCCTTATCTGTCCCTCCAAGGCAGCGATAGTACCCCTGATAGCCTTCAACCCCCGGGCTTGCCTTGCAATGCATTGACCTCTTATGACGACTTTGAAAGCCTCCCAGAGCGATGCTTCGCTGTCTACAGACCCAGAGTTGAGAGTAAAGTACTCCGTAATGTCGAATCAAATTTCCTCATTGAATGCCTCGTCTAACAGAGCGTGGGGGGGGGTAGTCGCCAAGTGAAAGCGCACGGGGTAGGCCAGGCAGGTGCAGCTTGAGCATGCTAGGGGCATGGTCCGATAACGAGCGTGCCAAGTGGACCACTTCCAGCGTCCAAGTAGCCACGTCCCTTGAGATCTAGTAGTCCAAGCAGGACCAAGCGCTATGATGTCTAGAGATGCATGTCCCCTCCCCGAGCTCCGGGTGTCTAGTCCGCCAAATATTCAGCAAATCGCCATCTGACATGATGTCCTGCAGTACAGCGCTAGCTTGTGGATGCAAGGTGCGAGCCGAGCATTGTCTATCAATAGTGTCATTTAGTATGGCATTAAAGTCCCCTCCCCAAATCACCGCACAGCAGCCAGTTGCCCTAATTCACGACCAGATGTCACAGAAGAATTCCAGAGAATCCACATTTGGACCAAATACGGCCGCCAGTACCACTGATGTGCCACCCAGTCTCCCCAGCAATATTATGTACCTTTCCTCAGGATCGATGTTTGCCTCATGTTCTCGCCAATCCACCCCTCTGCGAATCAACACCGCAACTCCCCGTGCGTAACTAGAATAAATAGATGAGCGTATAGTTCCCCATCTGCTGTGGCGCAACCGTTGCAATAGCTTTACATTTAGATGTGTTTCCTGCAGAAAGCATATGTCAATGTTGTGTCTAACTAGATATGCATGCAAAAGTCTGGCCTTCCTACCATCGTTCAACCCCCTAATGTTCCTTGTGAGGACATTTAGTGTGTCAGCGTGTGGTCAATAAGCATGGGCGTAAAATCCGTTCCGCTGGCGGATTTTGCGGATTTTCGGCAAATTCGCAATCCGCAAACTCTCGCGAATTTGCCGAAAATTCGTTTTTGCTTGGTCGCACTTGCCAAATAGAATACTATACAATTTTGCGGCGCGCAGCGTTCACCTACCGTCATTCAGCGTTTGAAGAGTTGTTTTTCTCCATGTTTGCGTGTGCTGCGCCATTTTGGATCTTGCTGCAGGATCCCGCCGGAGTTTGTCGACGTCATCGCGGCTTGCCACCTTGCACAGCGAGAGTTTGGCAATGCGACTACGTCATAAAGGCCCGTGATCACGCATCGCGGGAGTAAACACTTGCGAACACGTAGATGCGGCGGGCAGCGACAATCTCGCAATTGCGAGATTGCAAAATTTGCAATTTCGCACAAGAAATCCACCAGCAGGCAGCATAAACCTTGAAAATTATGATTTTTATCAGAATAACTCCTCAGGTTGACATTTGCCTGCACCTTTTTTTTGCAAGGAGTCCATTTTGGGGGGGGGGTGGGAGGAAGGAAGTGCCCCATAGTCTCCAACTTCCTGTTCCTGTCCAGCAGGCTCCTCCCAGTGCTTTCTTCATGTGCTGGTCACTTTGATTTGGATCTTGACCTGGAAGGATTACTTTTTGTGGATGCTGCTGGATATTTGGATTTTTGCAAAACTGAAAGCACTCAGCAGGTGCAAAAGTTCAATCTTATCATTAGTAACCATTCCCTGTAGTGCTTCCTGAGGGGCCCCTTCAGAGTTCAGTTGCCTACTTGCAACTATTCTATGACCCTGCTCTGACCCTCACAGCAGGCTCAGAGAATAGCTACAAGTATACAACAAAGGTCCTGTTAAAAAAATTACACTGCAACAGAAAGCAATTACAGATAAGGAAGCAGGTGCCAGCCTGGAAGTTCAAATTCAGTGACACATTAATCAGCCCCTAATTCATTCATGTCAGTTGAGGCAGGGCAGGTGTGCTTTTCCCCCCATACAGTGATGAACTAGAGGGTGGCATGGGTGAGCCAGAGGGTGGCATGGGTGAGCCAGAGGGTGGCAGTGGTGAAACAGAGGGTGGCAGTGGTGAAACAGAGGGTGCTGTGATGAACCAGACGTAGAAACAACATGGTCGCGACCGTTGCTACCCGACAAGTAAGTTCGCGTTTGCGAACTGGTAAAAAACCCTTGCGAAATGGCAGAAACACTTGCGAACACAAAAAAAAGGAATCCGCAAAATTCACGAGAGTTCGCTGATTTTGCGGATTGCGAATCCGTAAATACGCAATTTCGCGGATTGCCAATTCGCAAAATCCGCCCATGCTTAGTGGTCAAGCAGTAAGCACGAACTCAAAGTTGTTGCTTCCAAACCGCGCAGCCATCCACCAATCCACTGTAACACTCCAGATGTACTTGTAGCAGTGTGCTGGCATACAAAAAAAATAACCTGAACCCAAATCCCACCCTCCACCCACACCAACCCCCCAATCAGGTTGCAGTGTACCCTCCCCAGTTCTAACCTTCGAAAACACTAAATCGAAAAAAAAGGGGGAGAATTCCCATGAGGGCGAGGTAAAACCGGCGTGCTACCCTGCCTGCACAGGGTGGTCGGGGAGTAATGCGGAAAGGCCTACAGCGGCAGTCAGCATACATGAAAGGAAATCAAAAACAGGCATACATGCGCCCCAGGGCCGCCAGACTCTAGTTCCCCAAGGCCAGCATGCGCAAAGCATAGCAAAGAATATTCTTTGTCCAACAAACATAATAACTGCACAACATACCACCCTCCTGTTGCAAGTGAAATAGAACAGAGTTTATATACTAAATCAGTCATTGTCACTGAGCCGGCCTCCCGCGTGTCCCCCAGTGGCTCCGGTGGACTTGGAACTCTTCCCACTGACATGCATGGCGAACTTGAGGGCAGATTTCGTATCCATAAAGTAATGGGCTGTGCCATCGTGCAACACCTTGAGTTTAGCAGGGTAGAGCAGGGAGTAAGGGACCTACTCCTGCATGAGGATTCACTTGGCTGGGAGAAATTCCTTGCGTGCCGCCTGCACCGCCGGAGTAAAGTCCGGGTAGAAGGAGATGGTATTCCCTTTATGAACAATTTGGCCCTTTTCTCTCGCCAATCGCAAAATAAGGTCCCTGTCTTGGTAGTTCAATAGTTTAGCCAGGATCTGCCTCGGCGTCCCACCAATAGGAGGTTTTGGCCCCATGGACCCGGAGGCTCTTTCAATCATGAAAACTGATGACCAGTGAGGATCAAACAGCTCATGTAAGAGATCGGGCACAAATGCCTCCATCTTGGAAATAGCGGTGGTCTCTGGAATTCCAGTAATTTGGAGGTTGTTCCTTCTAGATCTCGCCTCCAAATCATTGTTCTTGGCCCAATAATACCCAGCGGTTTATCCATATTCAACAATTGCTCCCTGGTTTCCACCTGGAATTCATGGAATTCTGTGTGTCTATTCTCCAGACTATCTAGTCTGGTCTCATGTGTGCTAACCTGCTTCTTCACAGAGTCCAACTGCTCAGTCAGGGTATCTAGCTTTGTGTCAATGTTCCACAAGCTGGAGCGCATTTCCAGCATCAGTGTTCGCAGATCTTCCCCACGATCCTCTGCCTGGGAGCCGTGCTGTGAGTCATTCTGGGCATCTGAGTCTGGGTCCGTGTTTCTCGTAGCTTGTTTGTTCTCAAAAGTCAGCTTTGGCTGTTTGGTGCCAGGCTTACCCATGTCGGTGCAAACAGTAGGCAACCCAGGGCCCACAAATTCGTTCTTGTATGCCTCTTTACCCCACAGCCAGTTTAATAACAGCAGGTCCTGCCAGCTCTCAGATTTCCGGGCACTTCCATTGCAGCAGCACACTGCACCAAGCCCAACCATAAACCATTAACAAATAGGTTGCAGCAGGTTAAATGGCGTGGGTTCCACTGGTGCAGCCTCAGCCTCAGTAGCAACAGCACATCACACGCTACACTTTGTCCTTAGCGCGGGCAACAGGGCCAGTCGTGCACAGAGTGAGCAGAGGTCCACCACCGACAGCCACCCGCCACCGCCTGGGCACTTTCGCAGTGAGGGACAGAAGTGCAATGTGGTACAGCAAACTTTCCCTGCTGCGTGCTTCGTGTAACCACCCAATACAGTGGCACAATCGACCATCCCTTGGCGCCAGCGTGTGCATTCGCGTCCCAGTGTAACTCCCTGCACCACCGCAATGTCCAGTGTTAGCGCTGATAATGTGGCCCAATATGTCTAGGTGGAGTTGTGGATAATGCACGCTTCATAGCTGTTCGGTACCATTCGTGGCCCCCAGGCATACCAGCAGCCTCCGTTCTTTTCCCTGCCGGGCACCCACTCCAGATTATGAAAAAATGGCGATCGGGGGCCCCACGAGGTATGTCTTGCGTAGTCTCTTTGGTGGGCCGTTACCTCTCAATGATGCCGCTCTGCCCCGTGTACATGTTGGTGGGTTGATGTGGACAGCCGCCACTCCTGCCCCCTGTTTCCGTGCTCCTCCTGTGATTTGCGGGCATTCGGGCACCCCCAGCCGCCACCGTCTTCCTCCCAGCCGAGCCCTAACTTCAATATTCAAAATGGCAGAAACGGCCCTGTAGTACCCACCCCACCGGGTTGCGTTGGTGGGTGGCTGCGACACAGAGGTGGAACCGTATTGTCTATGCCAGTGGTTCCCAATCTGTGCACCGCGGCACCCAGGTGTGCCATCAAAACTAGCCAGGGGCACCGTGAACACACTTTGGGAACCACTATCGTCTTTGACCTTTTCTTCAGAACGGCACAGCTCTGCTACCAAAGCTGCAAGAGATAATGTCTTTTCAGGTGCAATTAATTATTCAAGGGCCATCTGGACTTCCCCATCATAAAATTCGCACAAGGAGCACGCACTGAACTGATAAAAGGAAATCGTAAAAGAGCATTTATCATGATTTGTGTGAATGTGCCTTCTCCATGTCTGACAAAGCCAGTAGCCCTCTTCCAGGCAGGTGCATGCCCTTTCAAGGCCATAAGCAAACTTAGATGGCTGCATTGTAACATTCAGTTTTCAGGTACACAGTTCATTAACTTTATGAGTTTCTATTAAACAAACCTACCAATGTAAATTATTGCTTGACCTGGCCTGTAAGGTTAACTTTGTTTTGTATGTACTGTAAGTAAACCAATGAAAGTATTTTATTAAACGACTGCTATATTTCTATTTATTTACATCTATGATTATAATACCTTCATGAGCTGCATGGCAATTATTTTCAGGGAGAAAAATGGAAGTTCTCCAGAGGCAGGGCTTACACCCCCTCACGCACTAAAAAAAGTAACATAATGGGGAGCCGCGGCTTATGGCCAATAGGTCAAGTGAGCCAAAGGTCGAAAAAGTTTGGGAATCACTGGTCTATGCCCTCAGGGACCGTTGCACGGATATCCGCCGCTTACAGTTTGCCGCTCTGTCTCCTGCCGTCCCTCAAGCCGCCACCGGCGCCGCGCGCCTCCGCAGCCGCGGGCTCGATTGCCAATTCAGTCCGGCTGCCGCAGGATTCAGGCTCCGAGGGATTCCTGGCTGAACAGTGTGATCGCCAGTAGCGCCGGCAAATTATGTGTCCCACAGACAGCAAAGGTGTTGATGCTAGCGTCGGAGTCCCCCAACCCGAGTTGGCACGTGCTGTGCCGTTTCAGCCCTCCGTTTGCAGGATTTTGGCAGGATTTGTTCCCGGCCGGCAGAGCTAACTTACAAAGTGGCATTCTGCGGCTCCGCTAGCCACGCCACGCCCCCAGTCCTTGCAAAGATTTAAATGCCAGACAGAGGACTTTGAACTTACATGGTTGTCTAACTGGCAACCAATGTAGTTTTCTGGTGGCTTCTCTCGCTGATTCATATTTTGGTATTTCAAAAATGAAGTGGGCTGCTGCATTTAGCAGTATCTGGAGTCTGCTCAGAAGACCTGATGTTAAAGTGAGATGGAGACTGTTACAGTAGTCTATCCATGTAAGGACCATAGCCATGGTTACTGTTTTTAAAAGATCCTGAGGCAGATATTTTTTGATTATTTTTTATCAGCCTAATGGAGCAGAAGGATGCAGATGTGATTTTGTTGACTTGCTCTTTGAATTTCAATTCACTGTCTTTGGAGTTATAGCTTGACGTGCTACTTATCAAACAGCTGTCGTACTGTTTCTAAGTTGCTTAACATAGAACTTATCTAAGTGCAATATGCCCTGACATGGTTATGCAGTTGGTCACATAGGGGCAGATGTATCAAGATTCCATTTTGCGATTCCTAAATAGCGATTTTTAAGGAATCGCTATTTAGAAATAGCAAAATGGAATGCATGAAAAAAATCGCTATTTTTTTGCGATCCCTTAATCTTCCTTATTTGCGAATTCGCATTTTGCGAATTCGCAAATAAGGAATAACTTCCCATGCATTCCTAGGGGCCAGGAGGCCCATAGGAATGATTGTGAAGTAATTCTCAAATTGCGAATTCGCAATTTGCTAATCGCAATTTGAGAATTATTTCAAGGGTGCAGGGGTGTCTGAAAGACACCCTGCTACACCCCTGAAATGTACATGTGTGTACATATGGCGCCCATACATGCCACCATCAAAAATGCCAAATTGTGCATTTTTTAAAGACTTCGCAAATTACCATCAACAACAAGTTGGTGGTAATTTGCGAATTCTTAAACAAAAATCGCATTTCAAAAATGCTACATACATATCATTTAAGGAATCGCAAAATTGTGATTCCTTAAATGCTATGGCAAAATAAGGAATCGCAAATTTTTGCTATTACTCATTTTGCGAATTTTTGATGCATGTCAAAACATGCAAAAAGGCCTTTTACGATTCGCAAAGGCCGAAATTCTGCGAATTTCGGCCTTTGCGAGTCGCAAAAGGCTTGATACATCTGCCCCATAGTTTGCAAGGGATTGCGCATGAAGTTCTATAGTGGTCATGCAGGTCGCTTTGTGGACAGTAAGATTTTTGGTCATACATGCTGTCATACTGATGCCATGTAGGCAATTGTGCAGGGTCATGCATGCATGCCTAGCACAAGTGACAGTAGTTCACAAGTTACATGGTAGGATGGTTCAAGGAAACATTTTATTGCAGTTCTGATGGACAGAATGCTGAACATTGTGAAACATTCACTCCCTGTCACAGATCTGAGTTAAATCTATTGATTTTTGCTCACCACGCCATCCCAGTTTGGACCTAGCCATATGCAAATCAGGCTTGACCCTGCACTCCATGGAAACAGTGTACCTCAAACTACCAGGCTAGGTCCTCCCTGGACTGCAAATCAAGCATCCTGGGAACAGTTTCATGGTATAACCCTTCATCAGCTAGGGTAGCTTGAATACAGTGGCATAGCGAGTACGGGACCCCAATCTGGAACGGCGTGGTGAGCAAAAAAATATGTATTTAGGCCCAGAACTCTGTATTGGGGTGAAAATGTTAAATTTTTCAGCATTCCATCCATCAATTTTTCTTTTTGCATTTGTCGTCTGTTAGAATAGAAATGTTTATGCTTGCACATTATTCTATGTAAGTTAGCATTAGTGGCACCATTTTCTATTCAGACGCCATTTCCATTTTGATCTAAACTAATTCTTCATTATTCCTGAGCAAGGGCCTCTGTTAGATCTCGTTTCTCCAAGGTTGGGTTTTGCTTCACTAATGAATAGACTGGTCATATTAGCGCATACCTTTCCAACTATATAGAGGCCTTCTCCCCCTCGTCTGGTGGCGGGTGCAGGGTGAAATGACCTTGGGGTGTATTAGGTAGTGTGAGATATGAGGATCAAAACTTATTTTTTGTATTTCACTGTTCAGCTGCATCTGCTTGGAAAATTCCACCATGGGCGTGCCTTCATTTGGTTCTGAAATGTACAAAATGTATCTTTATCCTTGCTGATGTCAGTCCCTCTGCAGCACTCCTAGCGACTGGACAGACTGGGTTCCGCTCTGAGTGTACATGAATAAACAGTTATTGGTTTGTATTCTCTACTGTCTGACCGACTCTTCATTTAGTATGAAAGACTGAGAGGTGGTCATTAGTGACCCGGGTGACCCGAATTGGTTCACTTCCTTCAGTTAGCGACTGAACGGGGACTGCTTCTGGTGATTGATCCATCCCCTACCACGTATGGGGACTAGGTCGAGGCCATCGTCGGGTCGGACTGACAGTTCAGGGATCCCTGCACGAGGAGTATCAATTGCTCGAAGCTGCCACTTCCATCCTGCCGGATGGTGCCTCGCCCGGTGGTCATCCCAACTGGAGTCCTGAACGGCGAAACCCTTGGGTTTGACTGTTTGGTCTGAAAAGTCGGCAGTGGAAAATTGGTTTGTTTGTGCTACTCATATCAGGTGAGTTTGTTTTGGTTCTTTGTGGAAATGGTACCAGTGTGGTTTCCGTTTGGTACGGTCTGTGGACCGTTTTTGATAAAAGCATTTGTAATTGCTTTTACAGGCAAAGAAAAATAATGAATTTGTTTTCTTTTTGAAAATGCCTGGTCTTAGTAAGTTCTTGTCCTTCTGTTGTCATTGTGTTCTGCAGATGCTCGATTGGAAGAAGCCCAGCCGGCGCCTCCAGAAAGCACCCCTAATTTTGATAAGCATTTGAACCATGGTCTTGGCCCTTTTACGTTTAGCACATTATGGCACATCTATACAAGTGAAAATTCGAATTTACAGCGGCCATTGACGGGCACTTTTGATGAACAAAGATTGAGTTTTACTTTTTACAGGAACAGTTGTTTAAAAGACAATGTAAGCAGTCAATGTTTGATTCTCTTCGAATGTGGCAGAAGGCGGCTAGACGGAGATGATTGAAGATGGTAAAAGATGCACGGAGGGGAAGAATGCAAACATTGACCCAGAAAGCTGTAGCATAAGATTGAGAAAAGCAGGAGACAGGAGTTGAATGTGAAGATAGGAGGTTTCGGTTGCATATTGACAAATCTTATTTGGCCCAACAGGAAAATTTTACTTTTGTGGGGGAATTGCTAGGTACTCCACCCCCGCCCCCATATGCTCCGCAGAGGATATACCCCACTGTTCCCTTACCGTCGCAACAGACTGTTACTTTTGCTCCAACTGTTCCCGTATCTATAGCTGTTGTTTCAACGACTTTGGCACGGCACCCCTTCTCCTTATTTGTTTTTGCCATCTTTGGCAACTGTGACTATCAGCACACCTACTGTCTCGACTCCTGTATCTTCTGTTCTCTCTCCTCTGGTACAAGTGCCACCGACGATTATACCTGTCACTTCTGTTGACTCTTCTTCCACGTTTTTTCATCCCCGACATCTTTGAGTGTTGAGACGCCAGCACGTGGATTAGAGTCTGGACAAAATTTAAGGAGCGCATGGGCCAGTTAGTGCGATCTGGGGTGGGTGATTAAGAGAAAAGGGTAATAGCTGACCAGGCTGCGCACTGGGCTCGTAATGCCATTTATAGTGTGGAGGATGTCTAGTAAGGTATGCAAGATTTTGAGCCTTTTATACAACATGCTCTTAAGCATATGTCTATGACATTGATTATTCTTTGGCACCACCACTTGGGACAGACGTCCCTCAAATTTTATTTGATATTAGAGATTGTGTGTATGCTAGTGACTTGGAGCCAGGCCAAGTCTTCGGGAATCTTCCAACTTTATTTGCTTATAGGGGTAGGTTGTATGAGAACAGCCCTAAGCAGGTATCTCAGTTTCCGATGCGGGAGGTCCCTCCTATATATCACACAACCAAAGTATCCATGGGTCTAATCAGACTTAGATCAACACTTGGCCTAAAGAAACGTGACCCTATTCAGAATGACCAGTATACAGACCTGGACAATCCTTTCAGGAGGACGGATTCCCATCACTCACCAAGGTGACCCCTATGGCTCTGGACAAGCCAGAGGGACTGACGGTTAGAGTGGGGCCTCATTTCCTGAGCTTTTGCCAGGTGAGGTGAGGTGTCTTCCTCACACTATACGGATGCTATCAGCATTCCTTAAACAGATGAGGATATGAAAACCTACTGATACAGGTTACATGGTTGAATTGTTGCAACCCTGTTTTTATCATTTTGTATTTCACTAATGGCACATTTTACGCAGTAGCAATATGCTTTTTGTATGGCCCTGAAGAAAGCCGAGGATGAATCTAATCCAAGTGGCTGAAACATGTAGACCAGTTTTTGTTCCCACCTCTGACAGTTATTATGTTAAAACTGTTGTTGCACTGTTTTTACTCTGGGCAGTGGGAGATACCGATTAAAATTATTCTCTCCTTCTCTTAATTTTTAATTCACCCTTTTTCACTTTTGTGCACTGCGTCCATTACTCTTAAAGAGAACATCTCTTCACATTGCGTGGATCTGATAGAGCGCGCCACCTCGCAATAGGGATTTGTGAAAACATCAGAGAACTCTCCTTTATATTGACAGGGTTGTAGCCTTGGTGCCACGAGACCCAGATGATGAAGCATGTCACCTTGGTGAGTGATGGAAATCCGTCTTCCTGAAAGGATTGTCCAGGTCTGTATACTGGTCATTCTGAATAAGGTCATGTTTCTTTAGGCCAAGTGTTGCTCTAAGACTGATTAGACCCGTGGATACTTTTGTTATGTAATTTGTTTGGGAATATATCCACGCCCGGTCTTAAAAAGTTCCCAAGGACCCCCTCTTCCTTTCGTATTGTTGTCCATCCTATATATCAGCTAGAAATACCTGAGATAGCGGACCAGCATGGTAATGTTACTAGACAGGGTGTAGGGGCCCATTTTCAGGAACAATGGGTTTAAACTCTGTGGAAAAGAAGTGAGGTTCTATCCCTTAAGACTCATTTGCCTGATCCCAGAAAAAATCCTACTACCTATTATAAAGAGTTTACGAAGCTGCCTCTCCTACTGTAATGACCCTTGCTGATATTCAAATGTTTTTCGGTCTTCTTGTTCCGGTTGATGTTTGGAGACAGGTTAATACTCAAGATCATGTCACGGAGTTGGGTGGCACATGAGAGCAGATTAAGAGTGAGTGAGTGAGTGGTGGCAGCGCTCATTATCAAACCGCTTCTCGTTTTGCTCGCATGTGCTAAGATCTTAAATAACTTTTACTTCCCTTTTTCCTTCTTCCGCGCCAGGATACTCCGGCAGTAATTGTGCGCGCTATAAAACAGCTTAACATAACATAACATAACATTAAGGGATGGGATCAGGAAAGGAAGCCAGGTGGTAAGCTTGCTTTGCCAGGCTACATTATTACATACATGCACTATCTTATTCCGCCCAAGAAGGTAAGTTGGGATAAGTTGATGGCTTGTCAACAGAAAAAGGCTGAAAGTGTGTCTGATTTTTTTACTCGGTTTGAAGATATGTTTTTGGATTATAGTGGGCAGGATAAGTCTGTTGAGTAAGGCTTTCAGTTGTTTGTTAACAGGTTTGTTTCTAACCTGCTTCCTGAAATTGCGCCTCGATTACAGGTGTCTGAAAGTACCTGGTCCACCTCTTCCCCCTCTGTTATTTTGAATATGGCTCAGTACTATGAGCATCGTGACCAGGAAGAGAGAGAGAAAACAGATAAAAAACATAAGGATTTGAAGACGAAGGTGCTGTTACAGCAAATATTTTATGGAAATGGTAGAGGATGCGGAGGTCTCTCCAGACAGCTTCCACGCTCTAGCAGGCAGCCGACCACGACCCCTTTGGGGCCGAATCAGTGTGCATACAGTGTGCATCCAGGTCATTGGCGTAGCAAGTGTCCTGTGCTTTTACAGAAGGTTGCGGTTCTTAGAGGGCAGGGTTCTCATGTACGAGGTTGTGGGACCTTTAGAGCTCAGAGTGCTGCGGTCTCACAGGGTCGCTCTGATAACAATCACTTTGATGACCCTCGCGATGGACAGTATCATCATGATGATTATGATACGGATGAGATGACAGGGATGTCTTACAGCTAGGATAGCCAGGGACAGAGTAAGGGACCAGTTCTGATACCTGTAGATCAGCGTGGTGTTTATGTCACTGCGGATTTGCAAGGCTTCACTAAGGAATTGTTAAAATGCACATCACAAAAAACTCAAAAAGATGTGCGTGCTTTTATACGTATCATGTCGTACTGTCGCCAGTAGATCCCAAATTACTCTTTACTAATTAAACCTTTGCTTGCATTAACAATGAAAGATGTGCATGAGCCTTTGCCATGGACACCCGAATGTCAGCAGTCTTTTGAGCAATTGAAAACTGCGCTTTGTTCGGCTCCTGTGCTTGGTACACCTAATTATGGTAAGCAGTTTGTGCTTTATATCCACGAGATAGCTGGTTGCGCGCGTTCTGTTCTAACACAAACATTTGGAGATATGCAACGGCCATGTGCCTATTTCTCTGCTGTGCTTGATCCAGTTACGAGAGCCCTCCTGAGTTGTCTGAGGGCGGTCGCGGCTGTGGCCGCTTCAATCAGACAAACAGCTGGACTCGTACTTGATACTGACATTACAGTTATGGTATCCAATGCTGTGGGCATGCTTTTGAATAACACAAAGACACAGCACCTCACCAGTGGACGTCTTACTGGCTATGAATTGAAATTGTTTGCTAAATACATTACAATCAAAAGATGTGCCACTCTGAATCCAGCCACGTTACTACCCTTCCCTTCTGAGAGTGATGAGGTTGACAAACATGACTGCATGTCGCGGACCAAAGAAGAGACGAAAGGACGGGTAGACTTGACTTATGTAGCCTTATCTGACCGACGAGGGAAACTATATGTTGATGGCTCTTGTTTTAAATTACCAGATGGCACCACCACTGCAGCCAACACTATTACCACGCTATGCACAGTAGTAGAGACATCACAGGTCCCTTATGAGTCAGCTCAAGCTGCTGAGTTAGCTGCCCTTATTCGAGCTTGTGAATCGAGCGAGGGTCTGGATGTCAACATCTGTACTGACAGCCAGTGTGCCTTCGGGGTTGTGCATAATTTTGGGTGACTCTGGGCTGAGAGAGGGTTCCTTACTTCTCATGGCACAAAAATCCAACATGGACACCTCATATTGAGACTTTTGTCTGCTTTGACACTCCCCAAGAAATTGGCTATAGTTAAGTGTAGTACCCACAGGAAGGTCACTGATGATGTGGGTAGGGGAAATGCTTTCACTGATAAGACAACTAAGGAAACAGCCCGGACGAAGATGAAAAGAATGTTTGTAGCAGGTCCAGCTAGGTGGGTTCCTGAGGTTGTCATGTATGAGGATACCCTTGAAAGTGCAAAGAAGATACAAAGTGAAGCCACAATAGAAAAATTTGCGGTGTGGCAGGAAAGTACAGCACAGTTGGATGATGAAGGATGTTGGATTGATAAATCAGGAAAACAGAGATGGATGTTGCCTGATGCATATGCTCTTCCTGTGGTTGTTATAGCCGACGTCCAACTTATATCAGTGCTAAAGGCATGTGTAAATTGCTAGACCCTGTATGGCAGAATGATAACATCTCTAAGACAGCTGCACACTTAGTAAAGTATTCCATGGTATGCATAATCCTGGGAAGGGTACCCCTTCACCTCCGGGTAATTTTGCACCACCCACTTTTCCTTTTGAAGTCCTTCAAATGGACTATATTGAATTGGAGAGATGGAATAATCTGAATGTTCTAGTGGTTGTGTGCATTCAGTAAATGGGTTGAGACTTATCCCACTAAAGATAATACAGCCATTACGACTGCAAAGGTACTCCTGAAGGAGTTCTTTCCTCGTTTCGGCTTGCTCCGAGTTATCTGGAGTGACAACGGAAGCCATTTTAATGCAAAAGGGATTTAATAGATTTGTGAGGGTCTCCATGTGAAGCAGAAATTCCATGCTGATAATCACCCACAGTCAGCGGGTTTGGATGAGAAGTACAACGGTACTCTCAAAACTGAAATTGGCAAAAATACAGGATTCGCCAGAGTTAAAGTGGCCCGATGATGCCCAGCAAATGTCTGGGGCATCCCGTGCCCTCGCAAGTTTTCAGATGTTGAGTACCCTGTGTAGCTTGATTATCTCGTCCAGTTAATAGAGAATTTATGTTCTATTCACTAATAGGTGCGGGAGTCCCTGCCTTCTACACCAGAGGGGCCTGAGTATGATATTCAGCCTGGTGACTCCGTGCTTCTCAGGAACTTCCAGCGAATAAAAGTTTGGAGCTGTGCTGGAAGGGGCCTAAACAGGTCCTGGTAATGACACGTACTGCTGTGAAGGTTGCGGGCCGTAAGAACTGGGTGCATGCCACCCATTGTCTGAGGGTTCCTTTACCTCTACCTTATGATCAGTGGATCAAGGATGACATCAGGGACTTCGAGTGCGAGCAGGTTTGTCCCATTTAGCAATGCCCAACTAACATGGAAGCAGACGGATAAGGAAAATGGCAACTTGTTAAATGTGTCTGTTCCTCCGAAAATTCGAGCTATCCAAAAGCCTTTATTCCATGACCATTCAGTGCCTGGGGCTACCAGGTACAATTTGCGCCTTTGGCTGAGGGAAATTGCGTCTAAGGAGAAGAAAGATTAGTTAAGGATGGTCTGTGTAAGATAGGTTGTACTAAATTATAGTACCAACGGAGATAGTTCAGATTGGTGAGGCATTTTTGCGGTGTATGAACATTGGACTGAGGAGATTGAAGTATACCTTGAAGGTATACCATCCTGATCGACGTGGGATACGAGCTTAGGATAGAGCAAGCTCCACCGCTGGTGTTCCAGAGCGCCAATGTATTGATGAACCTGTACCAGTGAGGCTCTGACGGACACTGGGAACTTGTATATTTCTCTTGCATTTTGCCCCCTTTTAAATTATTCGTTATGCATCCCTTTGGCAGGATGGTTGCTGAGGAAGAGCAGCCAGTGATTCCCGTTGCCCAGCATAATATGATGTGGACCCGCAAAAAGAAATAGTATGTGTTGCTCTTGTGGTCTTGTTGCTCATAATATTGTGTGGGGTGTCATGGGTTTTGGAAAATGGCCAGAATGTACCTCCACGCACAAAGGGTAAGGTTATTCCTCTGACACGATAGAAAAGGACAGCCTGAGTAATGTGTTTCTAGACACACATAAGAGGTTCTTAGGAGAAGGGGCAGCTTGTTACCCCACTGAATCTGTTACTAGTTTATGGACGGCATATCCGTTATCACTTGTCAACTATACCTATACCCGTCCATCACAATTTACTGAAGTAAAAGGAGTTTTGGAATTTGGTTTTCCAGGTCCCTGTTTATATTATAGAAAGCCACAGGGGATGGGTCATCCAGGGTGTGATAACAATACATATTGAGATACCTTTTACATGGAAGAACAGAATGTTACATTGGTGGGTTGGCATTATCAGGAATTGACAGTCAATAGGGAGGCTGGTTATTATCCTGCTCGTTGTCCTATTGTGAATAGCTCTGACACTTCATTGTACATCAATTTTTCTGGAATAGTATTGTACAAAAATACCATGCCTCTGGCGAACGACATAGATTCAAGTACATTTGGAATGAACACCAGATTAGCTGCAGTAGATTATTTGGGACCACTTTATGCACACCCAGGGTTTTCTTTTTTGTCTAATGGTACTTATTCCAATGTTCATAATGTTACAAATGAAGTTGCTCTTGGGATGATATTGCCTTTGGGTGGACCTTGTAAGTATGGCAAGCCTAACATAAGATGGGTGAAAAGAACATTGACAGAAGAGTTCTGTGAAGGAGTGATTGATTTAGAAGTCAACAATTATAGCAATGGAGCCACCTTTGAATATATCCTTTCCTCTATTTTTACATTGGGTGGTACCACAGTGGCCAGGGGTGAAAAAGCTAGAGAGTATTTTGGATGTAAATTACAAATTTTCTCCAATACTACCATAGCAGCTTTGCGTGATATCACCACTCAGTTAGAAAGTATGCAAATGTATTCCGAGCAGACTAGATATGCAGTTGATTTTATCTTAATCAAGAGTGGTGGTGTGTGCGCTATAGTAGGGGACCAGTGTGTAGTCGGGATCAAAACTAAGGAAAAGAATATTACCAAAGACAAATTAGACATCCTAGAGAACGTCAAGGGATTGGAGAGTGGAAATTGGAGTTGGTCTCTTTTCAGTAACTGGGGCTGGATTTTTCAAAAAGATGATTTATATGATTGTGGTGCCAGTACTTTGCTGTGTCCTTATTCAGTGCCGCCCCTTTTGTTGCTCTTATTCCAGCACCCTTCTGACCCCTAAAAGACAAATGTTGATTCATGACACTAATGCTGTGATTATGGTACAGAAAGAAATAGATAACCTTATGAATATAAATCAGGGCGTTTTCGAGACTTCTCTCCTTATAGTGTTCCTCCCCAATGCTGTGAATATGAAATGCTCATAATTAGTTTATTCATGGCCTCCTGTTTTCCTGATTTTGTATTGTTCTTGTAGCCGTTATAAAATGTTTTAGCTCATGCAAAAAGGAGGGTCTGTTAGAATAGAAATGTTTATGCTTGCGCATTATTCTATGTAAGTTAGCATTCGCGGCACCATTTTCTATTGAGACGCCATTTTCCATTTTGATGGACACTAATCCTTTGTTATTCCTGAGAAAGGGCCTCCGTTAGGTTTTGTTTTCCAAGGTTGGGTTTTGCTTCACTAATAAATAGACTGTTCATATTAGAGCATACCTTTCCCACTAGATAGAGGCCTTCTCCCCCTCGTCTGGTGGTGGGTGCAGGGTGAAACAACCTTGGGGTATATTAGGTAGTGTGAGATATGAGGATCAAACCGTATTTTTTGTATTTCACCGTTCAGCTCCATCTGCTTGGAAAATTCCACTGTGGGAGTGATTGGAAAACTCCACTTTGGGCGTGCCTTCATTTGGTTCTAAAATGTGCATAATGTATCTTTATGCATGGTGATGTCAGTCCCTCTGCAACACTCCTAGCGACTGGGCAGACTGGACTCTTCTCTGAGTGTATATGAATAAACATTTATTAGTTTGTATTCTCTACTGTATGACCAACTCTTCATTTGGTATGGAAGGCTGGGAGGTGGTCATTAGTGACTAGGGTGACCCGAATCGGGCCACTTCCTTCACATTCTAAGGGGGACAGGTATGCCCTGACATGGGTCCCCTGCTCACCATGCCACTGGAGTCCAGCTATCCTGGCTTGAGGGGTGATGCCACAAAACCAGTCCTGGGATGCTTGTATCCGGTCCGTGGAGGACCTGGCCTGGCGTTTCGTAAACAGGGTCTAGACTGATTTGCATATGGCTGGGTTCAATCTGGAATGGCGAGGTGATCCAAAAAACAATGAATTTAGGCCCTTTTGATTTTTATACAGTTCTTCATACTTCTTAGCATGTTCCATATCAGGATGTAATGCACCCCCTGGTGGGGAATATGCACAGGCTCCCACTGCCCGTCTGAGCGCCAAACCACAGTGCTTAGACCAATCACAATACTACATTGCAGTGGTGTGAATGGCTAAGGGAGCTTGTTTGTGCTTCCTTTTCCGGCTGGACCAAGCAGATGAGAGACGACAATGGAAGAGAGTCGACAGTCTTTAAAGGTAAGTGAGGTTTATTTTATAAATCCCCCTACCTCCCTGCCACCCTCGTTCAGTACCAGCCGCAACTGAAGAGGTGAGACGGCCAAGTGACTGCTGAGAGCAGTGCAAGAGCTGCGTGAAGCAGCATAGGCAATGAGAGGCCGCATGAGCAAGGCAGCAAGCACTAGGCTGCTGCACCACAAGCTGCATGGCTGTGGCTGGCATTAGGCCGGTGAGGCTGGTGCGCATTTCGGTATCTGCTGATGCAACTGCCTGTGATGCCAACTAACAGCCATCAGCCAGCCGCATCTACTAACTTGCTTCTCTCCCCCTCCTAAGGAGAGGACACATAAGAAGCATTTTAGAGCCCCTGCTTGCTCATTACATCTCTCCAAGCACCTTTTTATATCTCCACCACCGGCCTAGCGAGATTGAGTATCGAATCATCAGAATCCTCACAGTTTTAGTCTCTGGTACGTAAGCAACACTTCATGAGAAGTCGGAGCCCAGGAGCATTGAGGGAGTAAATAGCCAATAGCAGCATACCAGCACAGCAGTAGCCACAATCGACTGCTAGAGAGTCAATAGTGGCAGCAGCGGAGGCTGGAATGCTGGTGCAGAGTGGCGGTAAGGAGGCAGCAAGGAGAAGGAGGCTACTGCAGGAGCAGCGGTGTTAGGCTTTAAATTCCCCTTTCCTGTAATGCACTTGTTATGCTAAATTAGGTTAGCAATATGTGGCTAAATAGACACTATTTGTATTTACACTGTGTATTTGTGTTATGCAATCCACTTAGTTATCCTCGCAGCATGTAAGCTTTAGTTAGCTAGTGTGTCTCCATTTTGTATTTCGCAATCCATATTAGACTGTGACTCAATGTGTATGTACTTCTTGCTTCAGCAGAAAGCTCCTGGGGCGCATGTTCTCCTAAGGTTGGGCCTCGCTGTACTAATGGATATATTGTTTATACTTCTGCACACCTTACCCATGAGACTGAGTCTGCTTCCACTGGCTCAGCTGCAGGCTCAAACAGAATGACCTTGCCAGAGATAGATAGTGTGTACCTGGCCTCAGACTCTTAGCTCATCCTCGTGTGCCCCTCTTTGTCTCTTGCTGCCT
Organism: Lissotriton helveticus; assembly: GCF_964261635.1. Lineage (NCBI taxonomy): Eukaryota > Metazoa > Chordata > Amphibia > Caudata > Salamandridae > Lissotriton > Lissotriton helveticus. Next base: position 456,753,677 of record NC_136069.1, on the reverse strand, counting down.
TCTGTGGAAAGTTACTGGGTGGGTGTGTCGTGTGCTCCTGCTGAAATGTATAAATGTTATTTCTATGCCTGGGAAAGCCAGTCCCCTCGACAGACAGCCTAGCGTGAAGGTCTGACAAGGCTCCTCTGCAGAGTATATAACTGAATAAATGAAAGTTTTTATTCTCTACTGTCTGACCGGCTCGTCATTCATGGGAAGGCATAGCAGGAGGTTTGCATATTACCCGCGTGGCCCTAGAGGGCCACGTCCTTCAGATCGTACCCGAACAGGGACCCCACGAAGTGTGGCCCCCTCACCCGTAATCGGGTTGCTGGGGCCAGGGTGGTGTCTGGTAGGTCGGGTGGATCGGGGCCCCACATCCATAAGACCGACGTTGGTTCTTGGAGCTGCCCCGCCGTTCCGATTGGTGAAAACAGGGAAGGCTTGGGTCCTGTACTCCCCAGACTGGACCATCCAAATATTGAAATCACAGAAAGGTGTCAAGGGAGGCTTATTTTAAATATCTGCGATAAACCTGAGACCACTAATTCTGAGGTTTTTGAGCATTTATTCTGATTAGTTTTGATACTTCAAAAAGACATTCATAAATCAATTGAACATGCCTTTTGAAAGGAAACACCACATTAGTAAGTCACATAATTGCAACACATTTGTATGCATGATTTAGAACCATTTCTTTTGTGAGACAATATATACAACACATACATAATACGAAAACGTTATTTGTGACAAAAATACAAACAGCAAACCAATGATCACAAGACAAACATCGATAAATTATGTGTGCCAGCCTGAAATAACAAGCATTTGCAATGCAATAGGTCTCGCATTAGGAAAGTTTGAGCTATTGGTATTGTAAATGACACATTTTTTATTTATTTTGTGAAAATTATGTTCAGTTCAGAAGTGAAATATTAACATCTTTTTGTGACATTTGTAATAACGTTTGAAACATTGAGAGAACATATTTGAACCAGTTGTTGTTGGATGGTTGCACAGATTGATACTGTGGTGGCGCTGAGTGATGCTGTGGCGTTCAGTGATGCTGTGGTAGCGAGAGTGATGTTGTGGTGCCCCTGAGTGAAGTTGTGGTGACCCTGACTGATGTTATGGTGCCCCTGAGTGATGTTGTGGTGCCCCTGAGTGATGCTGTGGTTGTGCGATAGATAGATAGAGTGAGGGTGATAGATAGAGTAAGGGCGATAGATAGATAGAGTGAGGGTGATAGATAGATAGAGGGCGATAGATAGATGTGTCTGGTTGTGTGTGTGTGGTTGTGTGTGTGTGTGGTTATGTGTGTGTGTGGTTGTGTGGGTGTGTGGTTGTGTGTGTGTGTGGTTGTGTGTGTGTGGTTGTGTGTGTGAGTGGTTGTGTGTGTGTGTGTGTGTGTGTGTGTGGTTGTGTGTGTGTGGTTGTGTGTGTGTGTGGTTGTGTGTGTGGTTGTGTGTGTGTGGGTGTGTGTGGGTGTGTGAGTGTGTGTGTGTGGTTGGATGTGTGTGTGTGTGGTTGTATGTGTGGTTGTGTGTGTGTGGTTGTATGTGTAGGTGGTTGTGTGTGCGTGTGGCTGTGTTGTGTGTGTGTGGTTGTGTATGTGTGGTTGTATGTGTGTGGTTGTGCATGGGGTGATGTGAGTGGGGTGATGTGTGGGATGATGTGTGTGGGGTTGTGTGTATGGTTGTGTGTGGGGTTGTGTGTGTGGGGTTGTCTGTGTGGGGTTGTGTGTGTGGGGTTGTGTGTGTGGTTGTGTGTGAGATTGTGTGTGTGGTTGTGTGTGTGGTTGTGTGTGTGTGTGTTCGTGGTTGTATGTATGTGTGTGTGCGGTTAGAGAAGATGTATATGGAAGAGAGCAGTAGATCAGCACAGCAGAAGAAAACAGGGAGTTAAAGAAGGAGGCGGGTGGAAGAGCAACAGATCAGCACAGGAGAAGAGAACAGGGAGTTGAAGAAGGAGGTGGGGTGGAAGAGAGCAGCAGATCAGCACAGGAGAAGAGAGCAGGGAGTTAAAGAAGGAGGCGGGTGGAAAAGATGAGCAGATCAGCACTGGAGAAGAGAACAGGGAGTTAGAGAAAGAGGCGGGTGGAAGAGAGCAGCAGATCAGCACAGGAGAAGAGAACAGGGAGTTAAAGAAGGAGGTGGGGTGGAAGAGAGCAGCAGATCAGCACAGGAGAAGAGAGCCGGGATTTAAAGGAGGATGCGGGTGGAAGAGAACAGCAGATCGGCTCAGGAGAAGAGAACAGGGAGTTAGAGAAAGAGGCGAGTGGAAGAGAACAGCATATTAGCACAGGAGAAGAGAACAGGGAGTTAAAGAAGGAGGTGGGTGGAAGAGAGCAGCAGATCAGCACAGCAAAAGAGAACAGGGAGTTAAAGAAGGAGGTGGGGTGGAAGAGATCAGCAGATCAGCACAGGAGAAGAGAACAGGGAGTTAAAGAAGGAGGCGGGTGGAAGAGAGCAGCAGAGCAGCACAGGAGAAGAGAGCAGGGAGTTAAAGAAGGAGGTGGGGTGGAAGAGAGCATCAGATCAGCACAGGAGAAGAGAATAGAACAGGGAGTTAGAGAAGGAGGTGAGGTGGAAGAGAGCAGCAGATCAGCAGAAGTTAACAGGGAGTTAAAGAAGGAAGCGGGGTGGTAGAGAGCAACAGATTAGCACAGGAGAAGAGAAGAGAGCAGGGAGTTAAAGAAGGAGGTGGGTGGAAGAGAACAGCAGATCGGCACAGGAGAAGAGAACAGGGAGTTAGAGAAAGAGGCGGGTGTAGGAGAACAGCAGATTAGCTCAGGAGAAGAGAACAGGGAGTTAAAGAAGGAGGCGGGTGGAAGAGAGCAGCAGATTAGCACAGTAGAAGAGAACAGGAAGGTAAAGAAGGAGGTGGGGTGGAAGAGATCAGCAGATCAGCACAGGAGAAGAGAACAGGGAGTTAATGAAGGAGGTGGGGTGGAAGAGAACAGCAGATCAGCACAGGAGAAGAGAGCAGGGAGTTAAAGGAGGAGGCGGGTGGAATAGAACAGCAGATCGGCACAGGAGAAGAGAAAAGGGAGTTAGAGGAAGAGGCGGTGGAAGAGAACAGCAGATTAGCACAGGAGAAGAGAACAGGGAGTTAAAGAAGGAGGCGGGTGGAAGAGAGCAGCAGATCAGCACAGCAAAAGAGAACAGGGAGTTAAAGAAGGAGGTGGGGTGGAAGAGAGCAGCAGATTAGCACAGGAGAAGAGAACAGGGAGTTAAATAAGGAGGTGGGGTGGAAGAGAGCAGCAGATCAGCACAGGAGAAGAGAGCAGGGATTTAAAGGAGGCGGGTGGAAGAGAACAGCAGATCGGCTCAGGAGAAGAGAACAGGGAGTCAGAGAAAGAGGCGGGTGGAGGAGAACAGCAGATTAGCACAGGAGAAGAGAACAGGGAGTTAAAGAAGGAGGTGGGTGGAAGAGAGCAGCAGATCAGCACAGCAAAAGAGGACAGGGAGTTAAAGAAGGAGGTGGGGTGGAAGAGAGCAGCAGATCAGCACAGGAGAAGAGAACAGGGAGTTAAAAAAGGAGGCGGGTGGAAGAGAGCAGCAGAGCAGCACAGGAGAAGAGTGCCGGGAGTTAAAGAAGGAGGTGGGGTGGAAGAGAGCAGCAGATCGGCACAGGAGAAGAGAACAGGGAGTTAGAGAAAGAGGCGAGTGTAGGAGAACAGCAGATTAGCACAGGAGAAGAGAACAGGGAGTTAAAGAAGGAGGCGGTGGAAGAGAGCAGCAGATTAGCACAGCAAAAGAGAACATGGAGTTAAAGAAGGAGGTGGGGTGGAAGAGAGCAGCAGATCAGCACAGGAGAAGAGAACAGGGAGTTAAAAAAGGAGGCGGGTGGAAGAGAGCAGCAGAGCAGCACAGGAGAAGAGTGCCGGGAGTTAAAGAAGGAGGTGGGGTGGAAGAGAGCAGCAGATCAGCACAGGAGTAGAGAATAGAACAGGGAGTTAGAGAAGGAGGTGAGGTGGAAGAGAGCAGCAGATCAGCAGAAGTTAACAGGGAGTTAAAGAAGGAAGCGGGGTGGAAGAGAGCAACAGATCAGCACAGGAGAAGAGAAGAGAACAGGGAGCTAGAGAAGAAGGCGGGTAGAAGAGAGTAGCAGATCAGCTCGGGAGAAGAGAAGAGAAAGGGTAGTTAAAGAAGGAGGTGGGTGGAAGAGAGCAGCATAACAGCACAGCAGAAGAGAACAGGGAGTTAAAGAAGGAGGTGGGGTGGAAGAGAGCAGCATATCAGCAGAGGAGAAGAGAACAGGGAGTTAAAAAGTAGGCGGTGGAAGAGAACAGCAGATCGGCACTGGAGAAGAGAACAGGGAGTTAGGGAAAGAGGCGGGTGGAAGAGAGCAGCAGATCAGCACAGGAGAAGAGAAGAGAACAGGGAGTTAGAGAAGGAGGCAGAGTGGAAGAGAGCAGCAGATCAGCACAGGAGAAGAGTGCCGGGAGTTAAAGAAGGAGGTGGGGTGGAAGAGAGCAGCAGATCAGCACGGGAGAAGAGAAGAGAACAGGAGTTGGAGAATGAGGTGGGTGGAAGAGAGGAGCAGATAAGCACAGCAGAAGAGAACAGGGAGTTAAAGTAGGAGGCGGGTGGAAGAGAGCAGCAGAGCAGCACAGGAGAAGAGAGCAGGGAGTTAAAGAAGGATGCGGGTGGAAGAGTAACAGCAGATTAGCACAGGAGAAGAGAACAGGGAGTTAAAGAAGGAAGTGGGGTGGAAGAGAGCTGCAGATCAGCACAGGAGAAGAGAGCAGGGAGTTAAAGAAGGAGGCGGGTGGAAAAGAACAGCAGATCAGCACAGGAGAAGAGAACAGGGAGCTAGAGAAAGAGGCGGGTGGAAGAGAACAGCAGATTAGCACAGGAGAAGAGAACAGGGAGTTAAAGAAGGAGGCGGGTGGAAGAGAGCAGCAGATCAGCACAGGAGAAGAGAACAGGGAGTTAAAGAAGGAGGTGGGGTGGAAGAGAGCAGCAGATCAGCACAGGAGAAGAGAACAGGGAGTTAAATAAGGAGGTGGGGTGGAAGAGAGCAGCAGATCAGCACGGGAGAAGAGAGCAGGGATTTAAAGGAGGAGGCGGGTGTAAGAGAACAGCAGATCGGCTCAGGAGAAGAGAACAGGGAGTTAGAGAAAGAGGCGGGTGGAAGAGAACAGCAGATTAGCACAGGAGAAGAGAACAGGGAGTTAAAGAAGGAGGTGGGTAGAAGAGAGCAGCAGATCAGCACAGCAAAAGAGAACAGGGAGTAAAAGAAGGAGGTGGGGTGGAAGAGAGCAGCAGATCAGCACAGGAGAAGAGAACACGGAGTTAAAGAAGGAGGCGGGTGGAAGAGAGCAGCAGAGCAGCACAGGAGAAGAGAGCAGGGAGTTAAAGAAGGAGGTGGGGTGGAAGAGAGCAGCAGATCAGCACAGGAGAAGAGAATAGAACAGGGAGTTAGAGAAGGAGGTGAGGTGGAAGAGAGCAGCAGATCAGCACAGGAGAAGAGAGCAGGGAGTTAAAGAAGGAAGCGGGTGGAAGAGAACAGCAGATCGGCACAGGAGAAGAGAACAGGGAGTCAGAGAAAGAGGCGGGTGTAGGAGAACAGCAGATTAGCACAGGAGAAGAGAACAGGGAGTTGGGGTGTTGGGCGTACCCTTGTGTCGGCGTGTGTGTGTCCCCTTGTTCGTGTCTTTTAATCAGCACTTTGCACTTTGCCACGGATTTTTAACCAACCTACCTCTTCCTCAGGAATCCAAGTCCTGACGCCGCACGCCTCCCGCTCCGACCCCGTTCCACCGCAGCTGTAGGCTGTTTGTGTGGAGGGCGGACCTGGGAGAGAGCGAGACACGCCCCCTGACGTTGCACCATACATAAGGCCCATAGCGTCGCGCTCGCGTCACAGATTATGAGAGCGTGTTGGCCGTACCCTTGTGTCGGCGTGTGTGTGTCCCCTTGTTCGTGTCTTTTAATCAGCACTTTGCACTTTGCCACGGATTTTTAACCAACCTACCTCATCCTCAGGAATCCAAGTCCTGACGCCGCACGCCTCCCGCTCCGACCCAGCTCCACCGCAGCTGTAGGCTGTTTGTGTGAAGGGCGGACCGGGGAGAGAGCGAGACACACCCCCTGACCCCTCCCTTTGGGATTTAAGCTTCTGATGCCTAGGACGCGCCAAAGGCAAGCCCGTCTGCGCCCATCTGCGGCAGACCGGGGCTAGGGGCCATACCCCTTACATCTCGGACGCCAGAAAGAAGGAGTTATGACCCGAGTGAGTTGCACGCACTTAGGAATCATTCCTCTATTTCATGCAACTATTCCTGGCCCCCTGATCACCCTCAAACCGTCTGCCCTATGTGAGGTTTCCAGTTAAAACCTTCCCTCATTAGCAACATCCCCTTGGCCAAATATAATATGTTCCTTTTGAACTGTAGATCATTAGTGAAACACTCTCATGAAATCAATCTTCTTATTCAGGATCTTGATCCAGATGGCCTGTTCTTGACCAAAACCTGGCTCACTGATGAGTCCAAACCGGATCTGGTTCAGGCCATCCCCCAAGGGTATCAAGTGGTTCATGAGAACCGCAAAACAGGGAAAGGAGGGGGATTAGCCATCATTTTCAGAGACTCGTTTCAGTGCCGAATTTCCCACTCCTCCATCCAGAGTTGCGAAAGTTTAATATTTGCCTTAGAGTTCCCCCCCACTATTACCTTATCTGGGATTCTCATATATCGGGAACCATAGTAGACTTTGCTGAAAATCTCCCCCCATTAGTCGCGGATCTAGCAACCATGCCCGCCAACTTTACTATTCTCGGAGATCTCAACATCCATCTGGACGAGGTTTTGAACCCGTCCGCCCTCCATTTCATGAATAGCTTAGCAGCCTTGCAACTCTCTCAGTGCGTAGCAAGTCCCACCCATATAAAAGGTCATTTACTTGACCCCTTATTTAGTAATTGTGTAGGGCTGGAAGTCGATCTGCCATCTCCCATTCCATGGTCCGACCACTATCTTATCCCTTTTACGTGGACCATTCCGAATCCCCATTTGACACAACCAGTAGACATACCTCTCCTGAGGAAATGGTCGAAGCTCTCGGTATGCGACTGACAAACCTCCTTGGATAACTCCAGACCCCCCATCAACCCGGATCCCACCGTAGGCAATGAAGACTTTAATATGTTGATCAGTAATTCTTTAGATTCGATTCTCCCACTAAGAAGAGTGGAGGTGAAACATAGCTCCAAAACTGCCCCTTGGTACTCCCCTGAGCTGCGGGAAATGAAAAGCAAGTGTAGATGTCTTGAAAGGAAATGGATACTGGATTTCTCCCCTGTCAGTAAGACCATCTACAGAGACATGATTAGGTCCTATAAAAGGGAGATTAAAGCTGCACAATCAGCCTTTTTTGCAGAGGAAATTAACTTAGCAGTCTCTAAACCGAAGGAAATTTATCGGATTGCTAAGACTCTCCTAAAACGACAAGAACCGCCTCCCAATCTTCTTAACGCACAGGGCCGCTGCGACGACCTGGCGGACTATTTTTCGGAAAAAATCCACTCTATATACTCTACCTTTCCCTCAGGTTCTGCTCTCTCTCTATCAGCCCCCACTCCGGCCCATATTCCCACCCCCGAGACCCATGCCTTTCCCTCTCTGCAGTTCTTTCCTCTGATCACACTAGATACTCTCAATTCCTTGGTCTTACAGGTAAAATCCGGCTCTCCCATGGATCCAGCTCCACCGCGGACCTTAAAAATGGTCAGCGATAGGATTCTTCCCACTATACTTAACCTTGTGAACTCCTCGCTCATTTCTGGTACAGTTCCGCTTCCCTGGAAACGGGCCATGGTCAGGGCACTACTGAAAAAACCAAATCTGGACCAGGCAGACCCAAAAAACTATCGTACAATCTCTTTGCTCCCATGGGTGAGCAAACTGCTCGAAAAGCATGTCAACTCCGTTTTAATGGAGTACATCGAATCAAGTCACCTACTTGACATCTCACAGACTGGCTTTCGCCCCAAACACGGGACCGAAACAGCGTTATTGGCAGTGACGGAGGAGGCACGGAAGATCTTGGACCAGGGGGGTTCAGCAGCCATAATCCTCCTGGACCTTAGTGCTGCCTTCGACACTGTCAATCATAACACATTGCTTCTTCGGTTAGCGAAGATCGGGGTGTTGGGAAAGGCTAGACTCTGGCTAGAGTCCTTCCTTTCCGATCAATCTTTTCAAGTGTTCGAGGGTGGTACTATGTCACGGAGCAAATCTTTGATCTTTGGCGTTCCCCAAGGATCGTCTTTGAGCCCAACACTATTTAATGTGTACATGGAGCCACTGGCTGAGGTAATCCGTCCGTTCGGAGTAAAATTCATTACGTATGCGGACGACACCCAGCTAGTGGTTTCCCTCAGTCAATTGGAGTCCAACCCCAGCAATCTTACGACCTGTCTGGAAGAGACTGCTAGATGGATGACCATGTCTCATCTTAAGTTAAATAGTGATAAAACTGAGTTAATGCTCCTAGGAAATCCTTCACCCACCGCAATCAAGCTACTCTGGCCTCCTTCACTTGGCCCACCCCCTGCTTCGAAGGATAAAATCAAAAGCTTGGGCTTTTGGCTTGATAGGGCTCTTAACCTTAACGATCAAGCTGCCAAGCTGTCTGCAACTTGCTTCGGTCTGATTAGGCTCCTTCGCAAGATCCTCCCCGTACTGCCCTTGGAAGCCAGGAAAATAATGATTCAGGGACTTATTCTTTCCAGATTGGATTTTGGTAACGCCCTTTATTTGGGCGCCCCCCAGTCTACCCTGAATATGCTACAGACTGTCCAGAATTGTGCAGCCCGTACACTGCTCCAAATTCCACGACGTACCTTGGCTAAGGCCGGCATTAGAGGTCTCCACTGGCTTCCAGTTAGGCGGAGAGTTGAATTTAAGTCCTTATGTATTACCCATTGAGCCTTCTGGAGGACAGGCCCCCCTATCAATCATTCTCTTGTCACCCGTTATCACCCCACAAGACAGCTTGGATCATCTACCTCCTTCCTAGCCATGGTTCCCAAGATCAGAAGGGCCAGATGCGGAGGTCGAGCCTTTTCGTTTAACGCATCTAGGCTCTGGAACTCTCTCCCCCTCCGCCTCCGGGCAGAGTCCAACTTGGTAATTTTTCGCAAACACCTAAAGACCTTGCTTTTCTCACACCCGGACTAATCCATCTGTGCCCGCTCCTGTTCACGACTTCTGTTAGCGCTAGGACGCCTGAGGGTAACTATCGCGCTTTCTAAATCCTCTTTCTATTCTATTCTCTTTCTAAGAAGGAGGCGGGTGAAAGAGAGCAGCAGATCAGCACAGGAGAAGAAAACAGGGAGTTAAAGAATGAGGTGGGGTGGAAGAGAACAGCAGATCAGCACAGGAGAAGAGAACAGGGAGTTAATGAGGAGGTGGGGTGGTAGAGAGCAGCAGATCAGCACAGGAGAAGAGAGCAGGGAGTTAAAGAAGGTGGTGGGGTGGAAGAGAGCAGCAGATCAGCACAGGAGAAGAGACTAGAACAGGGAGTTAGAGAAGGAGGTGAGGTGGAAGAGAGCAGCAGATCAGCAGAAGTTAACAGGGAGTTAAAGAAGGAAGCGGGGTGGAAGAGAGCAACAGATCAGCACAGGAGAAGAGAAGAGAACAGGGAGCTAGAGAAGAAGGCGGGTGGAAGAGAGCAGCAGATCAGCTCGGGAGAAGAGAAGAGAAAATGGAGTTAAAGAAGGAGGTGGGTGGAAGAGAGCAGCATAACAGTACAGTAGAAGAGAACAGGGAGTAACAGAAGGAGGTGGGGTGGAAGAGAGCAGCATATCAGCACCGGAGAAGAGAACAGGGAGTTAAAAAGTAGGCGATGGAAGAGAACAGCAGATCGGCACAGGAGAAGAGAACAGGGAGTTAGGGAAAGAGGCGGGTGGAAGAGAGCAGCAGATCAGCACAGGAGAAGAGAAGAGAACAGGGAGTTAGAGAAGGAGGCAGAGTGGAAGAGAGCAGCAGATCAGCACGGGAGAAGAGAAGAGAACAGGAGTTAGAGAAGGAGGTGGGTGGAAGAGAGGAGCAGATAAGCACAGCAGAAGAGAACAGGGAGTTAAAGAAGGAGGCGGTGTGGAAGAGAGCAGCAGATTAGCACAGCAAAAGAGAACAGGGAGTTAAAGAAGGAGGCGGGTGGAAGAGAGCAGCAGATTAGCACTGGAGAAGAGAACAGGGAGTTAAAGAAGGAGGTGGGGTGGAAGAGAGCAGCAGAACAGCACAGGAGAAGAGAACAGGGAGTTAAAGAAGGAGGCGGGTGGAAGAGAACAGCAGATCGGCACAGGAGAAGAGAACCGGGAGTTACAGAAGGAGGCGGTGGAAAAGAACAGCAGATCAGTACAGGAGAAGAGAACGGGGAGTTAGAGAAGGAGGCGGGTGAAAGAGAACAGCAGATCAGCACCGGAGAAGAGAAAAGGGAGTTAGAGAAGGAGGCGGATGGAAGAGAGCAGCAGATCAGCACAGGATAAGGGAGCAGGGAGTTAAAGGAGGAGGCGGGTGGAAGAGAATAGCAGATCGGCACAGGAGAAGAGAACAGGGAGTTAGAGAAAGAGGCGGTGGAAGAGAACAGCAGATTAGCACAGGAGAAGAGAACAGGGAGTTAAAGAAGGAGCCGGGTGGAAGGGAGCAGCAGATCAGCACAGCAAAAGAAACCAGGGAGTTAAAGAAGGAGGTGGGGTGGAAGAGAGCAGCAGATCAGCACAGGAGAAGAGAGCAGGGAGTTAAATAAAGAGGCAGGTGGAAGAGAGCAGCGGAGCAACACAGGAGAAGAGAGCAGGGAGTGAAAAATGGAGGTGGGGTTGAAGAGAGCAGCAGAACAGCACGGGAGAAGAGAACAGGGAGGTCGAGAAGAAGGCGGGTTGAAGAGAGTAGCAGATCAGCTCTGGAGAAGAGAAGTGAACAGGGAGTTAGAGAAGGAGGTGGGTGGAAGAGAGCAGCATAACAGCACAGCAGAAGAGGTTACAGGGAGTTAAAGAAGGAGGCGGCTGGAAGAAAGCAGCTGATCTGCAAGGGAGAAGAGAACAGGGAGTTAGAGAAGGAGGCGGGTTGGAAGAGAGCAGCAGATCAGCACAGGAAAAGAGAAGAGAACTGGGAGTTAGAGAAGGAGGAAGGGTGGAAGAGAGCAGCAAATCAGCACGGGAGAAGAGAAGAAAACAGGGAGTTAGAGAAGAAGGTGGATGGAAGAGAGGGAGGGTGATAGACAGAGGGAGGGAGGGCGATAGAGTAAGGGCATTAGATAGATAGAGGGAGGGCGATAGATAGAGAGGGGCGATAGACAGATAGAGGGAGGCTGATAGACAGATAGAGGGGGCGATAGACAGACGGAGGGCGATAGATAGATAGAGGGAGGGTGATAGAGGGAGGGCGATAGATAGATAGAGGGAGGGCGATAGATAGATAGAGTGAGTGAGGGCAATAGAGTGAGTGAGGGCAATAGAGTGAGTGAGGGCGGCAGAGTGAGTGAGGGCGGTAGAGTGAGTGGGGGCGGTAGAGTGAGTGAGGTTGGTAGAGTGGTAGAGTGAGGGCGGTAGAGTGGTAGAGTTAGGGCAGTAGAGTGAGGGCAGTAGAGTGGTAGAGTGAGGGTCGTATAGTGAGGACGGTAGAGTGGTAGAGTGAGGGCGGTAGAGTGAGGGTAGTAGAGTGGTAGAGTGAGGGCATGAGGGCGGTAGAGTGAGGGCAGTAGAGTGAGGGCCGTAGAGCGGTAGAGTGAGGGCAGTAGAATGGTAGAGACCAAGATCACTCCCAACTGTGCTTTACAATGCACGCAGAATGCTGCACAATCATGAACTCTGAATGCCAAATATAAACCATACACCTACTTTGTGTTATTCCAAATCTGCAACACAAAAGTGAGAATTAGCTTACATATATTAATGGTCACTGTGTAAAATCCTGTGTGCCTAAAAGCGGTGTAGCAGTCACAAAACACCTATTGTGTTATAATCCAAAATCTACTGTATCGTGGTTTTGGAGCATGCACCTAAAGATCAGCATCTAATTGCTGTGTAACAAGAGGAATATGTGAACACATTAACTGGACATAACCTGTGATCAAAAACATTCACACTAAACATATTGCATGAATAGTCGACAGTACACACTCAAAGAAACACTAATCAGTGATCCATAGTTCCCACAGTGAACAGGCGAGCCTGTAGCCTCACTGCATGTAAAGAGGAAGGTATAATTTGGCATGAAGTAGATAAAGTGTGATGCTAGCTAGAGGATTCATCCAGCTTTGCCATACTTATTCCGTCCTGGGCTTGCCTGGTTTAATAACCTAGATTAGCATCAACAGTACCTGCATGTTAGAAGTGTGAGCTCACTTAACAATCTTTTTAATGTGTGTCATGCCGACAGCAGCATGTGTCTCGCTCTAAATGCCTGGTGCCAGTAGTCTAGACCGAGCAGCAATGGCAGGCATTAGTAAACACTTGTCATGAATGCACTTATTGCATGTCTTCCGCTGTGGATGCTAAGTTGGCTAGACCTCCCACCCAGCAGAAATGGCAGGCGATTGTGGTACCACTTCCTGCAATCCTTCCTATTAACAAGGCTTACCTACATGGCAGTGTAGAGGAAACTCATTGGTCTATCAAGCATTTTGAATAAGAAAACAAATACAATCCAAACAAGGATCATAGCTGGTGCAGAACAATCGATTGTGCTGCTCGCTCCTTTTATTAAACAACTTCGGTCATGTGACTTTGGGTCAAACCAAAACTTAATAACAGCCTGGGGATGCTGAGGTGAACACCCCTAGATGGACATTACAACCCGAACTAGACTGTGATGTGATTGAGTGAGCCGGCGATAAACCGATAGGGAGAAGCCCTGCAAGCTTAATGGGCAAAAGTTAGCTATGTCAATAAAAATAAGAAAATACACATTAACAGATTAAATATGATACATAACGATAATGGGGCTTATCAGCTCTCGTGAGCAGCAAAGAAAGAGGAAGAGACTACGACAGAAGCCTTTTCATCATCATCATCATCAACATCTTTATTTCGGCAACGTGTTTGCCATAAAAGATACAGGAAGAACAATACACATAAAACACCATAAAATCGGGAAATAAAAACATTTAAAACCGATTAAGAACAAGCCAACCTCATAAATTTCGACAATATTACAAAAATATAATTCAAATTAGCTGTTATCAAGCGTCCCCAATTAATAGATGTTTTCTCTTATGCCAGACAGTTCCCAGATATTTAGCAATGGCAAAAACAATAAAACCAGATACATCAGTCTTTAGGACCCTATATGCATGCAAACATTGCGTAAACCCCAGGTTCTTACATACCGGAACAATCCATTGTCTCCTGGCCTGCACATAGGCTGTACAAAAAAAAATATATGTAGCTCGGTTTCCTGCTCCAGTTTACACCATGGGCAGTGACCCGACAGGTTCTCAGACCATTGGCTAGTATAGGCTCGAATCGCCAAGCTACCATACCTCCATTGTAGGTACAATTTCCTGATGGAGGTTGGGAATATTACATCTAAGACAGGTTCGAACTTATAAACATCCTTAGTCATTAAAAATGATTCAGTTACCCAGATCTTTGCCCTGTGTGTATGAAGCAAGTTTACTTTCGTGGTACAGTCTAGCCAGCTGCTTCTGTGAAACTGTAGGGCATGATGACAATGGATCGGACCATAAAGTAGGTAGTCCTATCCGGCCTAATTCGTTTTTTATATAATTTAACCATGGGATTTTCACAGCGCTTGAAAAAGTCCGAATTTCCTGTAGTTCTAACCTATAATTAAGTAATTCTGGTACAGACCATATTCTGCGCCAGATGGTTAGGGGGCGGAGGCCCAAATCTTCATCAAGAGGTCTCAGACTCAGATCAAGTCTCATTGGCAACAGGGGGGTGTTGGGAGGGAGTGATAAGAGCTGTCTAATAAACGTATTCTCTGTTGTTGTTAGCTCGCGTTTGCACGCGTGACCCCAGAGTTCGCTTCCATACATAGCCAAACCTCTTGCCTGAGCTCTATAAATCTCTAACGTGGTCCAACCGGCTTAATGGAAGATTTATTTTTACTCATAAGCCTGATAACTCCTCCTGCTAGTTGGACCAATTTTAATTGAGATTTTTCTTGTTGGTGCCCCCATGACATCTTTTCATTTAGGGTAACCCCTAGGTACTCGAAGGTTCGGACCCTTTCTAACCTATTAGCACCAATGTACGGATTGGGACGAGTTTTAGATGGAGGGTTGAAAACCATATATTTGGTTTTCAGTGCATTAATTTCAAGGCCATGTTCTTGACAGAATGCCTTGAAGCCATCGAGAACTCGCTGTATCCCCATGGGGGACTTGGACAACAGCAGGGTATCATCCGCGAACATAATCGCCGATACCCTGCTGCCTGCGAATTTGGGGGCATCGCTGTTTTTAACCCTATTCAGATGGGCAACGACCCCGTTGATGTAGAAACAGGGTTGGTGCTAACACACAACCCTGTCTTACCCCCCTGTCAACGGGGAATTTATTAGATAGAGTTCCCTCCCTGCCACATCTGACCTGCGCAAAGTTATTAGTGTGTAAGCGGATAACTATATTTAAAAGATGTTGAGGGACCCCCAGGTTCGAGAGCACGGACCAGAGTTTCCTATGGGGTACAAGATCAAAGGCCGCTCGTAGGTCTATGAATAAAGTATAGAGGCTGCCACCCTCCAACTGTACCGTTTTCCAATGTAAGAGGGCCAGGTGAAAAACTTGATCTATAGTAGATACTTTATTCCTGAACCCGGCTTGATAGGGACTCAAAACAGAGTGGTCATGCATCCATTCCAAGAGACGATCCAAGATCTGCCTTGCAAAAATGTTTTGTGGGACGTCGATAAGGCTAATTGGCCTATAATTGGCTGGGAGCAGAGGGGAACCCTTCTTGAAGATGGGAACAATCTCTGCCCCCAGCCAAGTAATAGGCACCGGCATTCCTCCAACGATTGCATTGAATATAGTCTGAAGATATGGCACCCACACCGTCGGTTCATGTTTGAATAAGCCACCAGGGAGTTTATCCAACCCTGGAGCCTTTTCTGCAGAGAGTCTAGTGATGGCTGCCCCGACCTCCACTGTGGTAAATTCATCCCACTCCAAAAGAGTGGGGGTAGAATCCACCACTGGTTCTGCTGGATCCCCCGACTGGTCTACATCGGCCTGTATGTACAGAGATCGGAAATGGGCCTCCCACACACTAGGTGCAATATTAGCCTCGACTGCAGGAGTTGGTTCAGCGGAGCCGTTTTTGACAATCTGCCAGAATTTCCGAGCGTCTCTGAATTTGAGAGCACTCGTCATATCCGTCCAGTTGTCATTGTCTCATTCAATCTTTGCATTCTGGATAAGTTGTTTATAATACTTTCTCTTAGCCCTGATCAGTACGTTGTTCCCAGGTTGCTTCAAGGCCTCCAATAGGTCGGCTTCAGCCTTCCTACAAGCTGCATTGAACCACGAAACGCACATCCCCTTGCTTTTATTCACCTTCCGTACCGGGTTCAATACCTCGGCCAGAGTGCTGCATAACTCCAAATGAATATCCCCCAGTTCTTTGTAGCTCTCCACAGACGGGAGCCGCAAATTAAGATTTTCCACTTTTTGTAAAACTGGAACGACCCTTGCATAAAGCCTCTGGATATCTTTGGGGTTCCCTATGATTTTGGGCCATCTAACCCTACGCCTGTTGCTAGATAGTATCACACCAGACTCCGTGCAGTCATCTTCCTGGTGTGTGGCAGTAACAACACCCGGAAGCGCAAATTTTAAAATCAGCGCGTTGTGGTCACTTTCAACTCGGGGGTTACCTTAAAGTCCCTGACTCTGGCCCAATCGCACATTTCCACAAAGATGTAATCCAAACGGGAATTGTGCCCTAATTTGCTGAAGGTTGGTTTGGGAGGGATGTCCCCATTGACCTGGCCATTACAGGCCTGAGAGAATATACTACGGTCAGGGACATAATTTGGGTGGCTAATGGTGACCACGACTTCACAGGCAGGCCCTCCAGAGGTCATCCTCCTCCATGGTCGCGCCGTCCAGAAATAATGGAAACGGCTTGAATTGGCAGTTGAAGTCTCCCCCAACCACATACGAGGTGCCTTCCGAGATGGTACTCAGGAACAAAACTAGTTCCTCAATTGCACCAGAAACGTTTGCTATACCAACTGGTCTTGAATAAACATTCACCAATGCCAATTTATCTGCATTTGGCCACTCCAGGAGTACACATTGAACGTCCAAAGAGTTGGTTTCCAATGCCTTTGCTCTGCACCCTAGAGGAGAGCCCACCCAAATCATTAATCCGCCGGACGGACGCCCCTTCCCACCCCATTTTGCCGGGATTGAGAATGTTGCAAATCCCGAGCGCCAGTAGTCTTCCCTAGCCCATGTTTCTTGGAAAAGGCAGACATCCTGCGTATCCACGAATGACCCCCAATCTGGGGAGTCAAGTTTTTCGCCAGGCCCGCCAATTTCCAGGACAAAATAGAGATGGGTCCCCTAGAACCCCCATCTCTATTGGTGCAAATGGTTGGGCCATTTCCATCTGGGACAAGTAGGTCCCGAGTACCCTGCATACAATCGCTGCCAGAAAGGGTGGTACTCCTAACATTCAGACTCTGGGAAAATTTCTCAGTTGGCACAGCTAAAATGAATGGTTGTCCAGCGACATCTCGGGCCCCAACCAAGCTCAGGTCGGAGTTGTTAAGTCCCCCTGTAGCGTTACTACTGCTAAACCCTACTGTGCTATTGATCCACTGCCTGTCTTCCCCACCCCTATTGTGATGTCAATCGACCATATCCAAGCAACTAAACCTATTGGGGTGCGAGTATTGGCTATATGGACCTCAGTGGTAGGGCAAGTTCCAATCGCCTCTCCCGCACACTCTCAATGGGGGCCTTGGTCCTTCTCCTCTACGTGATCTCCTAGGTGTAACCCATGACCAGCCCTCATCAGCCCTATCCCCAAACCGCTCAAATTTGTCAGGATAAAAGGCTGACAGTGGTAGAGTTTGTATAGAGGTGCCTGATGTTACCATAGGCCAGTTACAAATATGGGCCACCGTCCTTGGGTCCCTGAAGTTTATAAGAACACAATCTCCAGTAGTATTTTTCCTAGTCGTACCCACCCACGGTACTCGCCTGACTAGCATTCTTTCGCTATTAGTCCCAGAGCGGAGTGGTCTATATTTATTAAGCCAGCTCACAACTTTGTTTTTAAGCGAATAAAAAGTTTCGTTAGCAGGACCAGCGAGTTCGGGGACTCCTCTTAAAATAACCACAAACGGAGCTGCCTCAGGGGGAAGGTGTATAACTCGCTTGTTGCTTTGTGTTTTTTGTTCCAGTGGCGTTTGCCTCTCTAACCCCATAACCCCGGTTGTGCTAAAAAGAGGATCACTCACAGGAATAACAGGAGGAGAGGGTTGGAAAGATGAGGGTAAGATACTTGGGGGAAGAGGCGCTGGGGGGAGGACTGGCCCTGCTACTGTGGAAGCCGCTTGAGTGGAGGTCACCTTCCCCTGTTGGTAGTTAGCTGCCTTAAGATAGTCTATAGTAGCCCCTGTTGCTTCTTCAATTCTTGTCAGTCTGGCCTCCATTTGTGAAAGTCTAACTTCAAGTAGGTTAATTAAAGACTCAAGCAAATTACCCAGGATGTTATAGTCCACCGAGTCATCCCCCTCCCCTCGGGTGCCACTAGCCGAAGTTAGGCTACCTTAAGGTACTAACTCATTGGGGACCCGTAAATTGGCTTGGTTACTAATATCTAGCGGTGTTGGTGCAACTTCCTTCCTCCCCTTCTTATTATCTGTAGGATTGCGATATTTGGGCACCTTCGCTTTTTTGCTCCCCGATGTGTGTGGCCCCCTCTTCCTTTCAGGAATTGCTCCCTCCCTGAGCCCTTGATGGTGTTGGTTGCGTAACCCATCATGCTCGGTTACAGATGGTACAGCCACAGTACTTAACATTGGAACCGGTTCCGGAATGACAGAAATGTTCAGTGGAGGATCCCTCGGTGGGACCCCTGTACTCCCCTGGTTCAAAGGGATACTAATTATCACATGTGTCTCCACGGGCACTTCCTGTCTGGTAGGTGTCAAGGCTGTAGCTATGTGGCCAAGGGAGGATCGCTTAGCATTCTCTATTCCCAGGGAAAGTCTACGCTCCAAGGAAGCAATTTCGTGTGTTAAAAGAGAGTTAGCTCTGATGATGAAATTGTCCATGGCACCAACTGTCTTCAGCATTGTTTGCAGCTTTGCTCCTAAGTTTCTCTCCCCGCCATCTGTGTGACTGTCTTTTGTCAGGATGAATAATAAGTCTTACCCCTATACAATAGCTGGATCAGTGTCCCAGTGCGATGGCCAAGAGGGGGGCCCATGTCCGGGTTAGATCGGGCTCTAACGGGCTACAACGGGCCCGCCCTTGGCCCGGGCTTTGCCCGGCGTACGCCCGTGCGCGTACGCGGATAGGGCGGGACTATATAGCGGTAGTGGGGGCGGGAAGAGGACCAGCTGTGGCAGATGACCAGCCGCACTGCTCGCTGGTCCTCGCAGTCCCGTAATGCTCCTGTGGGCGGTAAGCCCCTCCTTGCAGTCCGATACACTGTCCCACTCATGCAGCGCCCGAGTTCTCCACCACGAGCAGCTCCCGCGAAGCGGGGGCCGCGAGGAGTAGGTTCCTTTTGGGAGACAAATTCAGCAGTCCCCTGAGTCTCCACTCACACTCCAGCAAACTTCCTCAACAACACCCTTTTATATGTTACTCGTGTTGTGTGTAGACATTTTGCATCGCGTTTTTTGTTGTTTGCTACAAATTCCTACAAGGTATTGCTGTTCGTGTTTTTATTGGCTGGTGAGCAAACAGAAAGGAAAATCCAGCGTAATCAGAGCCTCAGGTTATGAAAAGATTATGGGCAATAATAGCCGCAAAACTAGTGATTCTAAGCATGGAGCCAGAAATGAGCACGTTCACGGTCCTAAAATTGTTACTGTAGACGTTTCTTACAGCGAGGAATCGGATTTTGTCACTCACAAAGAACTGCCTAAAATAATGCAGGCTGTGGACGGAGCTACCAACTTTGGAGGTGAGTAAACTAGGTTTGAGCCTTGGCGTCGACTCAATGACAGAATCCTGTGATTTTGGGCAAGTCACGTAATCTCCTTGTGCCTAGTACAAAATGAATGTGTCCTTGCGTAACTTAATTGGTGCTCATGTAAAGCGATCCAATATGGGTTGAGATCGCGCTATATGAAACTACAAATAAAATGAAATAAATTGAGGACTTCACTGGTAGAACTATCAAAGAAGCTTGATTGAGAACTTGGGGTGAGGGCGTGCCTTAAACGAGGAAAGAGGTGGGTGTTAAGAAACAATGAAATTAGCGTCCATCAAAGGTACCCTGGGGCAAAACAGCAGTGCCCCTATGAAGTTCATTTGTATAGCTATGAAGAGGAGAGGAAAGGAGGGGAGGGGAGACTAGAGGAGAAAAGTAGGGAATAGAGAAAAGGGGAACAATAAAGAGAGAAGGGAAGGAAGAAAGTTAGAGATGAAACAAAAAAGAAACAAGAAACATAACGAAAGAATGAACACTGCTAATAAATAACAAAACGTGAAAGAAAGAACGAAACAGAAACAAGCCATAAAATAATCCAGTGAGAAGGATTACAATGGAAGTGTTTGGCCGCCCTCTGCTGGTTGTCTGAAGAACTTGTACCACAAGAATCAATCAAAGCCCATGTGTTTCAATGGCCGCAAAAGTGAAAGTAATAAGGCCAGCGATGCCTGGAAGGCCAGCGATGCGAGGAAGAGATTAAAAAAAAAGCTCTCGCCATTGCTGTGGCAGGGGCAGGGGAGCGCATACCGTTGAAGTCTGATGGGGTGGAAGCCTTTGAAGTCATACGAGGCTCAGACAAATGGTGGAATGGGGGTGTGCTAGCGGCTTCTTTTCAAGTCTGATGGGGGGCGGGGAGCAAATGGCGAGCGCGCGCATGGAGCACATGCACTGTCGATAATCCGCATTCAAAAGCCCCTTGGTAAGCTTTCCTGGAGCAGCTCTCTATATCTCTCGCATAGTGATTGCTTACGCAATATGCTAGGCGAGATCCAAAAAGGTCCTACATTTGCACTGAAAACACAAGGCGGACAATTTCTCATTTAAAGACACATGTCTACTGTCCTGCCTGTGGGAAGGTGGGGATGCATATCCTATTCAAGGGTGTTAACAACCTAGAAAAAGGGGGGAAATCATTTCTATTCAGTCCCCTCATGGCACACCCTGTTCTACCTTCCCCCACACTCAACAGCCAACGCATTTCGAATCCCCAACAATTCCAGGATTCCCTTCAGGAATCAGACTTGGTTTTGTTTGGGCTCTCAATTGTGCTGCAGACAGATGTCCAATATCTGTTCTTCAATTTATAGTATTAATCAAGGCTTAAATTTTATGAGTGTGTGGAAGCTCTTGATAATGATTTTAAAATGGTCAAGGATCTTGAGACTCGTGAAATGTAGTTAGAGCTTACGGGCCTGTCGCCGTAAATTTCTTCTGCAATAATCCTGACTGTTTCCTTTCATTTCAGCCATGCCAAAGCTGTTGGAAAATCATCTTGCTCCTCTCATTCAAACCGGCAGCCCTTCCAATTGGGCAGATCCTCAGCTAGTGGTCACCCGCTGGGGTCCTGAGGAGGCGAAACCTTGGAGCTGACCGTTTGGGTCCGAAGAGTCGGCAGTGGAGAATAACTTGACTTAATCTCTGTGCACCAGGTGAGTGATTTGATTCTTGGAAAATGGTGCCTTGCTTGAATGACACAAGCCAGTGGGCTGTGTCTGGTACAGTCTGCGGACTGTCTTGCTTGCACTTGGTGGGTCTGTGAACTGTCTTGGGTGCAGTTTGTGAACTGCCTTGCTTGAACGACACAAGTCTATGGGCTGTGTCTTGGTGCGGTTTAATACCGTCTTGGTTTGTACTTGGCGGGTTTGCGGACCCGTGGAAAAGACACTTTGGGCCCAATGTAGGTGGCGAAATACCGGTCGGTAACGGTGAAATTTGGTAAATTTCACCGTTACCGACCGGTATTTAGCCAATTGCAATTTTCGGAATACCGAATGGATTCGGTTATAAGGAATCGGTAAAATAGGGAAAACCAGTTACCGATTCCTTATTACCGAATCGGAGATACCGAAAACCCCAAATATCGATTCAGTAAATAAGAATCGGTAAAAGAGATGTACCAAAAATCGGTAATACCGAATTTCATGAAATTCAGTATTTAAGAGTCATTAATTACCACTGACTCAAAGCAGGTAGTAATCATGTGCACAGCATTTAAACAACCCCAAAATGCAGTCTCAACACATTGGCGGCCCTCTACGTTAATGCAAGGCGGCTACGATTACAGGCAGCAGGAATGAGGATCTGGAGAAGGGAGGAGCGCATATACAGACAGTGCATCACACTATTTCAACTCGCTGAGGCAGAAATTCATGAAAGGTACAGGCTACACCCCCAAACTATCCTGGACCTGATACGGGACCTGCACCCACTCCTGTAGCATCCTACACCAAGGGCTCACGCTATACCACCACATGTCCAGGTGCTCTGTAGCCTCCACCTATTAGCATCAGGAAGTTACCAGGAGGTGATAGCTGCGGTAGGTGGTGTGTCGCAGAGCTGCCTGTCTCGGTTCTTGAACAATTTCCTGGATGCCATGATGCAAAGGATGCATCACTACATAAGCTTTCCCACAACACAGGCCGAACTGCTGAAAACAAAAATAGACTTCTACCAAAAGGAACAGTTCCCGCATTTCATAGGGTACATTGATGGGACACACATGCCTATCTGCTCACCTGCAGCCAAAGAGTACATCTACCGTAACAGAAAATCCACCCACTCCATCAACGTGCAGGTCATCTGCGATGTGGACAACATCATCACCGACATCGTGGCAAAATTTCCTGGGAACACCCATGACTCCAACATATTCCGCAACAGTGGGATATACACTCATCTGGCTGGGGGAGAATTTGGAGAAGGATACCTGCTAGGTAAGTCATTGTGACACACCCAGATGTATACTGCTGATGAATGTGTTGATGTTTGTTATTAATGGCACTTTCTTTCTCACCTAGGTGATAGTGCATATGCCGTGCCGGCATTCATCCTTACCCCTTACCTGAACCCATCAACCCCAAGTGAGAGACGATATAATGCTGCGCACAAATCAACACGCAACATGGTGGAACGGACGTTTGGACTGTTGAAGAGGTGCTTCCACTGCCTCCACAAAAGCGGAGGCACCTGTCAGTACCGACCCATCATCTGCTGCAAGATCATCGCTACATGTGCTATGCTGCATAACCTGGCAACTAAGAAAGGGACAGCAGTCGATTTGACCGACTCTGAGGACGATGACGATGACTGTCTACAGCCAGAGCCCAGCGCAGCAGGAGTGGCACCAGCACCAGATGGGAGACAAAGACGGGCAGAGATTACACAGAACTATTTCTAGGTAAGTAAGGAGACACAGCCAGTAATTGTGTGGGAGTGACGTAGTTTAATAGCATGTCACTATGCCACATCATGAAGGGCTTAACATAGCAGTCCCAATTCCAAACAGCCTACAAAGCTGTCATGGGTTAATGTATCAAAAACAAGTGTGCCTGCCATAACCTCCTGCACCCACGCACAACATGGCTGCTTCCTCTGTGTACACTGTCCTCATTAGCAATCTGTTCTGTGCCACCACTTTGCTGTCCACTGCACCTCCTGGACTCTGTAACAGGGGGCGTTACACTACTGCTGCTATTTGTCTTCTCACTGTCTGCCACATCACCTGCACCAGTATTGGCAGTCTGACTATTCTGTAGCACTTCAAGTGCAGTGGTCACTGTGCAGTGTGCCATCCCTTCCTGCATCGCCACCGAGCACCTCAGAGCAGAGAAGTGGCAGTGGAGAGGCGGTGCACCGACTCGGTGTAGTTCTCTATTTCCTGCCTCTCCCTGCGCCTTGCCATTCTGTCATCATCCATCTTGCTGCACAGCAGCCTCACTGAGTCGGACATGTCCCTCATGCCCTCAGCCATATCCCTCATTCCCTCAGCCAGTGTTGTGTTCATTGTGCAGATGCCCTGCAAGTGTGCTGTCATGTGCCCCATCTGCCTCTGAACCTATCGGATTGCCTTTCCTTTCAGGCTCTGCACCTTCAACATGTTCACCTCCAGACCTGCATAGACACTCTGATCCTTGCCCTGCGAAGGTGGACTGTGTGCCCTAGCCCTGCGGCGTCTGACACCTGTGTCTGGTCGTTCTGTGGGGGACTGTGTAACGGCAGTATTGCCATCGTCTGCCAACGTTGGCTGTTCTTCCCCCCTGCAGTCCTCGTCGGACAACTCTATCTGTTGGAGGCTGGGAACTGCATGCCTCCTGGGTCTTGGAGATGATGGCGTTGGTGACGCTGCTGGTGATGCCGGTTTTGATGCCGGTGTTGATGCCGGTGGTGGTGGTGGTGTTGATGGTTGTGGTGATGGTGTTGATGGTGATAGTGTTGATGGTGGTGGTGTTGACAGTGGTGGTGTTGTGGTGTGGTCCGCAGGCGTAATGACATCCTCCTCCTCCACTCTATCTCTCCGGGGTGCCTTTCCTGCCTTGCCTGGCGCAGCCCTGAGGGATGTCTCGTCTAAGCATGGGCGTAAAATCCGTTCCGCTCGCGGAATTTGTGAATTGTTGAAAAATTCGCGTTCCGTGAATCGCGCGAATTTGTCAAAAAATTCACAATTCACAAGCTTGCGGGTTTTTTTGCTTGGTCGCTAGACTTTCTGTCCGGGAGCACGCAAAAACGGACGCGAATACGCAATTGCACAACGCGAGCATGCAACTAGCCCATGTAGGACGGCATGGGTAACCTCACGGTAGCCGTGCTGAAAAAATCCTGTGAACACACAAAAAGCCCGGCGAACACGCAAAAAGCCCCGTGAACATGCAAAAAGCCCCAAGAACACACAAAAAATTTTTGCAAATTTGCAGATTTTGCGGTCCGCGAATTCTCGTGAATTCGCGTACTGCGAATTGTGCAAATTTCACCCATACAGAAACTGGAAGCGGCTAGACATACAAAAATTCAACAAATGTCTAGAGGAGCATATACCACCTATTGAGCAAGAGATAGGCCCTCTAGCAAATGCTGTATAAAGTTGGCTTACGGAAGCAACGGACTTATGCCTCCCTATTTCTAAACAGAAAAAAACCACACATCACCCTTCTGCACCCTGGTATAATGAGTCTTTGAAAAATTCTAAATCATGTTGTAAAGTTTTAGAAAGAAATTGGAGAAGAAATTATGATCTTACAGATAAACTAGCCTATAAAGCAGCCCTGAGTAAGTATCACAAAGAATGCAGACAGGCACGCGCTGCTTTTGTGAACTTAACCATCTCCAAAGCTTCAAATTGTTCAAAAACACCATTTAACACAGTTAAAATTCTGGCAGGCTCCGATGCAATAGCCAAACCACCTTCTCTGTCCAAATCCAAATGTGAAGAACTAGCGACTTTCTTCATAGACAAGGTGGATGGTATTTACCAAGAAATTGTTTCACAACAAGAGGAGGCCTCTAGACCAGAGATTTCTTCATCTGACGGGATGCACGAACAAAACCTAGCAAAAGCCGACCATGTGTTAAAAGACTAGCCCTTATAAACAACTAATACCATGGGAGAATTATTAAATTCAATCAAATCAGGATCACCGAGGGATCCGATTCCAGCCAATATTCTTAAACAACTTGATTAGTCAGTGATTTCCAACATAACTAATGTACTCAATACATCAATTAAAGATGCCAAAGTTCCAGCCCTTTGGAAGCATGCTATGATTCATCCCCTACTGAAAAAACCGAATGCAGATACATCCGACACAAAAAACTATCAACCTATTTCTCTACTCCCTATTCAGGGCAGGTTTCTCGACGGAAACCACACTCCTGGGTGTGACAGAGACAATCCGCCAGAAATTGGATCAAGAGGAAACAGTAGCGCTCATTCTGTTAGACTTGAGCACTGCTTTTGACACTATCTCACACAATGTGCTATTAAAAACACTGAGCAACATAGGAATTACCGGAGACGCCCTCAAGTGGATTCAAGACTTTCTTTCACATAGAACATTTCAAGTTTTCTCCCAAAACGCCTGTTCCGAAACACATTCATTTAGCCATGGTGTACCGCAGGGATCCATCTTGAGTCCGCTTCTCTTCAACCTTTACGTAAAGCCTTTGGCGGAGTTAGCTGAGGAGTCGGGACTCACGATCTATTCCTATGCAGATGATTCTCAAATCATTTTCTCCCGTGCGATTCAAAATGCAAATGATATCTCGATGCTTAAAACTGGATTAAATAATATTGCAACATGGATGAAGGCAAACTTCTTAAAACTCAACGGAGAAAAAACGGAGGTAGTAATTTTTGGAAAACAGAAGCACCTATGGAGCCAAAAACACTGGCCATAAAAAATGGGTAACCTCCCGATCCCGGTATCACACGTACGCAATCTTGGCATACTCCTGGATGAAAATCTGAGCATGCATGCACAATCAATTAAAGTTGCAGCCACCTGTTTTTCCATCATTCGATGGCTGAGAAAAATCTGCTGGATGCTCCCAGAGTCAACCAAAAAAACGGTAGTAAATGCCTTAATTATGTCCCGTTTAGATTACAGTAACATTCTTTACTTGGGATCAAATAAAACAATTCTCCACCGTCTACAGATGGCCCAAAATGCGGCAGTCAGATTATTATGTAAAGTACCAAAAAGAGAAAAAGAGAATCAGTCTCTATATTTCAACGCAAGCTACATTGGCTGAATGTGGAAAATCGAGTGAAATTTAAGGCACTCATCTATATGTATAAAATAAAGCAAATACAGCCCCTAAGTATCTCTGCACTCTGACAAATGCCTATATCCCGACCAGGAACCTCAGATCGGCCACCCAGGGCCGCTTTATGATTCCCAAATTCAAGCGTGCTCGCACTGGAGGAAAATCCTTCGCTTATCTGGGTCCGTACTACTGGAATTCTCTTCCCATTGCACTAAGAAACGAGCCAATTTACTCCAGTGTTCGCAAGTTGCTAAAAACCTGGCTGTTTGATAAATAAAGACACTTTATCCATACAGAAAGCGGCTGAGATGCGCCGGGAAACCCTCTTTGGGTAGCCGCTGCGCAATACAAGTTCAAAAAATAAATAAAACAAATTAGTCTCGCCTGTGGAGACAATTTGTATATTAGTTCACTTGTCTGGCAGCATTTGCATAGAAATACATTTCATGTCTGCCAATAAATCTGACTGTCCTCTGCTTGCTTATCGCTGATGTGCGTCACATGCCTTTGGGTTCAGTGGGCTGACTGTTATGATAGGTGTTAACCTGTCCACATGTTCCATAATGCATTGCTAGTGTTTAGTAAAACCTGACTGGAGTGGGAGTCACACTGCCTCATTGGGGAATGTGGTTAGGGAGTGGGGGGCGCAGCTTGGTGTGCATGCATCTTACCTTGTGTGGTTGCAGCTCTGGCAGAGCTGTCTGCATCCCCGATGCCACTGACACTCTCAGGCTCAATGGTAGACTCCACAAGCAGTTCCAGGGCAGCCGATGCAGGTGCTCTATTTTTTCCTCCACCTGTCAGGTTTGCTTGCTTTTTCCTTTCGGACATCCTCTTCTTCGCCATACTCCTGAGGTCATACCACCTCTTTTATAGGTCGTCCACATCACAGTGGGTCACACCTATGGCATTAATGAGGTCCTGGATTCCAATCCATATTTTTCTTTTTTGTGACTCTGGCACTTATAGTGATTTTTGACCAAATAGCTTGTTGTGTTCCTTTGCCACCTCCTCAATTAAGATCTCCAGCTCCCTCTCACTAAATTTCATTTTTCTTTTCCTTTCTGCACCATCAGTTTCCCTGTCCTGGCTGTCCATTCTGGTGTTTGATGTCAGGTAGTAAAGTTGCTCCAGATTGTTTTTCTCTGCTGCCTGCCTCTCCAACAGCTTCTGGCTCAGTGCAGCTGCTTGGGTGTGGTCACTTCCTTATTGGAAGTAAATAGGATGCACAGGATTGGCTGATTCCTCAATTGCAGGAATTTTGACTTACCATTTCGATATTTACCGATTCGGTAATTCAGAATTGGTAATACCGATCGGTACTAAGGATTTGTATTTTTTTTCCGAATATTACCGATTCGGTAAAAATTACCGATTTTTTACCTACATCGGAAATACCGATTTCTTAATACCGAATGGGTAAAATTCGGTATTAAGAAATTGGTATTTGACATTTACCTACATCTGCCCCAGAGTGTTCATGAACAGTCTGCCTGGCCAACTGGAAATTTGGCCCGCGCTCGAAAACCTTTGGGACTGCTTGCAAACAATCTGCCAGGCCAACTGGAAATTTGGTTTATGCTTGCAAAAGGTTTGGGGCTAGAGCCTGTCTTCTTTAACTTGGTTCAGTCTCTGGGCTGTCTACTTGTCTTGGTGCAGTCTTTGGACTGTGATGTTTGGCTGCAATGAGGTGTGTGAACCGGTGTCGGTGGTGGTGCTTGTGAATTGCTTGTTTCAGTGAGTAGCGACTGTGCTCTTCGTGTGGAGGTAAGGATACCTTGCCTCAGCAAGCTGTGTTGTGTTGTTTTTTGTTTGACACAGTCTGAGGACCGACCATCTTTGGGAAAAGTACTTGCAAATTCCTTTGCCAGGCAAAATCAGGAGTGTGGCCCCTTCTTGAAAAAGTCTGGAATGAGCTAAATTTGGTCTTTTGTTGTCATTGTGTTCTGCAGATGCCCATTGGAGGAAGAAACTTGAAATTTTGAAGGAAAAAAAATTATAATACATAAATAGAAATATGGTTTGATCAAAAATACTGTCAAGAATGTACATTTGTTTTGACATGGAAGAGTGCAACATGAGAAAAATGTAAGCAAGGGATGCACTTTTAAATTGAAAAGACTGCCGTGAAGATTCAAGGTAATCTATCTTTGTGCTCAACAGACACGTATTCTAAAGGTGCAGTAAGGAGAGGTGAAATACATGCTTGTAATTCATCAGCACGGAATGTGCTCTCTCTCTCTCTCGGAAAAAGGAGGGGCAGGAGTTCTGGAAAGGGAGCAGTGTGCTTGTATTTAGAGCTTTACAGCTTCAGACAGGAACTGCCAAGTGGGTGTGTTTCATTTGGATTTGCCCACAATGGAACGTGTACTTAAATTGGAAAAAAGTGTTTCAAGCTCTTCGGGCTGTGAGTGTTTAGCTGAATAAAAAGAATTTTCAAAGTTGGAAAACATAGCATGGGAATTCCGTTTGTGGCCGGCGTGCCATGACCTTCGGTGTGATAAGGGAGGCATTCCCAAGGAGGGAGCTTGTCAAGCAGGAGGACTGAAAACAGCAGACAGGACAGGAGAGACACTGTGAAGAGTGTTCTTGTGAAGGGAGGGCTCATTCAAAGAGCAGCTTATGTTTTCTTGTGAAGGGAGGGCTCATTCAAGTAGCAGCTTCTGTGTCAGACACAGACAGGCTGAGCTGCTTTGCGCAGGCCTAGTTTTTTTTTGTCTGAAAGGCAGAATGCCAGGAAAAGATTGGGAACGGACTAAAGGAACAACACAAGAGCTAAAAGAATACGTTCATGAGTTTTGTGAAGGTGTGATCCAGGGTTTCTACAACACTGTGGATTGAGTATCCTGGAGATGGTGGCATGAGATTTTTTTTTTACTCACTTGGTTATTGGATTAATGTTTTCTGATGAGACTAGTGTACATGTACAGTCAATATTGGTTTGTTTTCAAGGAAAGATCATGAATGGTATTCTGAAGGATGAAGCGTACTATAGTGCTGGACAAGGAATGAAGCAGAAAAGGTTTGAGGAAAAACATATGATGGTACAGAGAAGGTTTGCATAGAAAAGGTTTCAGAATCAGTTGTTTGCTGAGAAAGTAAGCTACAAGGTGTTATTTCACAGGATGGAAGTAATGGTGTTTTGGTTTGTGCAAATGCAGGTATGGATGTTGCACTGCTGGAAAATATATCATTTTGCCATTTTTATGACAGATTTGAGCATTGGAAGAAGAAATGTAAATTTAAATATGATGCAGCAAATTGAAAAGCGCAAACAGAGAGAAATTCAGGTGCAAAATGTGCCAGTTCAGCAAATGCAACTATCAATTCAGAAACAGGTACCAATGACAGAAGTTTTTCAAGCCCCACATGGAAAATGTTAAAATGAATTTAAAGAAGTTGTCCAGAGCAAACATGAATAATTTCCAGAAACAAAAAGAGAACACATTTAAACAGGTTGCTGTATTTGAAAATGGGAGTTTTAACACTAACAATTCTGTATTTACCAAGTCCATTGTGAAAAAAGCGGAAGGTCCAGACTTTGTTGCAGGAGTTTTAAAAAGAGAAATTACAAACCCAGTTTTAGAGAAGGTTGCAGCAGAAATAGTAGAGAAGTTGCCAATTTGTTGTTTGTGTTACAGCCTAGCAGGAAAACAATTGTTTTGCAGATTAAACAACACAGATTATTGTACACCTGATTATGTTAATTATCAGATTCCTAATTAAGATGCACATTTTAAAATGGTCCAGCCAGTGTTGCGGTAACATGAAGCAAAACAGCTGTAGCATTGTTTTTTTATAAATGTCAATTTGCAAATGCTGTCCTTTTCTTTCTCCAGGTTTTTTTCCCTTTAGTGACTTTCAGACTGTTCCAGTTGTTGCTGTCAGAGGAAAGATGAGGGAGTGAAAGTGTAAAAAAAGAGGAAATTTTTTATTTGCAGATACGTTTTTATTGTGTTTTTGAAATAGCGACTTAGTTGTGGATATTGGGAAGTGATTGGTCTGTACTGTTTCCTTCTGTTATGTATAAAACATAGTACAGTGCTATGCGTGTATTGGTGGGTATTTCAGACACATTAGTTTAGCACATGTTTTGTGCTCTCTTGCTCCGATCATTGGATTTTTCTATTTTGAATTTTGCATTTCAGTTAATGCCTAGTTGTGGTGAGCATGTGATGAGTTTACCATCCTATTATCACTGTTCACAGGCAGGTGAATGTAGTGATGGGCCTTGATGTAAGTAGAGAGTAGTGTTTGTTTTCCCTCAAGTTTTTCAGATCTGCCACCCATTTTGTGGGCAGCAGGTGAAGCAGAGCTGGGATTGCTGTAGATTTCATGAGCCTTGTTGTGTATGATTCCGGATTTGGTTGAGAAAGGTTTTGGGGAGGAGAAGGCTGGTACAT
The DNA here is from genome assembly GCF_964261635.1 of Lissotriton helveticus. Taxonomy (NCBI): domain Eukaryota; kingdom Metazoa; phylum Chordata; class Amphibia; order Caudata; family Salamandridae; genus Lissotriton; species Lissotriton helveticus. Next base: position 456,723,378 of record NC_136069.1, on the reverse strand, counting down.
TATAATAATCCCACTATTTCGATTGTGTTCAACATTTGTGACTGACCTGTGTGCAGTTCAAAATAAAAAGAAAATGTGTCCCTCCAGTTGTCTGCTGCTCTGGCTATTTTTATGCTTCTTCTGCTGCTCAATATTTTTCTGTCGCTGATCTAAAGAGCATTCTTTGGCAGTATTGCTTATAGAATATATGATGGTTTTTTTTTTAGAATAACATTGGCTGTTAAGAGATATAGGCTCTTCTGCACCTTTTAGAACCATGCAGAAAGACAGGGCATCCATACACAGTAAAGTTGCAGGGCAGTACAGCTGCATGGTGTTAGACATGGCATCCTTGGTGTGGTTTCCCCTGACCTTTTCTCTTCTACCTCCTATGTTTTGTTGCTGTGCTGGTTTTTGTTTTTGCTAGCTTAGATGTTTTGGGTATTTTACATGGCCCCACTCGCACACGTCGCCTGACAGCACGACCTCAACATAATCTCCTACGCCGACGACACTCCACTGATCCTCTCCCTCACCAAGGACCCCATCACCGCCAAAGCCAACCTCCAGGAAGGAATGAAGGCCGTCGCTGACTGGATGAAGATCAGCCGTCTGAAGCTGAACTCGGACAAGACGGAGGTCCTCATCCTCTGCTCCAACACATCAGCCTGGGACAACTCTTGGTGGCCAACGGCACTGGACGCAGCCCCGACCCCCACCAACCACGCATGCAACCTGGGAATCATCCTTGACTCAACGCTCTCCATGACCAAGCAAGTCAACACCGTCTCCTCCTCCTGCTTCAACACCCTCCGCATGCTCCGCAAGATCTACAGATGGATCCCGACAGATACAAGAAAGACAGTCACCCAGGCCCTCGTCAGCAGCAGACTCATCAATCGACTACAATGCATCGAAAACACCTTGCCACAACTGATCCTCGATGTATCACGACACGGCCACATCACCCCCCACCTGAGAAACCTGCACTGGCTCCCCATCAACAAGAGGATATCCTTACAGCTCCTTATCCACGCAGACAAGGCACTCCACAAGACCGGCCCAGCCTACCTCAACAGACGGCTCTCCTTCTACACCCACAACCAACAGCTATGCTCCGGCGACCTCTCACTCGCCACTGTCCCGCACATCCGAAGAACAACCACCGGCGGGAGATCCTTCTCCCACCTCGTCGCCAAGACATGGAACACCCTCTCACTGAGCCTACAACAGACCCAAGACCTGCTGACCTTCAGGAGGATACCCAAGACCTGGCTGTTCGATCAATAGCGCCCCCCCCCCCAGGACCTTGAGACCCTTTCGGGTATGTAGTGCACTTAACAAATGACTGATTGATTGATTGATTGATTGAATGTCACAGTGCCAATGCTTTCTGTGTAAATAGATTTTGTGCTAGGTTCCCCCTGATTGGCAAAGTGGTTTTATTAGTAGATCCCTAGTGAAGTGCACTGATGGTGCCAGAGCTGATAAATAAATAGCTACTAGTAGGCTTGCAGCGTTTATTGTGCCACCCACACGGGTAGCCCAGAAAAGATGCCCCAGGCCTGCCACCGCAGTGCCTGTGCACAGTTTGTAAATAGAACACATCTATGGTAGGCCCAGGGTACACCCTTAGGCAGGGTGTAGTGCATCTGCAACCCTGGTGAGTGCAGGTGTGCGTGGCATGTAATGGTGGTGAAATGCTGCTATTTTTCCTTTTTCACCATTAACGGGCTGTCCTGCTGGGAGGCTGGAATGGGGAATTTTTGGAACATATAACAAGTATATCCTCCATAGGTATAAGGTAGAGAATAGGAATGAGCTCAGAATTTGTTATTACATCTTTAAGGAAGCATGGTTATTAGGGTCTGTGTTTGAACAGTTTTCTTGTCCAACATTTCTGTGCATTTCTGTCTTCTTGTGAATAGATTGTCTTGTTTCAGTGTGACAGAGGAAGAGGATGTGCATGTGGTGTGGTGTTTTTGTAAGGTGGTACAAATACTTTATACATTGTCTTTGAAGTCAGTCTGTCTGCTGGTGCCCAGCTACAAAATGGGTAAGTATTGTCAACAGGAGGTCACCTGCTTAGGTCACCTACTGTCATAAGGGGGGTAGGAAAATAGCTCCTTGGGTAATTAACATATTAAATGGGATGCATGGGGTGTATGAGCCTTAAATCTGAATGCCCTAACATTTGAAACTGTGTTTTTCTTCTTTTTTGGCTTCTGTGCTTGATACATATATTGCTGTATGCTGTGTTTGTGTTGTAAGTACGCAAGACAGCTTGTTGTTGTACGCTTTCTCTCTCTTTTGAGCCTAACCGAGCTGTCTAGGAATGGCCATGGGACAATCGGTTGGGCTCGCTTTAGCTATTCATTTCACAGGATGCTGTGAATATGCTTTTGAATAAACAGAGACATAGCACCTCGCCAGTGCATGTCTAATTGCCTATAAAAAACACTGTTTGCTAAATTGTCATGATTAGAGAAATGTGTCACCTTGAAGTCGGCCGTGTTACTGCCCCTCCCTTCTGTAAATTGATGGAATAGGAATCGAAGTGGAGATGAAAGGACGGGTAGACTAGACTGGTGTTCGCTTATCTGACCCTTAAAGGGAACTATATGTCGGTGGCTTTTGTTTGAATGCCCGGGTGGCACCAACATTATTCTTCATGTTACCGCAACACTACAAATAGTTGTAGAGACATAACAAGTCCTGAGCAACAGGGTTGTAACAGAGGATGTGGGTTAAAATATAAAATAATGCATTTTCAGAAAATGATTAAAATAAAATAAAAGAATGTTTGTAGTAGACCCTGCTGGGAGGGTACTGAAGTCAAGATGTTTAAGTTGAAAGTAAAATTGAAACAACAAATCTAGGACTTGAGTCTTAGACAGAGTGCGCCCTACCTAATACAGTCAAAGTGAGTGTTTCAACACAATGTTAATCAATAACTTTTAACAACAAGTGACAAAAAGATTAACAGAGTTATCAAATACACAAAAAATCTTTCAAATTTACAGCAACAAAATGATGAAATGGCTTCATTTAGATGCGTGTCTTCAGCTTGCTTTATTCACAGGTGAAAGCTTCAACAAACTCCCCTGTTAGTTCTTTAATCAAGTAATGCATTCATAACGTGGATTTCATTACTCCCAATGCATTTTGGGTGTGCGATCACCCTTCGTCAGGGAAAATCTACAAATAAACATATGTACAATAAGGCAAATTTGTTATCTGTCACAAAAACAATAGAACATGATCTGGCCTTTGATCTCTGGGATGGTTGTAGTGATTATGACTCCTGAAGAGAGTAACTGGTGCTAAATACATAATAATTAGTCTAAAAAGACCATATTTATTTATCTTTTATATTATTTATTTTTTATTCAAGAAGTTTTATGTAGCGCTTGCCTGACCCGGGGGTATCGGAGCGCTTTACAACAGTTACAATACAGAGAAGTACAAAATACAGTAATAGTGTAGGTCGATTAGCGGCGAGTTCGGTTATGAGGCTTGCGGACATAGAGCTGAAGCTGTGAGAGGTGACTGCTTCCACACTGTGGCTGCTCCTATTGGTTTCCCAGGGAGCGGTCGAGATGCAGGACTTTTAGCTGGCTTTTGAATTTTGCAAAAGAGGTAATAGTTCTGATGTGGGGGGGAATAGAGGGGGGAATAGAGTTCGAGATTTTGGGCGTCCTCCTGACTAAGTTTTCAGTGGAATGAGTAGAAGAGAGTTTGAGCTTCTTAGGTTCCTGGTCTGACGAGCTTTTTTGAGTTTGGCTGCCAAATATTCAGGTTTGCCGGTGTGCAAGGCTTTGTGTGTGAGGCAGGCTGTTCTGAAGGTAGCCCGCATTTCCACTGGGAGCCATTTAAGTTCTCTGAGTGCCAGAGAAATGTGATCAAATTTCTTGATTCCGGTGAGCATTCTGGCTGCCGCGTTAAGCGTTGTTTTGAGGGGAGCAAGATGTGATTTTGCTAATCCTGAGAGGACTGCATTCCCATAGTCTAGTTTTGACAACACCAATGCTTGGGTGGCCTGTTTGAGATCATTGGGCGGGATGAAAGGTTTTATTTTGTTCAGTAGTTTTAGATTAAGGAAGGTGCTCTTAGCTGAGTTCTTGATGTGTGAGGTCATGTCCAGTTTCGGGTCTAGCGTGATACCTAGTGATTTGAAAGAGTCGGGCAGGGTGAGGTTCCCGTTGAGCGCATCAATAGTTTTTAGACATTCAGCAATTTGGGGGTTCTCCTCTTTGGTCGAGATGAGGAGAACTTCAGTTTGATCAGGATTTAGTTTAAGGTGGTTGCTGGACAGCCAGTGTTGGACATCTCTCAGTATGTCATTGAGTCTTTGGATGTCCTTGATGGAGGAGGATTCCAGGTAGATCTGCCTATCGTCTGCATAAAGATGGAAGCAGCTTTTGGCTTTTTTGAGTAGTGTGGTAGGGGATTCCATGTAAATGTTGAAAAGTTGCGGGGAGAGCACCGAGACTTGCGGGACTCCCTTATTGACTGGATGCAGATCGGACGTGAAGTTTTTGATTTTGATTCTTTGGATGCGGTTGTGCAGGAAGGATGAAAACCATTCGAAGACCACCTCGCCAAATCCGACTCTTTTTTAGGAGAGCCTTAATGAGAAGTTTGAGGTCTACTGTGTCGAAAGCTGCTGATAGGTCTAGGAGAATGAGGAGGCAGCAATGGTCTGAGTCGAGTGATTTATGGATATCATCGATGATGTTGAGGATCGCGGTTTCATTGCTCCATCCTTTTCTAAAGCCAGACTGATGGGAGTCAAGGAGGTCGATGTTGTCCAGGTGTTGGGTTAGTTGTTGCAAATGCATCCTTCTAGGATTTTAGAAAGAAGAGGAAGGTTGGAGACGGGTCTAAAGTTGTTCAATCCTTTATGTCAAGGCGGGGTTTTTTCAGCAGTGGCGTGGCCCTACTTTAAGGCAATCTGGCACAACTCCATTTTTCAAGGAGCTGTTTATGACCGTGCACCATTGTGGTGTTAGGGAGAGTTTCAGTTTTTTGGTCAGTTGTGGGGTATAGGGTCTAGGGCGTGAGAAGAGGGTTTGGAGGTGGATATAAGTTTGACTATCTCAGCTTCTTGAATGAGGTGGAAGATTAGCAAAGATTTGTTGGGGGGTATGGGGGCATTATCAAGTGCCACACTGCTCTTTGTGGGGGGGATGCTGTTGGTGTCCAGTGAGAGTTCAATCTTGGTGATCTTGTCAATAAGGAAATTGGCAAAGTTGTTGCAAAGTTCTTTTGACGCCTGTATTGATTATGTCGCGGGCTTAGAGGTTTGTTGCCTGTTATAGAGCTCCTTAGGTCTATTTTTTTTGCACTGTCCAGCGCGGAGCGAAAAAACTTGGATTTTTTTTATCTTGATATGATTGTTGTACTTCCTGCAGGCTGTCCTGAGTTGTTTGCGGTGGGTGGTAGAAGGATTATTCCTTCAGCGTCTTTCTGTGGCTCTTAGTAGTCTCCGTTTGGAGTTGGTGTCGGTGTTGGACCATGATCTGGATGTAATGGCTCAGCTTTTTTTTTGTTTCAAGGGGGCTAGTTGGTCAAGCATGGTCACCATATTTACATTGTAGAACGAGGTGAGTTCGGTTGTGGTGAGATGGTCATTGGCGCTGGGGAGGAGCAAGTTTATCCTTTCTTCAAGGGCAATGAGGGGGATCTGGGTGAGGTTTCTGGCCCATTTGGGGGGGTCTTGTACAGGCGGCTAAGAGAGCAATTTTTGGTTGAAATGGAATGGAATCATGTGATGGTTCGACCAGTCAACGGAGAGTATGTGGTCAATGGTAATTGCATCATGCTGAGCGATAATGGCATCCAAGGTTGCTCCTTTATTGTGCGTTTCCTCTGAGCAGTGCTGAGATAAGTTATTGTCACAGAGAAGGTAAAATAGCGTTTGAATTAACGAGTTATTCGCTTCATTCCATCGCAGTTTTAGGTCGCCAAGAATTAGGTTGTTAGCGGCCCTGAGTGCGCAGTGAGCAATCAGGTTGGAAAAGTGCTCCCTGAATTCTGAGGTGTTGCCTGGAGGGTGATAAAGAAGGTGGCAGAGGAATGTTACATTGTCCTTAGTCGTGATATTGGCGGTAAGACACTCAAACGTATAGTATTTGCAAGAGTCCAGTTCCATGATGGCGATGTTGTCTTTGTGTATGATAGCTGCACCTCCCTCTCGGTTTTTTCTGTCTTTGTTGATAATGGTAAAACCTGGGGGTACAAGCATGTCTAAGCATGGTGCGGAGAGGTCATTGAGCCATGTCTCTGTGATGAACGCAATATCTATGTCCTGCGTAAGGAAGGCTTCTGCTAGCTCAGTTGCATGCCTAGAGGGTAATCTGCAGTTAATGAGCATGCAGTTGATGGAAAACTCTTTTCCGCTGTGGATTTTTCCAGGGGGGCCCTAGGTACGGTGGTGAGGAAGGGAGGGTGTCTAGGGGGTTTCGGGGGGAGGTCGTCTCTTCTGAAACCTGTGATCACTTGGATCTTGGATTTAGGGGAATCTGTAGGGGGGAGTTGTATGTTGAGGCTAGATCAGTCGCTTCTTCGGGGGACATTGCGACTTTGTATCTTGTGGGTCTTAGTGTCGGGATCTTGGTGTCGGTATTTAAGAGTCTCTGTAACCTGGGTGTGGGGGCTTTGGTTTCTATGGGGTTCTGTGACGGGAACTCAATGTCCTTTCTTGAGGGACTCTGTGATCGAGTCACAGGGGTCGCTAGGGGCCTGGATGAATGGAGCTGGTCAGGGGGCATCCTGGGAGGGTATTGCCGGGGCTTTTGGGCCTTGTCTAGGTTAGTTAGGATTTCGGTCAGGCCCTTGAATATCGTTTCTAGCATGCTTTCTAGTGATGCGAGCCGCTGGCTCATGTTATCGTGGGGGGGGGGTGATGGAGACTTGGGTAGGGTCGTCTCGTGTGGTGGAGGTCGTGGCTAAGTCATGATGCCTATTGCTCCTTGTGTGGACCAAGTTGCCTCTGTTAGGGACCCTGGTCGCGGCTCAGTTATGATGGCTAATGCTCTTTGTGTGTGCCGTGCTGCCTCTGTTTGGGACCTTGGGTAAGGGGTGCATTGGGTCATGTCGTGGTGTCGTCCTCCTGGAGTCTGTGGTTGTGCTAGCGTGGGAGGAGGCCGGAGTCGGAAGGGCAGGGTCAAGGAGTAGGTGTGGGGGACAGGTGAGGTAGTTGGGTTTGGCGATCCTCTGGGAGTTGTAGATTGCCAATCCTGGGGATGAAGGGGTGGGAAGAGAATCGGGGTGGTGGCGTTGGGCACGGTGGAGAATGTATGCTTCCCCTGGCAGGACAGGTAGTCCGGGGGTGAGTGCTGGGTCAGAGAGAGTCAAAGCAAGTGGAGGTGGGCAGTTTGGAGTGCGGGTAAGAGGGAGTAGAAGGCCTCTAGGTTCTCGTTGTTAGCCTGTATCAGGACTGTGCGGTTCGTGTTGATGGTCACAGACGTGTTCCCACCCTTTGCCGAGCGGTTGGGGAGCGAGGTCGTCAGTTTGGAGCTATGCGAAGTAGTCGTGGTTTTTGAGATGTAAAGTTCTGTTCTGAGTGTGGCGTTCCAGTTGTCGGGACTTTCAGTGTGGAAGATGAAATCCATCTTAGTCTACTAGAAATGACATCCTTTACACCCATGCTGATAAAAAACGCAAAATAGAGAAAATCAAAACCGGACACAGTGGGCCCGATTCACAGAATGAACTTAAGACGAAATCCTAAACTTACTACTATTTGGTATTCACAGAATGCACTTACTACTATTTGGTATTCACTGAATGAACTTACTACTTTCGGGATTCACAGAATGAGTTTACTACTTTCGGGATTCACAGAATGAACTTACTACTTTCGGGATTCACAGAATAGACTTACGACTACTAACTTTACGTCCGCCGCCGGGGAGTAATTTACGGCCCGTAATCGTAATTTACGGCACCTTGCCGTAAATTACGATTACGGGCCGTAATTTAAGATTACGGGCCGTAATTTACGATTACGGGCCGTAAATTACGATTACGGGCCGTAAATTACGATTACGGGCCGTTGGTCATGTTAGCCAAGGGGAAACACCTGGCCGAGGTCCACCCATCCCCCAACATGGATCAGCTGACACACAGCAGCCAATGCCAGCCAACAGCTCCATTTTGCCATGGTGTATGCTGCCACTGCCTACCACCCCCCACCACGCTCCAGCTAAAGCCAATTAACACTAATTGACCAGTACCACAACACACATAAAAGCAGCACACAGTGAAGGAACAGGTTTGGCCACAGAAGACTGTTACTCCAACGCCAGAGACCATGGAGATGCGCAGAAAGAAAAATTTCACCGCAGAGGATACCACCATGCTCGTGGAATACATAGTAAGGCACCACAAGCGCCTATATGGGCTACCACCATATTGCACCAGTGGTGCACAGAAGTAAGAACTATGACAGCAGATAGCCACTGCTGTCTCAGCCCTGGGGGTGGAGAGACTAACTGTACAGGACATTAAAAAAAAGTGGCAGGACGAATAGCAGAGGGTGAAGGAAAAGTACTCCAGGATAGAACTGAGGAGAGTCCTCCCTGCTGCATGCCCTGGACCCCGCATCCAGCTCACCCCACTGGAGGAGGATATCCTTTTTTTAAAAATTTTTTTATTTTATTTAAACCAGAACAGGACATTGGATACACAGCGTTTCATGAAATATACAATAAAGATCAGTAAATGTATTTTCAGCCAACAGACAAAAAAAAATAGAAATAGACAGAGGCAAACCAATAACGGTATGACATGACATAAGAAAATAAAAAGTCCAAAAAGAAAAGAAACATTACTGGCTACCACTTAAAGTTGAATTGATACCATCCCTCCAACGTAATACAGGGCTCCAAATAGCCTCGCCCAATTTCCTAGCTTTCAATCCCTTGGTAGCATAGATCGATGTCTCGTAATTACATACCGCTAGGAGGCGAGCTAGCCACTTTTGAAAGCTAGGAGGAACAGTGTCTTTCCAACAGGCGGAAATAATTATTCTTAGTATAGCCGTACCAATAAAGACAAGTCTTTTTTCACTCCTAGAGAAATTAAGGGACCCATCAAAGCCCATTAAATATAGGCAATCAGATTCAGGCAGTCTGTGGCCGAATATTGTCAACCAATAGTCTGAAATCATACTTTTTACTAAATCGAGCTTACAGCAGCTACTAAACATATGGATACTATCTGCGGATCCACCTGCACATCTAGGACAGAGGTCATTTTCTCTTTTCCCCCAAGTGTACAGTTTAGCCGGGGTGTAATACAAACTAAACAAGGTTTTATATGACTGGGCTTTAAGGTTACTAGACATAAGAAGGCAATTAGATAATTCAATACATTTATGCAAATCGACATCGGGATTCTCAAACTTCGCTGCCCAATTTGCTTCAATTTTCTCAAGATCGTCCGGGATTTTAAACATAAAGGTATCATACAGGGTGCCAATTCTTATATTGGGTCTACTCACCAGGTCCAATAGTTCATTATTTGACAGGTCCACAGTTGAAATATTAGCTTTAAGCTTAGCGAACAGTTGAGCGTACTTAAGGAAATCTCCATTGAGCAGATTATATTTTAATTTTAGATCCAGAAAGGTAGTTTCAAATCCTTTAAACAGAAAGTCATTAACTGTTAAAATACCCAGGAGTTTCCATTTTCTTGCTGTGGAATCAAATCCGATATTGGAGGTGAGAGACGAATGCCACGAAGGTGTATATCTGGTAATATTACTAATATGCATATGTTTGTGAATCTTTTTCCAGACTTTAAGGGCATCGGTTATAGTTGTATAGCAGCGATAATTTCTGTAGTAAGCGGAGTCAGTGTATCGAAGGAACAACCCTTCAGCATTACTCCCCATAATAAGCTCATAAATAGATGGGATTGAAGTAATAACATTGTTATCAATTAAACATTTAGGATTGATCATGGGAGCAAAAATCTGTATGAAAGCAGCCCAATGATAAAGAGTAGTGTTAGGTATAGCTAGACTTCCTCTGTCTAAAGGTAAAGACAACAGTTTGTATGACCTCCTGATTTTGCCGTGTTGCCAAATGAATTTAGGCATAAGTGAGTTTAACAGTTTTAAGATCTTATCGTCAATGGCTAAAGGAATAGCACGGAACAAATAAAGAAACCTAGGTAGGACGTTCATTTTTTAAAAATTGGCTCTGCCTATAATTGTAAGATATAGGCAATTCACTCGATCAAGGTCATTTTTAATTCTATCTAGGAGAGGGTCAAAGTTTAATTTAATTATGTTTTTAATATCTGGACTAATCACAATTCCCAAATATATAGCTTTATTCACGACCCTAGGGTCCAAACAGACTATGTTGTTGGTACACACAATTAAAGTTTTCCCCTTATTAAGAGAATACCCTGAGAATTTTCCGTATTCAGTAGTCAAGTTTTCGATAGTAATAATAGCCTCTGAAGGATCAGGAGTAACAACGGCTATGTCGTCTGCGTAGGCTAACACTTTTGTTTGGTATTGACCGCAGACCACAGGCTTAATTAAATGAGTCTCTAGGAGTTTTAAAATTAAAGGGTTTATGTATAGTGCAAATAATAGGGGGGAACAAGGACACCCCTGTCTAGTGCCCCTGGATATACTGATATAGCCGGAGACGGACCCTGGTACCTGAATCTTAGCTTTGGGTGAATGATACATAGTCTTAATAGATTTTATAAATTTGGGGCCGAAATTAAGGCGCGACATAGCCGCCCATAAGAAAGACCAGGAGACGCGGTCAAAGGCTTTTTCTGCGTCGAGCAGGATCATCGACATCCGGCCACCCGTAGCAGACATGGAGTCAAACAAAGTGATAACTCTATTAATATGGTTGGTAGTCCCTTTCCCTGGGATGAAACCATGTTGCCACGGGGAGACCAGATGTTCAACGACCCTACTCAACCTAACAGCCAATACCTTAGCGTATAATTTAGAGTCCGAATTAATTAATGATATTGGACGATAGGAGGTAACCAGTTCCGGGGGTTTACCTTTCTTTGGGAAGACAACGATATTTGCTTCATTCCAGGATTCAGGAGGTATCCCGCTGTATTGAATACCTAAGAATAAATCGTGGAGAAGCGACCCTAGCTGGTGGGTCAATATTTTGTATAAGTCAATTGGAATTTTATCAGGGCCTGCAGCCTTTCCGGGGGACATGATTGATAAAGCGGTAAGCACTTCTTCTATCGTAATTTCTTTTTCTAGATCTCTTCGAGAAGCGTCGTCAAGACGTGTTTCATTTTCTGGAAAATTAAGTAAGTTATGTAGGAAAGTAGCAGAGTCCTTTTCGGTATACACAGTGTCCTCAAAATATAATTTCTGGTAGTATTGTTGAAATTGCTTAGCAATATCTTCAGTTTGGGTATAGACCTGACCACTATCATGAATAGAGGTGATATTGTTATTGGAGGTCTTCTGACGTGTGCGTAATGCTAATTTTCTGCCAACTTTTTCTCCACTCTCATAAACTTCCTTTCTATGTACTCTGTAAGTTTGGGCCGCATTCTGACTAAGAATATGATTGAGATCTGTTTTTAGAGCTATGACCTGATACATCTCGTGATTTGCATCACAACCTCTTGATATTTGTAAGATATGTTTTTGCTCTGCTATCACTAGAGCTTGCATCTTTAAATTGAAGTCATTAAATTGCTGTTTCCTAGCATGATTTTGAAAACTAATAGTTTCGCCTCTAAGAGAAGCTTTGAAGCAGTCCCAAACTGTATTCCGTGAAGCACTAAAGCGATTGGCCTCAAAGAATTGTGTTGTCCAGTGTTTTATATGAGAGATGTATTGGGTATTCACCAGCAATTTACGATCAAATGTCCAGGACCTAGGTTGACTGTTAAGGTCAGGTATTTTTGTTAAAAAGATAAGAGGATTATGGTCCGAGATAATCTTTGGCTGTTTACTAATAGAAGAATGTGCTAGAAATTCGTGTGATACAAAAAAATAATCAATCCTAACATGTTTCTGATGAGGGTTCGAAAAATAGGTATATCCAGGGTCATCTTTATTTGAATAATTCCAGAAATCAACTAAACCTAAACTATTGGACAATCTGAGAAGTGCTTTGAAAACCTTGGGTTTACGACCTACATATTTCTGTTGAAGAGGGATTACAGTAGATTGGACTTTAAGAGAGATGTTAAAGTCGCCACAAATAATAAGTGGGCCCTGCCAAGTAGGAAGCTCTGTTTCTAAAAATTCAAAAACAGCTGGTTCATCTTGGTTAGAACCGTAAATGGTACAGATTATAATTCCCAGGGCCAGTTTAACCACCGCCCATCTGCCGTGCGGGTCTGACGATTGCCGAACTGCTGTCCCGAGATGTGTTTTTGCCAAAATCGCTACACCCCTTTTATTTGAGGTTTGTGTTGAGCTAGTTAATAAATTATAGCCCCTTAATTTAAACAAAGATCTTTTCTCCCAGGGTATATGTGTTTCCTGGAGACATAAAATATCAACAGGATTTAAGCGGACTAATTCGGCCAGAAGTTGTCGTTTATTAGTAGTCAATAACCCCCCTACATTCATTGTTTGAATCGTTAGCTTACCCATTATCAAAGCTGTATGTTTGCCAATATATAACTCTTGAGCATGTTTGCATATAAACAATGTGCAATGAGGTCTCCTTTTGCTTAAAATTTATTTTATAGTAATCCATACAAGCTGTGTATCTTTTTATCTGGTCTGTTTTATTTTTTATTTTTGATGCACGCCCCCTCTCCACCCCCCCCCCCCCCTTCCCTACCACCCTTGCTGGACTTTCCCCCCACACCCCCGCCCCACAACACAAGGCATTCAGACTCTACCAGAGTCTGGGTGATGAGGAGCAGAGCAGTACCTGAGCTACCAACTTAAACATGTAGAGTGTATATAGTATATATAATCAACACAGGGTCGCCGAAAAGATCAAGCCTAGTGCGACATGAAAAAATAACAACAAAAAAAATGATCCAGCACTAAGGTTTAAGACTCAATAGTCAAATTACTGTATCTCATCTAGATAAGCTTTAGCTTTAATCTCTGAAGTAAAAAAGGAAGTCTGTCCAGCTCGTACAACTTTTAGTTTGGCAGGATTATTCAAGTAGGCTTGAGCTCCTTTATCCTGAAATGGCTTGATCAATGAGCGTAGGCGCCATCGCCGCTCAACAGTTGCATGACAATAGTCAGGTCTTGTGAAAAAAGAACAGTCTTTGAACTTCAATTTATGATCGGGTCTGGCTTTCTCTGCAACTATCTGCCGCAGCAAAAAATTCCCAAAATATACTAGGATGGCGCGTGGGTATGCACCAGGTTTAGTAGGTGGTTTAAAAGGAACTCGATGTGCTCGTTGTATTTCCAAATCTAAATTCCAGTCCTTTAGTTCAGGCATTGAGTCTCTAAGTATTTGTACTACAAATGTACGGATGTTCTCACCCTCAATTTTTTCTGGGACTCCCAAAAAACGCAAGTTGCTGCGGCCTAGCCTATTCTCAAAGTCCTCGAGCTTCCATTGCATATCTGTCAATTCAGCCTCTTGCAATTTAATTTTCTCAGTATTGACCATCACCTCATTCTCATTGTGAAGCACTCTTGACACGATCTCGGTCACTCTCTCACCAAATGAAGTGCAGGACTTAGTGAGCTTTCTGACTACCGTTTGAACTTTTCGTAGTGCAGCTCTAGATTTTTTACTTTCTAACGTAGTCTCTTCCCTATGGGCTGCAATAGCTTGCAAAATGGTCTCTACAGCTGCTGAAGAAAACTCGCTAGAGTTAGGGTGGTCAGGCTCATGTGCAGAGGAAAGAGACAGCTTCGAAGGGAGATAATCCCCCTCAATACCACTGTGCACCGGTCTGGAGCTTGCACCGGGTTTGGTACGAACGGTATTGGTTTTTGCATGATCTTCGTTAGAGCTTTCGTAGGAACTGCATATATACTCTGAGTCCTGTCGCTCCTCTAAATCGGATGAAAGCTCTGGGTCTGATACGGTCTCAGGTTCATCCGTTTCTAACTCTATCCCTGCTTCATCGGAGAATGAGTAGAATTCAGAGGGTTCTTTGTCCCCGTCTGCAGTATTGCATACTTCCTGTATTATAGTTGGTGGTAGTTCAGATGCATAGATAGCAGGGGGTAAGGAGGATAAGGAGGGTTCTAAGGCTGTATTTAACAAGTTGGCAGTAGATGGTTCAAAGCTCATCATGGTGTTGTTAGGAGGATATCCTAACAACTATACACCCCCACTTGGTCCATGGGCTGCCTGTCAGTGACGTCCACTACGTGGTACCAGGTAAGTGGATTGAAAAGAAAAAGTGCATGAAGAGATTGTCTGTGTTACACTGTCATAGTGATCATGGAAATTGTCCAAAATGCATATAAATATATGGTTAGTCAGAGACTCATGTGTCACCCACTATGTAGCACCACAAGTCCCAGAATCGTTTGCATCAGAAAAGGCTAATACCCCCCAACCTATTAAAAACATGTGCACAGTACTGATGCCATACATACACAACCCAGCTAATTCAATAACTGTACATATTGGGCCCGATTCACAGAACTAACTTAAGACAAAATCCTAAACTTACTACCATTTTGGTATTCACAGAAGGCACTTACTCATTTCGGTATTCACAGAAGTTAGGAGTCCTAACTTTAGGACTCTTAAATGCCTTCTGTGAATACCGAAGGCTTTAAAATTAGGGTTTTTCTCAGTTTAGTAGTAGTAACGTTAGAACTCCTTACTTTAGAACTCCTAAATGCCTGCTGTGAATACCGAAAGTCTTAAAATTAGGATTTTTCCCAACTTTACTACTACTAAACTGAGAAAACTCCTAATTTTAAGACTTTCGGTATTCACAGAAGGTATTTAAGAGTCTTAAAGTTAGGACTCCTAACTTCTGTGAATACCGAAATGAGTAAGTGCCTCCTGTGAATACCAAAATGAGTTAGTGCCTTCTGTGAATACCAAAATGGTAGTAAGTTTAGGATTTTGTCTTAAGTTAGTTCTGTGAATCGGCCCATTGACTGAAAATGTGCAATGACAAATGGAAATTTAAAATTACGTTAAATAAATAAATTAGCTAAAGACAAACATTAGCAGGGAAGCGCCAGTACCAATGTGACATGCAATTCAACCCTTGCGCAAACACGGATGTGTTGTGTACATATGGTGGAGCACTGTGGTGCAGGGATAAACAGATGTGTGTTGAATCTGATGGTGTCTAGGGGGGCTTTGGTGAAGTTGTGTCGCAAGAGCGTTGCAACTCCAACAATGTCCAAGCACTGCCCATACCTAACGTGCTGTGCCACTCCTTACGCCTGCTTCAAGCAGGCGTAAGGTTGCATCGCAGCGGCCTCTGATAAGTGATACTGTGAAATCAAGAAGATTACACTGACTCACTTGGACGCAGCATATCCCAAAGGAGTGCACACCCTGCCTACCTCCAAGCTGACGTTGCGCAGGGCCTCACAACATGAGGAATCACCATAGTAGCGTCACATTGCAAATAATCATAAATGTGTTGTCTATTGTACACCACCGTTGTCACAGAAGTGATGCAACAACAGTGTAAATTATTTTTCTAGGGGGTCGTAAACCTGCCACAAAATCTCCAAAAAGTAATTCACCCTGTGCCAGCCTAAATCACAAAGCAGATGGTGAGAGTATCCTCTGATGTAAATATGTCCAACACTTATCCTGTTGTCCAATTTCCACTCCATTACATCCCCAACACACCACTGCTCCTACCTTCCCCGTCTGCGGCAGTTCCACACAATACTGTTATCACACAGAAGATATGGGCAAATCCCCGAAACGTTACACAAGCACATTTCCCATTTGTCAACTTTTCTCTCTTCTCACCCATTGACACATCCAGCCAGAGCACAGACAACTGGAGTAGCAGAGGTCACCACATTGCATAGGAGGAATCGGCAACGTACCGAGGAAGGCATGTCAACCACACTAACTGGTAAGTCAAAGTGGACAGGAGATGGTCAAAATGCATACATCGTCGGAAGACGACAGAGGGACAAATAGTGCCCAGCTATGTAAGTCAACCATTTATGCTACATTTGCTGCATTACAATTGGAGTTGTCAATGGACATTCACCTTTAACATATGACATATTTGAACAGCGAAAGACAAATCATAAAATGTCTTGGCTCATCATACCTTTGTAAATGTGGTACACAACATGTATTACACCAACAGACCCAGAACGGGGAAAGCAATCCTGTAATCGAGGGCCACAACAAGTCAAAAGGGTGTACACACCATATTGTAATAGTGTATGTAGACCTAATCAAGAAATAGCATTTGCACCGATACGGAAATGAAGACCAAGCAGTGAGATACCAGTCTCTGTAGTATTGACAATGCATACTGTCCAACTTCTAATCCCTCATACATACTTCATTCAGCACAGTCCACACAGCTGATCATGTACTGCGTACATTGGATGGATAATTTCCGGACATCAACAAAACACGATAGTGGACTTTACCTCTGGATTTGTAGGCATGTCATTGTGACATAGGTAGCATCAAGGTAGTGGGCCCAATCTAAGTTATATGTGGGATCACTCATTACATAATGTATGACACACTTCTGCAACGGTGGTGAACATGACTGCTTGTGCCCGTCCTGTGCCAGAAATTGAATGCATCACATGTGGCAGCAGGAATGTAAAGTTGCTAAACAAACTTATCATTGTAGGTACAATGTTGTCCTCCCAGAACCCCAGACGCCCACTGACTTCTACTACTAGGTTGGACTTGACATCTGTCCAGGGACCACCTACTGCTCCGGTGCAGGGCCACGGTAAGTCAAGCTTGCTGAATGCTTATTAATTGTGCCTTTCACCTCCACCGTATGTGTTGTACAACACTGTTATCCTGCATCACAATATGCTCACATAGGGCATTTGAACACATGGCCAATCAGACCCTGGTGGCAAATGAGATGCTGACACAAAATGTATGCCAAGTGTGTGCACAATGGACATACAATAGCACAATGTGTCATAAGAAACGTCCACAACACAACAGGCTTGCAATTCAATGATATGCTAAATCCCTAGCAAAATTAACATGGTCAAATCAATATGAAATTGGTATGGCTGAGGCACACACTGGGGCCAGTTGTGTACCTGTGAGATGGGTGTAGGAGCTGCTAAGGTGAATCTTCATGCAGTTACACCTGCAAAATGATTTGGCTGAAGAGCAACAGGATAATGCAGTGCAGGTGGGAAGATTCAAAGCTTCTTTTTTTTTTTTTTGGAAAACTTTGTTTATTGGAGTTTTTGTAACAAGTAAAAAACAAGACAGTACATTCAGGGCGACAGTACAACGGTCAGTGCTTGTGGTTCATAAATCAACAACAAAGTGGGATCAGGAATCTCAGTACATTGAAGTATCTCTAAACGGCTCGGGCAGCTACAATGCAGTAACATGCAAGTCATGTATCAGAAACAGGAGTAAATCAGCGGTAATCAATCACAGGGTACAATCACAGGGGTAATACAAAAGACGTCATGGGGTCAAAAAACATTCAGAGATACACCAGAGCAACAGCAGTATTTCATCACAGAGGTGGCAGGAGGGCATCACAGCAAATGCATTCGATGGACAGAGCAGCAGGCATACTAGCAGAGACAATGCATATAATCAGTTGGCTGAGGCATCTTACACCAGGCCATCAATATCAGCACCAGTGGGAGCTCCCGGTGGTACTGCATCACACGCGGTCTGGGCTAGAAGATAGGTTACCAGGGGCTGCCAAATGTCTCTCGGCCTACTGGATACGGGAAGGAGGTCAGCAAATGTCGTGTGCTGATCCTGACTGTGTGTCATATCAGCAAGCCAGTCTTTGAACTTGGGAGCTCTGCCACGCCCCCATCTGCATGCCACGCGCCTCTTTGCCAGAAGGAGCGCAATGTCCACAAACTTTCTGTGTAGTGAGGAGATGTGTGGTGTGTGCCCCAACAGTATGAGCAGCGGGTCAGGTGGTATGGACGACCCAATCATGGATTCCAGAGCAGCATGTACTTGCTGCCAGTAGTCCTGTAAGGGGGGGCATTCCCAGGCAAGGTGCAAGAAATCTGCATGTTCCGCGCGGCAGCGGTCGCAGCGATCTGAGTCGGCTAAATGAAACTTAAATTTTTTGACAGGGGTATAGTATAATCGCTGTAAATACTTATAATGAATCAATTTGAGCCTACTGCTCGCCGATATACGAGCCGTAAGAGTACAGCAGTATATCCATTGGTCCTCAGTGATGTCAATTGCTAGTTCCGCAGCCCAACGCGCTCTCGCAGGGGTCACAGGCTGCGGGCTATCCGTGCGGATATGGCGGTACATTCCCGAGACCAAATGTGAACCATCACTCGAGTTCAGCAGGAAATGAAGCGGAGGCGAGACGGCAGGTTCCGCAGGGTAGTCAGGAAGTATTGCCCGCATGCCCTGGCGGAGTCGCAGATAATAAAACACCTCGAGAGGGGTGCGCGCATGATCCTTGAAGAATGCATCAGCGGGTTTAAATCGGCCCCCAGTAAACATGTCCCCCCAGCTCATGACCTTCAGGGCCGCACAGAGGCGCTGGAAGCCTTTCTCCTGCAGGAGTGCAAGCTCGGGATGATATGTTAGTGGCAGCAGGGGAGAGTATAAAAGTTCACAATGCAATCTCCTAGCCAGCCGTCGCCACGCATCAACAGTACACGTGACCGACGTGTGAGGCGTCGTAATGGCGGAGGGCTGACAGTGCAGTAGACCCTGCAATGGCAGGGGGTCGGCAATCCAGTCCTCCACCGCCAGCTGAGGCATAAAGGGGGTGGGGCGAAGCCAGTGGTATGCATAATGTGCCTGTGCACAAAGATAATAGGCTTCGAAGTCCGGAAGGTCAAACCCCCCTTTATCGTACGGCAGGATCAGTAGTGACCATTTAAGTCGCGGGCCCTTGCCACCCCAGAAAAGGCGACACAGCTCAGATCGCAGTGTCTTGAAGAAATAGGCTCCCGGATAAAAGGGGATATTAAGAAAAAGATAGAGAAAGCGCGGGAGCACCACCATCTTAATCAGGGAAGCCCTTCCTGCCATGGAGATGGGCAGGGCGATCCAGCGGTCAACCAGAGCAGTGAGTTTTGTTACAGCCACCCCATAATTAGAGCGAAGAATCTCATCCTTATCTCTCGAGATCTGTATGCCCAAATATTTAAGATCAGACCCGCATCGCTCCAGTGGGTAATCCAGGGGAAAGTCAGGTACAGCAGCAGTGAGTGGAAAAAATTGGGATTTCGTCCAGTTTATCTGAACCCCCGACAAACGGCCAAAAACCACAAATTCTCTGAGTAGAGGGTTCAGATTGTGTACTGGGTCTTTAACGAACAGAGTCATGTCGTCCGCATATAAGGAGACATCAATTTGGCGCTGGAGGCAGCGAACCGCTCCCTCACCATGGAGCTGGCGGAGCCGGCAGGCCAGGGGCTCGACAGCAATCGCAAACAATAGGGGGGACAATGGGCACCCTTGCCGCGTGCCCCTGGAGATATCGAGCGGCATGGAGAGATGACCATTGATCTGCACCCTGGCTGTAGGCCGGGTATATAATAGACGGATCCAGGAGACAAAGATGGTGGGGAAGCCCATGCGGGTCAGAACAGCAAATAAATAAGGCCACTCAACAGAGTCAAATGCCTTAGAAGCGTCCAAGAAAATAGCTGCGACAGGGATGTCAGGGTGAATTGTATGGAGTAGGGAAAAAAGGGTGCGCAGATTATGCGAGGTGGAGCGGCCAGGGACAAAGCCAGACTGGTCGGGTAGCACTATCCGGGTCATAAGAAGAGACAACCTAGTGGCTAGGACTTTTGCCAGGATCTTAACATCGCAGTTAAGGAGCGACAGGGGGCGATACGAGTCACAGGACGTGGGAGCTTTACCAGGCTTCAGCAACGAGGTAATGACGACCTCGCGCATGGAACCGGGGAGGACACCGTCCTCATGCGACTCCGTGAAAACCTCACGGAGGACCGGGGCCATGACATCCACATAAGTTTTGTAGAATTCAGCGGGAAGGCCGTCCAAGCCAGGTGCCTTCCCATTACGCAACGACATGATGGCATCCCGTATTTCCTCCAACTCAAAGGGGGCAGCAAGGAATTGCCTGTCGACATCGCTTAACCAGCATAATGCTATGTCATTTAGAAAATCGTCATATTGGACGTCAGGAGTGGTGACTGTGGTGTATAGGGCGCTATAGTGGGATACAAAGGCATCCAACAAGTCGTCCGAGTCCCTGACAGCATGCCCTTGGCCATTGACCACTTCAAGGACAGTATTGTCCACTCGCGGCGGGCCTGTCATTATAGCCAGTGCCTTGCCGGGTCTATCGCCCTCACAATATTTCCTCGCCTGCCAATATTTATTCCTGAACCTAGTCTCCCTGTTCGCTTCATCTTCATATTGTGTGAGTTTGTCCCTGAATTCAGCGTGTGCAGCAGTGTGATCACCCTCCACCATTCTCGCCTCCAAGGCCCTCAACTCAACCTCAAGCTTCCGAATTGTACGCTGTATGTCACGCAGCACCCCAAAGCTCTTAGACATGCAGTGGCCCCTAATTGTGACCTTGAATGCCTCCCAGATAGTCTCGACGGATGCAACAGAGCCCTTGTTCCGAGGGAAGAAAGCAGCGATCTCATCCCCCAGTTCAATCCGGAAAACCTCATCCAGCAAGGCCGTCGGTTGCAGCCGCCAACGCATCCGAGGGTAATCCCAGCCTGGTAGTAAAACCGACAGCAGCACCGGGCTGTGATCTGAATAGGTTCGCGGGAGGTGAGTCACCGCGTTCACCCCAGGCATTGTTTCACGAGTCAAAAAGAAGTAATCAAGGCGCGCCCAGGTGCCAGTCTGAGAAGTGAAGTGTGTGCCCTCCATGCGGCCAGGGTGCAGCTGTCTCCAGGCATCCAGTAGACTGCCCTCTGAGAGCACCCCTTCTAACGCCTCTCGCGATCTGGGTTTGTAAATTGCCACACCATCAGCCCTATCTAAGTGTGGAGTCAGCGCCATGTTGAAGTCACCTCCCCATATGATGTGGCGGGAACCAACGTCCATGATCTTACCCCATAGTACAGTAAAGAAACAGGGCACGTCAACATTCGGGGCATAGCAGTTAACCAACGTGACCGTGTCGCGGCCTAACCGCCCCCAGAGTATTACATAGCGGCCTTCCTTGTCCGCCAATTCTCCACATACCTGAAAAGGGACATTTCGTTTAACCAGGATGACAACCCCCCTAGCATATGAGGAGTAGGACGAGAATGATCGAGTAGCAGCCCATTTACAACCAAAGGTAGAACGCCCCTGTGGCTTCAAGTGCGTTTCCTGTAGCATAGCAATCTGTATTTGTTGGCGATCTAAATATGCAATTACATTTCTAAATTTTTTAGCATCATTGAGCCCTCGGACGTTCCAGGACAAGCAGTGTAAAGGTATAGTAGTTCCAGAGTTAGCCATTATACAGACAGGGCCCAACTAAAACATTTCGCAATCTCAGATTCCCAAATTGCAACATCATAGGTACAAAAGCACAGAGCACCGGTAACAGCCACCTGAATGTCGCCTTCAACAAACCAACCATCCCCGAAAGAAACTCCACCCCCCCACCCACCACTGCATCCCAATCATGCCAGTAGCCATTCCAATCCACACCCGCCCACCACCCACTTCCCAGAAATTCCCACAACTTGAATTGAACATCGGGGTACTCCCGTAGGGGGAACATCAGCATAGGCACACAGCCACCCCCGTTCCCAGACGCCTCACATTCGGTACCATCCATGGTTGAGGCTGGGTCAGTGGGGGCAGTTCCTACATTTCTGAAACCGCCTGGGGCCTCGGTCTCACTCAGCCCTCAGGCCCTATAACTGCAGCAAAGATCGCAACAATGAATAGTTAGTGATAGTAAGGTAGGTAGCAGACAGATATGTATGAGGATGACAGTGTCCGTCAATCTTCATGAACCGCCAGGGGCATGTCCTCCTCGGGTATCTCATGATCTTCCCGCCGTTCCCTCTGCGCTCTGAGATGGTGTTTCAGGAATTCCTCAGCCTTATTCGGATCCGTGAAGAAGCGTTGCCTACCCTGGTGTGTCACCCGCAGCCTGGCCGGATACAGCAATGCATAGTCTATCTGAGCCTCTCTCAATTTTTTCTTGACTGCCAGAAACTTCCGTCTTCCCTCCTGCACAATGGGGGTAAAATCAGGATATAGAGAGAAAGCAACTCCATTGTAGTGCAGGGTGCCTTTGGATCTGGCAGCCCTTAAGGCGACATCCCGATCACGGTAGTTCAATAGTCGGGCTATGATAGGCCTGGGCGGGAGGCCAGGCTGCGGCATAGGTGCCAGGGATCTGTGTGCTCTTTCCACAATAAACTGAGAAGAGAAGGCATCTTCCCCTATGGACGCCCGGAGGAGGGACTCGATGTATAATTCCATTCTCCCAGTAGCCGTGGATTCCGGAATGCCCGTGACGCGGATGTTGTTGCGTCGGCTACGGGCTTCCAATTCCTCATTCTTGGCCGCTATGACCCTAAGCAGGCCATCCATGCGAGCAATTTGGGAGGTGTGGGTAGCAGTGAGGTCATCGGCGTCCGATATACGTTGTTCTGTTGCGGCCAACCTCTCCTCATGCTGGTCAACTTTATGGACTAGAGCGTCCAACCTAGATGAAATACCGTCCACCTTCTCCACCACAGTGGCAAATCCTTGGCGCATTTCTTGGACCAGGTTTTGTAGATCTGCCGCGCTCGTGGGGGATGGCGCAGCAGCAGAGCTAGCGCCGCTAGTCCCAGGGCCTCCCCCAATCGACTTTGAGCCCTTCTTGGCGCTCTCAAAGCTGAGCTTCGCTTGACGGTGCTCTTGGCGCACCATCGTGCCCCTGCGCCGCACGCGAGCCACCGGCGTGGGGTCCAACAGGGCAAGAACCGGTCACTACACGAGCAAGGATAGAAGTGAGGGTCGTCCCCCGTGGCAGGCAGTGTTGTATGGCAGGGATGCAGGGGGACCACAAAGTACGCAGCACCCGCCCGTCCCACACGGGCTGGAGAATCGCAGGTCAGCCTATGGACTCCCAGGGCCCCCCGCAGAGTGCACCCGCGGTGCAGAAAGTCAGCTGGTCAATCCGAGCAGGCCGGAGGGGTGGATCAGTCTACTGCGCCCGCCGGGCCCTGCCGACCCGCAACAAAGGTAGGGCAGGTCGTCCACTGGGGGGACGTCTGCAATCTCTAATCAAGCCCACCGCATTCTAGCAGCCGCGGCAGGGCACTGCCCAGGGTGTGATCCGGTACTCACTGCGTGGGCCTGGACGCCAAATGGATGTGGGCAGCTCCGACGGAGCAGGTTTCCCCCGCACCTCCATGCACGGCCTGTAGAAAGTGGCCGCTCCCCTCCGTCAACAGCAGTGTCACTGTGGTGTCAGCCAGCTCCCACCGCTAGTCCACAGGCAGGGAGGTGCGTGAGGCCCTGTGAGATCGGCCGCCGCCGTCGGGGTCCGTGCTGCTCAGCCCAGTACTGGGAAACAGGGCGCGGCGGGATCCAGCAGTCAGTCACTCGCCTGGGGCCCTGCGCCTCGTGGTCCGCACCGGCCTCGCGTGAGCGCCGGAGGCCGACGCCTTCACTTCTGCGGGATCCGGGAATGCGCCGGTGTAAGTACCGGAGCGGCAAACTCGGCGAGGGTAGCTCCCAGCGGTCCCAAAGTCGGACCGAGTGTGGATGGGGCCAGTGGTTGTCGGTTCCGCTGCTGCGGGGCTGGATAGGACACCAGACGGCGAGGATTACTGCAGGATCAGTAGCGTAGGAGACGGGAGCCGCTCACTCAAGCGGCCATTCCGTTTGCGCGCCAAGCCACGCCCCAAGATTCAAAGCTTCTCACCTCATCTGCAATGTGTGATCTAAACCAAATGTTGTCTTCTGCTTGCCTCCCTTCTATCATATTCAAATGTATAGGTGAGTGTATGAAATATGAGGTTTGGATGTCTGCTGCACAAGACACCATCTGTTGTCATGTAAGTAGTACCATGATGTTGGAAATGGAGCATGGGAACAGAGAACACTCATAGGATGGACATTAGTAATCTGTGTTCTCTCATTCAAAAATAAGCTGTGTGACCTCATGTGTAGGGAAGCACAAATGGGCAACATCAGGCCCCTGACAACTGCACATCTCACACATGAACTCCTTTCTGACTTGTCAACAGACAACATTATACCCATGAAAAAAGTCAGTCACAATGGTAAGGGTGAAATCAGTAACCTTCTCATACAAGTTCGTCAGTTGATGTGTCATCTTATTGATGTCAGTGCTGCATGGCTGTAAGCTAGCAAATGCTGCTTGTGAGCAGGTGCCCACATGTTAAGTCAATGAGCTACACATGCTGCACATCGTCCTTGATTATCCACAAATGGCTAATGAGAATGTAATTTGATCTCATAGATACAATCTGTTGTACTAAAATATGGACATGTATTTCTCATCACAGGTGCTGACAGGATGAGACCACTGCAGCGGACACCATCCCGGGGGTTGCATGACATCCTGGCTGCAGCTGTGAAACCGTCGCGCACCTGTCCCTCAGGTAAATTGGGCATGAGGAGTGTCAACAGCTTAGATTTCAAAGCCATTACAGAGATCGAGATCCCCTTCTACATGGAATCAACAGTTGTTGATTACAAAGTGAAATACAGACCAGGAGTGACACATATGCATGTCTGTCATTTGGTGAGGCAGATCATTGAGAATGTTGTTTCTACCCTCTACAGCTATTCCTACAACAACTATGATGAGACAGGTGCAGCAGGATACACCAGGAGGGAACGCAAAGGGACAGAGAGTTGGGGCTGGAGCTGGTGAGTTTGCTAGTACCATGTAGATCTCCGTGTAACACCTCAGGGCTATGGTGTGAGCGGCCATTTGTGGTGGTACCCTAACATGATCACATGATCCTCATCTGCTGATGCAAAGTGCAGTAAATATAACCCTGGTGTTGCTGCACATGTAATACCTGTTCAATCACTAATACAGTTGCAACCTCTGTGTTTCAGATGATGCTGAGGGAGCGGCAGACAGACCGACAACCAGTGGTGGCCGACGGGCAATCCGAGGGGAGAATCCTCTGATCCTCCAGGCAGCAATGTCAGCTGCAATTCATGCCCAAGAGGAGGAGGATCAAGATGAAGAGGACGATGACTTTGAGGAGGATGATGAGTACATTTCCATTGACTCCGGGGAGGACAATACTGACGTCCTGGACTCACATCCTCGGACAAGCAACGCCCGTCTGCCTCCTCTCAAACCATCAACAACACGGCATACATCAAACCATCCACGGCTCCCACACATCCACTCACAGCCATCACTCACTCACAGCCCTCACGTCCGTGACCGACATGGTGGTTCCCCTACCCACTCTTCCCTACGCAGTTTATCCCAGCCATTCTCTCCAACAACGGTGGGAAGTACCAGCCCTGTTGTGGACCTGCTATCCCCTGGGCAACCTACTCCTGCCCACAGACTTCTACCTGCCAACCCCCCTGTTGTTGGACCTGCTCATCTCATCCCTGGCAGACACCAGCAGAGGGAGCCTGCATGTGATGATGGTGGCCAGTGGGAGCAGGACTTCTTCCGACAGCAGGCAAATGTGAGGCAGGTCATTCAGGCCATAGGGGCTACCCTGTCCGACATTTCTGGGTCCCTGCAGGACATGGCCCAATTCCCTCAGGTGGTGGACAGGATGGGCCAAGCTTTGGATAGGATGGATAGCACTTGGCAGGAAATGTCTAGACATATGAGAGACCTGATATCCATCCAAAGGGAAGAGAGTGCAAGACACCATGCCTTGGCCATGAAGATGATGGAGGGCATGGTGAGAGTGATCCAAAGTCTACCTTCACGGCCAACGCAGGGAGGGGAACAATCATGTCTGCCTGTAGGACAGCACATCCCCACACCTGTAACACCAACTGCACAGCACCACAGCCAAGGTACCCAAACACACCCGCACCCTGAACAGGCACGCCCACCACCCCCACTACCTGCCCAAACACCACCAACCTCTGCACAGTCACTCCACCACTCCCACTACCTGCCAAAACACCACCAACCTCTGCACAGTCACTCCCACCACCCCCACTACCTGCCCAAACACCACCAACCTCTGCACAGTCACTCCCACCACCCCCACTACCTGCCCAAACACCACCAACCTCTGCACAGTCACTTCAACCACCTGAACAACCAGCCCTTGTCCAGCCACAGACACCTAATGCGCAGACACCATTGGCACCATGCCAGGCCTGAAGCGGTAAGCCTTTCGGTTGGACCACGCCTCTGCTTCTCGTCGGACTCTCCTTCCTCGCTCCCAACATTTGGATTCTGCTTCAGTTAAGCTGCCTTCTTCTTTTGTTAAGCGCAAGGACGCGCTGCGTACCCTTCCCGGTAATTTCTGCTAACACACGCGATCAGAAGCTCTGTGTGTTCCTAAGGACCTTGCTGCTAATTCCTCCTGAGGCGCCTGCCGGGAGCCATGCCTGTGCTCACTTACACTAGATGCACCTGGACGCCGCATCTACCTCTCCTGGCGCTGCTCTGGGAGTAACGTTTGGACTATTTTAATTACGCCGGTGCCTTGATTTAAAACGGTACTCGCTGCTTGTTTTTAACATTTGCTACCTGTCTCTGCCCTCCGGAGCGCCTCCCGCTGATCGGCCCCCTCCTCTACTTCCTGGCTTGCTGGAGTGGGGACGGGCGAGGCTGGTTGCCATCTTGGGCGCTCTGCGGTCGACGGGCTAGTGTTCTGGCTACTCCCCCCCTGGCTGGTCTTCTTCTGGCGTCTACCTCCCGCCTCACCTGACTTTGCTGCTAATTCCTCCTGAGGCGCCTGCCGGGAGCCACGCTGTGCTCACTTACACCAGTGCACCTGGACGCCACGTCCACCTCTCCTGGCGCTGCTCTGGGAGTAACATTTGGACTATTTTAATTACGCCGGTGCCTTGATTTAAAACAGCACTTGCTGCTTGATTTTAACATTTCCTACCTGTCTCTGCCCTCCGGAGCGCCCTCCGCCGTTCGGCCCCCTCCTCTACTTCTTGGCTTGCTGGAGTGGGGACGGGCGAGGCTGGTTGCCTCTTGGGCGCTCTGCGGTCGACGGGCTAGTGTTCTGGCCACTCCCCCCCTGCCCCGCCCCTTTCCCCTCCTACATCATGACATTGTATCCTCGGCCGCGCAGCGGACGGGCGCAGCGGGCGCGACGAAGGCGCGCCGAAGTAGCGCCTAAGTTAAGCCCATCTGCGCCCGTCTGCGACGGGCCGAGACCTGGGGCCTGTGTTCCTGGTCCTTTGCTGGTCTATTCGTCTGCCCTGCTACACTCTTATTCTGCTAATATTCTTTCACCTCTTCCCCTTCCTGTGACACACTGCCTTGATTCCCTTGGTATTTATGTCCCCCTCCCATGTTCGATGGTCCCTCCCTCCCAAACTATACCCGCTCTTCCTGTGGATCCCCCCCTTGTCCCCCGCCCTCCTCCTTCCCTTCCTGCTGCCTCTGCTTGCCTGCTTAACACTCGCTCAGCAGGAAAGCACCAGGTGGATCTTTTTAATCTTCTGAATATGGAATCTCCTGATTTCTTATTCCTCACGGAAACTTGGTTTTCAGCTGATTCTCTTCCCGATATTTTGGCCATTCTCCCTGACTCATGCTACATCCCCCGGGCGGACCGTCCTGATGGCAAGGTTGGGGGGGGGGGGTGTGGCCATGATTGTTCGCTCCAGTTTGCAATTTCAACTCCTTTCTTATTCCCCCATAGCTAATGTGGACTACTTGGTGGCCCGCTCACGTAACCTCTCAGTTCCCCTCACGGTTGTTCTTATGTATCGCCCCCCCCAAAACATGCCTTTGTTTGTGCCCATCCTTCAAGAACTCTTAGCCACGCTTGTGGTTAATAACTCTTCGGTCCTTCTCTTAGGCGATTTAAATTTTTGGCCAGGCGATCCTAAGGAGGATTTGTCCTCCAAAGATTTCTCGGCCACTCTCCGCTGCCTCAATTTTTCTCCTCACGTCTCTGTCCCTACACACGACCAGGGTCACATACTGGACCAAATTTGGTCAGCATGCTGTATGGTCCTTTCCCCTACCATTCTTCCCTGCATTTGGTCGGATCACTCTATTGTTTCCTTCTCTATTCACCTGGGCTCCACTGACAAACCCCCTTTACCTAAAAATATTCTCTCTCGTAGCTGGAATCAGGTCGATCTGAACTCTCTTTCGCTCGCCCTAGCTTCTTCCACCCCTGATCTTTCTGATCTTTCTCTTGACTCTCAGGCCGAGGCGGTCAGAACCTGGCTATCCTCTTCCTGTGATCAGGTTGCCCCGCTTAGGAGGGTTAAGACCATTCGCCCCCATGACGCCCACAAATGGTTCAATACTGACCTAAAAGTTCTTAAGTTAGATCTTAGACGATCTGAGCGTCAGTGGAGACGTAAATATTGTCCCACTCTTCGGGCCAAATGTAAACTTCTCTCACATGAATACAAAAGAGCGATTCTCTCGGCCAAAACTAAATACTTTTCCGAGAAGGTCGCCCTTTCGGCTAATAAATCGAAGGAGATCTTTTCCCTAGTTCACAATTTAGCCTCTTCTGATCGCGCTAGCCCTAGCCCTGTCCCTTCTCAGATCCTTTGCTCCTCACTTAATGACTATTTTATTGACAAGATCGCTAAGATCAAATCTAATATTCCCACTGTACCTTTGCCTGGCCCGCCCTCTGCTGTTCCTTTGCCCTCTTCTTTTCTAGACCATTTCTCGCCTATATCTTTGGACTCATTTCATGCCCTACTCACCAAAGTTAAGTCCGGATCGCCGGTGGACTGTGCTCCTGCACGTATTCTTAGAACACTTTTCTCTAGCTGCCCTGCGCCCCCTCTCTCCTTTCTTAATGCCTCCCTCACCCATAGCTTAGTTCCTGCTTCCCTCAAATCAGCTATCGTCTTACCTATTCTTCACTCCCTTCCAACTTTAGGCCTATTTCTCTTCTTCCCTAATTGGGTAAGATCCTCGAAAGTCATGTAACATCTTGCTTGTCCATCTATATCGAGGAGAACCATCTCTTGGCCTCCCATCAGGCGGGCTTCCGCCCGGGTCACTCTACGGAGTCAGTGGTCCTCGCTGTGCTTGATGAGTTGAAGGGGAAAGCCGACTCCAATCTTCCTCAGGCCCTGGTCCTCCTCGATTTGTCCGCTGCGTTTGACACGGTCGACCACTCCATCCTTCTCGACCGTGTTGGCGCAGCGGGCATCCGGGGTTCTGCTCTCTCCTGGCTTGCATCCTCTCTTAAGGGACGGTCTCAAGCAGTTCACCTTTCTGGTTTCTCTGCTCCTCCTCATCCGGTTTCTTGTGGGGTTCCCCAAGGCTCTTCTCTTTAATCTCTATATCTACCCTCTCATCTTGTCCCTTCTCGATATGGGGGTCTCTGTGTATAACTACGCAGACCTCCAGCTCGTTTTCGATCATTCTTCTTCCTCTGACTCCCTTCCCAAACTTCGCTCTACTTTGGTTTTTATATCTGAGTGGATGAGTTTCAATCATTTGAAACTCAACCCGGACAAGACGGAGCTGGTTTTGACGGGCGGCTCTCCTAACCCCTGGTCTTCTTCTTTTTGGCCCCTCACTTTTGGTCCTCCCCCTGTACCTGTTGCTTCTGTTCGCACCTTGGGTATTAGGGTCAGTCAGGATCTTTCTATGCACGCACAAATTTGTTCTGTTGTCTCTTCTTGCTTTTTGTCTCTTCGTCTTATTCGGAAAATTTCTCGTTTCTTCTCTTCTGATGCCCTCAAAATTATCATTATGGCTTTTATCACCTCCCGGCTTGATTATGGAAATGGCCTGTACGTGGGCATTCCTGCCTACGAAACTCGCCGCCTACAGGCAATTCAAAATCAGGCTGCCCGGCTCATCCTCCATATTCCTAAAACTTCTCACATCACTCCGGCACTTAAGTCCCTTCACTGGCTCCCTGTCCTCCAGAGATCCCTCTTTAAATTGGGCTGCCTAGTTTTCCGAGCCCAGGCCCGTTCTGCTCCTTTGTGTATCAGTTCCCTCATTTCTTCTCACGCCCCTACCCGCACTCTTCGCTTCTCCACTCTCTCCCTTCTTCATCTTCCCCGCTTTCGTAAGACCAGAACGGGTGGCACCAGGTTTTCTGTTTTGGCCCCCCGCTTCTGGAACTGCCTCCCCCTGTCCATACGTTCTATTCCTATCTACTCCCATTTCCGTAAAGCCTTAAAAACCTTTCTTTTTTCTCAGGCGTTCTCCTGTTAAATCTCAGTGGCCTCTTTTGTGATCTGTGGTTTTAGTCCTTAGCGCCAGGAAGCCTCTTGGCCACAGTGCGCTTTATTAAATATTTTTTTTCATTCATTCACCTGCACCTCTTGATCAGCCTGGACAACACCCACAGACACGAAGGCGACAACCTCAACCTCACCCCTCACCGCGTTCCCCCCCCCCCACTATTGCGGAAACGCAAACATGACCGCCATTGACATGGCCAATTTGTTTTGGGCTCCTTAGGAGTATTTGGACAATAAATATCTACCAAAGTAATATCCTGTTGTGTACCATGTCCCTTCTGACAATGTAGGCATGTGTGTGTGTGTGTGTGTGTGACAGGTACAAGTGTAACACATCATAGCAACACGTTGTCATGTGCATAGAATGTGACTTACTAAATATGTGTCTATATTTGGAGATAGACATTCAAAATGAAGTCAAACCAGTCAGAAAAAGTATAATTCTGCAAGTTATTTATGTAGGAACACAAACAAACCGTCCGTTTGGAAGGGAGAAAGGAAAACAAATGATGATCTTAATGCAGAAGGAGAATGGAACTTGGATTTGTGTGGGGCAAAACAAATATAATACGTCAGGTAGCGTCATGGGAACCAGTCTATTCACAAGGGGAAAATGAAATCTTCGTCCAAAACAATGTCTCAGTCCAACAGTCAAGTGTCTTTCTGGTCATCCTCCAGGACCACAATGTCTAGATCCTCTGGGTCGGACACATCCACACGGCTGGCTGATGCAGGAACAGGCACCACACGGGAACGTGACACACGAGGAGTATGGGCGGAAACAGTGTGGGGCAACGGACAGGGGGACACATTGACGGTGGTATGGGAAGGCACTTGGGAGATGAAAGACATAATGGCTGTGTTCAGGGACTGGACTTGGGTGCCGAGGTTGTCCATTGATCGGACTAGGTTCGCGTGCATCGAGCGTATCTCCAGACACACCTGTAGCAAGATGCGAGCGGACATGTCAGGTTGACCCTCAACCATCCAACTCAAGTCCCCTGGCACAGCCACGGGAGGAACAGCACCGGCACTGGGGGGGGGGACACAGAAGGGATGTGGTGCCTCAGGTCCGGAGTGGATGGGTTCGGCTTGGCGGCTACGAGGAGGGGGACAGGTATCAGGGGATTGAGCTGGAGCCCCCGATGGCATGGGGGACGCTAGAGGTAGGGAGGGGCAGATGGCAGGCCCAGATTGAACATTGGCCTGCCCCGGGGACAGCTCTTCGTGACCCACTGGTGATGTATGTGTGGCTGAGTGGCCATCCCCCACATCATGGCCCGAGGTGTCCGTCCTTCACCCCCCCCTTCAATGTCCACAGCCTCCACCTGGGACATAGTACCAGTGTCGTGTTCTTCTTCATCCCGGGTGGGTGAAACCCCCTGGCCTGCAGATGTTGAGGGCCCCTCCTCCTCCTCCTCCTCTTACTCCTCCTCCTCCTCTCCTTCATCGCTGGTGGAAAGAGGGTTTAGCCGCCGCCGAACTGATGGTCTCCTTCTCCGGACTTGTTCCTGCGGATC
Organism: Lissotriton helveticus; assembly: GCF_964261635.1. Taxonomy (NCBI): domain Eukaryota; kingdom Metazoa; phylum Chordata; class Amphibia; order Caudata; family Salamandridae; genus Lissotriton; species Lissotriton helveticus. The sequence continues at coordinate 456,691,442 of NC_136069.1, read as the reverse complement.
TCCTGTCTCACCAGCCATGCCTGCAGAAGTGTAAGCAAAATCCTGATGTGGTGGTTGTTCCATGCATGACGCTACACATACATATAATAGCCTAGGTCCGAATTTGTTTGCCTCTGATCACACGGTATAGTTATCAGGGGCCGATTTACAACTTTTGGCGCATCTCCGCTAATCAGCAGAGGTGTGTCTGATGAGTTGCAACGCATCAGCCCACCCGTGCCTCACCCCTGATGGCCCGCATGTACAAAGCGGCACACCGTGGCGCTTGGGTGGCAGATGTGTGATGCATCCCCGGTGGAATAGCCGGGCTTTGCTGGAGTGGCGTGGCAAGTGCGAACACGCCTCCAGCAAGGCTCAGGGATGCACGATCGCTAACATGCTGCGGCAATCCTTACACCTGCTTCAAGTGGGTGCGTAGATTTGACTCCTCTTGGCCATAATAGTGACTGAGTGAAATCTTGTAGTTTCACTCAGCCACTTTTAGGATGCGATCCTGCACCGTATGCGTCATGTTGTAATAATCAAGCAGCATGGCGCTTTGTGTGCTCCGCCGCTGCGTCACTAAAGTGACCCAATGGCGGTGCACAGAGGCGCAGGTGCCTTTTTGATCTGCCCATCAGTCCTTATGGACTTAATGGTGGTTGGGAGCACACTGCCTCACAGTCCCAGCACAGTTTGCCCCTTTGCATCCGGGTAAATGCTGTGTACAGTACTAACTAACTCCTGAATCATCTGTGTTTGCTGGGAATGCTGCCAAGTTCCTCTCAGATCACAGTAACACTCACAGGCACACAGCAAACCCAGATGATTTACTTTGCTCTCTGAAACTGCTGCTCTCTACTGATGAAGCGCTCATTCCAGGAACACGTGTCTAGAGATATACAGCAAAGTCAGCAGCAAATTTGGTGTATGACTCCAGATTATTCCAAAGTAAGTTTGAACTGTGTACTGCATTTACCAGGATGCAAAGGGACAAACCGTGCTGGGACTGTGAGGCAGTGTGCTCCCAAACCCCATTCTGTCCATGCACTTACATTACATGTATGCACACTGTCATATACTGATTTGAGTTTGACATGGACATCTCATGTGTATTATTGTGGCTTGCGCAACTGCATTATCCAAACCTCAACCTTGGCATTGTTGTGATCTGTGTGTCGTGTCACTGCTGCATGTGCCAGTTCAACTACAAGTCCACCAGAGGAGAACATGAAGAGTCCAGATATAATAGATATTGGCCATTGATATGGATTTGCAGCTATTTAACGTCTGGACAAGTGTCATCTGCGTTGTAGCATTGTATGGGACAAGACAAATGTGGGTCACACATCCACGTGGGGTTTTGAGTACTCCTCCAGCTACATTGAGTGTCTAGCCTTTTGATGTCCCCACACATCTTCGGACAATCCAGTGCCACATAGTGGCTTACTTGACTTACAAGGTAGTGCAGTACACTGCTGAACAGTGGTGGGCGGTTGTGACAGCTACCTGTACATGTAAAATGTCATATAGGCCACTGAGGGTGAGACGTCTGTCAGTGGACACACCTTGCCAAACTATGAAAACTTGTGAGTGATGCAAGGATCTCAAAATCTGTCATGACTCCAAGGCACATGATGATCTGTCTCAATTGGAACACAACGCTACAGGTGCAATGCTAATCACAACATCCAATCCCCTATGGCCTGCCATGTGCAGACTGGACAGTCTCTGTACCATCGCTCATCCAATGCACACATCCGTTATGATTGACTTGGTTCAATTTTAGTGGTGCTGGCAGAGCAGAATTCAATATGGATGCATGAGTGTGGCTCATTTACCCAGTTGTCATGGGAAAACTACAACTCCCAAAATGCACTCTGGCCTGTATAGTACATATGCCACAGTGTGCCTCTTGAAACCTGGTGACTGCTGCTTGGACATGGAATTGGCTAATGGAGGCATGTGACACACAATGGTACAGCACTGTTTCACTTACATCATACTCCCAGACTCATATTGCATATGATGCACTTACTAGGTCCATGCTGCTCGTGCTCCTCCAGCTGAGCATGGAGGGTCGGCCAAGCTGCTCGCAGGACCCTCCTGTACAGTGGTGACAGGCGAGGACGATGTACATGGTACTGGGAGGACAGGCCAGCCAGCTCCGTAGCCTTGGTACGGGCCCACCGCTTCAGCTTCTCCCAGTGCTTGTGGCACCCCCCAGCCCTCCTGTGGGCCACTCCCACTGCACTGCAGCGCTCGGCGATGTTGGCCCATAGCCTGCCCCGGGCTGCAGTGCTCAGCTGGTGCTCAGGGTCCCCATATAGCTGAGGGAATTTCTCCAGCACTCCCTCCACCAAGATGTCCAATTCCCTGTCTGTGAAAGGGGGGGCTCTCTCCTCATATTCCTCAGCCATTATAGGGAATGAGGTCAGATGAGAGCAGCAGGATGCCTGAGGATCTGATCAGTAATAGAGGATGACTCAGAATGACCACAAAATGGCTGCCAACTACTTCCTGTGATGTATTTCCTGTCTCCCACTTCATGTATTACCTTGCCAGTATGAAATGATGTGTTCTAGTTTATTTTCGTAATTTACGGCCCGAAATCGTAGTTTCCGGTTCCGGGTCGTCGTTTACGCGCACGCGCATTACGATGCGGTGCCGGAAACTACGATTTTGCGCCGTAAATTACGAAAATGACCCGGCACACATTATGTCATACAGGAAATGTTATACAGGTAGTGGGAGACAGGAAATACATCACAGGAAGTATTTGGCAGCCATTTTGTATTCATCCTGGGCCATCCACATTCAGTAAACAAATCCACTGCCATCCTGTTGATCAGATGTAGGGGAAAGTGAAATGACAATGCAGGTGTGGTTCATGAATATGTATCAAAAGGGGGAACAGATCATTTCAAGTAATTTATGCGCTGACAGGGGGTAGGGGGCTGACAACATCCATCCCACTTTCCTAATCTCATTCTTTGCATTATGGGACATGTAGTTCATATTGAGTACTCAGCATCAGAGTTGAATGAAGTGTTATGTGACATTGGTGTAGAGAAGTGTGGATATGTCAGATACATATGGGGGCAGGTATACGAGCCCTGTGTGCACCAATTGCGCCACAGTACCGTAACTTTGGTGGCACAGCAGCGCTACGCCACCTCCATGCTGTGGGGTATCTTCAACATGACGCATCTGTGAAATGTGTCATATTGTAAGGTCCTGCACCGCAGTTGTGCATTCCTGCACAGGGGGGCCTTCCAGCACACAAACACCTCCGAACAGTGGCAGGGTGAAATATACAAAATTACACTCAGTCATTTTCATGGCCATGCTGCGTCACAACCCTGCGCCTGCTTGTAGGAGGCCTAAGAATTGATGCAGCATGTTAGGCATCGGCTCGCCGCTTGCCTTGCTGGAGCTGCATTGCGCTTGCGACCCAACTCCAGTCGTGCTTCACCTTTATGACAGCATATGCTTCACGCTTCTGTCTATACTTGGCCCACAGCGCACAGCTTTATAAATGCGGCACATCCATGATGGCGCAAGGGATGTCTGCTGTGAGGCACAGTTACTGGGGCATCCCTGCTGATATGCAGAGATGCAACTCTTATTGTAAATCTGACCCATGGTGCATGAATCTCCCATGACATCATCACTCACATTCTGGGCCCATCATTTGTGGGGGAGTCAATTCTGTAGTGGTCATAGGCCTGAGTATGCAACCTTTTGTGATTTGGTGACCCATCCTTATGAGGTCCAGGTATGTCTGTCAGGACATGTATTGTTTGTCATCAGCGTGAATAGTTTGTTTAAGGGATGTCCACTACGCTGCTTGCTGACATGGACACATGACCTGAGGCACAAACCACCTTTTGACTTCTGTCAGCAGCTGTGATTTGCATGCAGTTAGTGTGGTTTGCAAAGTCGTCTCAGGGTGGCATTTATGGACACTGTTGTGTCTGTCCACATTTCATCATTGACAACAGACAGCAAACCACATGTTGGCCGTGACACTACAGGTTGCTCATGCGAAATACGTGGCAACGAGCTGATCACGGACTTGCATGCCCTGACGTCGGTCATGTGCAATAGCCCAGTCTCCCACATTCAGAGCTAGTCGAGGTTCGAGAGGCATGTGTAAGCCATGCATTAGAGCAATGTTGTGCAAAACACAGCAGGCTAGTATGATCTTGCACACGACTACTGGGGAGTACAGAAGTACACCCCCTGTATGGTTGAGACATCTGAATGGAGGCTTCAACAGACCAAAAGTGCGCTCGATGATGGCTCGAGTATGTATGTGTGCCCTATTGTACCTACGCTGAGGTACAGTGTTAGCACGCCTGTAAGGGGTGAGGAGATGTGGAGAGAGTGCATACCCAGCGTCGCCTGAGGAGGGAAGAAAGGGCAGTTGTTACCATTTCACTCTTTGACTTTCACAGGACATGATCTATACGTTCATACATGCATTGTCTGTTGGGCCATGTATCTTATTGTACAATCATTACTATTGGGGGGCATTCAGACATTTCAATGACGCATATCACTCATTTTCAGTGCTTGGTACTTACCCAGTAGCCACATGTTACCAAATTCTCCAGCAGCCATACGCCGAGCAAGAGGTGACATGCGGAATATGAAGCTGTCATGTGTACTGCCTGGGAACACTGCATGCACATTGATGAACCTTCCACAGGCATCACAGACTGCTTGAACATTGATGGAATACCATCTGTGTCTGTTGCAGAAGATGTGTGCAATGTGGTGGGGTGGCTGAAGGACCACATGGGTGCAATCAATTGCACCCAGCACACGTGGGAATTGTGCAAGGAGATAAAAATCTCTTGCTGCCCTTTGTCTCATGGCCAAAGTATATGGCATTTTGATGTAGTTGGGGGCTCTATCAGTGATGCATCTCAGTACCTGATGCAGGCACCGCGACTGGCTCGCCTGGGAAATGCCCACATGGTCACTGGTGACCCTTTGGAAGGACCCAGTAGCAAAGAAGTGGAGGGCAGAAAGGATCTTGAGGTATGCTGGTATTGCATGTGAGCAGCAGGTCACAGAGTCAAGTTCCTGCTCCCACTCACATACCATTTCAAAGATGACTTCAGGTGGGAAACGGTACCTGGCCCTTACATCCTGGCTGGACATTCCAAATATGTTGACTCTCTACCTGTAGATCCTCTCTGCTCTCCTCCTCCTCCTCCTCAAGTAGTTTTGCCGCATGGCAAGGGGTAGTGCTACAAACACGTTCAGTGACATCCTGAAAAGGGATTGTTTGTGTCTGCTCTGCATTTATACATGCTGCAGGGCTGGGATTGGCTGCTGTGTGTCAGCTGATCCATGTTGGGGGATGGGTGGACCTTGGGCAGGTGTTTCCCCTTGACTAACATGACCAACGGCCAGCAATCGTAATTTACGGGCCGTAATCGTAATTTACGGCCTGTAATCGTAAATTACGGTAGGTAATCGTAATTTACGGCAAGGCGCCGTAAATTACGATTACGGGCCATAAATTACTCCCCGGCGGCGGACGTAAAGTTAGTAGTCGTAAGTCTATTCTGTGAATCCCGAAAGTAGTAAGTTCATTCTGTGAATCCCGAAAGTAGTAAGTTCATTCTGTAAATCCCGAAAGTAGTACGTTCATTCTGTGAATACCAAATAGTAGTAAGTGCCTTCTGTGAATACCAAATAGTAGTAAGTTTAGGATTTTGTCTTAAGTTCATTCTGTGAATCGGGCCCAGTACCTCCACTGTGATGCACAAAAACTCTAATATCGGGTCGGCTCCACATTCCTAATGGTATATATTCGCTGCCCCATTTCTCAGGGTAACTGATAAAAACAGGGAGTCCTGCATGACACCAAAGTGTAAAACATTTATGAGCACTCTGACAATCACTCAGTAAATAACTGAAATTAAAGAACAGGTTGTTACATAAAGCTTGCCACTTACTCAATTATGTTAGGAATACAGGAAACCACTGATGTGCCTGGATACTAGTGAAAAAATGAATCAATTTCTTCCTGATAGTCGGTTGCATACTTTAAACAAAATGCCAAACAGAGAAGCAATTCTGACCACTCTGTGCTTTACCCAGTGATATGCAGAAACTCAATTAGTGAATAGGTATGTTTATAAGCTTACCGAGAATCTAATGCTTGCGGAGTCCCAGTAAACGCCTAACAACCTGACTGTTAGTTGAGAATAGCTTTCCTCCTGCTTAACCACGTTGCGTGCTATAAGAAGAAATGTCTATGAGAACACTGACTCATGCCATAAGTATCCCACAACTCCAGATAAAAATTAGCTTACCGTGCCAAAACGTTGAAAGTATCCCTAAAGCACTGAAAAAGCCAGGTGTGTTAGTGCAACCTACGCGCGGTATATTTAAACTAAAGATGTGCCCCCAATTTGTGTCCTCAAGTGTATACAAACGTGCAAGGAATGAAAAGTGAAAATAGAAATAAGACTAAAGTGAGACATCCGTGTGTTAGATACGTAAACGTGCAGCCATCTTGGTGGAATACCATGTAAAGACGGAGTAAACTTCTAAACAGATAGTTTTCCACAATATTGAGCAGTAAGTAGAAGACAAATCATGAATACTAACATGACAATCGTGCTCAGGTTCTGATGTCAATAATTTGAACATGACGATATGGAGACGTAGATATGTTACAGAGCATGAAATCCTCACATGCCACTCATGGTGATACTATAATGTACAAAAAGTTATTAAACATACAAATTCCAGTTCCACGCCTCCACATAGCACCTGCGCACCTTGCTCCTTGCTCCTCCCCCCCACGAGGTTGATGGCGGCGGTAGGTAGTGGCGTTTTCGGCTGCGCTCCTTCTGACGGATTTCGGGCTCCCTAACGCGGATTCCATGACGGCGGCGGCAGTTCTTCATCTTGAGTGTTGTGTCAGCGGAACGCAGTGAAGGCAACAAAGCGGTGATTTTGTGTTTGCCGTACTTGCAGATCTCCAGATTGACCTGCAGATAGAGACACGGACGGCAGACTAGCAGGTTTGCTCCCTGCTTTGAACAGACTCTCTATTTCCCGTGATGGAAGTGGCGCTGGGTGAGTGACACACATCTCCGCACAGTCTGTGCTCAGCGGCAGCAGTGACAGGCTCAAGCTTAGGGCACAGGCATCACTGAAGAAACTTTTTTTTCTGGTGACAGTAGGCTCTCTGCTTTGGACTTCAGTGACCAGAATCCTCTGCATTTATTTTCAGCTAACTGTGGGAAAGTTAAAAATATGGGTAAACTTTTGAATGCCCGAATTAAGGCGAAAGCCCGCCGACAGCAGGCTAAAGAGGCCGCCTCTAAATTAACAGGTAAAGATGATGGTAAGGGGGAGACATCCTCTGAGAGTTCGGATGAGTTGGAGGGGTCCCTTACAGATATACCTACTCAAACTAGCCCAGGTGGCAATTTGGCACCAGTCAAGACAGTGGATACAGGGGAAAGGTACGCCAGCTTGGAAGTGGTTCAGACAGGGCAACCTATTCAAGAGGATATGAAGGATGCTAAAAAAGTTAAGGCATCGGGGGCCCTCCAAGTTCCCAAGCAATTTCCTCTGTTCGAGAGAAAGCCTACTTCGACCTCTGCTGGCAGTCCGGCTCAGCCTGTGGTTCAGCCCATTGGTTTCCCGAGACTTTTGGGTTTAAGCCATTCTCTGAAAGCATCAGCTGCTACAATTTTGGATCCACTTTTAAATATGGACGCTAATACAATGTCTGGTTCTATTTGTCCGCATGGCAAAAAAAGCCCGCCCTTGGTAGGTCAAAGAGGGGATGAATTGGTAAATGTCGCAGTGTCATCCGGTGATCTTAGATCGACAGGCTCTGCAGGCTCTTTCAGCCCTATTCTTGATATGGACACCAAGACTGTGGGGGAGTTGCGGATGTCAGTCAAAGACATGCTTAATTTGATTTTAGATGAGATCCGGGAAATGAAAAGGTTCCAAAAAGTTGAGTTGGCTGCAATACATCAGCGGTTAGATTAGATTGAAGATTTAGTATCCTCTTTCCCTGCTCGTCTTCAAGAGGCTAAGGGCAGAATTTCTAATTTGGAAGACGAAATGACAGAGGTCAAGAAAGATGTCCAAATTATGTTTAAAACCTCAAAGACACTGGAAACGAAATTGGACGATCTAGAAAACTACAATCGAAGATCTAATCTCAGAATAGTGGGGGTTCCAGAAGGAATGGAGGGATCCAATATGGTCCATTGGGTCACCACTTTTTTACAGCAGAAAGTGGTCCCAGAGTTTAAGGGTGACTTAATGATTACTCATGCCCATAGGGTCCCAGCCCAGCCGTTTCTAAATTCCACACTCCCCCGCACAATTCTTCTGAACTTTTCTGATGTCCGAATCAAAGAGACAATTCTGTCCAAGGCTATTCAACAGAGACAGTTCGCACTCAATGAAACTATTAAATGTCGAATCTTTTCCGACATGTCTGCAGCCGCAGCCCGCAGAAGGAAAGAGTTTGTGAATATTCTACACCTGTTCAAAGCCAAGGGGGCTCAAGCCACTATCGCTCAGCAGTCGAAACTGAAAGTTTTGGTTAAGGGCAAATTCTATATCTTGTCAGATGTAGATGAAGCGCAGGAGCTGCTTAGGGAAATTTTGCATGGCGAGAAGGGCTAGATATTCTTATGCCATCTCAATTTTTTCTTCTCTACTAGAATTACTTAAGATGTGTTCTTAGAGGCTTGGGGGTTGAAGGTGTGAGGGGCGAGGGATTCTGGGGGTTAAGGGGTGTAACAACACAATACCTCATGGTAGGGGTTAAGGCTCTGTGGCCAGCGTGGGGTAAGGGATCAGGAGTAGGAGGAGGGCCACAGGATGGGGGGGTGTTGGGGGTTTGGAGCACGGGTGGGAGGGGTGGAAAAAATAAATGAAGTCCTTTGTGCTACTATTTGTTAACTTTCTAATTTTAGGCTGTGGGTTTTTCAAGATGAGTGTAACTGATAATGGAAAAAAGGGGCGGACAGACAGAGATTGTGCAATGTTTTTGAGATGTTTTTCTTTCAGGTTTACGATTTTGACTTTATTAGAATGGGTCTGAAAATTATTTCTTTTAATGTTAATGGTTTAAATAATAAGAAAAACATGCGAGCCATAGAAATGTGGATCAAGACTGAAAATCCTGCTGTAATTTTGTTACAGGAGACTCATATTCCTGTTATAAAAATTGAGGAGTTTTCTATGTTCAAATCATGGGCTTCATATCGAAGTTTTTCCTCGTTCTCTGAGTCCCAGCAGGGGGTTGCGATTTTTCTAAATAAGAATTTATATGCTGAAATTATACAGACAGAACAGAGTGGGTCAGGCCGTTGGTGCTGGGCCACATGTAAAATCAATAATAGACAAAGACCCATTACTTTTGTTAGTTTGTATGCCCCAGTTGATGATAATTCTGGGATTTATGAGGATCTATTTCAATCTTTATTGATGGTGGGAGGGGATATTGTTATTGGAGGTGATTTTAATATTCTGATGAATTTAAAGTTGGATTCAACTACTTATATGAAAAAACAGCTTAAGCCTAAATCATTCAGATCAATTTTCAATAACATGGCAATACTTGATCTTTGCGACCCCTGGCGTACACAAAACCCATTAAAAAAAGAATATACTTGCCCTACCGGCAGATTCAGGTCTTCCTCCCGTATCGATTTTTTCTCGTCTCCCGACAGCTTAATTTTTGCTAACAGAAGATTTTGCATAATGGGTTCTCCGATCATGCAATGCTAGTTATTGAATTAGCATTGGCGGAAAATACAAGAGCTCCCAAGCGATGGGTGTTCAATAAAACGTATTTGCATGATGAAGAATGGGTGTCATCACTCAAACTAGAAATTTCTGATTTTATTGCTCGCAACATTGAAACGGCTCCCCTTAATTTTGTCTGGGATTCCTTGAAGGCTTTTATTCGGGGCATAATTATTGGTAAAGATGCAGCAGAATTGTCTGCTGCGAGGCATATAAAGAATTCGCTTCAACAAAAGATACAGGTTCTAACTGAACTAAGGCAGCAGAATCCCGCTAGAAGTGTGCAAAATCAATTAAACGAAGCCAAGAGGGAACTTAGCCAAAAAAAATTCGCTCAAAGCGAAGAGATTTTTCTTAGGCAATCGCAAAAAATTTACGAAGAAAGCAATTTTACCGGGAAATTTTTGGCCTGGCAGGCTAGAGAACAATCTGCTGCAAATCTGATTTGTTCCCTAAAATGCTCCATTACTCATAGAGAGACATCTGAGTCGGCTGATATAGGGAGGATAATGCTCTGTCACTACAATAAGATCTATAGTAGACAACTTATTATAGATCAACAAAAGCTATTTGATTTTTTAGGTAAATATGCACTGCCTACTCTTCCCCCAATAGATCAACTCATAATGGCCAATCCATTTACTAGGGAAGAAGTAGAGCTGGTGGTGAAAGATCTTCCAATAGGTAAGGCTTGTGGGCCTGATGGGTTCCCTGCCGAGTTTTTCAAGGTATTTTTTAGCTCCTTTTCCGATCTTTTTTTGCAACTATTAAATTCTATGCTGGATGGCGGTCCAATCCCAGACTCGTTCCGGGAAGGAACTGTGGTGAGCTTTTTGAAGAAGGGAAAAGAAGCTAAACACCCGAATTCATACAGACCCATTACATTATTAAATTCGGACTGTAAACTTACCACAAAAATATTATCCACACGTTTTAATTCCATTTCTGCAGACTTGATTCATCCTGATCAAAATGGTTTTATAGCCGGTCGACAATTGATAACTAATACACATTTTTTGATCGAGGCCTTAGAATATTTTGAAACACGAGGGGTACCTGCATTAATTTTGGTATTAGATGCGGAAAAGGCTTTTGATTTGGTGGTTTGGGAGACTCTTTTTATTATTTTACAACATTTTGGGATCCCAGAGAAAATTACAAATCTGATTCAGAATCTTTACACGGGTGCCCAAGCCAACGTTATTATTAATGCAGCTACGGTGGGATCAGTATTAGTTAAGCGGGGCACCAGGCAGGGCTGCCCATTGTCACCTGTTCTTTTTGCATTTTTTATTGAACCTTTAGCAACCGCAATTAGGAACTGTGTAAATATTTCTCCCCCCGTCACCTCCATGGCCAAGATTAAATTATATGCTGACGACATTAGGTTGTTAATCAAACCTGATATGCAATCTCAAACACAGGCTTTGAAGATTTTTGAAGAATTTAAGGCTCTGGGGGGATATCGGATTAATAAAAAGAAAACAGAAATTCTGGTCTGTGGGGGTATAGACCCAGAACTTCATTCTGATATAGGTAGCTGCATCAATAATAGACCCAAAAGATATCTAGGGTTTTTTTTTCTGCCTCAGTTAAAGATCTGTACATACTTAATTTTGATCCTCTTCTTCAGAAGATTCGTACAATGTTCGCACGCTGGAATCCATTGCCATTATCTATTCTAGGCCGGGTTGCGCTAATAAAAATGTCTGTCCTTCCCTTATTCAAGTTTTTTGTTTTTTGCCAGGGTCGTTTTTTTCTAAAGCCGAATCTTTGTTTTCAGCCTTTGTCTGGACTAAAAAGACACCTCGAATCGCAATAGGAACTCTTTATGAGGATACGGAGCAAGGTGGCCTTGCCCTACCAAATCTTAAGGATTATTATAATGCATACTTTGCACAGTATTTGGCAAGATTTAAAAATCTAATTTATGGTCAGAAGTTATTTATAAATTTCTTCTTCGATTTAATTTGTTTTGAGATTCAGATACCATCCCCGCTTCAGGTACTTAAATCACCCACATTTTTTCGTTATAAGACATTGAATTGGTTTTTTAAGAGACGTTCTGCGATGCTTAAAAGATACTCCCTTCCTTTTTTTAATTTAACAACCCCCCCGAAGAGTGTATTCCCACTCATAGGGATTGAAATAAGCCCTGAGATAGTGGAAAACTGGCGGCGGGCAGGGTTTACTATGTTATGGGATTTTGTCAGGAATGAATCATGGATAACCCTGACAGAGATGGCATGTCTAATCCATGGGAATTTTTTACTGATAGGTTCGTATAATTTGGTTTATAGAATTCTGGGGCAAATGGACCCTACACAGATTAGTCCACCTACTCAATTGACTAATGATCTTTTTGTGGATTCACAGGTGAGGAAACCTGGGGAGTGGAAACGCTGCTTAATTCTGAGCAGGGAGGGGGATTTAAGCTTAAAAGCAATTAGTAAATGGCAGGGACAAGAAAATCATGTGTTATCCCTGAATATTTGGAAGACCATCAATACATTTAATTTTACTGTATTAAGGTGAGCTAACTGGCGCAGAATGCTATTTTTTAGCAAATGGCTTCTGTATCGTACACCGGCGGTTATAGCCAAAATGTATATTAATCATTCATCCAATTGTTTTAGGTGTTTACATTACGCTCTGGCCAATTGGTCCCATATAATGATTCACTGTTAAAAAATTAAGGCATTTTGGGATGGAATTTTTGTTTTTCTTCAAAATCATTATAATATTAGGATTCTCTCGAATGTTAAATTAATGTTGTATGGTTTCGATCCGGACCTCAAGCTTTCTGAACAGTTGGCAAAACTTGTTTATATCGCAATGGCGGTGGCTAGATCGCTGCTATTACAGAACTGGCGCTCAGAGCAGTGCCCCTTGGTACAGGAATGGCTTCATAAAATGGAAAGAGTCAGAAAAAGCGAACAAATCTATGCACAGAGGATTGGAGGGGTGAGAAAATTTGAAAAAATATGGGGATCTTACTTTGATTAATTGTTTCTCAAGATTTGGTAGAGAAAAATCAATGCTTATGTATTTTCTTCATTTATGGCCTAATTATGCTTTACGATATGATTACCTGTTTTTGTGTTATGATTTATGGTGATTTATGGTGTCACTAAAGGACTTCAATAAAAAACATGCAAATTAGGTAATTACATGCTCATAATGGCCAAATGATAACAGTATAATAGATCACTTATGCTCAACAAATATCAAAACTCATAAAGTTAATGTGTGTGTATAAAACAAAACACCAACATCAAGCTATGTTGCACAACACAACAGATCACTTCTAAACATAATCATGTGGCATTTATATACTTATAAAAACATGATGTTGAAACCAAGTATGGTGAAACGTTATTCACTATTGATATGACCAAAGTGTACAACATATATACAAATTATGGTAAAAAAATAGGCCATTGCCCTGAGTGAACCCTAACTCCATGAAGTGAGGGAATGATCAAACCTGCTCTATGTTAAGTGTACCCTGTCTAACACCAATATGGGTTACATCATAATCAAATTATTCTCTCTGATGTCTTGAAACATGCTCCATCAAAAGAAGCTCGAAAGTTCCACGTATCATTAAGACCCTTCAGTGTCAAGGTATCCAAATACCTCATCCAGAATGTTCACGCTGTGTAATAAATGTAGACATTTCCCAATCATTGCGACTCTTGACAATTTCCAATACTGTGAACCTTAGCTGAGCAATTGTGTGATGAAATTCAATCCAATGGCTTGCTAATGAAGAGGTAGTAACCCGAGTTCTTATTCTGCTCTTATGTTCAGTTATCTGAGTGCAAATTGATCTCTCAGTCTTGCCCGCGTAGTATAAACCACATGGACATCGTATGGCATAAATTACGTTTTGTGAATTGCAGTTGGCTGTAAGCAACAACTTGACCAGTTTGCCCGACAAGGATGTGAAATCGATGTCCTTAAAGCACATTGTTCCATTGTGAGCAAATATAAAATGTTTGCATGCCCCTCTGATCCCTCAAATCAACGTCTTCTCTCTTTTTTAATATTTCTCTAATATACTTGGATCATTTGTAGGCAAATATAGGGGGTCTTGAAAAAGATTGCTAAAATCAGGTTCTGTTTGTAACAACTTTCATTGGTTTAAAATCACTTTTTTGTGTATTTGATAACTCTGTTAATCTTTTTGTCACTTGTTGTTCAAAGTTATTATTTAACATTGTGTTGAAACACTCGTTTTGAGTGTATTATTTAGTGCACACTCTGTCTAAGACTCTGTCTAAGACTCAAGTCCTAGATTTGTTGTTTCAATTTTGAATGGGTGGCAAGGTGGAACCACAACAGGGGGCGCACACCAACTTTGAGTAATTTTGATTCAATGGTATATTTTGTTTACTATCAGAACACTGAGTGCATCACCGCTGTTGTATGATTCACTTTTAAGTTAAAAGTAAGGCACATTGTCAGGATGAGACATTGCCCAGCCCGTGTATTGTATGGTGCATATGATGCACAATACTAGGAAGGGTGCTTGTATGCTCCTGTTAACTGCGCACCACACATTTTAGTGGTTAGCAGTTTGAAGAGCACGTAGCCCTACAGGAGCTTGTTTGCTGGAGAATTCATGTACTTGCTACATTATGCTTTATTTGTCAGTTATATAATTAGCAATTCTAAATTTTCCTGCCACAACTATAACGTGAAAGCATGGTCACACAGTGCAATACTTAGAGATTGGTACACTGACCTGTACATTGGACAGGATTAGTTGAGAGTGTCCTCCATGGAGGGAGGGTGCCCTATCCTGAGTGAAGAGGATTTTTTCTGGAAAGAGCTAGATGCCGGTGCTCAACAGCGCCTATGCCAGATGAACAATAGGAGTGAGGAGTGATGGCTCACTGAAAGACACTGGAAAGAAGAGGTTTGCCCATCCTGTTCCCTGGTCACAAATTTTCTCTCCCATTCACCATGTATCCATTTAGTCACCAAATGATGATATAAGTGTCTGGATTGGTGTACCTTCGATTCAGTTCCCCAGCTCTCAATAATGGATTTAGTGATTCTTGCCCTACAAAACAATGTGTATATTAGGCAGAGACCTTCCATGATAGTAAGTATGACAGTTTGTTTTTGTATCCCCACTGTATTTGCTGCCTCGTCTACGAATTGTGCCCATCCGTAGTTATAATATAAAATATGTGACACGACAAATAGACCCTTGTATATACTGTCTCCCAGTTATTTGCATTTACTGCGTAAGTACATTAACTGCTAAGGAAAGGAGATAGAAGGGTTGTTGAGCGTTGACGTAGATCTATCGTAGGTCAATGTGTCTTTCATAGTTTCCCTGCTTCATAATAATGAACATTTGAATAGTTTTTATACAGTCTGAAAATGACACAGTGTTGAGGAGCATAGTAGTACCCCAAAGGTATGCACCTAGATCAGTTGAAAAGGAGGGTGCCTTACATCCAGAAGTTATATGCATGTTAATATACCTGTGCTGTCTTGTTTCCCTTTGTGATTTGAGTGACCATGCATTTCCTTTCTCCCCACTTAGAATTGTAAAGATCCTGCCGCATAGCAATAAAGCTTTTAGCCCCATATGCTAAAATGCGGGTCTGTTAGTCTTGAAATTCCCCTTTCCCGTAATGCACTTGTTATGCTATATTAGGTTAGCAATATCTGGCTAAATAGACGCTATTTGTATTTACACTGTGTATTTGCATTATGCAACCCACTGAGTTATCCTTGCAGCAAGTAAGCTTTAGTTAGCTTGTGTGACTCCATTTTGTATTTCGCAATCCATATTACACTGTGACTGAATGTGTATGTCCTACTTGCTTCAGCAGAAAGCTGCTGGGGTGCATTTCTCCTAAGGTTGGGCCTCGCTGTGCTAGTGGATATATTGTTTATACTTCTGCGTACCTTACCCATGAGACGGAGCCTGCTTCCACTGGGTAAGCTGCAGGCTTGTCACAGGAGCAAGATGCAAAACAAACCAATGCAGGTTTTAAGGCAGGAATCATCCAAAGGAACAAGATAATAATAAATAAATAATGTGGGTGATAACATGGACAACGTGGCTGTGGCAGCTGTCGTCCGAAAAGTGCTCATAAATGTCACAGACATCATAAATATCACTGAAGATTGCACACATAGCTCCACAAAAGAAGTAGCAGAAGCATTAGTAGTAGAAGATGCTGAGCTCTTATTTGCCATGCAGGAAATATCTGAAACACATGAACCCTAAATAAAGGACCTCCTTCAATCTATTGGGACTTGCCTTTCCAGTTGCTTTCCCATGTACTACCATCAGCTGACTCCAATTCACCTATGGGGAGAACAGGCTCTTTACTGAAGGCATCAGAGCAGCTAGTAACACCCAGTGCTCGCCCTTTAAACAAAATCAGTTATTACTTTATGAGTGCTTTGAACAATGAGCAACCATTAGTGAGGATAAAGCTAGAGCCACCCTCATTTGATCCTAAATAATAAGACTACCAGGACAAGAGTGCCAATGTCAGTGGGCGATCTCTCCCCTAAGAGTCTGGAAGCCACGTTGGAAAACGCCATCGTAGGTAGTGCCTGAATGATGGCCCTAGAAACTGAGGCACGTCTCTCCCCATCTTTAAGGTAATATATGTTGATTTGCACCAAATCATACCCATGGCAGACATCCATAAAGAATATACTGCTGGGGAAAGTAATAGCTAGGTGCCAGCAACCAGACCATGCAACATCCCGCTGTAAAGAACAAGACAATCAGAACTGTAGTCAAGGCCCGTCTACCTCTTTTACTGGTTTCATCAAATTATTCATTTTTGTCTGCAGTGGGTAGTCTGATATTTCATTTGAGTTGGATGATGAAGTCCTGGCCTAGTAGATACATATCATGGAGCACCTGGCTGCAACAGTTTTAACCTTCATAGTACCATGAAGCCAGCATCCCTGGACTGTCAGTCGTCAAAGCTTATGTGCACTGATGCTGCAGACTATCCTTCCTATCAGCCATATTCAGAGCAACCAATTCTCGCCAGTATGCACACTATGTGCAGAAATCTGTATCTCATGGTGAATAATTTTACAGTACACGGTATAAAATTGGATGATCAAACAAAACTCTTAGTGAAATGTCATCTAGAATAGCAATGATTGACTCTCGCAAGCCAGTAATTTAGTGTGAAGTGATAGGCTTCCTCAAGAATAATACATTCCCAAATGAGATAAGAACCTCTTCAAAGATTGTCACCAAGCTGGCAGAAATCCCATGACTGTTCATTTCTAGATGATTGTAAGCGGACAATGAGATGAGGTACATCTCCAGTTGTTGATGAAGGTGGGACCGGTTTTGTGGAGGGAATTTTAGGTGTGAGTGTGCAGCTTGAAGAGGCAATTATTCTGCACAGGGAGGTAGTGGAGGACTCTGAGGTGAGGCGCAATGCTGACTCTTCTGGGAAGGTTAAGGATGAGTCTTGCCACCGGGTTTTGGATGATTTAGAGGTGGTTGAGGAGCTGATTGGTGGTTCTAGCATAGAGGGCGTTGCTGGAGTCGAATCAGCTGCAGATGAGGGTCTGGGAAACTGTCTTTCTGGTCAAGGTGGGGATCCACCGGAAGATCTTGCGGAGCATACAGAGGGTGTGAAGGAAGGCAGATGATATGGCATTGATCTGTTGTTTTCTGGTGAGCTGGGTGTTCAGGATAATGCTGAGGTTGCATCCATGATCCGACGGGGAGGGTGATGGGCTGAGTGCAGAAGGCCACCAGGTAATGTCCCAATGGGATGGCTTGTTTCCCGAAATGATGATCTCTATCTTATCTGAGTTGAGTTTTAGGCAGTTGGTTTTCATCTAGGTGGAAATGTTGGTCATGGTGGATTGGAAATTGAGTCTTGCAATGTCTGAGTCTTCTGAGAAGGATAGGACGAGCTGGGTGTTGTCGGCATAGGAGACGGTGTTGAGTCCGTGGGTGTGAGCAATGTTGGCCAGAGGTGTCAAGTATGTGTTAAAGAGGGTAGGGCTAAGGGAGGAGCCCTGGAGGATGCCGCATATGCTGTCTTTGGGTGCAGAGGCGAAGAGTGGGAGATGGATGCTGTGGGTATGTCCGGAGAGGAAGTAGGTGACCCAGTCAAGAGCCTTTTTGAGGATGCCTATGTGGTGGAGTCTGGTGATGAGGGCGTGGTGAGTGACCATGTCAAAGGCTGCTGATAGGTCGAGGAGGATGAGGGCGGATGAGCCGCCTTGGTCAAGGAGTCATCTGATGTCATCCATGGCTGCAATCAGGGCAGTCTAAGTACTGTGGTTTGGTCAGAATCCTTACTGGGTTCTTTTTGCGATGATTGTACAATGTATAAGAGAGTGCACGCTTATATGCATATTATATCCCGGGGGCAGATATGATACGATAATTAACATTTCAAACATTGTTTCAACACTTAAGGGTGCAAGCAGCATAACTCCAAGACATCCCTATATCGGAGCCTGCAATGAATTTGATACATCGGTTTTCAGTAACGAGCATAATTGAGGCATATGGTCACATGTGACATGGTGCGATTTGGACAGACTCATTGCTCTTATGTCTGTTTTAATAAAATTTGCTGTTTAATCCTTCTTTGACAATATCCCATTATAGAACACTTACAAGACACAAGGGTAGTTGAACCACCCTGCATTTCTAAATATTTGTCTTTCCTTCAGTGGGTTAGCCCAATGTTTAAAAGTGACTCCATTATTACATGTTTTAGGCACTGATACTTATTATAAACAACAATTCCTTCTTCCCTATAGTCATAACTACTCAGTTTCCATTACTCCTCCTTCTGTCTGAATCACAAGCAGAAATAAAATACTACCTGTATGTTAATTTTTTAAAAATCTTTTTTAACTTTAATCTCATGTGTGTTTGACTACAAGAGCTAGTAAGCATATACAGTGTAGCAGTATCGGAATTTTATTTTTCTACTTTTGTCACTACTGTGCATTGTGCATGTGCATTGTCTTTGCATGATTTATTCACCCATCACATGTGTTTTGAGTGCTGTGGTGTGCTGTGAAGTGTCTCTTGCATCCTAAGTTATCCTCTGTCAATCGAGTAGGGTATGCTTTTTGCTTATATAAATTATAACCATAAAATATTTGTTTTCTCATTCTTGAAATAGGTTATTCTCCTTGTGCACATCACGTAGGACTAACCCAAGCACACTAGTGTTTTTCCTAATACATTTTAATTTAACCTCACTAAGAGTCCAAGGGCCTCATTTATGAGAAATGACGCATAGCTGCGTGAAAGCAGCGATGCGTCACTTCTCAGTGCGCACTCCTTGCGACATTCCTGATGCGTCATATTTAATGTATGACGCATCATGTCGCAAGGAGTTACAGATACGTCAGTATTTCTGACGTATCTGTAAGCGCAAAAGTGACGCATTGCTGGAGTGTGTCACAAAAGTGACGCAACTCCAGCAATGCGCCCTTTCACATGGGGCAAGCCCCATGTGAAAGGGCCTGCATCAGTCTTACGCCTGCTGTGAGGCAGGCGCAAGATTTTGACCAACAGTGTCCTAAAAGTGACGCAGTGAAATCTCATAGATTTCACTGCGTCACTTCTACGACCCTTCCTTGCCTCAATACGCCCCCCTTGCATACATTATACCTGGCGCAGGTATAATGTGGCGCAGGGGTTTAAAAAGTGACGCATCTACCTAGATGCGTCACTTTTTAAATATGGTGCAACAAGGCGCATTTTTTACACCACTGGTGCGTCACAAAAAGTGACGCACCGGCGGCGTAAAAGTGACGCACAGCCTCATAAATGAGGCCCCAGGTATATAGGCCTGCCGGAGGTAATTTGGGATCCCTGGTCCTGAGAAATGCTCCACACTCCTATGGGCTTCTGTTGTGGGCAGAAACATGTTGGCCTAGCTTTTGTGGCGATGTGAGCCATTACCCTCAAACTACCACCCCACCAGTTTTTAATCTTACCTATTGTTCCAACCAATAAAAGCAATTAGCTGGGGTACTTTATGCATATTTCTAACTCACTGTTCTGGATCCCTCTGATATCCAGTAGTTTTTATCTAAGAACTCTCTTCTGCTCTGAGTCCAATAGGAGGTCGCGTCCCCCCTGGTGGTACTGCCCTATCAAGGTGGGAAGAGGTTGCCAATGATATAGTATGACACAATTATGTGTGTGATGCTTCTTCTTCCATAAGGATGACCATCTCTCCCTTTAGCACTCACACAAGAATTCTGTGATTGTCCGACTGGGACCTCTGGATGCTTGTTGCATGGTAGGAATACTAGTTTGATTTTTCTAACTACAGCAGCCTTACTTGTTGAGGTAATTGGCTCCCCTCTTGCAGACAAGCTATGATTCATGCTTACAGATCACACATCTACCCTTGGCAGAATGGTTTGTAAAATTCTTAGGTCTTATGGAAAAGAAGATGAAGGAGGTTCCTACTGCAAACCTGGCATAACTTCCTAAAGGAACCTGGGATTCTCTTACCACTTACAGCGGTGGGAGAGTAGCTGTACTCAGTGACTGTTAGTCCTGGCTTGTCCAGTGGGTTTATCCCCAGACTTTTTACTCTTTGGCCTTCTGTTTATGACCTGTGTTTGTTGGATGTATGACTCTGGGCACTTTACCACTGCTGATCAGTGCTTAAGTGCACATGCTCTCCCTGTTTATTGTTATGATCGATTGGTGTTTCCATGATTGGGTATTTGATTTACTACTAAGTCCCTAGTACAGTGCACTGTGTGTGCCCAGGGCCTGTAAATCAAATGCTGCAAGTGGACCTACAGCTTTGATTATGCCACCCACACAAGCAGCCTTTCAAAGGTAACTCAGACCTGCCACTGCAGTGTATGTGTGCAGTCTAGTACTGCCATGTCTACCTGGCAAATGCACCCACTTACCTGGCCATAACCTTCCCTTTTCTCACATGTGAGTCACCGCTAAGGTAGCCCAAAGGTACCACTGTATGAAGGGTGCAGTGTATGTGAAAGGTAGGGCATGCCTTGTAGTGTGTGTGGCATGTCCTGATAGTGAAATACTGGCAATTTAGATTTTCACTATTGAGAGGCTATCTATCCCGTAGGACAGAATGGGAGTTTATTTATGACATCTATATAAATATAATTTCCCATTGGGACAAGATTGAAAGATGGATCAGAATATAAAAATGCATCTTTTAGTAAAGTTGATTTTCATATTGTGTATTTCAAAATACCACTTTTAGAAAGTGAGTATTTTCTTGCTTAGCCATCCTGTGTGCCTCTACTGGTTTGTGGATTGACTTTCTGGCTTTGGAGTGACAGGGGCTGGGGATGTGTATTCTCTCAGACAGCCACTGGGGGAGGAGGGGGGGTTGGGGTGTGTCCTACCTTTCCTGAATGAGTCAGGGCTGGGTTGAATAGACCTGGGCTGCATTTAGAGTAGGGGGAGGAGATTAATTTCACACCTGAATGGGCCTGGTCTGCCTGGGACAATTTTGTCTCCACCTCCTGCCAGGCAGCTGTACCAGAGAGGACAGAACTGGTTTTGGCTGGGCAAAGAGCTTCTCTGTCACCAGAGAACAAAGAAATTTGTGCTATAAAAAGTGGGGCCCAGACCTCCGAACTTTAGATCACTTTTGGACTCTAAGAGGTACCTCTGCCAAGGGAAGAGCTGCAAGAAACTGGAGGAGGAGTACTGCCCCTTTGCTGTGTGCTGTCTGGGGTTGGCCTGCAGTAGTAGTTTCTGCCAAGCAGAGGAACTGTGTGTGTATCCTGCTTGAGAAAGTATCTCCAAGGGTTTGGAAGTGGAGCTTACCCCCTCTTCAATAGGTCTCAGGAACAGCAAAGACCTCATTATCCTTCTGGGCACCATCTCTGGAACCGCAGGTTTCAGTCGCCACAGAAGAAAAGGGCAACCGACTCTGTCACTGAGTGCCTCACAAGATTCCGTGCCCTGAAGCCCCTGCAGAAGGCACCACCGCACTTCTCACCGCAGCCTTGGTCTCACCGATGCCGTCTGGATGATTTTCACCGAGCCACTTCTTGCACCACGTCCTGTGGGCACTGCACTCCTCATCGCCTCGTCTCACCCTGCCTGGATGTCACCGACACCATCGCCGCCTGACCCGAACATCCACTGAATCCGTGGCCTGCGGCGCAGCCTGCCAGCACAACATCGAGCACTGCCTCACCCCGCACCGTAAGCTTTGGTCTCACCGATGCCGTTTGGACGATCATCACCAAGCTGCTGCCTGCACCACATAGTAAGGGCACCGCACCCTGCACCGCTTCTATCCTTGCAATGTAACCGCAACGGTTGTTCCAACCGACTCACACCCACGTGTCGGCCGCAACGAGAAAGGTACTGTTTTCTAGTCTGTTGATGCTGTAGGTGACCCACACCAACGCGGTTGGCTGGAATTGTTAGACTCTGTCATTTTCAGCATTGCAAGTAAGTATGGGCGAATTTTGTGAATTCGCGATTCGCTAATTTGCGTATTTACGAATTCGCAATCCGCAAAATTTGCGAACTTTCGCGAATTAGCGGATTTTTTTTGTGTTCGCAAGGGTTTCTGCCAGTTGGCGAGGGTTTTTTACCAGTTCGCAAATGCCAACTTACTTGTCGGGTCGCAACGGTCGCGACCATGTTGTTTCTACGTCTGGTTCATCACAGCACCCTCTGTTTCACCACTGCCACCCTCTGGTTCACCGACTCTGCCCCACTCGTTGTTGTGCCCTTTCTGCCCTCTGCCCCACTCATTTTTGTGCCATTCTGCCCTCTGCCCCACTCGTTGTTGTGCCCTTCTGCCGCATGCCCCACTCATTTTTGTGCCATTCTGCCCTCTGCCCCACTTGTTGTTGTGTCCTTCTGCCCTCTGCCCCACTCGTTGTGTGCCCTTTCTGCCCTCTGCCCCACTTGTTGTTGTGCCCTTCTGCCCTCTGCCACACTCGTTGTTGTGCCCTTCTGCCCTCTGCCCCACTCCTGTTTTATTTTAGAATGGCGCAGGCAAGTTGCCAGCGCCATTCTAAAATAGTTACTAAGTTAACTTCATCAGGAAGCACTAATAGATAAAATAAAGCAGGTGCTCGAGTTGAAGCTCGAATTCAGTTAAACTCGAGCACCTGCTTCATTTTATCTATTAGTGCTTCCTGTTGAAGCTAACTTAGTAACTATTTTAGAATGGCTCTGGCAGATTGCCGGCGCCATTCTAAAATAGTTACAAGCTTGAAGCTTGAACTTTTGCCCCCCGGATCCGTCCCGCTCGCGGATTTGCAGATTTTCGGCAAATTCGCGGGAATTCGCGGATTGCGAATGTGCCGAAAATCTGCAAAATCCGCGAGCGGAACAGATTTTGCGCCCAGGCTTAATTGCAAGGTTTTCTTGAAAATTGCATTTTTTTAAGAACTATATTGTGGAATTTTGTTGTTTTTGGTCTTGTTTGGTTTAGATAAAGAATTGTTTATTTTTTTCAACTGGTGTGGTGTCCATTTGTAGTGTTTTCACTATATTACTGTGTGTGTGCACAAGTGATTTACACACTGCCTCTGAGATAAGCCTGTTTGCTCGTGCCAAACTACCAAGGGGGTGAGCAGGGGTTGTTTTAGAAGTGCATCCCCCTTACCCTGACTAAGAAGAAGGGTCCCTACTTGGACAAAGGTGCAAACCATTGCCAACTAGATACCCCCATTTTTAACAGTTACTTTTTTAGATATTATCATAAGTGAACTGAAAGTGGGTACTGTATTGTTATCTTTTAGTTTCCCAGAATTTCCTAGTTTTATTATTTAAGTAAGCCAATAGAAACTTATTTTATAATGAACTTGTGATAGTGTTTTTTTCAATTGTAATGATTTTTAACCACGCATAGTGGGTACTATTTTTTTTTGTAAAAACACGTTTCAAAGCTGTCATCATTTTCAAAAATGCTCGTACTACCATAGTTCAACTTCCTCATTGTGGTTGCACTAAGTTTAGAGAGCACTTTATTGATGATTAATTAGAATTTACACTTTTCTTATAACAAAGTGGTTCTGCTTGTGTTTCTGAAAGATAGTAATCTGAGCGTAACATTTTATTCATGTATGATTTTAGTAAACTATGTCATGATACAAATAAAGTAAAGTAACGTAAAGGTCTGACTTCCAGAATCAGCTAAAGAGGAAATTGGTGAACGAGCCATACTGAATAATAACAAGAGACCACTACAGATATAGATCTCCATAGATATTTGTGACACTGTCCTCTGACCAGACGATATGCCTTTCAAGATGCAATTAATTCCATGTGTGTCAGTAAGGGTTTTTCACCTCTAGCTATGTATCTGTGTGAGTTAGTGTGCATTTTTCACTTCCTGTGGCATAGACCTCTGTGGGCATTGCATTGCTAGATGTGCAGTGCCTGCGGTGCTGTCCACATTTCACCTTTAGCTACGTGCCCTCTGCACCTTTCACCTGTAACTGTAATGCCCTAAGAGTCACTGTGCACCTTTCATCCTATCTGCATTCCCCGCCTGCCACTGTGAACCTTCCACCTCTAGCAGCAAGGTCAATGTGTTCCACTTTGATTATTTTACCTCCAGTTGTTCCCTGGATAGTGCAGCGTCAATCACTGGGCACAGGGTGATTGTAATCACCAACCAGTAAAGAGCATTTTATTATAATGGGACAGTGTAGGTAGTCACCTTGAAGTGAGTTAATCATGGCTTGGGTTTCATTTCCTTTGCTTTGAGCATTCTTCCCTGCCACCTCACACTCTGCCCTTGCCTTTAATTCATGTGCTTGCTTATTCATTTAGCCATCCGCCCATGCACTCACTCCTGCTCATTCATCCATCCAAACAATAATGAATTGCACACATTCATCTATCAATGTTATTCATGTTATCGACTTCAAAAGGATGAAACGCTGAGTGGACGTGGCAGGTTTTGAACCTGTGCCTGTTCGGTCAACCACATACACAATCTCTGAACAAGCACTTTCACTAATAAGCCAGACTTGCAAGCATTGTCAATGCTTATTTGATCTGTTTTAGAGATCATTTAAGGTAACCATAGAATTGCAAGTGTGTAATGCAGCCTTTCACTGAGAAAGACCATATTCCGTCACTTCTGAATGATAAAAACTGTGGCTTTGCATTGGGTATCTACCTGAAATCTAGGCCTATATTTATCAGACTGTTGATGCATCACAACGTAGCAAGCATCAAACTGAGAGAGCAAGAATGCACCATATATATATATATATCAAGATTTAGCTTATTCCTGCTCTCTCCTTGCATTAGCGCACTTGTGACTGCCTAGCGTCAATGGAGGCACCTTTACGCCATGGTGCAAGGGTGCCTGTGTTGCAAGCAGAATTGTTATTGAGAAGGAAGGGTCTAAAACAGCTGGATTAGAGAGCTTTAAAATGTGCATGTCTGGCTGGTCGTTGCAAGACGGCAAGCCAAAAACAACTGTGTGCTTTAAACTTAAAGTGACCTGCCCATCACTTGCTTCCAGAAATCAGAAATCTCCGCCCCCAGTCCAAACGTTCAGGACGGGGTTTTGAAAAATAAAATGGTAGTAAAATGAACTTTATTATCATTTTATTTTTCTATCTCTGTGGGCAATTTTTTAGTGTGGCAAATTGGCAGTGCTCCTCCACCTTAACTGAGGAGCCACCCCTGAAAGATAATCATTATCACTGCCCGAAATCCCAGCCTGCCGGATTAGCAGAGGCCGCCACCTCGGGTTATGGACACCTGCAAGGTCTTCATAACCTGAGCGACAGAATTGCTCTATGATTCTATAAAACCCGTCTATCTCTGACGCATTGCCTAAGATTGTGAGCATTGTGTGTTTTGTATTTTTCAACTTGTCCCTTGCAGCGATATTCTTAGGCCGCAATTCATGATTGAGAATCTATTTCAATGGCCAGATGCCTAAATAAACTAAAGGGAAATGTGCAAGTGAAGATGGTTGTTATTGTAAATGATTAGCCATTCAAAATTGCATTTTCTGAACCTCCTGCTTCGCCTGTGGTTTGTTAGATATTTTAATAGGGGAAATTGTGCTGTAACAAATGAACTATTTTCTCCAAATCGTACTTCAGCAGGTGAGCCTGCGATACCCTGGGGGTTGGTCTGGCTTCATCTGCATACCACGGAAGAACAGGGATATTTCATGAGTGCCCTTTAAGAGCCGTCGTCCTTTTAGTCAATTTAGGTGAAAAGCTTTAAAATGCAGTATTCAAAATACATCGTTTCAGAATTCCCAGACTAGCTGTTCGAGATTAACACAGCCGTTAATCCAGTCCCCGTAGACCTACTCTCATTTCTGTTTTTCTGTCATCTGATGCAACCTATTCTTAACACCTTCTATCCCCTTCTATTATGTAGTGACTGCTTGGCTGAGACGGTTCTATTTAAAACAATACATATTAAACAGGAATATATATATATATATATATTCACTGAAAAAACCATAGGTTATAGACCATATATAGTTAGGAATTAGCATTTACAAAACCTTGAAAATTCACTGAAAAAACCATAGGTTATAGACCATATATAGTTAGGAATTAGCATTTACAAAACCTTGAAAATTCACTGAAAAAACCATAGGTTATAGACCATATATAGTTAGGAATTAGCATTTAAAAAACCTTATTTTACTCACACAAAACCATTGAAATTCCATATATAGTTAGTTGCACTAACTATATATCGCGCACCCGCAATCCACTGCTGAAGATGTCACATATTACATCATTCATGACATGGTCAGTGACATCACTGATGACATCTCAAATGACATCACTGATGAGATCACTGATGACATCATCCAGTGACTGTGTGTTTCTGTAAAGTTTAAATATGTTTTACATATTGAAGAATGAGTAGATGTATAAGTGTCTGGACGAAGGATTTAGTAGGTGCATGACTGAATGTATGAGTGAGTGATTAAATGTGTCTCACTGAGTGCATGGGTTAGTGACTAAACTGTCTTAATTTGTGCATCATTATGTCTGTTGTTCTGTAAACTGCTGCATGTGTTGATCAGTAGCTATATGATTAACTATATGGGTTATTGATTGATTGTCCAAGTATTTGTATGGGAGACTGAGTGTGTGTGTGGCTGGCTGGGAGGTGTGTGACTCTGTGCAGATCAATGTGTACTTGTATCAATGATTGTATAAGAAAGTAAGTATGTGTTAGTATATGTTTGAAAATGTAAGGTGCTCTATGTTTAACTGTATAGACAAGAAAATGGAAGTGTGATTGATTCTTTACAGGACTGACTAGGTGTGTGAGTAACTCCATGGATGAGTGGCAGAGTGTGAGTGTCTGTATAGGTGTATGAGTGCATATGATAGCGTTGTAAAGATGAGTGATTGTATGTATGAATGATTGTATGGGTGAATGAGTGAATGTGTGTGTAGACGTAGGAATCAGTGAGTACGTATGTAGTAACTAGTATTGGTGTGTCAATGGTTTCAAAAATTATACTCTGTATTTAACACTGGGTGAAACAGAGGTTATATTAAAATGTGAGGAGATGCATTGTATTGTCACATGAATGATATCATCAGTGATGTGGTCATTGATGTCAAATGAGATGTCATCAGTGATCTCATCAGTGATGTCATTTGAGATGTCATCAGTGATGTCATCAGTGATGTCACTGACCATGTCATGAATGATGTAATATGTGACATCATCAGCAGTGGATTGCGGGTGCGCGATATATAGTTAGTGCAACTAACTATATATGGAATTTCAATGGTTTTGTGTGAGTAAAATAAGGTTTTTTAAATGCTAATTCCTAACTATATATGGTCTATAACCTATGGTTTTTTCAGTGAATTTTCAAGGTTTTGTAAATGCTAATTCCTAACTATATATGGTCTATAACCTATGGTTTTTTCAGTGAATTTCAATGGTTTTTTAATAGCAAATATCATAAGCTGTCGAATGTCAAGTACGTGGTAAGTGAAAACATTTTCGTGTTTATGCACACTGATCTGCTTTGAATGGTGCCCCCCCCCCTCATTTCTATTAGGAGTACTCTCTCTTTGCACATAGTGAAGGGTAGTTAACGCAGGCCTTTGCCCCCGTTGTAATACGTCGTGCCTGCTTCTCTCTCCATTTGATTGATTGTTATCCAAGTATTTACTGTTGTAGAATTGGTTCTCTTTGGTTCATTCTCTATTTACAAACAAACACAGAGTCGCAATACTCTGTTTAGTCTTTGCAGATAACGAAAAATCGTGTAAAAAAAAAAGAAAAGGAATCGAGCAAAATCAGTAGGCCACTAATGGGATCTCTTTTTGACCTCGCTAAAATAGAAACATTAGGAACAACCCCTCATGACAAATACAAAACTAGTGAGATGAACTGAACTCCACACAATGATGGCTGCAAAACAGCTCGGCTCCGCCACCCACCCCGCCCAAAATAACGATAAAGAGCGGCTGCCATGATTGGTTGCGGAATGGCCACGACGGAGCTACGAAATGGTGGTGCTCTCATGCTAACCCCAGCTTCAGTCTGAAACATCCAGAAACACTGTAGACTACCAATTCGATCAGTTCCGGTAGCGCCCCAATGTAACCCGGTAGAGAAGAACTAGCCCTCCCCTCTTTGACTGATGGTTCTTGTTGCCTGTCCCTTCTGTTGTCATTTAACAGAACTATTTAGCCTGCTGAAAGGGGTTGTGTTCCGACCGCTGGTTGGTGGAGACATTTTGACTATATTCTGGACCTGCGTTGTCGCGTAATGCGTCATATGACGCGCCGCGTTAGCGCATCCGGAAGTCATCCGGGGCGCGCAGCGCGTAACGTAAGCATAACAAGTCATGTGACTTGTTAATAAAACTTTTCATTGGTTCATTTTACTTTTCTTATTCTAATGATGAAAGGCTTGGTCATATGACCTAAAAATTACGCTTTTTATTACTTCCGAACATTATTTTTTCTTAAATATATGTTATAATGTTCCAGGCTAATGTACTTTCCTGGAAAATTTACAACTGTCCTGCAAGTAAAATATATTCTTTTTTCGAGAAAAAGAGCGTTTCTTCATCCCATGACGGAGCCGTTGAGCAAAAGAGGGTCGACCTGCTGTCTTAGTCGCCGATACGCCTGAATATGAGATTCTTATCGATCACTTTATGTTGCAGGAGTAGAAAACACAACAGCCCTTGACCATTTATCTTTACTGCGTTCCTTCGAATTATACCTTTTACCCTTCATGTAATTGGTCTGCTTTATTTCACTTGCCTTTTAATGATTCTAAAACAGTGACTATTATTAAAAACTTTACCAATGTATATACTACTACCATGTTTTCTTTTAAAAACCTTTATTGTGAAAATTTCATTATACAAATACGAGCCTATAACCACGTGGGCCGGCCACGGAGCAAACTGTAATCGTATATGATGAGTAGACATTTACACTGTAGAGGAACGTAACGGGCGGGCCATTAGGTTGCAAGAACTAAGGTGTCTAACAGTTACGGAATCGGTGGACGTACATTTTATAATTAAAATACGACAGGGCCAGTTACAATAAAATTATCTAGATATACATTTGCGGGCAAGTACCATGGGTGACGTTAATTCGAACTTTCAATAGTACAGTAATCAATAACACATCAGAACTTAATATCAATAGGGATGTCGAAATATTCAATCAATTCTCGTCCCCGCCCGCCATGTGCTTCAAAACTGCATACGTATCTCGTGATTTCAAGGTTCTGCAACCAGTACACAACAAGGAGTTACGAGTCCCATTTATTCCGGCGCCATTTTGGGCGAGGACGGGCAGGTCCAGGATATAGTCAAAATGTCTCTACCAACCATCGACTATGATGATGTTCATATGCTGTATTTATTAGAGTAACACTCATCTGTCCACATGAAATTAATTTTCCACAATCTAAACATGTCATTTTAATCTTTCCAAAGTTCTTCTAAATATTTGGGACCGTTTCCCTTGCCTCTGATGCTGTCAGTGCCACTTCTTTGATGAATGTACTAGCAGGTCAGGGGTTCTCCTCCAAATCTCTCTTTTATGCAGCACTATAATTAATTGGTGCCACCTCTCCATATGACGATGCATGGTATAGTTACCATAACTATATTTTTTTTCGGTTCCTCTGGAGAGTTCATCGTGGCAGATGAAGCGTGTAACGTACCGGGCATTTACCTTTTTTTGCATGTACAGGAAAGGAAAAAAAAATCGAGCGTCCGAGTTCTAAGGTGTCCCAGGGCCATTTTAGTGGACCAGGCCCAAATCCAAAGAACAGGCCGCCATTTTGAGAGTCCTGTTGCAGCCGCCTGTCGCTGTAGCATCAAGAGCAGCCGAAACTCAGCTGAATGGCAACTGAAACGGTAAAGGGGCGCCCCACTACAGCAGACGAGCCTCCACCTAGGAAGGCCCGTTCACGCCGCCTCCCCCCCCCCCTTCGGGCACCCCACGCCGTTATTCAGAGCAGTATTGTAGGATGGCCACACCAGTGCGGCAACTTGCTAGACATCACCTCGGTGGTAACCGAATCTCATTGCCTTGTGGTGTCTCCTCTTCAGAAAATATTCTTGCGCTACCTTTGCCCCATTCACACATCGGTCCGCTACTGACGCCATCTCACAGGCTAATGGGGCGCCCCACGCCGAGTTTCAGCATTGTAGGATGACCACACCAGTACAGCAACTTGCTAGACATCACCTCGGTGCCATCCGGATCTCGGCGCCCCACTGCAGATGAAGTGCCTCTCAACTATGAAACCACCACGGTGACATCCGGATCTTGGCGCCTTGTGCTGGTTCCGGCCTATTCACACATCGGTCCGCTACTGACGCCATCTCACAGGCTAATGGGGCGCCCCACGCCGAGTTTCAGCATTGTAGGATGACCACACCAGTACAGCAACTTGCTAGACATCACCTCGGTGCCATCCGGATCTTGGCATCTCAACGCCTAGTGGTATCTTCCATACAGAAAATATTGTTGCGCTGCCTTTGGCCCCATTCGCACATCGGTCCGCAACTGACACCATCTCACAGGCCAACAGGGCGCCCCACGCCGACTTTTACCATTGTAGGATGGCCACACCAGTACCACAACTTGCTAGACACCACCTCGGTGCCATCCGAATCTTGGCATCTCAGCGCCTTGTGGTGTCTTCTAGTCAGAAAATATTGTTGCGCTGCCTTTGGCCCCATTCGCACATCGGTCCGCTACTGACGCCATCTCACAGGCCAACGGGGCGCCCCACGCCGACTTTCAACATTGTAGGATGGCCACACCAGTGCGGCAACCTACTAGACACCACCTCGGTGCCATCCGGATCTTGGCGCGTTGTGCTGCCTTCGGCCTATTCGCACATCGGTCCGCTACTGACGCAAACTCACAGGCCAACGGGGCGCCCCACGCCGACTTTCAGCATTGTAGGATGGCCACACCAGTGCTGCAACTTGCTGGACACCACCTCGGTGCCATCCGGATCTTGGCGCGTTGTGTTGCCTTCGGCCTATTCGCACATCGGTCCGCTACTGACGCCGCCTCACGTGCCAACGTATTTTCTCCGCATTTTATACCCTATGCCGCATAACAGGTCATGTGACTTGTTTATAAAACTTTTCATTGGTTCATTTTACTTTTGGTTTCCTAATGATGGAAGGCTTGATCATATGACCTAAAAACAACACTTTTCATTGGATGAAAACTTTTTTTTTTTCCCAAACGATGAAAGCCCCACCTTGTTTCTGGATGTTTCAGACTGAAGCTGGCGTCAGCATGAGAGCACCACCATCTCGTAGCTCCGTCGTGGTCATTCCGCGAGCAATCATGGCAGCCGCTCCCCACCAGAAGCCTACAGGAGTCGGGGGCCCTCAAAACTTTTGATGAATCCTCAAGGCGGAGGGGACGCTTTCGAGAATGGGGTCCAAGACCTAGCAGACAAGCGTCCGATTTCCAAGGTGTCCCAGGGCCATTTCAGTGGACCAGGCCCAAAAAGGAAACAGCCTGCCGCCATTTTGAGAGTTCTGTGACAGCCGCCTATCGCTGCACCGCAAGAGTGGGCGCAACTCAGCTGAATTGCGGCTTTTGACACAGTGGACCAAAAGCGGACGGAATGGCAACTGAAACGGTAAAGGGGCGCCCCACTACAACAGACGAGACTCCACCTGGAGAGGCCCGTTCACGCCGCCTCCCCCGGGGCGCCCCACGCCGTTATTCGGAGCAGCATTGTAGGATACCAAAACCAGTGCGGCAACTTACTGGACATCACCTTGGTGCCATCGTTCTGCTGCCTTGGAACTATTCGCACAACAGTTTGCTACTGATGACCCACCCCCCGCGACGCCCCACGCCAGAAATCTGGACGTTGTGCTGCGTTGGGACTATTCGCACAGCCGACCGCTACTTCGTTGTTTTTCCCTAAAAATGTTTATATGTTATTACTGTTTTTGTTTTCTTGTATATATTTATAAGTTATTAAAGTTTTATAATCTTACTACTTTGTTGGAGTGCTATATATTTTTAATGTGACACATAATTGTAAAAACTTTGATGTACAAAGAGTCATCCCTGGAATCTTCCGCCTCAGGCTCGGTCCCCTCCCCAATCACAATACAGGATGGTTTTCAGATAATAGGAACGCGTCTGCTGTGACGGATCTCATCGAGTGTGGGCCTTGATCTACTATAACTCCTTTGAAGAGGGGTGATTCTTTACAGCTGGGGCCATAAACTACATCTGCAGGGCTAGCTGATACCCTAGGACCGGCCTGGACAATCGGACACAGAGGAAAAGGAGTGTCAGAAGGTGCGGTAGTGAATAGGGCGAAAGGGAGGTGTCGGGCGGGCACAGGGTGTGATTCTCAGGGAAGAGCAGCGCAGATGGGGGGGGGTTTATTACCCATGCATAAGACAGAGAGCGGGGGTGACCACTGCCTGGGGGAGATGCTTGTGAGGGTGGGGAGCCATGCTAAGGATCGACAGCGTGCACAGAGTGGGTCTGGTCAAGGCATCTAAAATGACTGCCGTGCACGACAAGAGTGTGGCATTTGAAAAAAGGCAAGATGGCGCAGACAATGTTTTTCAACACTTCCTGATTTCCTTCGAATCGAACGTTAACAGACGTTGGGGCATATTACCAAAGTTAAGCGATATTTATCCCTAACGATGCTTAGCAACGATTTTTTTACCGCTAAGCATCGTCAGAAATTATCGCAGATAAACCTTGCTATTATCAAGGTTTATCGCAAATACGATAAAAAACGACCGCAATGCATTAATATCGCTGAAAACTCAGCGATATTCATGCATTACCGAGCTAATGCTCTTAGCCATGTTATCCACCTCCCATTGAATAACATGGCTAAGAACTGCTCAGGGCAGGTGCTAGCTTTTGGAGATATTTGCGCTTATCGCGAATATTTCCAAAAGTTGATAATAGGAGATAGCGATGTTAGCGACTGTTTCCAGTCGCTAACATCTTGGCATGCCCACTTTGCATGTCATTAGTGATAAATATCACTCACATGCAAAGTGGGGCCCAAGATGGTCGCTATCTCCTACTAGCCGTCGCTAACTGGTGTTAGCAACAGCTAGGTAATACAGATATAATTTTATCTCCGCGAAGCGGAGCGCTGTTACAGATATATATCTTGTTTTTGAACGTTAATTTCTCAAAATCCACTGAAGCACATATATTGAGACCTAGCAAAGGCACATCGAGCTACCAGTCCCTACAATTTTGCAAGTTTCGTGCAAATCCATTCAGCCGTTCGATTATTATTATTTTTTTTTTTTTGCCCCGCGGGGCCCTTTTAAAACCTCCACATCAAACCTAAGAGGTCAAGGAGGATCTACTATGCCCCCTTATGGTCATTTGCCCCTTCGCTTTGGCCTCTTCTTGTCTCTCGATCCTACCGAGAGACAAGATGGCGGCCGCTACGGACTGTTTGCAATGTTTACAGACGCCGGAGAACCAATCAGCTTCGCAAACCTCCGTTACGCGAAGCGGAGCGCTGTTACAGATATATATCTTTTTTTTAACGTTAATTTCTCAAAATCCACTGGAGCACATATATTGAGACCTAGCAAAGGCACATCGGGCTACCAGTCCCTAATATTTTACCAAGTTTCGTGCAAATCCATTCAGCCGTTCGATTATTATTATTATGGTTTTTTTTTTGCCCCGCGGGGCCCTTTTAAAACCTCCACATCAAACCTAGGGGGTCAGCGAGGATCTACTATGCCCCCTTATGGTCATTTGCCCCTTCGCTTTGGCCTCCTCTTGTCTCTCGATCCTACCGAGAGACAAGATGGCGGCCGCTACGGACTGTTTGGAATGTTCACAGACGCCGGAAAACCAATCAGCTTCGCTTCACAAAGCTCCGTACCGCGAAAAGTCCGCGAACCGGAGTGCTGCCCGGTCCGCTGTTACAGATATATATCTTTTTTTGAACGTTAATTTCTCAAAATCCACTGGAGCACATATATTGAGACCTAGCAAAGGCACATCGGGCTACCAGTCCCTACAATTTTGCCAAGTTTCGTGCAAATCCATTCAGCCGTTCGGGCTAAAAGTGAGGCCAACCGCCCTATGGAAAACTCAATGTTAAAAACACGTTTTGGGACCCCCCTTTTTTCTCGGCCCCCCTTTGACGAACCCCCCCCAAATTTTCAAGGGCTGCTCAGAAACAAAATGTGCCATTTTCCTGAAAATTTCAGCCAATTCCGTCCACAAACGCCAAAGTTATTAGACATAGAATTTTCAAAAATCCCATAGAGAAAAAATCCTAACTATATATACCTACTGGCGACCGCCAGTAGGTAATATATGGCTGGGTCTAAACTGGAGTGGCATGGGAGCATAAAAAACGATGGATACGATGGAAGGAACGATATATATATATATATATATATATATATATATTTAAAGTGTTATATATATATACACACACACACACATACATATATATAATATATTCACTGAAAAAACCATAGGTTATAGACCATATATAGTTAGGAATTAGCATTTAAAAAACCTTATTTTACTCACACAAAACCATTGAAATTCCATATATAGTTAGTTGCACTAACTATATATCGCGCACCCGCAATCCACTGCTGATGATGTCACATATTACATCATTCATGACATGGTCAGTGACATCACTGATGACATCACTGATGACATCTCAAATGACATCACTGATGACATCACTGATGACATCATCCAGTGACTGTGTGTTTCTGTAAAGTTTAAGTATGTTTTACATATTGAAGAATGAGTAGATGTAGAAGTGTCTGGATGAAGGATTTAGTAGGTGCGTGACTGACTGTATGAGTGAGTGATTAAATGTGTCTCACTGAGTGCATGGGTTAGTGACTAAACTGTCTTAATTTGTGCATCATTATGTCTGTTGTTCTGTAAACTGCTGCATGTGTTGATCAGTAGCTATATGAGTAACTATATGGGTTATTGATTGATTGCTCAAGTATTTGTATGAGAGACTGAGTGTGTGTGTGGCTGGCTGGGAGGTGTGTGACTCTGTGCAGATCAATGTGTACTTGTATCAATGATTGTATAAGAGAGTAAGTATGTGTTAGTATATGTTTGAAAATGTAAGGTGCTC
Source organism: Lissotriton helveticus (assembly GCF_964261635.1). Classification (NCBI taxonomy): domain Eukaryota; kingdom Metazoa; phylum Chordata; class Amphibia; order Caudata; family Salamandridae; genus Lissotriton; species Lissotriton helveticus. The sequence goes on along the minus strand of NC_136069.1, from coordinate 456,656,017 downwards.
TATGTTTAACTGTATAGATTAAAAAATGGAAGTGTGATTGATTCTTTACAGGACTGACTAGGTGTGTGAGTAACTCCATGGATGAGTGGCAGAGTGTGAGTATCTGTATAGGTGTATGAGTGCATATGATAGTGTTGTAAAGATGAGTGATTGTATGTATGAATGATTGTATGGGTGAATAAGTGAATGCGTGTGTAGACGTAGGAATCAGTGAGTGCGTATGTAGTAACTAGTATTGGTGTGTGAATGGTTTCAAAAATTATACTCTGTATTTAACACTGGGTGTAACAAAAGTTATATTAAAATGTGAGGAGATGCATTGTATTGTCACATGAATGATATCATCAGTGATATGGTCATTGATGTCAAATGAGATGTCATCAGTGATGTCATTTGAGATGTCATCAGTGATGTCATCAGTGATGTCACTGACCATGTCATGAATGATGTAATATGTGACATCATCAGCAGTGGATTGCGGGTGCGCGATATATTTATTTATTTATTTATGGGTTTCTATAGCGCTGGAATCGACTCCAAACGGAGTATCTCTGCGCTGTGATACCAAATAGAGTCCAACAAATATGCAGATGAGGGATAAGGTCTAGATTTTATCAGTGAACAGCAGAGTTTTCAGTTGCTTCCTGAATTTTAAATGGTCTGTGCAGAGCCTGAGGGCCAGAGGCAGTTTGTTCCACAGTGTGGGCCCCGCAACAGATAGGGCTTTCCCTCCAAGTCTGGTTTTTTTTGCACGAGGTACAGCCAACAGAAAATTCTCACTGGATCTCAGCGATCTGGAGGGGGTGTAGAAGGTAAATTTCCGCTCCAGATATGTGGGGCCATTTCCATTTAGGCATTTATGAATGATACAGCATATCTTGAACTTGGCTCTTTGTCGAACGCTCAACCAGTGTAGTTTCTGTAATAGGGGTTTTGATGCTGTTCTTGGGGGAGCATTAGGACAAGGCGAGCTGCCGTGTTCTGGACCACCTGGAGCCTGTCCAGAACTCCTTCATTAGCAGAAAGGAGCAGCCCGTTACAGTAGTCAATACGACTCAGTATAAGGGCTTGCACCAAAGTTTTTCTGAAGGAGTCCGGTAGCAGTGGAAATATTCTGCGCATCATGCTGATGGTATGGAAGCATGAGCCAGCTACCATATTACTGTGCTGCTTGAGAGAAAGATCGTAATCAAGGCGTATCCCCAGATTTTTGACAATCTGTTTGGGCTCTGGAACAGTACCCAGATCAGACGGCCACCAGTCAGGGGTCCACAGTAATTTGGCGTCTCCAAACAGCATTACTTCCGTCTTGTTGACATTGCACTGTAGGAAGTTGGTGGACATCCACTGTGCGACGGCTTTCATGCCAGCGGAGAAGGAGTTTCTTATTTCTGTGGTGAGATTTTGAAAGGGGAAGAGGAGCTGCGTGTCATCCGCATATGACACGGGGATGAAACCAAATTTGCGCATCACTCTTGCCAGGGGTGCCACGTAGATGTTAAAGAGTGTTGGGCTCAAACAGGAGCCCTGTGGCACCCCTTTCGTAATCTCTACCTCAGTTGATCTGTATTTACCCATGGTGACAGTCTGGGTCCGATCCGTAAGAAAACTCCTTAGCCAGACAAGGGCCTTGTTCTTGACCCCTACGTTCGACAACCGGTCAATAAGGATGTTGTGTGACACGGTGTCGAACGCGGCTGAAAGGTCTAACAACACCAAGATTACTGAGTAGCCTTTGTCCTGAAACATATGCAGATCGTCAGTGACAGACAGGAGGGTGGACTCTGTACTGTGTTTCGGCCTAAACCCAGATTGAGAATAGTCTAGGCCGCCAGCTTTCTCAATGTAGCTGGATAACTGACGATTAACATACTTCTCAGCGAGCTTTCCCAAAAACGGCAGCAGCGAAATAGGTCTAAGATTAGACAAATCATTCCAAGGAATTGTGGTGTTTTTCCTGATTGGTCTGACCAAGGCTTGTTTCCACTGCTTAGGGACAGATCCTGTAGAAAGGGAAAGGTTAACAAGTTTTTCGATGGTGGGTGATAGAATTCCGAGCAAGGCGGGCATGAGTCTTGCCGGGATGATATCATCGGGACTTCCACTTTTAATCTGCACCATGAGCAGGGATACCTCTTTATGAGTGATAGGGGGGAAGAGGTCTAAAGTATAAGGGCCACTATCAAGTTCTGAATCCTGAAAGATGGGGACTGTATTTGTAGTCAAGATATTGTTTGCATTGACTATTTTAGCATAGATAAGATCGATTTTAGTGCAAAAAAATTGCGATATATTGTCGCAAAGTAGTTGTGATGAAGTGTCTGCACTCTCACATGCTGTAGGATTAGTGAAAGAGTGAAGGACCTGGTATAATACTCTGGGGGAGTTATCTGCAGCCGTAATAAGATTGGTAATATGTGTTTTTCGCGCCGTTCTGATAGCTTTATGATAAGTGCTTAGGGCGTCCCAATACTGTTTCCTATCTGTTACCAAATGGGTAGATCTCCAAATCTTTTCTAATTTCCTAGCTGCTTTCTTGAGATTCCTGAGCTCTTATAGTTATAGCTATATAGTTAGTGCAACTAACTATATATGGAATTTCAATGGTTTTGTGTGAGTAAAATAAGGTTTTTTAAATGCTAATTCCTAACTATATATGGTCTATAACCTATGGTTTTTTCAGTGAATTTTCAAGGTTTTGTAAATGCTAATTCCTAACTATATATAGTGTATAACCTATGGTTTTTTCAGTGAATTTTCAAGGTTTTGTAAATGCTAATTCCTAACTATATATGGTCTATAACCTATGGTTTTTTCAGTGAATTTCAATGGTTTTTTAATAGCAAATATCATAAGCTGTCGAATATCAAGTACGTGGTAAGTGAAAACATTTTCGTGTTTATGCACACTGATCTGCTTTGAATGGTGCCCCCCCCCCTCATTTCTATTAGGAGTACTCTCTCTTTGCAGATAGTGAAAGGTAGTTAACGCAGGCCTTTGCCCCCGTTGTAATACGTCGTGCCTGCTTCTCTCTCCATTTGATTGATTGTTATCCAAGCATTTACTGTTTTAGAATTGGTTCTCTTTGGTTCATTCTCTATTTACAAACAAACACAGAGTCGCAATACTCTGTTTAGTCTTTGCAGATAACGAAAAATCGTGTAAAAAAAAAGAAAAGGAATCGAGCAAAATCAGTAGGCCACTAATGGGATCTCTTTTTGACCTCGCTAAAATAGAAACATTAGGAACAACCCCTCATGACAAATACGAAACTAGTGAGATGAACTGAACTCCACACAATGATGGCTGCAAAACAGCTCGGCTCCGCCACCCACCCCGCCCAAAATAACGATAAAGAGCGGCTGCCATGATTGGTTGCGGAATGGCCACGACGGAGCTACGAAATGGTGGTGCTCTCATGCTAACCCCAGCTTCAGTCTGAAACATCCAGAAACACTGTAGACTACCAATTCGATCAGTTCCGGTAGCGCCCCAATGTAACCCGGTAGAGAAGAACTAGCCCTCCCCTCTTTGACTGATGGTTCTTGTTGCCTGTCCCTTCTGTTGTCATTTAACAGAACTATTTAGCCTGCTGAAAGGGGTTGTGTTCCGACCGCTGGTTGGTGGAGACATTTTGACTATATTCTGGACCTGCGTTGTCGCGTAATGCGTCATATGACTCGCCGCGTTAGCGCATCCGGAAGTCATCCGGGGCACGACGCGCAGCGCGTAACGTAAGCATAACAAGTCATGTGACTTGTTAATAAAACTTTTCATTGGTTCATTTTACTTTTCTTATTCTAATGATGAAACGCTTGGTCATATGACCTAAAAATTACGCTTTTTATTACTTCCGAACATTATTTTTTCTTAAATATATGTTATAATGTTCCAGGCTAATGTACTTTCCCGGAAAATTTACAACTGTCCTGCAAGTAAAATATATTCTTTTTTCGAGAAAAAGAGCGTTTCTTCGTCCCATGACGGAGCCGTTGAGCAAAAGAGGGTCGACCTGCTGTCTTAGTCGCCGATACGCCTGAATATGAGATTCTTATCGATCACTTTATGTTGCAGGAGTAGAAAACACAACAGCCCTTGACCATTTATCTTTACTGCGTTCCTGCGTATTATACCTTTTACCCTTCATGTAATTGGTCTGCTTTATTTCACTTGCCTTTTAATGATTCTAAAACAGTGACTATTATTAAAAACTTTACCAATGTATATACTACTACCATGTTTTCTTTTAAAAACCTTTATTGTGAAAATTTCATTATACAAATACGAGCCTATAACCACGTGGGCCGGCCACGGAGCAAACTGTAATCGTATATGATGAGTAGACATTTACACTGTAGAGGAACGTAACGGGCGGGCCATTAGGTTGCAAGAACTAAGGTGTCTAACAGTTGCGGAATCGGTGGACGTACATTTTATAATTAAAATACGACAGGGCCAGTTACAATAAAATTATCTAGATATACATTTGCGGGCAAGTACCATGGGTGACGTTAATTCGAACTTTCAATAGTACAGTAATCAATAACACATCAGAACTTAATATCAATAGGGATGTCGAAATATTCAATCAATTCCCGTCCCCGCCCGCCATGTGCTTCAAAACTGCATACGTATCTCGTGATTTCAAGGTTCTGCAACCAGTACACAACAAGGAGTTACGAGTCCCATTTATTCCGGCGCCATTTTGGGCGAGGACGGGCAGGTCCAGGATATAGTCAAAATGTCTCTACCAACCATCGACTATGATGATGTTCATATGCTGTATTTATTAGAGTAACACTCATCTGTCCACATGAAATTAATTTGCCACAATCTAAACATGTCATTTTAATCTTTCCAAAGTTCTTCTAAATATTTGGGACCGTTTCCCTTGCCTCTGATGCTGTCAGTGCCACTTCTTTGATGAATGTACTGGCAGGTCAGGGGTTCTCCTCCAAATCTCTCTTTTATGCAGCACTATAATTAATTGGTGCCACCTCTCCATATGACGATGCATGGTATAGTTACCATAACTATATTTTTTTTCGGTTCCTCTGGAGAGTTCATCGTGGCAGATGAAGCGTGTAACGTACCGGGCATTTACCTTTTTTTGCATGTACAGGAAAGGAAAAAAAAATCGAGCGTCCGAGTTCTAAGGTGTCCCAGGGCCATTTTAGTGGACCAGGCCCAAATCCAAAGAACAGGCCGCCATTTTGAGAGTCCTGTTGCAGCCGCCTGTCGCTGTAGCATCAAGAGCAGCCGAAACTCAGCTGAATGGCAACTGAAACGGTAAAGGGGCGCCCCACTACAGCAGACGAGCCTCCACCTAGGAAGGCCCGTTCACGCCGCCTCCCCCCCCCCCCTTCGGGCACCCCACGCCGTTATTCGGAGCAGTATTGTAGGATGGTCACACCAGTGCGGCAACTTGCTAGACATCACCTCGGTGGTAACCGAATCTCAGCGCCTTGTGGTGTCTTCTCTTCAGAAAATATTCTTGCGCTGCCTTTGCCCCATTCGCACATCGGTCCGCTACTGACGCCATCTCACAGGCTAATGGGGCGCCCCACGCCGAGTTTCAGCATTGTAGGATGACCACACCAGTACAGCAACTTGCTAGACATCACCTCGGTGCCATCCGGATCTTGGCATCTCAACGCCTAGTGGTATCTTCCATACAGAAAATATTGTTGCGCTGCCTTTGGCCCCATTCGCACATCGGTCTGCTACTGACACCATCTCACAGGCCAACAGGGCGCCCCACGCCGACTTTTACCATTGTAGGATGGCCACACCAGTGCCACAACTTGCTAGACACCACCTCGGTGCCATCCGGATCTTGGCATCTCAGCGCCTTGTGGTGTCTTCTATTCAGAAAATATTGTTGCGCTGCCTTTGGCCCCATTCGCACATCGGTCCGCTACTGACGCCATCTCACAGGCCAACGGGGCGCCCCACGCCGACTTTCAACATTGTAGGATGGCCACACCAGTGCGGCAACTTACTAGACACCACCTCGGTGCCATCCGGATCTTGGCGCGTTGTGCTGCCTTCGGCCTATTCGCACATCGGTCCGCTACTGACGCAAACTCACAGGCCAACGGGGCGCCCCACGCCGACTTTCAGCATTGTAGGATGGCCACACCAGTGCTGCAACTTGCTGGACACCACCTCGGTGCCATCCGGATCTTGGCGCGTTGTGTTGCCTTCGGCCTATTCGCACATCGGTCCGCTACTGACGCCGCCTCACGTGCCAACGTATTTTCTCCGCATTTTATACCCTATGCCGCATAACAGGTCATGTGACTTGTTTATAAAACTTTTCATTGGTTCATTTTACTTTTGGTTTCCTAATGATGGAAGGCTTGATCATATGACCTAAAAACAACACTATCATTGGATGAAAACTTTTTTTTTTTCCAAAACGATGAAAGCCCCACCTTGTTTCTGGATGTTTCAGACTGAAGCTGGCGTCAGCATGAGAGCACCACCATCTCGTGGCTCCGTCGTGGTCATTCCGCGAGCAATCATGGCAGCCGCTCCCCACCAGAAGCCTGCAGGAGTCGGGGGCCCCCAAAACTTTTGATGAATCCTCAAGGCGGAGGGGACGCTTTCGAGAATGGGGTCCAAGACCTAGCAGACAAGCGTCCGATTTCCAAGGTGTCCCAGGGCCATTTCAGTGGACCAGGCCCAAAAAGGAAAGAGCCTGCCGCCATTTTGAGAGTCCTGTGGCAGCCGCCTATCGCTGCACCGCAAGAGTGGGCGCAACTCAGCTAAATTGCGGCTTTTGACACAGTGGACCAAAAGCGGACGGAATGGCAACTGAAACGGTAAAGGGGCGCCCCACTACAACAGACGAGACTCCACCTGGAGAGGCCCGTTCACGCCGCCTCCCCCGGGGCGCCCCACGCCGTTATTCGGAGCAGCATTGTAGGATACCAAAACCAGTGCGACAACTTACTGGACATTACCTTGGTGCCATCGTTCTGCTGCCTTGGAACTATTCGCACAACAGTTTGCTACTGATGACCCACCCCCCGCGACGCCCCACGCCAGAAATCTGGACGTTGTGCTGCGTTGGGACTATTCGCACAGCCGACCGCTACTTCGTTGTTTTTCCCTAAAAATGTTTATATGTTATTACTGTTTTTGTTTTCTTGTATATATTTATAAGTTATTAAAGTTTTATAATCTTACTACTTTGTTGGAGTGCTATATATTTTTAATGTGACACATAATTGTAAAAACTTTGATGTACAAAGAGTCATCCCTGGAATCTTCCGCTTCAGGCTCGGTCCCCTCCCCAATCACAATACAGGATGGTTTTCAGATAATAGGAACGCGTCTGCTGTGACGGATCTCATCGAGTGTGGGCCTTGATCTACTATAACTCCTTTGAAGAGGGGTGATTCTTTACAGCTGGGGCCATAAACTACATCTGCAGGGCTAGCTGATACCCTAGGACCGGCCTGGACAATCGGACACAGAGGAAAAGGAGTGTCAGAGGGTGCGGTAGTGAATAGGGCGAAAGGGAGGTGTCGGGCGGGCACAGGGTGTGATTCTCAGGGAAGAGCAGCGCAGATGGGGGGTGGTTTATTACCCATGCATAAGACAGAGAGCGGGGGTGACCACTGCCTGGGGGAGATGCTTGCGAGGGTGGGGAGCCATGCTAATGATCGACAGCGTGCAGAGAGTGGGTCTGGTCAAGGCATCTAAAATGACTGCCGTGCACGACAAAAGTGTGGCATTTGAAAAAAGGCAAGATGGCGCAGACAATGTTTTTCAACACTTCCTGATTTCCTTCGAATCGAACGTTAACAGATGTTGGGGCATATTACCAAAGTTAAGCGATATTTATCCCTAACGATGCTTAGCAACGATTTTTTTACCGCTAAGCATCGTCAGAAATTATCGCAGATAAACCTTGCTATTATCAAGGTTTATCGCAAATACGATAAAAAACGACCGCAATGCATTAATATCGCTGAAAACTCAGCGATATTCATGCATTACCGAGCTAATGCTCTTAGCCATGTTATCCACCTCCCATTGGATAACATGGCTAAGAACTGCTCAGGGCAGGTGGTAGCTTTTGGAGATATTCGCGCTTATCGCGAATATTTCCAAAAGTTGGTAATAGGAGATAGCGATGTTAGCGACTGTTTCCAGTCGCTAACATCTTGGCATGCCCACTTTGCATGTCATTAGTGATAAATATCACTCACATGCAAAGTGGGGCCCAAGATGGTCGCTATCTCCTACTAGCGGTCGCTAACTGGTGTTAGCAACAGCTAGGTAATACAGAGATAATTTTATCTCCGCGAAGCGGAGCGCTGTTACAGATATATATCTTGTTTTTGAAAGTTAATTTCTCAAAATCCACTGAAGCACATATATTGAGAACTAGCAAAGGCACATCGAGCTACCAGTCCCTACAATTTTGCCAAGTTTCGTGCAAATCCATTCAGCCGTTCGATTATTATTATTATTATATATTTTGCCCCGCGGGGCCCTTTTAAAACCTCCACATCAAACCTAAGAGGTCAAGGAGGATCTACTATGCCCCCTTATGGTCATTTGCCCCTTCGCTTTGGCCTCCTCTTGTCTCTCGATCCTACCGAGAGACAAGATGGCGGCCGCTACGGACTGTTTGCAATGTTTACAGACGCCGGAGAACCAATCAGCTTCGCAAAGCTCCGTAACGCAAAAAGTACGCGAAGCGGAGCGCTGTTACAGATATTTATCTTTTTTTGAACGTTAATTTCTCAAAATCCACTGGAGCACATATATTGAGACCTAGCAAAGGCACATCGGGCTACCAGTCCCTAATATTTTACCAAGTTTCGTGCAAATCCATTCAGCCGTTCGATTATTATTATTATTATTTTTTTTTTGCCCCGCGGGCCCTTTTAAAACCTCCACATCAAACCTAGGGGGTCAGCGAGGATCTACTATGCCCCCTTATGGTCATTTGCCCCTTCGCTTTGGCCTCCTCTTGTCTCTCGATCCTACCGAGAGACAAAATGGCGGCCGCTACGGACTGTTTGGAATGTTCACAGACGCCGGAGAACCAATCAGCTTCGCTTCACAAAGCTCCGTACCGCGAAAAGTCCGCGAACCGGAGCGCTGCCCGGTCCGCTGTTACAGATATATATATTTTTTTGAACGTTAATTTCTCAAAATCCACTGAAGCACATATATTGAGACCTAGCAAAGGCACATCGGGCTACCAGTCCCTACAATTTTGCCAAGTTTCGTGCAAATCCATTCAGCCGTTCGAGCTAAAAGTGAGGCCAACCGCCCTATGGAAAACTCAATGTTAAAAACACGTTTTGGGACCCCCCTTTTTTCTCGGCCCCCCCCTTGACGAACCCCCCCCAAATTTTCAAGGGCTGCTCAGAAACAAAATGTGCCATTTTCCTGAAAATGTCAGCCAATTCCGTCCACAAACGCCAAAGTTATTAGACATAGAATTTTCAAAAATCCCATAGAGAAAAAATCCTAACTATATATACCTACTGGCGACCGCCAGTAGGTAATATGTATATATACTTGAATACATGTGTGTACATATATATATTTTACCGGGTACCAAACACTACTTCAGTGAGTTGGATGTTATAAATTGACACACTGGGGGACTGGGAGTAACAGTGGCATTTTGAAATACCAAAAGGGCATTTGAAAAAGGATTACTTCCGAAACGCGTCATGCCCGGATTTTAAATAAATGGTGTTTTTGAACAAACCCTTGGTGCTGCCTCGAATCTGAATCGTGAGAGGAGGATTGGCTGCGGAAATATTGGCGTGCGCCCACCGGCACGTGAGGCTGGCACCTCCCGCAAGTGTTAGGGGAGTCGCTACTGAAGACTTCCCGACCGCCTCGCATTACAGGAGCGGAGGAGGAATGCTGCCAAAGGTAGTCCATACTACAATGGAGGGGTGCTGGTACTTTAGCAACATCCCCGACCTCAGCCGCCGATGGAAGTGGGGGGCTGGGAGCGAGGGTCATGAACACCGGACAGAGCCCAGAACAAATACCTCAAGCCCCGACCTGGAAAACACTGCTACTCGGAATTCCAATTGGAAAATCAAAACCATGCCGAGAATTGGAGTTAACAAACTGCGTGATGGCAACACTGCATGCTGGGAGACGAAGTTCCAAGGAGGAAGCGTTGTGACTCCATGCCATGTTTTACCGGGTACCAAACACTACTTCAGTGAGTTGGATGTTATAAATTGACACACTGGGGGACTGGGAGTAACAGTGGCATTTTGAAATACCAAAAGGGCATTTGAAAAAGGATTACTTCCGAAACGCGTCATGCCCGGATTTTAAATAAATGGTGTTTTTGAACAAACCCTTGGTGCTGCCTCGAATCTGAATCGTGAGAGGAGGATTGGCTGCGGAAATATTGGCGTGCGCCCACCGGCACGTGAGGCTGGCACCTCCCGCAAGTGTTAGGGGAGTCGCTACTGAAGACTTCCCGACCGCCTCGCATTACAGGAGCGGAGGAGGAATGCTGCCAAAGGTAGTCCATACTACAATGGAGGGGTGCTGGTACTTTAGCAACATCCCCGACCTCAGCCGCCGATGGAAGTGGGGGGCTGGGAGCGAGGGTCATGAACACCGGACAGAGCCCAGAACAAATACCTCAAGCCCCGACCTGGAAAACACTGCTACTCGGAATTCCAATTGGAAAATCAAAACCATGCCGAGAATTGGAGTTAACAAACTGCGTGATGGCAACACTGCATGCTGGGAGACGAAGTTCCAAGGAGGAAGCGTTGTGACTCCATGCCATGTTTTACCGGGTACCAAACACTACTTCAGTGAGTTGGATGTTATAAATTGACACACTGGGGGACTGGGAGTAACAGTGGCATTTTGAAATACCAAAAGGGCATTTGAAAAAGGATTACTTCCGAAACGCGTCATGCCCGGATTTTAAATAAATGGTGTTTTTGAACAAACCCTTGGTGCTGCCTCGAATCTGAATCGTGAGAGGAGGATTGGTTTCGGAAATATATATATATATATATATATATCTATATATATATATATATACATATATATATATATAGATATATATATATATATATTACCTACTGGCGGTCGCCAGTAGGTATATATAGTTAGGATTTTTTCTCTATGGGTTTTTTGAAAATTCTATGTCTAATAACTTTGGCGTTTGTGGACGGAATTGGCTGAAATTTTCAGGAAAATGGCACATTTTGTTTCTGAGCAGCCCTTGAAAATTTGGGGGGGGTTCGTCCAGTGGGGGCCGAGAAAAAAGGGGGGTCCCAAAACGTGTTTTTAACATTGAGTTTTCCATAGGGCGGTTGGCCTCACTTTTAGCCCGAACGGCTGAATGGATTTGCACGAAACTTGGCAAAATTGTAGGGACTGGTAGCCCGATGTGCCTTTTGTAGGTCTCAATATATGTGCTCCAGTGGATTTTGAGAAATTAACGTTTAAAAAAAGATATATATCTGTAAGCGCGGACCAGGCAGCGCTCTGGTTCGCGGACTTTTCGCGCAACGGGAGCTTTGTGAAGCGAAGCTGATTGGTTCTCCGGCGTCTGTCAACATTCCAAACAGTCCGTAGCGGCCGCCATCTTGTCTCTCGGTAGGATCGAGAGACAAGAGGAGGTCAAAACAAAGGGGGAAATAACTATAAGGGGGCATAGTAGATCCTCGCTGACCCCCTAGGTTTGATGTGGAGGTTTTAAAAGGGCCCCGCGGGGCAAAAAAAAATAATAATAATAATAATCGAACGGCTGAATGGATTTGCACGAAACTTGGCAAAATTGTAGGGACTGGTAGCCCGATGTGCCTTTGCTAGGTCTCAATATATGTGCTTCAGTGGATTTTGAGAAATTAACGTTCAAAAAAAGATATATATCTGTAACAGCGCACCGCTTCGCGTACTTTTCGCGTTACGGAGCTTTGCGAAGCGAAGCTGATTGGCTCTCCGGTGTCTGTAAACATTCCAAACAGTACGTAGCGGCCGCCATCTTGTCTCTCGGTAGGATCGAGAGACAAGAGGAGGCCAAAGCGAAGGGGCAAATGACCATAAGGGGGCATAGTAGATCCTCGCTGACCCCCTAGGTTTGATGTGGAGGTTTTAAAAGGGCCCCGCGGGGCAAAAAAAAAAAATAATAATAATAATCGAACGGCTGATGACCATAAGGGGGCATAGTAGATCCTCGCTGACCCCCTAGGTTTGATGTGGAGGTTTTAAAAGGGCCCCGCGGGGCAAAAAAAAAAAATAATAATAATAATCGAACGGCTGAATGGATTTGCACGAAACTTGGTAAAATATTAGGGACTGGTAGCCCGATGTGCCTTTGCTATGTCTCAATATATGTGCTTCAGTGCATTTTGAGAAATTAACGTTCAAAAACAAGATATATATCTGTAACAGCGCTCCGCTTCGCGGAGATAAAATTATATCTGTATTACCTAGCTGTTGCTAACACCAGTTAGCGACGGCTAGTAGGAGATAGCGACCATCTTGGGTCCCACTTTGCATGTGAGTGATATTTATCACTAATGACATGCAAAGTGGGCATGCCAAGATGTTAGCGACTGGAAACAGTCGCTAACATCGCTATCTCCTATTATCAACTTTTGGAAATATTCGAGATAAGCGCGAATATCTCCAAAAAGTAACAGCTGCCCTGAGCAGTTCTTAGCCATGTTATCCAATGGGAGGTGGATAACATGGCTAAGAGCATTAGCTCGGTAATGCATGAATATCGCGGAGTTTTCAGCGATATTAATGCATTGCGCTCGTTTTTTATCGTATTTGCGATAAACCTTGATAATAGCAAGGTTTATCTGCGATAATTTCTGACGGTAAAAAAATCTTTGCAATGCATCGTTAGGGATAAATATCGCTTAACTTTGGTAATATGCCCCAACGTCTGTTAACGTTCGATTCGAAGGAAATCAGGAATTGTTGAAAAACATTGTGTGCGCCATCTTGTCTTTTTTCAAATGCCACACTTTTGTCGTGCACGGCAGCCATTTTAGATGCCTTGACCAGATCCACTCTGTGCACGCTGTCGATCCTTAGCATGGCTCCCCACCCTCGCAAGCATCTCCCCCAGGCAGTGGTCACCCCCGCTCTCTGTTTTATGCATGGGTAATAAACCTCCCCCCATCTGCGCTGTTCTTCCCTGAGAATCACACCCTGTGCCCGCCCGACACCTCCCTTTCGCCCTATTCACTACCGCACCCTCTGACACTCCTTTTCCTCTGTGTCCGATTGTCCAGGCCGGTCCTAGGCTATCAGCTAGCCCTGCAGATGTAGTTTATGGCCACAGCTGTAAAGAATCACCCGTCTTCAAAGGAGTTATAGTAGATCAAGGCCCACACTCGATGAGATCCGTCACAGCAGAAGCGTTGCTATTATCTGAAAACCATCCTGTATTGTGATTGGGGAGGGGACCGAGCGTGAAGCGGAAGATTCCAGGGATGACTCTTTGTACATCAAAGTTTTTACAATTATGTGTCACATTAAAAATATATAGCACTCCGACAAAGTAGTAAGATTATAAAACTTTAATAACTTATAAATATATACAAGAAAACAAAAATAGTAATAACATATAAACATTTTTAGAGAAAAACAACGAAGTAGCGGTCGGCTGTGCGAATAGTCCCAACGCAGCACAACGTCCAGATTTCCGGCGTGGGGCGTCGCGGGGGGTGGGTCATCAGTAGCAAACTGTTGTGCGAATAGTTCCAAGGCAGCAGAACGCGCCGAAATCTAGATGACACGAAAGTGATGTCTAGTAAGTTGCCACCCAGCAAATAACGGCGTGGGGCGTCGCGGGGGGTGGGTCATCAGTAGCAAACTGTTGTGCGAATAGTTCCAAGGCAGCAGAACGATGGCACCAAGGTGATGTCCAGTAAGTTGCCGCACTGGTTTTGGTATCCTACAATGCTGCTCCGAATAACGGCGTGGAGCGCCCCGGGGGAGGCGGCGTGAACGGGCCTCTCCAGGTGGAGTCTCATCTGTTTTAGTGGGGCGCCCCTTTACCGTTTCAGTTGCCATTCCGTCCGCTTTTGGTCCACTGTGTCAAAATCCGCCATTCAGCTGAGTTGCGCCCACTCTTGCGGTGCAGCGATAGGCGGCTGTCACAGGACTCTCAAAATGGCGGCAGGCTGTTTCCTTTTTGGGCCTGGTCCACTGAAATGGCCCTGGGACACCTTGGAAATCGGACGCTTGTCTGCTAGGTCTTGGACCCCATTCTCGAAAGCGTCCCCTCCGCCTTGAGAATTCATCAAAAGTTTTGGGGGCCCCGAGTCCTGCAGGCTTCTGGTGGGGAGCGGCTGCCATGATTGCTCGCGGAATGACCACGACGGAGCTACGAGATGGTGGTGCTCTCATGGTGACGCCAGTTTAGTCTGAAACATCCAGAAACAAGGTGGGGCTTTCATCGTTTGGGGGAAAAAAAAAGTTTTCATCCAATGAAAAGTGTTGTTTTTAGGTCATATGATCAAGCCTTCCATCATTAGGAAACCAAAAGTAAAATGAACCAATGAAAAGTTTTATAAACAAGTCACATGACCTGTTATGCGGCATAGGGTATAAAATGCGGAGAAAATACGTTGGCACGTGAGGCGGCGTCAGTAGCGGACCGATGTGCGAATAGGCCGAAGGCAATACAACGCGCTAAGATCCGGATGGCACCGAGGTGGTGTCATAGTTGAGAGTTCTGAGCAGCGGTTGTAACACTGTCTGAAGCTTATTTGCAGCTGCTGCAGCTTCACTACGCGCCAAGATCCGGATGGCACCGAGGTGGTGTGTAGGAAGTTGCCGCACTGGTGTGGCCATCCTACAATGCTGAAAGTCGGCGTGGGGCGCCCCGTTGGCCTGTGAGTTTGCGTCAGTAGCGGACCGATGTGCGAATAGGCCGAAGGCAGCACAACGCGCCAAGATCCGGATGGCACCGAGGTGGTGTCTAGTAAGTTGTCGCACTTCTGTGGCCATCCTACAATGTTGAAAGTCGGCGTGGGGCGCCCCGTTGGCCTGTGAGATGGTGTCAGTAGCGGACTGATGTGTGAATGGGGCCAAAGGCAGCGCAACAATATTTTCTACTATATTTCCGGAGTAGAAGACACCACAAGG
This sequence comes from Lissotriton helveticus, assembly GCF_964261635.1. Lineage (NCBI taxonomy): Eukaryota > Metazoa > Chordata > Amphibia > Caudata > Salamandridae > Lissotriton > Lissotriton helveticus. The sequence continues at coordinate 456,640,879 of NC_136069.1, read as the reverse complement.
CGCTGAGATGCCAAGATCCGGATGGCACCGAGGTGGTGTGTAGCAAGTTGCCGCACTGGTGTGGCCATCCTACAATGCTGAAAGTCGGCGTGGGGCGCCCCGTTGGCCTGTGAGATGGCGTCAGTAGCGGACCGATGTGCGAATAGGCCGAAGGCAGCACAACAATATTTTCTGACTGACACCACAAGGCGCTGAGATGCCAAGATCCGGATGGCACCGAGGTGATGTCTAAGTTGCGGACTGATGTGCGAATGGGGCCAAAGGCAGCGTAACAATATTTTTTGTATGGAAGATACCACTAGGCGTTGAGATGCCAAGATTCGGATGGCACTGAGGTGATGTCTAGCAAGTTGGTGTGGTCATCCTACAATGCTGAAACTCGGCGTGGGTCGCCCCATTAGCCTGTGAGATGGCGTCAGTAGCGGACCGATGTGCGAATAGGCCGAAGGCAGCACAACGCGCCAAGATCCGGATGTCACCGTGGTGGTTTCATAGTTGAGAGGCACTTCATCTGCAGTGGGGCGCCGAGATCCGGATGGCACCGAGGTGATGTCTAGCAAGTTGCTGTACTGGTGTGGTCATCCTACAATGCTGAAACTCGGCGTGGGTCGCCCCATTAGCCTGTGAGATGGCGTCAGTAGCGGACCGATGTGCGAATAGGCCGAAGGCAGCACAACGCGCCAAGATCCGGATGTCACCGTGGTGGTTTCATAGTTGAGAGGCACTTCATCTGCAGTGGGGCGCCGAGATCCGGATGGCACCGAGGTGATGTCTAGCAAGTTGCTGTACTTGTGTGGTCATCCTACAATGCTGAAACTCGGCGTGGGTCGCCCCATTAGCCTGTGAGATAGCTGTTCTTTGGATTTGGGCCTGGTCCACCAAAATGGCCCTGGGACACCTTAGAACTCGGACGCTCGATTTTTTTTTCCTTTCCTGTACATGCAAAAAAAGGTAAATGCCCGGTACGTTACACGCTTCATCTGCCACGATGAACTCTCCAGAGGAACCGAAAAAAAATATAGTTGTGGTAACTATACCATGCATCGTCATATGGAGAGGTGGCACCAATTAATTATAGTGCTGCATAAAAGAGAGATTTGGAGGAGAACCCCTGACCTGCTAGTACATTCATCAAAGAAGTGGCACTGAGAGCTTCAGAGGCAAGGGAAACGGTCCCAAATATTTAGAAGAACTTTGGAAAGATTAAAATGACATGTTTAGATTGTGGCAAATTAATTTCATGTGGACAGATGAGTGTTACTCTAATAAATACAGCATATGAACATCATCATAGTCGATGGTTGGTAGAGACATTTTGACTATATCCTGGACCTGCCCGTCCTCGCCCAAAATGGCGCCAGAATAAATGGGACTCGTAACTCCTTGTTGTGTACTGGTTGCAGAACCTTGAAATCACGAGATACGTATGCAGTTTTGAAGCACATGGCGGGCGGGGACGAGAATTGATTGAATATTTCGACATCCCTATTGATATTAAGTTCTGATGTGTTATTGATTACTGTACTGTTGAAAGTTCGAATTAACGTCACCCATGGTACTTGCCCGCAAATGTATATCTAGATAATTTTATTGTAACTGGCCCTGTCGTATTTTAATTATAAAATGTACGTCCACCGATTCCGTAACTGTTAGACACCTTAGTTCTTGCAACCTAATGGCCCGCCCGTTACGTTCCTCTACAGTGTAAATGTCTATTCATCATATACGATTACAGTTTGCTCCGTGGCCGGCCCACGTGGTTATAGGCTCGTATTTGTATAATGAAATTTTCACAATAAAGGTTTTTAAAAGAAAACATGGTAGTAGTATATACATTGGTAAAGTTTTTAATAATAGTCACTGTTTTAGAATCATTAAAAGGCAAGTGAAATAAAGCAGACCAATTACATGAAGGGTAAAAGGTATAATACGAAGGAACGCAGTAAAGATAAATGGTCAAGGGCTGTTGTGTTTTCTATTCCTGCAACATAAAGTGATCGATAAGAATCTCATATTCAGGCGTATCGGCGACTAAGACAGCAGGTCGACCCTCTTTTGCTCAACGGCTCCGTCATGGGACGAAGAAACGCTCTTTTTCTCGAAAAAAGAATATATTTTACTTGCAGGACAGTTGTAAAATTTCCGGGAAAGTACATTAGCCTGGAACATTATAACATATATTTAAGAAAAAATAATGTTCGGAAGTAATGAAAAGCGTAATTTTTAGGTCATATGACCAAGCCTTTCATCATTACAATAAGAAAAGTAAAATGAACCAATGAAAAGTTTTATTAACAAGTCACATGACTTGTTATGCTTACGTTACGCGCTGCGCGCCCCGGATGACTTCCGGATGCGCTAACGCGGCGCGTCATATGACGCATTACGCGACAACGCAGGTACAGAATATAGTCAAAATGTCTCCACCAACCAGCGGTCGGAACACAACCCCTTTCAGCAGGCTAAATAGTTCTGTTAAATGACAACAGAAGGGACAGGCAACAAGAACCATCAGTCAAAGAGGGGAGGGCTAGTTCTTCTCTACCGGGTTACATTGGGGCGCTACCGGAACTGATCGAATTGGTAGTCTACAGTGTTTCTGGATGTTTCAGACTGAAGCTGGGGTTAGCATGAGAGCAGCACCATTTCATAGCTCCGTCGTGGTCATTCCGCAACCAATCATGGCAGCCGTTCTTTATCGTTATTTTGGGCGGGGTGGGTGGCGGAGCCGAGCTGTTTTGCAGCCATCATTGTGTGGAGTTCAGTTCATCTCACTAGTTTTGTATTTGTCATGAGGGGTTGTTCCTAATGTTTCTATTTTAGCGAGGTCAAAAAGAGATCCCATTAGTGGCCTACTGATTTTGCTCGATTCCTTTTCTTTTTTTTTACACGATTTTTCGTTATCTGCAAAGACTAAACAGAGTATTGCGACTCTGTGTTTGTTTGTAAATAGAGAATGAACCAAAGAGAACTAATTCTAAAACAGTAAATACTTGGATAACAATGAATCAAATGGAGAGAGAAGCAGGCACGACGGATTACAATGGGGGCAAAGACCTGCGTTAACTACCTTTCACTATCTGCAAAGAGAGAGTACTCCTAATAGAAATGAGGGGGGGGGCACCATTCAAAGCAGATCAGTGTGCATAAACACGAAAATGTTTTCACTTACCACGTACTTGACATTCGACAGCTTATGATATTTGCTATTAAAAAACCATTGAAATTCACTGAAAAAACCATAGGTTATAGACCATATTAGTTAGGAATTAGCATTTACAAAACCTTGAAAATTCACTGAAAAAACCATAGGTTATAGACCATATATAGTTAGGAATTAGCATTTAAAAAACCTTATTTTACTCACACAAAACCATTGAAATTCCATATATAGTTAGTTGCACTAACTATATATCGCGCACCTGCAATCCACTGCTGATGATGTCACATATTACATCATTCATGACATGGTCAGTGACATCACTGATGACATCACTGATGACATCTCAAATGACATCACTGATGACATCACTAATGACATCTCATTTGACATCATTCTTGTGCTAATACGATAAACCTCTTCAGACTCTAATATAATCTTAGATACACTCAGTGTATACAGACACTCACACACTTCCACTCATCCATGGAGTTACTCACACACCCAGTCAGTCATGCAAAGAAACAATCTCATCTCCATTTCTTCAACTATACAGTTAAACACACCTTACTTATTGAAACATATACTAACACATATTTACTCTCTTATACAATCCCTGATACAAGTTCACAATGATCGATACAACCACTCACTCATTCGGTGGCTCTCATGCACAGTTATTTATATATGCCAACTCTCACATGTACTGTGTTTTACATATGTACTTACTATGACATGTAGCATTGAGATATCCATTTACTCATCAATACACTCATGCACACAGTCAACTGCCCATGTAGCTGTTTCCACATGCACTCTTGAACTCATACACCTAGTGAATAAACTGTTCACACATCTATGCATAGAGTCACACACCTTTCAGCCACCCCCACACAAACTCAATCTCCCATAGAAATACTTGGGCAAGCAATTAATAACACATATAGCCTCTCGTATAGCTAATGATCAACACATGCAGCAGTTTACAGAACAACAGACATAATGATGCACAAATTAAGACAGTTTAGTCACTAACCCATGCATTCAGTGAGACACATTTAATCACTCACTCATACAGTCAGTCACGCACCTACTAAATCCTTCATCCAGACACTTATACATCCACTCATTCTTCAATATGTAAGATATATTTTAACTTTACAGAAACATACAGTCACTGGATGTTGTCATCAGTGATGTCATCAGTGATGTCATTTGAGATGTCATCAGTGATGTCATCAGTGATGTCACTGACCATGTCATGAATGATGTAATATGTGACATCATCAGCAGTGGATTGCAGGTGCGCGATATATAGTTAGTGCAACTAACTATATATGGAATTTCAATGGTTTTGTGTGAGTAAAATAAGGTTTTTTAAATGCTAATTCCTAACTATATATGGTCTATAACCTATGGTTTTTTCAGTGAATTTTCAAGGTTTTGTAAATGCTAATTCCTAACTATATATGGTCTATAACCTATGTTTTTTCAGTGAATATATATATATATATATATATATATATATTATTTTAAACATTATCAACTAGGGCAATGCTGTATTGACATTAGACAATATAAAACCGCGAAACTGTAAAATCAGCCGGTTGCTTTGGATCAGTGGCGTAGCGTGGGCAATGCCAAAGGGGCAGTTGCTTCGTGGGTGCAACATTTTAAAAGAAAAGCGGAAAGATACTTGCCTTGCCCTTGGCGCTGGGAACCTATGCTACGCCACTGCCTGGGATCACAAAAACAAGCACCTTCATCTTGTCCAGCGATATTTGAAAGGAAGTTCCAGATTTCTTGGGTTCAATGGAAAGAGGTTTGCTTTCTGAATTTCAATTTTTCAAGAGGGAGCACTATCTCTCCTTCATATCGACCACATCATTTTTTTTGCTAAGCACTTTGGAAAATAGAGATGGATAGATCAGTACAGGCATGCGGTCCTGGAATAAATGTCAATGAGGTTGTCTTTCAGAGCCAGGATTGAGAAGTCTTTGTATATGCTTTACTGGTGCAGAATCCATTATACTTGTGCAACCACTTCCTTTTACGCTGTCCTAAATTATTTATTAGGGATTCATTAGGGTAGTGCTTGCAATTGATATCTACTTTAAGCTAAACCTGATACACAGAAAACAAGCACTGGCAAAGTGGACAGATCTGCTTTGGCCACCTGCCTCATGTCTTTTTCAGGGCTTGTTTTGCTATGTCATGCTTATTGCAAAACTTTATTGATAGATAAGCTGCCGGGTCTCATCAAGCTGAAAAAAAAGTTGTCGAAAAGCAAAAACATGTTTGCTGTCACAAATGCGCACATTGTTACAGTAGTCCCTAGTGCTGTTGGGAAATACCATGGGTCTTTTTTATGAGCCCTTGTGTCACTTTTACGCCACTGGTGCGTCACTTTTTGTGACGCACCAGCAGAGTAAAAAATGTTCCTTGTTGCACCATATTTACAAAGTGACGCATCTAGGTAGGTGCGTCACTTTGTAAACCCCTGCGCCACATTATGCCTGCGCCAGGTAAAATTTATGCAAGGGGGGTGTTTTGACGCAAGAAAGAGTCATAGAAGTGACGCAGTGAAATCTATAAGATTTCACTGCCCCATTTCATGGACGCTAATGCGTCAAAATCTAACGCCTGCCTCATGGCAGGCGTAAGACTGATGCAGGCACTAACAACATGGGACTTGCCCATGTGAAAGTACACATTGCTGGAGTTGCGTCACTTTTGTGACACACTCCAGCAATGCGTCACTTTTGCGACTACAGATACGTCAGAAATACTGACGTATCCGTAACTCCTTGCGACATGATGCGTCATACTGTACATATGACGCATCGTTTCACGCAGCGATGCGCCACTTTTCATAAATGAGGCCCCTTGTGTCTGGAGACGTTACCTGTGAAAGGGGTGAATGTTGTCACTCACAGTGAAGATAGCCAACGGCTGAAGTGGGCTGACCTATTGCACATTTCTATATGCTGTAATGGCGTAAGAGGAATGTAAATGACACAATAACAGATCAAAGAATGGAGAGGGCTTCTGAAAGCCATTATAAGTATGTATAGTAAGCGCTTAATTTTAGTAAAATCAAAAGTAAAAATCCTGTTATTGCGTGTTGTTGATGTTCATTGATGCAGACGGCAAATGTATATTTTATTATACTCGAGAATGTATTGCATCAAAAGTAATGCCGTATAACATTTAAGTCAGGTTGTCGTTATAAATCTATGCCCTGCAGTTTCTATTTAAAATATGTCATAACGTATTCAATGGCATTTCTTTTACAGACATCAATCGTAGAAAACTGGAATTATATACGTGAGACACGCCTGTTCAGAAAATACTCCTTATTGAATGTGACAATGTTCTTTGAAATGTCTTGCAGGTATCTATGTTTCTATGCCTCAATAACAACGATGGTCATAAAAATGAAAGACTGGCTTGAAATTGCTTGACAGGCTTCAGATTCCGTTTTTTCGTAAATTACAAAACCTCGAACCGACAATCTGTCGGCTTCCAGTTTGCAGTTGGAAGCCCATTTCACCGATTAGGTAAAACGTGTTTGTAAACCAAAGGCAACTGTAAAATACAACGATATATTGCTTTTGGGCATTTAAAGAAAATCAAGTTTACAAAATTAAATAACACAACATGACAATAATGTACATAGCAGCACATAATATGTCCATGTTAATAATACTTCCTATTCCATCAACAACTAAATATTTTAGATAACATAAAAACATATAATGTTTTGGGGATTTGCACTATTAACGTCGTTGCTTAGTATACTGGTACACTAGGAGGTCCAAGACACAAAATAAGGGAAAACTAAGAAAGCGAAAACGAAAAAACAACATAGTAAGCGAAGAGAGGGAAAATATGTCTACTACGGATATAAAAGCTCAGTTGCAGTTTCAAAAACTAAAGTTATTGTTAGCTCTGCAATCCATAACTCGTACAATAGCTATGCAAACCATAACTGTCATACCAAATGCAATGCTTTTAGTTGTTGTGGCTTATTGGTATGAATTTGGTGTGCGAGTTATGGTTTGCAGTAGATGACTGTTTATGATGCTGCAGTTGACTAGACCAAAGATCTAATTTATTTCACCTGTATACTTTGATGCAGTATCCTGAACCTAAGGGAAAGCTCATAGATGGTGCCTTTCACTGTGATTATATGCCCTACATCTTTACTTTCAGAGGCTGGACTGCATTGGTCCTGAGGAATTATGGTGCTTTGATCATCTTTGTCTATCTTAGATATCAGGTGCGCGCATTCTAAATGTGAAACAACCTGCCTCTATTTTCCCTGAGTGTAGGTGTGTAGGTTAGAAGTGAACAACAATTAAGAAGGTTTGTAAATGGCTGTCTACACTTGAAAGAACCATTTAGAAATCTCTAACTTTAAACATACCGCAGAAGAAAAATTGCCTCAATTTTCGTCTGAGGTATAAATGTCTTTTGATCTCAGCTGTGTGCATGAGGATCCACACATTTTCTGCACATAATAATAATAAAGAAATTTGTAAAGCGCATGGTTACGCCATCTCGACGTGTCCCCACGCTAAGGTGCGATAAAGTGGCAAAGACCCAGCTTCATGGCGCTCAGCCAGACTTAGCTAGAGAACAGGTGGGCCTTAAGCGCCTTCCTAAACCTGACTTAAGAGGTCTACATCCAGAGATTTATAGGAAGTTTATTCCAGTTCTGAGCTGCCAGGACCCGGAAGGATCTACCTCCCATTCTGCCCTTCTGAACTCACGTGTAAAAAATTATTTGTGAATCAACCCCACAGTATTTGACATAAGCTCATAACTATGCACTAACTAAATGTGTTCCAGATGGAGAGTCTTATTCAGGGTGTTGGGCATGGAGGTTAAACCATTCTTTACTCCCGCCACACCGAGGGTTCTCCGTCAGCCAAATTTAGAGATGTCATCCGTCCCAGCAGATATCTCTTAACATTGGCAGGAACAGCCGTTATGGTGATTCTGGTCAATGTAGTAAAAGTTTGAGAAATAGCTGCGTCAACATGATAGTACAGTATGTCAAACTGTTAACATATTCTTATATTTTCAAGAACAAAATCCCAAAGTGTTATTTTGTTTTTGAAAATACAAATACTAATGACCTACACAGCATGGGAGTTTTCTCTTCCTGACATACTTAAGGTTCACTCATCTTTAAATCAGGTGGGCGGTCCTTCAATTTGGCAGACTCCATCACTGTTGCAAAAGAGTACCCTCTTCACCACACTGTAAATCAGCCCCAGAGCTCCTTTTCATAGAGACATTCTTGTTGTGTACTTGATGAGCTATGTCTGTTACAATATTAATATTGAGCACAATAATAGTATTAATTATGACACAAATGCAAGCTTTTTCTGCTTTACATTATTTATTTACGTCTGGCAGTCTTTCAATGTTAATCTGGTGTCAGTAGGAATTCATACTTAAGGGTAGGGATATAAGTATGACCAAGCAGATGCTGACCTCTTCCAGAACAAGTTAAATCATGCATATGATCCCTAAATTGGCATTGTCTTCTTTCCAAATGCGAACTCTATGAACCTGGGTTAAAAATGAAAAAAACAAAACAGTGTACAACTGTAATATCCAGAACACGTTTGTGCACAGATCTTCCCGTTTGTGGTCATATGCATGCCTAACATATGAGCAAGGGCAGTGTGTCACATTTTTCCCATAGATAAAAATCTGCCAAGAAACATCTTTGCTAAACAAGCAGCTGTCAGTGTTTCACCAAGTGATACATGTCTGTGACATAATATTTATGGACTGATGACAGCCAAGGTTTACGGATAAGTAGCTATCAATTCAGACATCAGAAGAATTTGATTATCGCATCTGAATGAACGTTTCTGAATGGTTAAAGTAGAGTAATTTTATTAACCTACGGAGGGAATAAAGTCTTAATTTCACATCTGAAGAACACTCATTGCAAAGAATGGATCATTCCTTCTAGGAGCTACCAGCGTTTCCTTAGATGAATATAATTCTTACACAATGGGAGGGATTAAGGTGAAGAGACATCTGGACATTGGACCAGAACATGAAAGTGTAAAGTAGTCATTCACACCTCCTCTTTATCCAGAAGTTATCTTGTGGACACATTCGCTCCATGAGCCATAAAGGACCTTCTGCCAGTTTGCATCCCACAGCTTATGAAAACTCCTTGAAGTACAGGAGCAGGTTTACTGTCCAAGGACAGGGAATGCACTGTAGAAAGGCAGCGTGTAAGGTTCCGAGTGGAGGCATCCACTGAACGTCTCTGTCATTCCTGAAGCCCTGTGCAGACATATCTAAATACCAGCACGCACACAGTAGGAACTGAGGAAAAACAAGGAAAAGAGGAAGAGGAAGACCCTGGACCATGATCTCCCTCTGATGGTTTCTTCTCAGGTACAAGTAAGTAACAGATCTTCAGATCCCATGGATTTGTCTCATGCACCAGTCGGTAAAGAATTTCAAGGACACATATACTTATTGCCATGTACCCATCAGAGGCAGAATAGTATAAGGACAGGTTGAATCAGGCTTATCAATCTTCTTACAGGAAGAGGCTATCATGAGCAGATAGAAAACCTGAATACCAGTTGGAGAACCGAGTATGCTAAGAAGACTCATTGGACAGGTATTCGAAAGCAAAGGGTAAGTAGAAATATGGAGGTACATTGACAAAACTTGCAAAACTACAGAAATGGGAAAATCCCTAACGAGGGAACTGAAAAGGGTAATAGTAACCACTCTGGGGGAGCACTTTAATTGGGTGCAAACTAGGTGAAGTAGAGAGACAAAACAACCAAACAATATAGGTGGATACTTCAGATTTCTTTGGCCTTAAATACTGGCTCTTTACAATCCATCTGGAAGTGCACCAGTAAACAGGTAGTCATTTTGTGATGAAAAAATCTAATTGGGTGGTCTAGTGCTTGTGAGTTGCAGCTTCTACAGACCTGCAATCCAAGGTTTTCTAGAGCTTTCGGTCCTATGCATACTCCTGTGCCTATGCTGTGTGTAAGTTCTGCCACCTATGCAGCCTTAGTGTAGAATGGATATGGCATCTAAGATTTTCTTGGTCAGCGCAAATGTCTCATAGGATTTTGTTGACATCATTCCACAATAAAAGGAAACATTAGAAACAACAGGGAAATCTATGGATATATCTACAAATACCTGCCTTTAACTTTCTATCAGGCCCCCCTTTTAATACCTTTCTGAAACAAGCAACTTTGAGTTCAGACCTGAAAAAGGAGGATGATACATGCTTCACCTGCTGAGGAAACACAAGCAGAGCTGCTCTGACATCTGCCTAATTCTCTGACTGGAAGGTTGTGGTATTAGGGTTATGAAAGGTAGATTTCTAAGCTTATATATATTAGTATGTACTGTGCTTTCTGCTCTTATATCTGGAAGGTCCTGGGCAACGTAGGTAGCCATTTCAAAAGCTTTATTCAACATTTGCAGTCATAAAAGCAATGTGCAATAAAAACAAATACGATTAAATATACAAAATCACGAATAATAAAAGACATTAAATCGTATAATAAAAGTACTTCGCATCCCTGTAGATAAAAATACATGTAATAAAATTATTAAAAACTCGGCGAGTTAAAAAGATAAAAACATTAAAATATGTGCAAGTCACAGCATTATGAAGAAATCAATTTTTTTTCTTTTTTGTTTTCAGACACTCTGAGAGATTAGGCGAGCCATCAAAATCCATACCCAGCCTAGAAATGTTGCCATGGCTAGTACAATAGGTAGTGATGTATCAGTCTGCAAGATGCGTTCAGCTTCCACTACCCTCCATGTGCCCAGGAGCCTACAAATTGGTAACAGCCAGGCCCGTCGCGGGGCAACATAAGCATCACAAACAAAGAGGATATGAGCCCTTGACTCGTTGAAGGATCTACACCCCGGGCACCTAGTTGAAGATTGGGCTGACCATTTGGTGGTGAACAATCTCACCGGGAGCGTTCCCACCCTGAACTGAAAGTACAACTTACAGTCCAGGGATTTAGTAATAGCATCTCAGTAAGGTTCCAGCCTCGGGCGACTTTATGGTCCAAAAAACGGCTAGTAAGGGAAGTTGACACTTGTTGTCTTGCGTTTTTTTCCTGGACCATTCCCAATATTTAGTCTTCAGCACATCTGTGGGAGTTTACAGGATCTACCCACAGCGAAATCAAGCCTAGCTCTACTAGAAGGTTTCGAACTACCCATAGCCATTTATTACGATGTAATGTGTCAGCCCTAATTATTTCTAAGAAACCTTGAGCATAGCCTGCAAGTTCTGGTGTAATCCATAGTCTCCTCCCATACAGAAGGGGACGCAATTTAGCTGCTGCTGCAAGAGGTTTCTTGCCCAGATCAATTAGCAATGGACACATAGGGGTACTCTGGGGTAGTCTAGTAATATTTCTTAGGAACCTGTTTTCAGAGATGGTAAGAGCTAGAAGTTTCTCGCACCTCCAGAATTCCGAGCCATATAATGCTTAATTAACAGCTTTCAGGTTATAAATTTCTAGGGGTGGGCTAATAGGCTTAAAATGAGAGAGATTGTGCTACTGACAGAGAGCCCCTGAAATCTGTCTGAGTTTAAGAGAAGTTAAATCATTTTGGCGATCCCATTTCATACTTCCTTGAAAGTTCACCCCTAGATAAGTGAACCCTTTAACTGATTCTAGCCGTCCATCCTTCATACTAAAGCCCCTCAGATTTGCCTTACGAGCGTTGAATGCCATTAGCTTTGTCTTGGACACGTTGACCTCCAAGCCCCTCTGGCAACAAAAATCCTCAAAGATTTTTAATGCCTTCTGAAGCCCACTAGGGGTCTTGGAAAGGATCAATGTGTCATCGGCAAACATCAATATTGGTACTTTTTCTCCGGCAAGTGTGGGGGCATCAGTTGGTATTGCACTCATACATTCAGCTATCCCGTTGATATATAACGAGAATAGCGTAGGGGCCATCACACATCACTGTCTCATACCGCGTTCCACAGGGTACAATTCAGTGACTTCCCCCTCCCCCCCCATTTTATTTGGGCATTATTGTCTTCATGGAGCCTTCTGATTAGAGTCAAAAGGTCCAGGGGAAGCCCAAGCTGTTTCAAAGCTAGCCATAATTTCCAACGGGGTACTAAATCAAATGCCGCTTAAGATCTATGAAGGCGGCAAAAAGGCTACCCTTGCCTATTGTCACAATCTTCCAGTAAATTAGGGTAAATCTGAATACCTGGTCGATGGTGCTTATGGACGCTCGGAATCCAGCTTGCAATGGAGATAGGACTCCGAACTCGTCTATCCACCCCTGTAATCTATTTTACACCATTCTGCCAATTATTTTCTGGAAGCAGTCACTTAAGTTGATAGGCCTATAGTTCCCCGGGCATGCTTTGTCTCCTTTTTTGTAGACAGGGATGATTTGCGCACTTTCCCAAGATGTGGGAATTGGGGCTCCTTTTGCAATCGCATTAGATAGCAAGAGGATATATCAGCACAAGCTAGATTTATCATGTAGAAAGATGTTGCCAGGGATGCCATCAGGCCCTGGTGCTTTTCCCAGTAAAATTGATTTCAGTGCTGGCTCGACTTCACTCTTAGTAAAAGTTTCCCCTGAATACATAACACTTGTGAGATCGATTTCCCCCGCTAAAGGGGTAGAAGCATATTGAGGCTTAAAGTGGTTTACCCAGGCTGATACGGAGACATGATTTTGGGGGCGTGCAGCTTGGCCCCCGGTAGACCATTTATAAATGTGCCAAAACTGCTTTGGATTCTTCGAGGCACATACGTCCCTCAAATCATGCCACCTTTTAACATCCCAGGATTTCATGGCCTTTACTTGCATAAGCTTATAGAGTGTTCTCGTTTCACGGACCTTTATTGGGTCATCCCCTATTATGGCTTTCCCAAGGGCCAGGCGTGCCTCTCGGCATTCACCATTGTACCAGCGCCCCTCTTTCTGGGTTGATACTTTTGGCTTCTTTCCCTGCTTCACAAAGTGTGAGCGCAAAAGATTAATAAAGGCAGTATGAGTGCTCACTATTTGAACTTGATCTCCTTTCTGGTGTACACAAGCCTCAAGTTCTTTAGTAGAGAGATCCAGGCTCTGTGCTATATTATCTAACAAGGTTGGGGCTTCTTTTACCTGTACCCATTTAATTCTCCTTTGATCATTCGTGGGGACAACCTCGCCTAAGTGATTCCTATCAACTAAGTGTGAGTCTGATATATGACAATTCAGGAACAAAGAACCACAGAGCGGGTTATGATCACTTTCAAGCCTGTCAGTGACCTTCATGTCCTCCACCAAATACCACAGGCTCAGGCTTACCAAAACACAGTCGATTCTACTTGCATAATACCCATTATCGAAAGTGTTTGCTCCTTGCCTATCTGATTTAGTGCGCCCATTCAGAGCCCTTAGGCCCTGTTCCATGCAGGTGCTATTTAATTGGATAGCCACATCGGTCCACTTTCTAATAGGTTGCAACACAAGCGGTGGAACACCCCATTTACTGTCATCTACCTCAATCCAGTGGCCATCTTCTTCAGTAAGGGGTTCAAACAATATATTAAAATCCCCCATTATTATTACCTTGGAAGCGTCAGGTAGTATGTCAAGGAGCTCTTCAAGAGCAGCTAAAACTCTCGATCTTTTGCGCCTTGTGCCCCTGACGTAGGTAGCTGTATTTACCCTGTGTCATCTGGGGCCTGATTTGTGGTAACATTTTCTGAAGAGTTATCAGAAGCAATCAGCATGGGAATTACTCACAGGAACTGTTACTTGAACTACCATTGCAAGACTATCAATGGAGGAAAGAGGGAAATGCACAAAAGATGTGGTGTTTGGTGATTGGGAAATTCTTTGTCTTTGGAGATTCAGAAAGTGCTTTGTCTTACTCAGAGAAAATAATTCTTAGCACAAAGGGTTCAACATGACCTCTAACAACTGCACACTGACATTGTGGAGTTATTGGAAAACTCCAGGAACCTTAAAAAATAGGAATCAACTGAGAGAAAGATCGAGTAAGATTGACTCTCATTTCATGACTTCACATTAAATCTTGACTATCAAATGGGTGATTGGCTTTGGATTTTCTTCATTAAGCGAGGACTTGTTACAGTCCATAGAAAACGGTGGAAGTATTGCTGTATACAGCCTTCTGGTTGCACCCTCTGTCCACATTGTTCCTGTCCAGTGAGTTCTAAGTCAAAATGTAAAATCCTTGATTGGTCAAAACCCCAAATATATTTCAGGTGCATGCAGTTGTTAGTCAGCCGCACTTGGTCCCTCACTTTGATCTAGTGTCTAATCAACAGTAGAGGACTATTTTGAAATATTATGGAAGACTGCAGGATGGGTTTTGTTAGCATTCAGGCCTCATAGTAGCATACATGCCAACCCTCCCAATTCAGACTGGAAATTATCGATTTCAAGTCTAGTCTCCCACCTCCCAATTTCCTGCATGCAGAAACCTGATTCGGATTATCGAATCATGTTCTGCTGGAAGCAGTGTAGCTTTAGCTCAGAATTATATATCCTGAGCCAGAACTCTTTGCCCTTGATTCCTGGAGGGGGAGATTAAAGGGTTTGACAGGCCTCGACATTTAATTTTTTGCAGTTTTACATAGCACATGCAAAAAAATATATGTTTAAATCTCTGTTTTTGATTGCTGTATGTTATTAAACTGCCACATATGAAATGCTGATGGTCTGTCACTATACATGCCAATAGACTGATTCAGACAGATTGCCCCTGCTTCGGTCTAAGTTAATGGAGAAAATACATTCTCCCAACTATTGTTTTCAAATCTCCCACTTGCCTGCTCTAATATGCTGTCATGTATGTAGTAGGGCATCGTCAGCCTTAAGCAGAGAGTTTGATTTCTACTGATCTAGTTTTAAAAAACTGTTATCCAATATTTTGGCTTACAGAATATAAAGCTTAATCCGTACTAATTGCCTACAAAGGCAACTCTACCCTCATAAAAATTTGAATACTCAGGAGAGTTAGTCAAATTAGTTTTCAGTGTTGAAGTCAACTACACACATCAGCCTAACACCACTTACCATAGCAAATCGCGTAATCAGAGAAGTGTATGACTTTTTAGATCCCAGCCAGATCAAAATTAAATCAGGCAGTTGTTCATAAGCAATAAACTCAAACAAAGGTTAGCATAGGTTTTACTATACATTTGATAATACATATTGAGCAGAAGTTGAGGTTTTTGTAAGATATTTTCTTTGTTATATAGTTATCATGATATTTGCATCTTGAAAGAATTCCTGCTACGGCAGACGAGGTTAGCTTTTAAATAGAGTAGCCGACTGAGGAGCAAGTGAGCAGAACAATATCTGTAGAGGTCAGATGTAATGCAGTTTTTCAGTGATGCTATTGCGTCTTTAGCCCATTCTTAAAGAAGAGCTCTGAGAACTGATGGGCAGCCAGAGAGAAGAAAGGGGGTGACATTCAGAGACACGGATGTCAGTGAGTGCAAATTGTTGTCTTGGGGAAGATTACCAGAACACACAGAAGAGGTATAATTGCTGTGCTTGCAGGGACTTAGCCATGAGAGGGGGTGGGCAAATCGAGGGGGGTATGTATTTTTGTGTCACTCAGGAGCACACCAATTAAGACACCTGAGGGAGGGGGAAATGGGATGATCCCCCATGAGGGTGATGTGTGTTGGTGCAGTCTGACTCACAGGTCATACAGTTAATACAAGCCTTGGGAGAACTGACCAGTTACAAGACCACCAGTTATATATGTGTATCTCATTTATTGAGTCACTACTGTGCCCCAAGCTCAGTACATTGGCGATGAGTGGGCCTGACTCACCCCGCATGTGCCGCAGCATCAACCGCACTGTCGCAGGTGACCCTGCCACACTCCTCGTGCTGAAGCGCTTCTCTCAGCCATGTACGGAATCCCTTACTGCCTCCAGCGGTCTGCTCACATCAACTGGAGTGTCCTCCTAGCGCTTCAGTGCATGGTCCCCCCTTGCTGCCTTCTGCCCGGACTGCACTCAGGATCTTTCTGCGCTGCTCCTTGTATGACAAAGCACGCAATGCATCCTTCTTAGCTCCACCTCCGCTAATGCACAGAAGACTGTGCCCCAGAGTACTCCGTTGTGGCCCGGCTCATGCTGTGTGACATCATATCTGCCAGAAGAAGCACAACAAAGACCTGATGAGCGCACAACCCCTGTTTGCAGACTAGGCCCTGTTCTGCTGCAGGCTCTCTCGCCCGGTGAGGTGCTCCTGTGACCTGTGAAGTGCCCAGCCACATGAGACTCTATATTTGATTTGACCTCGCCTCTGGGCCTGCTACCATCCAGAGGAGGTGCCTCCATCTGCACCTGTACTGTGCCCAGCCATAAGGGGCAGCAATGTTGTGCCTTGCTTCCATCTGGGCCTGCTGGTCTCTTGAGTAAGTGCCACCATTGGCTACTAAGCCTCTGCTTTTCAGCACCAGCCACCACTCCCAGTCAAGGCACTTGCTCGCCTGAGACTGCCAGTCTTATGCCCACACTCATGCCTCGCCTAGGTCTTGTAGAGTCTCGCCCTGAGGGAATCTCTGCTGGGCCACCTCACCTTTCCCCACAATGTCCTCCATCCCGGCCCCGGAATCATTCACTGTCACAGGGCCCCTGCTGTCCCACGCTGCCCACTAAAATTCAAATGAAGTGTTTGAAGAACTTTTTGAGGAAGTTGAGACTGCTGCAGACAGGAAACATGCAATGCTCCTCCATCTCGAGGGTGCCAACGTCCACAAGACTGTTGTTGAGGCCGGGCCCCTGCACGACTACACTACCCTGAAGAACGCCACCACAGTGCACTTTGAGAAGTACACCAACCCTGATGGAGCTCACAAGCAAGTGCACTCTCTCGGATGAAAATGATAAGGTGAGAGCCCCGTTCATTCAGGGTTGTGATTCTTCCAAACTTCATGAACGGATCCTTCAGGAGCCCAATATGTCCATGAGAGATATCCTGACACTGGGGTGCTCGAAAGAACTCTCAAAAGCCCATGCCACCTACATGGATCCAAATCCACCATCACCCATCAAAGAGAAGCCTGCCAATGCCATTGCAAGGAAGTGCATAAACCGCAGCCAGAGAACTCCAAAACGAAATCTGCAACTCACACATGTGGTTGGAGCGGGAGGCCTTACCCCCACTCAGGTGTCTGTCTCGCCAGAGTAAAATCCTAATCTGTCTGCAGCAAGTCAAACCACTTTTTGAAAGTATGCCACTCCTCCAAGAAGCAACAACTCTCTATCCAAAGAAGGTTGTGGAACCCCACCCAGACGAGCAGGCAGGAAGCGACATGGATGATGATGATGCAAGAATTGTACACTTAGTGAGAGCGATCGACCTACTCTGGACCACCTGACAAACAATCCCTATGTGCCTCAGTGGGGTGCAAAGTGATTCAGTCACAGCTCTCATTGACACGGGTGAGTTCATTAATCTGATGGTTGCTGAAGTGTACCAAAGTCTGTCAAACCCCCCTGCCCTACATCACACAAGAGTGCAAGTGTAAGCCTTCGGCAACCGCTCACCACTACAACTCCAAGGCATGTTCCAGGCAGACCTCATGCATAACTCCATGTACCAGACAGCAAAGGTGTACATGTCCCATGAAGGACCCGAATTCCTTCTCATTTGCCAAACTGCCAAGGACCTCAACTTGGTGCAATTTGCCTTCAGTGTGCATGCCCACGGCCTTGACCGACTCCTGCAAGACTTCACCCTGCTCTTTGGTGGCATAGGCTGCTTAGTACGCCCAGCCATCCACTTACACCTTGATAATTCCGTTGCTCCCATGGCATAGGGGACCAAAGAGTAGCCTGCCACTTACGCCCCATGGTGGAAAAGAATTGCGCTCTTAGAAGGAGCTTGCATAATCGAACGGCTGAGAGGCCCAACCCTGTGAGTCTCTCCCATTATTGATTGTGGTGAAAAAACCCAAACAGCCTTTGTGTGGATACGAGGCTACCCAACCTAGCGACCCTCGACCCTGGTCACAGGCCAGGTCGCTCCCCCACCGCGTCAGCACCACCCTTGCTGCCCCCTTGCTGCCTCTACTTTCCCGCCGTTTTTTCTCCCGCCTCCCGCTCCCGAAGCTGCCTCCCCTGCGGCCCCGCCCCTGCGCCTGATTGGATCCCCGCTCCCCCTCCCACCTGCTCCTCCCTCACCCCTTCTTAAGGGAGGGCGCTGCGCACTAAGGGAGTGACCCTCGACCCTCGTCACAGGCCAGGTCGCTCCCCCACCGTGTCAGCACCACCCTTGCTGCCCCCTTTCTGCCTCTACTTTCCCGCTGTTTTTTCTCCCGCCTCCCGCTCCCGCTGCTGCCCCACCTGCGGGCCCGACCCCCGCGCCTGATTGGACCCCGCTCCCCCTCCCACCTGCTCCTCCCTCCCTCGCCCCTTCTTAAGGGAGGGCGCTGCACACTAAGGGAGCGACCCTCGACCCTGGTCACAGGCCAGGCCGCCCCCCCACCGCGTCAGCACCACCCTTGCTGCCCCCTTTCTGCCTCTACTTTCCCGCTGTTTTTTCTCCCACCTGCCGCTCCCACCGCTGCCTCCCATGCGGCCCCGCCCCCCGCACCTGATTGGTCCCCCGCTCCCCCTCCCACCTGCTCCTCCCTCCCTCGCCCCTTCTTAAGGGAGGGCGCTGCACACTAAGGGAGCGACCCTCGACCCTGGTCACAGGCCAGGCCGCCCCCCCCCGCGTCAGCACCACCCTTGCTGCCCCCTTTCTGCCTCTACTTTCCCGCTGTTTTTTCTCCCACCTGCCGCTCCCACCGCTGCCTCCCATGCGGCCCCGCCCCCCGCACCTGATTGGTCCCCCGCTCCCCCTCCCACCTGCTCCTCCCTCCCTCGCCCCTTCTTAATGGAGGCCACTGCGCGCCAAAGGCGCACCAAAGGCGAGCCCGCCTGCGCCCGTCTGCGCCTGGACCGCGCCCAGCGCCATAACCCCTGGCCCCCGCCGAAGCCAAGCTGCCCGACTGAGATACGACTCCGCCGCCCTCAACATACTCAACACCGGACGACCACCCGCCTGCTACCAAGCCACCCCGAAGCGCACCCATGGACCCTTCACCTGCCAAGCCTGCAAATTCACCTGCCTCCGTACCTGCACCCCACCCACCAAACACAGCAACGACAACAACAACCACCTCAAGTGCATCCTGCTCAACACCCGTTCCGTCCACACACCCACAAAACTAGAGGAGGAGTCGTCATCATCTACAGGAACACCATCAGTTTCACGACCAATGCCGAAGACACACTCACCGCCGCCGAACACCTACACTTCCAGATCCACACCGACCACCCTCAGAGGAACCCTCATCTACCGACCCCCGGGCCCACGAACACAATTCAGCGAGACCATCACCGACTTCATCAGCCCGCACGCCCTAGCCTCTCCAGAGTACATCCTCCTAGGGGAGCTGAACTTCCCCTAGAGAAAAACAACGACAGCAACACCACCACCCTGCTCGACAACCTCGACAACCTCGGACTCAAGCAACTGGTGGACACACCCACCCACCTCGTCGGCCACACACTCGACCCCATCTTTTCCGCCAGCAACCACGTCTCCTTCAGCCCCTCCTCCGGTCTACACTGGACCGACCACAGCTGATCCACTTTACCTTCAAAAAGACCACCTCCCACCACCAGACACCACAGATCCCCCGCAGATGCTGGAGCCAGAACCCACCTGCCGACACCCCGACACCAACGACGCAGCGCACAACCTCGCACAGTGGATCACCAACTGCGCCGACGACCTCGCCCCTTGAAGAAACCACCAGGCAAGACTAGCAACAGAAAAACCGCATGGTTCACAGACGCCCTCAAAATCACAAAGAAATCGTGCAGAACCCTCTAAAAAGCCTGGCGCCACAAGCGGACACAAGAAAACATGACAGCCCTCAAGAACGCCACCCGCGAATACCACCAGATGATCCGCAACACCAAAAGGACATCATTCAAAGAGCGGCTGGACAACAACGGCCACAACAGCAAGAAACTCTTCAGCATCGTCAAAGAGTTCTCCAATCCCAGCACCAGCAACAACGACATCTCACCGTCACAAGACCTCTGCAGCTCCCTCGCCACATTCTTCCACCGCAAGATCACAGACATACACGACAGCTTTGGACCCCAGACCCCGCCCCCAACCACCAAACCAACGACCCCCAGCCTCAACGCATGGACCCCCATCAGCACCGAAGACACCACCCGTGTCATGAACAGCATCCACTCCGGCTCCCCCTCCGACCCATGCCCTCATCATATCTTCAACAAAGCCGACACCATCATCGGACCCCACCTCCGGAACATCATTAACAACTCCCTCACGTCAGCCACATTCCCTGAAAGCTGGAAACATGCAGAAATCAACACCCTACTGAAGAAACCAACAGCGGACCCCAAAGACCTCAAGAACTTCTGCCCCATCTCTCTCCTCCCCTTCCCGGCTAAAGTCATCGAGAAGACCGTCAACAAACAGCTGACAGCATTCCTCGAAGAAAACAACTCGCTCGACCGATCCCAGTCCGGATTCTGAGTCAACCACAGCACCAAGGCCGCCCTCATCGCAGCCACCGATAACATCAGGACCCTGATGGACAACGGAGAGACAGCCACCCTCATCCTTCTCTACCTCTCGGCAGCCTCTGACACCGTCTGCCACCGCACCCTACGACTGACCCGGGACCATCTCACCTTCAGGAAACACCTCAAGACCTGGCTATTCGAGCAGTAGCGGCACCCCCCCTCCCTTCAGCACCTTGAGACCCTCATGGGTGAGTAGCACGCTTCACAAATTGATTGATTGATTGATTGATTGATCATCTCACACAACCATTGATGACATCATTAGCGAACTGTCCAGGTCTAGGTGATTTCTGAAACTGGGCCTCTGGCCTGGTTACCTTCAGATACCACTGCACTCAGACTCTCGGCCCATCACCACATTCTCCATGCATGCTGGCCTCTGGCGATTCACCCGGCTAAACTTCAGAATTTCCAGTGCTGCTGAAGAATTCCAACACATTGTCAAGAGCGTTCTGCATGGTCTCGCAGGCATGCTGAACGTGTGATGATATCCTGGTTCATGCCCCAACACTGGAAGAGCCCCTCACTTGCCTTTAAAGCTGTCTTCACCAGACTCAAGGAGAGTTGTCTGACCATCCAAAGGGAGAAATGCTAATTTTTACGGAACAAAATCAGTTTCTTCAGATACTGGTTAACAGCCAAAAAAATAAGTCCAGATCCGCACAAGGTAAAGACATACAGAACGTACCAGCTCCCTCCTCCGTTTCTTGAGTCTGCAGTTTTCTCGGCATGGTGACATACTGTGGACGCTTCATGTGTAATCTGTCAGACATCGCTGCTCCTCTCAGGGAACTCACCATGTCATCCAACCCCTGAGTGTGAGGAGAAGAAACAGATTAAGGCAGCGGTATCAGCCGACACAGCTCTTATGTACTTTGATCCCGAGAAAGACTCTCAGCTTGTTGGCGACGCCAGTCCCACCTGGCTGGGTGCTGTGCTTGCCCAGCGGCAAGAGTGTGGTGAGTGGGTACCTGTCGCTTATGCCAACTGTACACATACCAAAAGAACAGCATTACTCCTAGATTGACAAGGAGGCACTTATGTACCTATATGGACACTTATTTACAATCTGTACTCATCACAAGCCGTTGATCCTCTTGTTTCATGGATCGTCATTGAAACCTCCCCAGAGGATCGAGAAGTGGATCCTGCTGCTAATTTACAGTGGAATACCAGCCCGGCACCTGCAAAACAGCAGACTTCCTATCCTGTCACACTCACCCACTCACCATGTCTGAAACTACAGAAGCTCAGGAGACCGAAGAATACATTTGCCTGGTGGTAAAGTGGTACAAACCCTCCCCACGTCCCTACTGGAAGTAGTAGAAGCCACACAGTATGGTGATTGTCTGAAGATTGCCATCAAAGCAACCCTGGCAGGTGACTGGCTACCTCTTCAGTGGCTGGCCCAGTACTGAACTGCCAAAGCAAAGTCAACGCTCATGGTGCTGCACAACATCTAGTTTAACAAAGAGAGAGTGAGGGATCAATTCACAAAGGTGAACGGAGTGTACTCCTGGTCCCCTAGATCCAAATATTTCAAAAACAAAAGAGGAGTACCATCAGAGACTGCTTGGGAAAGACAATCTGAGTGGGATGACTACAAAAGGAAGAGAGTTCTTCTTTTGTTTAAAAACCCCTCACTCACCAACCTGGTTGGTGACATGCTTCATCATCGGGGTCCACCCTGATAGCCGAGTGCCACCAGGGTATGCTGCGACACCTGAATTACAGTGGAGCTGGTATTTGTGTGTGTGAAGTGAACAAAAAAGTGTTAAAAATTGTCCTCGTATACTTGTGTGAAAAATAATTTTATTTGCAAGCTACTGGACAATATTAAAATCAAGTGTGTGGATACAGAAAGGTATATTATGACCATGTGTATCACTATGTGTAGGGTCTACATGTTTCAACCCGTTAGGTGGAAGTACCGGGTTTTCGTCAGGACCAATAGGAAGGTGGGTGGTCAGGGCACACTAACGTCCTGCCAGTCCTAAATTCCTTAATACTACAGACAAAAATCTGTCGTAGTCAAATGCTCACACCCAAATGGGCGGGAGAAAAGCAAAAAAGACTGCTGCTTCGAGTCTTTTGGGCTTCTCGGGGTAGAGGGAAGGAAAAAACCTCGCAAAGTAACGTATTAGTTACTGCGTGGTTCAATGGCCAAGTACCTACTCGCCTCTCCGTGTCTCCCCGCAACATCTGCCAAGAACTTTCTGTCACAGATAAAGGCTGTTTCTTGAGAGGCATACACCTGTACTTACAGACATCCTATGACAAAAATCCATCCTCCTAGCACACGGAGCACGTCAAGTTGTCGTCAAATCAAAGAAAAAACCGA
Organism: Lissotriton helveticus; assembly: GCF_964261635.1. Lineage (NCBI taxonomy): Eukaryota > Metazoa > Chordata > Amphibia > Caudata > Salamandridae > Lissotriton > Lissotriton helveticus. The sequence continues at coordinate 456,617,703 of NC_136069.1, read as the reverse complement.
GAAGTAGTCTGGTTCCCTGGTCTAGTCCAAAAGGTAGAAGCTGTTCAGAACTGTCCAGCATGCCTAGCCACCGGCGAGCCTGACCTCCTAGCACCATTCATCGTCAAAGAAAGTCATAGGCCCCATGGCAACGTGTCAGTGCAGACTTCAGTAGCCTTCCCAAGGGCTCCCACATGCTGGCTGTGGTGGATGATGCCTCCAGCTATCCTGATATCAAAAATGTCTCAACCACAGCATCATCCAAGGTCATCCAAAGTTTGAGAAACTAATGGCAACACATGGCCTGTTTGAGGGGATCTGCACTGAGAATGAGCCTCCCTTCAGTGGCCACAAATGGGCAGAGTATCTGCACACAATCCGATGGCCCCAAGTGAACCAAATGCAGTATCCGGAAATACCAACATATAGCAAGCCCTGTACACCTTCCTGAGAGAGTTCTGACTCACGTCTCACTCTACAATGGGCATTTTACCAAGCAAACTGTGTTTTGAAAGGGAAATCACAGAGACAATTACCCATCATCCAGTATGGGAGGACCTACCAAATCCACCAAACTGCTCCAATTCTCGAAGAGCCCACAACAAGGACTATGCCTCAAGGAAGCGGGATTCTAAGACCAACAGTCTCAAAGTAGGAGAGAAGGTTCCCCTACCATTTGAGATTGCTCCATAGACCGTCACAGAGATCAAAGGCATGATGATATCTGCCCAAAGAGGAGCAGAGATTGGCACCAGGAATATTTTCCAATTCAGAAGAGCCTACCAATCTCTCATGCTCGACTCCTGGGAGGAGGATACGGATGACGTTGGTGGCTGGCAGGACCCACAGTGAAGACAAAGCTGACCAAAATCCTGAAGGTAATGCCTGATCCTGGATGGTGTCTCCCCGTTAAGTGTCTGCGCCATTACTGCTCCCCGCCTTCCCACATCTCACGTCCAGTGAACCAAGCCATGTTGCATCTTGCCCGTCTGGGAGCTCCCTGCCGAAACCCTCTGCAGGAAGTGGTTGTAGGCGATATCATCTGAGACCCAATCCTGGACTGTCCCAGCGCTATAATGACTTTGTGTGTGACTGAACCTGAGTATAATAACTGTATAAATAATTGTATAAAATGTGTCCTTCATATTTTTATTTGGAAATATAACATTAAAAAAATATATACAATTGTAATATTTATGTTATGAATAATATATTAAAACATATATACATTTGTGTATATGGTTATAACAATATTTAATACCGTTAAGAATTAGTCAAACTTTATATGATTTTAATTAACAAATAAAATATTTACAGGTTTGTCTATAAATTATTCAATTATAAATGTTCATTTTTCGGTCAAGCCTCAGCCACCGTGCAAGCACTGCTCTGGCGATCTGTTGAGTACGGAGTTGAAGCCCCGCCATTAATTTTCATTGGCTTGTGTCTTTGTCCTTTGTAAATGCGAGACCGAAGGCATTGCAAATATTTATTTGTTTAAACATCTTTAGCGCAGAAAGGAAACAAACGTGAAGGCAGGAGGCTCCCAGCAAGGTGTTTCTTTTCTCTGCTCCTCAGAGTGCCGCGGAAGCCGCAACATGGCGACATGGTGTCATTTGTGTGACGCTACATCATTTCAAGGGTAGGAAGGGTGTGCGGAGAGGACAGAGCATCGTCTTCGGGCACAGCTTTCCAAACGGCAGAGCAAAGCTTGACACAGAGCTATAGGCAGGAATCTGAGGTGTGGAAGCAAAAATCTCTCCGAAATGAAAGCTGTTCTGGGAGCCGGTGGGTGCCCCCTTCACATGGTACAGACCGTCTCTGAGTGAAGGAGTCCCCGCTTCCGTTGCATGTAGACTTCTGCCCCCGTTCGTATTTCAGGATTTTATTTTTAATGCCTTGGAATATCAAAATTAAAATTCACCTATGACACCCCTGCTTCCAAACCACACCATACACTTTCACACTACCCACACCCTCAGAACACAGGCATTTTCATTTTCTGCCAGGAGTGATTTATATCACCTTGTGGGTCCTCAGAAGTTAATAAAAGTTTTGTTGTTGATTGGCTTCATTGTGGTGCTGAAATCTGTTTTACAGAAGGATCGTCAATGTCATTTCTATTGTGAATATATAGAAAAACATCAACAGAGATGTAATCGTTTTTATTTAAAAAATACATGGGCGTAATAGTTTTTATTTGAACATACATAAATAAATAAACTCTACTCTATGAGATACGATAGGAGTGTGTTGGGTTGTCGTATTGTGCTTAAATTAACAACTAGTGATGCTTTTTCTCGCAGGGCACTTTACTCTGATAGTTACCACTTGTCTCAACATTCGATGGACAGTTCCTTGTTTTTTGGGAGAAAGTTATCATTCTTATCAATTACGTTTGATTTTAAAAAAAAGAGTACACTGCGTGTACCTTAACCTCCAGCAGAAATTTCCATTACATCAGCAAAATATTTTTGTGTGTTCTGTCTTTGGCAGGTCACTTATATTTATCGCTTGCCCGAAATGCCCCCGTATTTAGTCTGTAAGCACTATTTACTTTATTGAGTTTTTCTTACTGCAGGCCGGACACGCGCTGCTTCAGCTGAAACCGCTTGTGTGTTTTAAGCAGCACGGCTGCCCCCATAACACGGGTGCCTGCTTTCAATCACTTTAACCCGGCGTTATCTTGTGTCTGTTTCAACATGCCAAAGTAAAATGGATTGAGAAATGATTAGCGAATTAAGTTATGTGAATTCCAAGTAGCACATAATTCTGTGCTACTGGGCTGAAGCTGACAAAGGCACATCTGTGCTACATGTCATCTGTACTAAAGCCACCTGAGGGGTTGCTTTCAAAAGCCTGTTTTATTAACAGCAAAAACACCACCACCAATACCACCATCCACCAATACCACCACCACCAATACCACCACGCCACCAATACCACCACCACCAATATCAATACCAACACCACCACCACTACCACCAATGCCACCACCACCAATACCACTAATACCAAAGCCACCACCACCACCAATACCGTCAATATCACCACCATCAATACCACCACTTTCACCACCATCAATACCACCAATACCACCACCAATACCACAACAATACCACCACCACCAATACCACCACCAATACCAATACCAATACCACCACCACCAATACCTCCACCAATACCAATTCCACCACCACCAATACCACCACCGCCAATACCAACACCACCACCACCAATTCTACAGCCACAAATACTACGACCACTAATACCACCACCACCAATACCACCACCAATAACACTACCACCACCAATACCACCACCATTACCACCACCACCACCAATACCTATAACACACCCATCACAAATACCACCCTCAGTACCACCACCAATACCACCACTAATGTCACCACCACCCCAATACCACCACCACCAATATCACCACCACCAATACCACCACCACCAATACCACCACTACCACCACCAATACCACCACCAATAACCCCACCACAAATATCACCACCACAAATAGCACCACTTCCACCACCAACAATTCCACCACCGCTACCGTCAATACCACCACCTCCACCACCACCAATACTATAGCCACCAATAATACTATCACCAATACCACCACCACCATCAATAGCACCACCACCAATACCACTAACACCACAAATACCACCACCACCACCAATACCAACACCAATACCAACAGTACCAATACCACCACCAATATTACCACCACCAATACCACCACCACGAATACCACCACGAATACCACCACCAATACCAAGAGCACCAATACCATCAACACCAATATCAATACCACCACCACCACCACCAATACCACCACCATTACTACCATCACCAATACCACCACCACCAATACCTCCACCACCACAAATACCACAGTCATTACCACCACCCACACCACCACTAATGCCAACACCACCACCACCAATACCACCACCTCCACCAATGTCACCACCACGAATACCACCACCACCACCACCAATACCACCACTACCACCACCACCTCTACCACCACCACCAATACCACTAATACCAAAACCGCCACCAATAACACCACCACCAATATCACCACCACCAATACGCCACTTCCACCACCACCACCAAGACCACCTACAATACCACCACTATACCACCACCACCAGTACCACTACCACCACCAATACCCCCACCACCACCAATACCACCACCAATACCACCACCACCAATGCCACTACCAATACCAACCCCCACCACCACCACCAATACCATCACCAATACCGCCACTAACAATGCCACCACCAATACCACCGTCACCTATACCACCACCAATACCACCACCAACAATACCACCGCCAATACCAATTCCACCACCAATACCACCACCACCACCACCAATACCACCACCACCAATACCAACACCACCAATACTACCACCACCAATACCACCACCAATACCACCACCACCAATATCACCAATACTGCCACCAATACCATTACCACCAATACTAATACCACCAACACAAATAACACCATCACCACCACCAATACCACCACCATTACCATCACCAAGACCATCATCACCACCAATACCAATACCACACCCACCACAAATACCACCCTCAATAGCACCACCAATACCACCACTAATGCCGCCACCACCACCAATACCACCAGAACCAATATCACCATCACCAATACCACCACCGCCACCACCATTACCACTACAACCACCTCCTCCACTACCACCAATACCACCACAAATACCAATTATATCAATACCACCACCAATAACACCATCACCAATATCCCCACCACCAATACCACCACCAATATCACCACCACCAATACCAATTCCACCACCAATACTACCACCACCAATACCAACACCAATGATACCACCACCAATTCCACCACCACCAATACCACCATCAATATCAACACCACCAATACCACCACCACCAATATAAATACCACCAACACCACAATATCACCACCACCAATACCAATTCCACCACCAATACTACCACCACCAATACCAACACCAATGATACCACCACCAATTCCACCACCACCAACACCACCATCAATATCAACACCACCAATACCACCACCACCAATATAAATACCACCAACACCACAACCAATACCACCAATACCACCACCATTACCACCACCACCAATACCACCACCGCCAATACCAAAACCACCACCAATACCACCACCACCACAAATACCACCCTCAATACCACAACCCATACCACCACTAACACCAACACCACCACCACCACCACCTCTACCACCACCAATACCATCATATAATACCACCACCAATACCACCACCATTAATACCACCACCACCAATACCACCATCAATATCACCACCAACAATATCACCACCACCAATATAAATACCACCAACACCACAACCAATACCACCAATACCACCACCATTACCACCACCACCAATAACACCACCACCAATACCACCAATATCTCCACCACTAATACCACCACTTCTACCACCACCAATACCACCACAATAATACACCACCAATACCACCACCACCATCAATACCCCCACCACCACCAATACCACCAATACCACAAATACTACCACCAATACCACCACCACCAATACCACCGCCAATACCAACATGCACCAACACCAATACCAACCTCCACCACCACCGACAATACCACCGCTAATACCACCACCACCAACACCACCAAAAATACCACAACCAATACCACCCATAATGCCACCACCACCAATACTGCCACCAATACCACCACCAACAGCAATACCACCACCACCACCAATAGCACAACTACCACCAGCACTTATACCAACACCAATACCACCACCACCAATACCACCCCACCAATCCCACCACCCGTCCCACCACCACCAATACCACCACCAATACCACTACCACCACCATTACCACCATCACCACCAATACCACGACCCCCACCACCAACACCAATAGCAACACCACCACAAATAACATCACCAATACCACCACCACCACCACCAATACCACCACTAATGCCACCACCAATTCCACCACCACCAATATCACCACCACCAATACCACCACTACCACCACCACCATCAATACCACCACCACCAATACCACCAATACAACCACCAATACCACCACCACCAATGCCACCACTACTACAACCACCAATACCACCACCACCAATACCACTACCAATCCCACCACCACCAATCCCACCACCACTAATACCACCACCAACACCACCACCATTGCCACCACCACCACCAATACCACCACCCCACCACCAATACCAATACCACCACCACAAATAACATCACCAATACCACCACCAATACCACCACTAATGCCACCACCAATACCACCACCACCAATATCACCGCCACCAATACCACCACTACCACCACCAAACATCAATATCTCCACCATAAATACCACCAACACCACCAATACCAATACCACCACCACCAATGCCACCACTACCACCACCACCACCAAACCCACCCCCACCAATACCACTGCCAATACTACAACCACCAATACCACCACCACCAATACCACTACCAATCCCACCACCACCAAGACCACCACCACTAATACCACCACCAACACCACCACCATTACCACCACCACCACCAATACTACCACCCCCATCACCAATACCAATACCACCACCACCAATACCACCATCACAAAAAACATCACTAATACCACCACCACCACCACCAATACCACCACTAATGCCACCACCAATACCACCACCACCACCACCACCAATATCACTGCAACCAATACCACCACCACCACCACCACCAATACCACCACCACCAATACCACCACCACCAATACCACTACTACTACCACCACCATCAATATCACCACCACCAATACCAATACCACCACCACCAATACCACCATCCCCACCTACCACCGCCACCACCAATACCACCACCACCAATACCACTACTACTACCACCACCATCAATATCACCACCAGTAACAGAAATACCACCACCAATACCACCAATACCATCACCAATTCCACCAATACAAACACCACCAATACCACCACCACCAATACCACCATCAATACCACCACCACCAATACCACCACCAATACCAATACCACCACCAATACCAATCCCACCCCACCACCAATACCACCACCAGTCCTACCAATAATACCACCCAACCAATACCACCACCAATATTACCTCCAATACCACCACCAACACCAATACCAAGCCCACGAATCCAACCACCAATACCAACACCACCATCACCAATACAACCACTACCACCAATACCCCCACCACCACCAATACCACCACCACCACCCTCACCAATACCACACCACCACCAATACCACTGCCAATACCACCACCCAAAACCACCACCACCAATTCCACCACCAATACCCCACCACCAACTCCACTACCACCACCAATACAGCCACCCCCACCAAAACCACCAATACCAAGAATACAAGCAATACCACCACCAATGCCACCACCACCAATACAAGCACCACCAATACCACCACCACCAATACAAGCACCACCAATACCACCACCACCAATACCACCAACACCAATACCACCCCCACCAATACCACCACCACCATCAATACCACCAATACCAATACCACCACCACCAATATCAATACCACCACCAGCAATACCAATACAACCACCTCAGCGCCTCTTGTTCACTAGTGATAGCAGGGGCCGTGTACGAGGCCAGAGCTGCAGGTGAGACCATCCCTCCCTCCCTTCCCCCATGCCTGCCATAAAAAACAGCACCAGGAAGTGCAGCCAGGGCCCTACTAAAGCTGGAGTGTTTTTTTATTAGGCCAAAGATAGCAATGACATTACACAAAGCCTAACTGCATACTCAAATCATGGAGAGGACAGGATATAGCCCCCCTCCTGCTCTTCATCCTGAGCCGCAACAGTGTAATAACAGAGAGAAAGGTGTTGGAGCACTTTGTCAGTGTTTACAACTCAGATCATACGTAACTCTCACTTCACACTTTGTGTCTGTGTAATTTACAACACTTACACATCTTCTTCACTGCACTATATATCTCTACTTTGAAAACGTCGCAGGCCGGTATCTTCCCCAGATATTTATATTCTAACAAGAAGTTGAGAAGGCCCTTTATTGCAATGCAATAGGCCTCACATTTGCGAGAGTTTAAGCTATTAGTATTGTAAATGACAATGCCTTTTATTTGTGCTTTAAAACCCAAAACATGCGTGAATGTGAGTCCTATTGCATTGCAAATGCTTGTTTTATTAAGTCCTAACCCCTTTAGTATGGATGTCAGCCAATGACTGACACCAGCACTCCAGTCCCAGTGTGACTCTGCAGTGAGTTAGAAAGGATCCTCTGGTGCTCTCAGTAGTTTTTTGGTACCCTCACTAGCTCTCAAAGTCTTTTTTAGAAAAGGGCTGTGGTGACACAAAATCACATCTGTGTCAGCCCAAGAATTTCTCCTAATCTGTGGTGTCAGCATGCCTTAAAAGGTACTGACTTGATAGATTTCCAACGGTGGCTAATAAGACAATAGGTGAGTCCTTGCTCTGCCGTCCAGTGTAGTTTTAGGGGCTATGATGCCCTCCATGTTTCAGGGAGTCATTGTTGGAAAGGGTAGAGGCCTCCCTGACATATTTTCCTGACTGTGGATCACAGCCTGACTGTGATATACAGGCAGGAAAAACACTAGGTCACCCAGGACTTTTTTTTAGAGGTCCGCCCTCATGGTGATGGACTGCACCTCTCTCCCCTTCTTGGTGGAACAGGTTAGTTTTTTTAAAGTGTTTTTTTCTCCAGTGGAGCAATTTCACCAGCAGGGTAAGGAAATATAATAAAAAGCTATAAAAAAATTAATTGTCAGGGGTTTGGCCCTACTGCCATATGGGCCAACCAACTGTGCTCCCTAATTTTTTATTGGAAAATGTTTCTTTTATCGGGGGAAGCCGATGGTGGCCTGCATGGGAAACCACACCTTTCCTAAAAAAAAAAAAATATATATTTAATTCTGCAGATTTGCATAACTTTGAGATTTTGTGACATTTTTTTATGAATGTGGGTTTTACCCAGTGGTGCCATAGCATTCCCAGGGAAAAAGCACACATTTATAAAACTAAAATGCCAAATAATCTGTCATCCCTGCATAATCTGCAGATTTTGACATAAAAAACTGTTTGCACCTTTAATGGGTCAAAAGTGACAACAGGCAAGGAAATATATGTTCGCACACAGTGGAAGGCCCTGTGCAAAGGTTGAATGGTCATCATTCAGTTACTTATTTATGTATTTGATTGCGATACTGGTGCTATTGAGGTAAAATCTTTGCTGAGGCAATATTATTTTTTCCAATCACAAACAAAAGTTAATACTGTCAAAAAAGTGCTGCAGTGTGTTGCATAAATTGGCTTTTCTTGCTGCATAATTTTGTCCATCTTGTCACTTGCTCTTCCACCACATAATTCCAGTGACCCTGGTGATAGTATTGTGTGTTTTCACAAGGAGCACACCTGCGCAGAAAGTTGCAGGGGCTACTCTGTGAATGTACGCTTTTTGACAACAAAGGTAGATTTTTGGTTACTGGATATTACTTTTATACTGGTAATGGTCTGGCAGGTCCCCCAAAAACCATGAGAAAGTATGCTGTGGTACTGGGTATGTGGCAAGGTGACTTTTATACTGTGTCTTTGTTTTGTCTTTTGTTTAGTGTCCTTGGAGAACCTGCAGAGTCAGGAAACCAGATAAGTAATTTTGGCTTTATTTACTGTACTGCACACATCTCACACGCACACACACACTGGATGATTTAGAAAAAATCTTCAACTTAGCACAGTGTTTTAGAAGGACGGTTTAAGCCAGTCATCAGAGATTACATCTCATTGGATGACTGCTGCCCAGGCCCTAACTCAGGTTATGTAGGTCAACTCCAATAGCAGTATCAGAGACTGAGACAGCAAATACTGAAACAGCCTTTGAGGGAGAGAAAAATGGAGCAGAATCTGCAAGTGAGTTTTCAGTCCACAGAGTTCCATCTGATGACTCATCGTTCCGCCATTCTGAGGGCACAGTCTCTGCAGCGGAGTGACTGTAGCAGGTTAGACCAACCCAGTGAACAGGCATGTGCAGCGGCAAGCACAGACTCAGTGCGCTCTTGGCAGACCCCCAATTTAGTTCAGCCCCAAATTTCACCTTACATTGACGATGCTGAGAGTAAAGTTGATAAGGCCAATATTTTGTCAATCGACTATGTCCATCTCTTTTTGGATGATGACTTCCTTGAACAAATTGTGCAGCAAACAAATGTGCATGCCACACTATTAATGAGGGAGCATGGAGGCATTATAGGAGCTCAATCTAGGGCACACTAGTGGACTCCACTTCACTTGAGGAGTTGAAGATATTTTTGGGCCTTACCCCATGGTGTTAGTGCACTAACCAAGCTTGCAGTCCTACTGGTTTACTCGCACGGTTCGGGTAACCCCCATCTTTGCACTGTACATAAGCAGAACATTATTTTGCTGTTGCAGCGTAGGCTGCATTTCAATGACAATTATGTTATATTTCCGTGAGACCCTTCAGACCATGACAGGCTGTTCAAAATGTGGAATGTGGTGGAGCATTTGTATGCCAGGTTTCCTGAGATTTATACTCCTGGAAAGTATATAGCGATTGATGAGTCCTTTATCCTGTACAAAGAGCAACTGCAGTTCAGGCAATATGTTGGGAGCAAAAGAGCTAGCTATGGCATCAAGTTGTTCATGCTTTTTGAGTGCTCTACCACCTGTCATGAACGCCGGTCCTGCCATGTTGAACACGAGGGGACCGACACAGTAGTATAAAACTCCTCCGATCCCACATAGAAAGCTTTGTGTTCTAGTGTTCAGTATCATTCCTAACTCCCGGGTCACTCACCTGCCGTTCTTCTGGTTCACCACCGGGTGTCAGCGTTCCTGCTCGTTGTCTCGTTGCGTCTTCTCTTCACGGCCTCTGGAATCTCTCGGATCCCTTGGCAGTTCTCTGGCATTCTTCCTCGATGACCCCCACAGCGCTTCAGCCCTGACTCTCCTAATCTCCTGCAAGCAAAAAACGACACAGACTTTGACATCCGCAAGACGGTAGCAGCGCTTTTTCACTGCACATGAGTTTATCTTTATTTAAGCACCAAATACTTATCTGTTGGGAACCATGTCCCTGGAGATTAATTTTTTTCATTTTTTTTCTCCTTCCGTTTAATTACCTAAACAAGAGTATTCCTGAAAAGACATAAGGAATGCTCTGTTAATTCTTCCTGACCCTATGGAGGATTTATGTAGTGCTCAAGTGCTGAGCTTATGTTTACTTACCATAGCCAGATATTAAGGGACAAATATCCTAATCAAAGATCCCTGTTTTTATGTGTCACTAGTAGTCTTAGGTGGGTGTTAGAGTGCTCCTCTTCTTGATTTCTGTTCTCTACATGTGTGTATACAATACTGATATGTTTTCTTTCCCATTATGCAGACAAAGGCTATAACATAACTTGAACCACTCTGTTATCATTTTGCGGATGAAGGGAATTATTTAGGTACTTTAGACTCTCACATGTTCTGCAATATTATTATTTTACTTTTAGTATATTTCTTTATACTAACACACTCATATAGGTAGGGATTTCCCATTTTTGATTGGTCCAGTCCATGAGTGAGGGACGTTGTGGGACTTATTCTTCTTCAATCCCTGTTTTACCTTCTTCCCATGTTTTACTGCTATTGCTTTTACTCTGTTGGGTATATCAGTGACCGGGGGAAGTAGGGATCTCACATCCTTGCATGGATGTGTGCAGAAATGTGAGTAGAGTCTGACAGAAACTATATGTACAGCTTGAGAGTGTATACAGGTAAGGACTCAACTCTAAACCCTGTAGGTTGCCCTCCCATGCTAAAATTCATAGGAACCATGGTATGGGAGCTTGTCCCGCCACTCCTTCACAAAGGTTATAAACGTTTTGTGGATAACTTCTATACAGGAGTAAAGCTGTTCAGTGAGCTGTACAAGGCTGGCACTGTGGCATGCAGTACACTTTGTTGTCGTCACAAAGGATTCTCTTAGGAGCTTGTTTGTAAGAAGCAGTAAATATCTCCAACTAACTGCTTGTTGTCAAGTTCTCTGATATGCATGATGTGTACGTGCTCACTGCAATTCATGAAGAGAGTACTTCCCCTGTCACAATTTGGGGACAGATGGCCAAAGTTCACAAACCAACCTGAATTCTTGATCACAACAAGTGCATGGGTGGAGAGGATAAGAATGGCCAGGCTCTTCAGCCATATAATGTGATTCACAAAACTCACACTTGGTATAAGAAGCTGTTTGCCCACCTGATCCAGATGGCAAAATGTAATGCATATGTTGTTTATTGTCAGACCACCATGGGAAGACTCATGTAAATTTTTCAATTCAAGAAACTTTATTCGGTTTAAATTGCAAACCATAAAAGTTACACAAACAAATACATCAGGATAAAAAATCATTATGTAAGATACTATCAGCAACAATAACCAATCAGCAGTTAATTTAGAACACTAGATGGAAGATTGTTAAAGTACATTAAAACGTCAATGAAAATTGACAGTGCGTTATTAAAGAGACCTCCATAGCAGCATACAATTAATAAATAATTAATTAACAATTAAAAAATAATTCATTACAAGTCCATAAACTTCCTAGACTTAACGGCTGATTTTAGGAATTCTAGTATAAAAAATATGCAATCTCCGTTCAGTAATTGTAGGTACATCATAGCTGGCCAAACCTGACCAAAGTTAAGTTTTTTTAAAAAGGGACCAGATAGCGTTTGCGTGGGAATTCATACAATTTACATAAAAACATAAAATGCAGCATGTCCTGCGGAGACTTTCCGTGGCAGCCGCAGGGAGCTGCCGCTTTATTATAAATAAAATATTTTGGTCTTACAAGCATATGATAAAACAAGTTCATAAGAAACCTGGTTAGTAAAAATTTCTCGTACGTTGACAAAGTACCCAAGAGATAAGGCTCTACATTAGGTGTTGTTTTTAACATAATATATGTCTGAACGCTAGGTTTCTGTACCTCTTTAGCTTCCCTTGTCAGTTTCCTTTCTAGGAGGAAGGCCGTTTTTATTGCCTCCACATCCACCTTTTTGATACATTCAGGGTTGACAAATAACTCCCCCCGCCCTAGACCTACAAGGCCTTTTCTGATATAGTTCAACCACGTTACTGCGAACAAATTGTCCAATGACAGGCAGTCTTTTAGGATCATGTGAGTCAAGGGATATCAGGGTTTAACCACATTTTTAACCAGCAGGTCAGAGGGCGCAGGGAAAATACATCGCTAACAAACTGGATCTCCAGTTCCTCATGAACAGCTAGGTTTGATGTTCCTCGTGGGACACACAATAAACGTTTCAAAAAAATGTTCTCCACACAATCTCCCACGTTATACCCCCATATTTCACTGCCATAAGTTGCAGTAGCCACGGATTTAGCCTTATAGACTTGCAACATTGCTCCAGTGGGCTTTTCCCCCAATTTGGATGCAAAATAAAAAATTGCTGCATTCACCCTAGCAACGTCCCCTTTCTTTTTCAAAACATGAGGGCCTTATTTCAGCTTGTTATCAAAAAGGACCCCAAGATACGAGAACGTGCTAGTGAAGGGAATTTTAGCGTCTCCTACTTTAAATTGAAAATTCTTTTTTGGAGACGGCCCTACCTGCATAATGTAGGATTTAGTATTATTTATTGTTAAGTCCCTGTCTGACATAAAAGCATCAAAGGCGGTTAAAAGTGCTTGTAGACCCCTTTCTGTCCTGGATATGAGGACCGCATTGTCCGCATATAACAGGACCGAAATTCCACGGCGTCCAACTCTGGGGCAATCAGCCCCCAACCCCCTCAAGATGCTATCTAGATCATTAATGTAAAAGTTAAACAAAAAGGGAGCCAAAATACATGCTTGACGGACGCCCCCGTTTTAATATTAAAATCCTTTGTAACACTCAGGTCCTGGGAGAACCTGACGTTTGCTCTAGTGGACCTATGTATGTCTTCTAAAAAAATTCTACAATACCGCACTCAACCCCCATTGCCCTTATGGACTGCCAGAGCTTCTTCCTGTTGACACAGACAAGTTCACGAAGGCAAGGTGAATAGTCCCCTGGTGGGCCACTGTATACTTACTCAATATCAAAAAAAAGATTGAGTCACTGGGCAGTGGTAGATCGCCCCCTACAGAACCCATACTAAACATCGGACATGATCTTATTGTCCTCTGCCTATAATGTGAGTCTCTGCAGGAGAACCCTCCCCAGTACTTTCACCACGGAATCTATAAGTGATATGGGTCTGTAACAGTGCGGACTACTTTTGTCCCCTTTTTTAAAAACGGGGACTATAGTAGAGGTCGTCCAAGACTGAGGGCAGCAATGTTGTGCCGCAGCGTTGAAAACGGACTCCAATATTCGAGCCCAAAAAGAGGGGTCCGACTTAAAAAGATCTGGGGGGATCCCATCGGGACCAGGGGCTTTGCCGGCTGTTAAGCCTACAATACCTTCCAATATTTCACCCCTCCCAAACTTTATCTCTATAACGTTGGGCCGGGCGACGGCCTGTCGCTCTGTTCAGAGGAACAGGCAAACATCTGCTCATAGTGGGCCTCCCATTCCTCCTTAGATATATAACATTCAAGGCCTCCCCCCGCCTCCTGATCAAAGAGTAGTTTATTTAGCACGCTCCAAAACTTCAAGCTATTGCTGAGGGTTTCAGGGTCCACTAGCTCCCCACAAGCTTCATCCCTTAAAGCTCCCTTTCGTGTAGCTAAAGCTGCTTTATATTCCCTGCGACACGCTGTGACGTCGGCTTGAACTCTGCGTTTGATAGCTAAGACTTCCCTCGGCCTTTTTGCTGTCTTCGAGCAGTGATGATCAAACCATCTGGGGCCCACACGTGTTTGTTTCTTAACTGGTGCAGATAGCAACTCAGTCACCTTTTCTGTAATAGCCTTAAAGGCCACTAACACCTTTGTAGGTGAATGCCCCCCCCCCGGGTGCAAAAAGCTATTTCGTCCACACATGCAGTTTTAATATTGTTAAAAATCAATTCCGGATTTACTTGCGACCATCTCAATCTACGTTTTCCATCATCATTTGGACGCAGTAGGCCCAATTTAGGGATTTCCCCAATTTTAACTGCCCAAGGGCCGGTTAGATGAAGAGATAAAGGATTATTTGCTCTCAGTAATTAAAAAAGTACGTACAAATGATTGCATTAATTTTGAAATGAAGACAAAATCAATAAAAGTCCCATTCCTGTGACCCTTAAACGTGGGCACCATGAATCTGGTATGGGGATCCGATATAGCCATGGTAGATGTCAGATCTAGGTCATTAGTCATATCATTTAACCGTTCCCCTTCACCCGAGTGCTCAAAATGAAATCCATTCATTCAAGGGCAGCTCAACTTAAAAATGCATGACAATAACGGGTTGCCGCATGGATGAATATTAAAATCACCTACAACCATAAGGTTATGTAGGCTATGACTCATAGAATTATTAATAAAATCACTCAAAGCCGTATATTGCTTTGATCGAGGCAGGGGGAGATTGAATTATAAAAATGTACTAATCCCCCAATGCAGGTCCCCCTACGTATTGTTAGTGCAAGGATACCTAAATGTGAAGTGGGTACTACATGGACTTTACATGCAACAGCTACG